>NC_045426.1:238510812-239224562 GCF_902635505.1 Sarcophilus harrisii
TGTTTTACTTGTTGTCTTAGCCAAACTGAGAGGTGTGTAGTGGTACCTCAGAGTTTTCTTTATTTACATTTCTCTGTTCAATGGTGATTTAGACCTTTTTTTCATATGACTAGAAATAGTTTTAATGTCTTCATCTGAAAATTGTCTGTCCATATCCTTTGAACATTTATCAATTGGGGAATGGCTTGTAATACTTATAAATTTGAGTCAATTTTCTATATATTTCAGAAGTGGGTTCTCTGGCCTCCAGTCTCATGGCCTTGGTTTCCATGGCCTCCAGTCTTGTGGCCTAGGTTAAATTTAATGCATATATGGAATTGTTCTACCCAACACCCCAATACAATAATATAAATTGTCAAAAAAAAAATAGTTACTGGTAGCAGTGGTAATGAGAAACAACTAGATTGATTAAAATCTAGTTTATTCAACCATTAAGCTGGAGTAATCAAAATAATAAGTTTTAGAAAGGGAAATGCTTGTATTAATGTTTTTGCTGAGTGAAAAGATATTTGATGACAATGGAAAGAGAAGAATGCAAATATATGCTATATTTCAAGATTCATAAAAAAAATTGGGGACAAGATGTGATAGCACATGTCTATAATCTCTGCTTTTAGAGGAGACTGAATTTGAAATATAGGGGATTGAGAGATGAACTGGACAAAGTCAAAAAAAAATAGGTCAAAGTTTCTGGGCAATATTGGGATCTGATCTGTGAATGGCTGCTGCCCTTTCAGCCTGAGTAAGATAGGAAGGCCTATTGGGGACCAAGGAAAAGCAAAAGAAGAATAGGGAAGAGTAGGGGAGTGGAAGAGAAGGAATGAAATTTGGGAGCTGCAAAAATCATATAATATTGGTTGCCTATTCTTCTCTAAAGGCTGTTGGCCAACCTACTTCAGATAAATTATGGAATTATAATTCACAAAAGTTGCTAAATAAGCATTCAGGTGGCTATGAAGAGTATTTTTGTCCCATAACAAAAGGATGGACCTGGGGACCAGACAAAAAGAATCTTGTACATTCAGTAAGGAGAAGAATTATGACTGAAAACTTTGCCAAGGCTTTGGATGACAGTTAAACTATTGCTATTTATTTCATAGTATCCAGCTTGTGGATTTGATGCTCTTTCTTATAATTTATAGAACAATCAATAAAAGTTTATTAAATATTTACTGTCAGGCACTGTATGTACTAAGTGCTGGGATTAAAAAAAAGAAAAAAGTCAAACAATACCTCCCCAAAAGGAGAATATATTCCAACCAAGAAGCTAATATGTATGCGATTATTCTAGTCTCTAATGCCTCGAAACCAGGTCTTCACATCTCCCCCAGAGTTATCCAGTACTCTGAAGGGGTTGGGAAGTCTCTGATCTCTGCCACTAATTTAAACTTCAATCAGTTGTGTTCTCCTAATTTTAGGAAAGCTAAGAACTCCAGTTCCCCTTAACCACTTACATTATAGTCCATCCCTTTCTGTTGCACTTAACACTTTATTTACCCCTTTGGGAGTTTTCTTGGCAAGTTTCCATTTCCTTCTCCAGCTCATTTTATAGATGAGGAAACTGAAGAAACAAGGTTAAGTGACTTGTCCACAATAACACAGCTAATAAGTGTCTGAGGCCAGATTTGAACTCAAAAAGATGAGTCCTGTCTCCAAGCCCAGCTTTCTATCTATTGTGCAGCCTTACTGCTCCAAAAGTCAGATTAGCTTTTATGGATGAATATGTACTCCAAATGTAGAAGAAGAACTAATCTACAACATTTTTATCCACATCTCAGACACAAAATCCCCCCTTATACCACTTTAATCTTGAGGAGAAAGAGTGAATTAAGAAGATAAGAACATTTTAATTCTGTTCCTATATTCCATTAATCCCAGCAACTTCCAAGTCCAAGGCTCCTTTGGATTTGGGCTTGCCACCCACACTGGTTTTTCAAGCATTTCCTACTAGGATTGTTAAAACATCCAAAATAGAATTCTACCTCCAAGATCATCCAGTCTTGAGTTCCTGCATCTTGGACTCCACCCCTGCATTTAGAATAGCAAAAGACAAACAAAACAAACCCAAATCCCAAAACTTATTTTTCTGGGCCACCAGGGCTAAGGGGAAGGGGAAGATAATATTTCTCTATCTAGCTTTCAACATGGTATTTCTTCTATGAATCAACAAATCCTCTCTTGGATGTCACAGAAAAGGGAGAACAAACTTGCCTTAGTCAGACAAATTTAAAGATCAGTTCCAGTTCCATCTACATAATCAGTGAAAATAAGGTTGCTCTTACCCACATGACAAAGCAATGCTAGAAGAAGGTCTGCATCTCCCACAAAGATATCTCTGTCTAGATGGTCTGAGCATGCATCAAAGCTCGCTTATATAAGTATATACATAACATAATTTAAAATGAACAGATGGTTGTTTGGAGAGGGAGAGATGTGTATAAAGATGCTTGCTCTTTAAAATTTTGTGACTTTGTCATCCTTCCTCTGAGGGATACAAATGAATTAATATTTCTTGCTAGAGAATATTTACAAGCATATATAGTTATATTAATAATGAAGGCTTTTTTCCTTATTAGAATCTTTTGTTTAATGTAAATTTGTTTCTCTTCCTCTATAGAATGTGAATTAGCATTCATATATATATATATATATATATATATATTATATATATATATAATCCCATATGAAAATGCTATAAGGAACTCCATAGAAACTTAAGAAAACAATCAAAGCTCATTTTATTTTCATATAAAACTAGAAAAGAATTCATAGAATATGTTTAGTTTAACCTCTTAGCCCACTTCACACATGAGAAGATTAAGACCCATGAAGATTATGTATTGCCCAAGGTCACACTAGTAGAAAATGTTGGGGATAGATTTGAATTCAGATTTTTTCCCATTGTATCACAATGCTTCTGCTGAGCAGAATTCTTTGGGAAGACCCAGACTTATAATTGGAAAATATCTTGTATACCTATATAATTATCTTTCACTCTCCTTTGCTTTCATAATGATAAGTAGCTGAGATTTCTCATGTATCCCTAAATACGATTTCATAATTATTCATCTGGATGTAAAGAATCCCCAAGCACCAAAGATTCAAGATAAGATTTTTCATTATCCACTTGATATCAAGTAGATGGATGGAAGAGAAAGTGCCATTTCAGTCCAATGCCTCCCATTCCCCTCTTCCACTTACACTTATTTGAATATTCTTTTGTTGCCAAAAACAGGAGTTGAAATTAGAAGGAGAAATTGATCAAAACTCTTTTTTTTTTTTAAGCCCTAGAACTCACACAAAATGATAATTCAAACTACTGTAGTGATTGATCCTAATTTTTATGATTGGGCATAGAACTGTAAAAGCATAAACCTTCTGTTTAGGAAATGTGTTGTGCTTGCATTCATCACAAGAATTCTTTGTTTTGTACTTCTTTATAATACTGACCATATTGTACAGAGCATTTACCCCCAGGTCTGCTGTGAAGATCAAATGAGATAATGTGCTTTGAAAGCATTCAGTACAGTGTCCAGTACATAGCAGGCAATTAATAAATATTTATTTCTTTACTTACTATATTATAATTATATATTTAGTATCATGTTACATCAAACTGTAAACTCCTTGAAGAGAAAGAGAATGGCTTCTCTAATCTCATAGTTTTCCAAAAGCTGGCACACCCTTCTCTGTCTAAAATATATTTAATAAATTTATTTTTGTAAAATTCTTTGCAATTCTTAAAGCAATATCAAAATATATTTTCACTATGACTATTGCAGCTACAAGTAGCCTCTCTTGTCTTTCTCTCCAGCTGCAGTATCTATCAGGGTAGGAGATAAACAGCACATAGGTGAATAAATATATAACTGATTCATTAGTAATGATAATTAATAACCAAATGGCAGATGCCAAAGCTTGTAGGCATGTTTTAGCTTCAAGGTCTAGGGTCTCCTGGGTTCATCTATTCCCTTGCAAAAGAAAACAGAATCCAAATTCCATCAATCAAACTCCTTTATTTAACCACTCACATGACAGATTGGCTGGTACTCAGTCTGGAAAAGACGTTACCTGTTCCTATTTAAATGGAGTCAGTTTTTTATGAGTGTTTGCAGCATGCTGGCTCCAAAGTCAGGCTTGTTTCACAAATCCCATCATCATTCCTGTCACACTGGCTTCAATGTGGAGACATAAATGTATGCTAGGTTTTGAATCTTTAAAAACGTGCATAAAAGATTTTTCAGGGCATATACATCATTTCTGATGAAGGCTTATCCCAGCTGACTTTATGGGGCCACCCGCACCAGACAGTTTGTGACCATCCAGTCCATCAGTAAAAACTCATGAGACCTTCCTTTTTCAACATAAATCAGGTGGAACTTACCCTGCTCTGAGATGAGGCAGTCAGATCCAAAAAAGATCATTGTCAAACACAGCATGCCCAAGTAATCCAGGGTACACCCTCCACCTAACCCATGAGTTTAAGGTTTAAGAAGGCAGTCATTAAGAAATAGGCATGAAAGCTAGGGTACTAACCATTTTCTTTGTTCTCCTGGACTCATTGGATGATGAGGATGATGACAATAATGACTATGATAACAATAATGATCATAGTAACTAGCATTCATTAGTTGTTATTATTGTTGCTTTAAGATTTGTGAAGCGCTTTACAAATAATATGCCATTCTACCCTCACACCAAGCTACTATTATTATCTCCATTTTATAATTTTAAAAAATCAGTGACTTGTCCTGAGACCAGATTTTTTTATCTTTCATTCCTGACTTCAGGATCAAGGGTATCTTGGGGTTCCTGACCCCAAATCCCTGCTTCCAAAGACCATATCTCAGAAAGGTTAAATGCTATCTCTGGAAATCACTCTGACAAAGCTGTCTCTGGCTCCATCTCTGAATTAGAGGAACCTCACCAAACCAGAGGGTCTGTCTCTTGAGAGTTGAAGTGAGATCAGAGAGAATAAGCTGTCAGCCAACTAGTCCTATTTCTAAATCACTAAATGGTCTGCAGATAGATTTTTCATGAACAATCCGATGGAAACTGATAAGAGTTTTCCTTGCTGCTTATTTCAGAGCACATGAAAAAACACTGAATCCTCTGCCCCCAGTACAAGCTAATATTCTCTAGTCTTACTATACAATCTAATATATAATCCTGGTAACTTAACCAAAAATTGTATGGAGAAAGTATGAATGGATGATGAATAAAATCCATTTCTGAGCATGTTCATATATCTAGAATCAATTTTATGGCCCTACAGATCTGCTGTACCATTTATGACAACTTTACCTCCATCACATCACATACACACAGACATACACACATCACACTACATCACATCATTTCCACCTGTTGAGTCTGGATCACTGGCTCTTCCTACTTATTTGTCTCTTTTCAATATTTTATAATAGGGAAAAAATGTTGGATTTGGATTTGGATGTTGTATAATTTTCCAAAACATTGAAACACAAAAATTCTAGCTCACAAAATCTACATAGGTTCTGCCAACAAGTACTTCTGCGACCCTCTACCCCTTTCCATCCAAACCTTTCTATAATTGCCCATCTCATTTTAAGTACCCTGTCTGTTGCTCTAAAGCCTCAACACTAAGAGAGATATCCATGGAAATGGAAGAAAGAAGTAACATATATTGAATGTTTCATTAGGCTTTCTCTGATTTATCCTGTGCCCAGAGCAAGTGGGTCAGTGCCTATTATCATACGTTATCTAATCATTCCTCTATCTTCAGGCCAGAATCTACCTAAATCCTCTGATGCAGATGAAATTTATCCTAATTTTTAAAGGGCTCTAGGACAAGAGATTATAGAACTAATCTCTTCATAAACTGTTAACAATGTTTAACTATCACCAACAGTCAGGAAATTCTTCTTAATATAGAACTTAAATCCCCAGTGCTGCTGCATAAGGCAGTTTTCTCTTGTTTTATATTTGAGGCACATGCATAACTATGCCCTGGATTCTTAAAGGATATTTAGTAATATGCTGTGGTTATTCAGTAAATGTTAATAATAGCAAATACATTCAAGGAACCTAGGACCACTATCACTATCAGCTCTTTATTGATCTAAAGCCAGCATGTACTTGACTAGGTAATAGGGACAAAAACTGAACTATTGGCACATGATTCAGCATAATTTGACTAAGTCTATCAAATATAGCAGAGTACCCAGTGAGGAGCCAGAATTACAATGAAAAGCATACTAACTCAAGTATGGGAAGATCTATGATCACACACCACCTTTAGCACCTACTATGTCAGTGATCTTGAGCAAATCATTTAATCTTCTTTGGCCTCAGTTCCTTGTCCACAAAATGAGGGAAGTGGAATAAATGGACTCTGAGATCCCTTCTGTGATCCTATATCCATGCTATGTAGGAAATCCTAAATTACCAGGATTTGAAGCCATTTTTTTTCATAATATGAATATGTACATTTAAATGTATATTTATATTCCTAATGTAAAGCTGAGAGTTTGAGAATGATATGAACAATCTCAAGGCAATTTAATGGTTTCTGCTCTTCAAAGAGTTCATTCACCTTCTCTCTTTGCAAAGGTCATACTTTTTACACAAGAAGAAAAGTTGCTGAGATGTGTATCATTCACTACAATTGTCATCTCTCTAATATGTAAAAGATAATAGAAGACAACATAAATTCTATATTCCAAAGAAACCATATTCATTCAGAAGCAAAATATGTCCACTTTTAATTGGGATGAATAATATCTTATTGCAAAAGCACATGCTAACTAAGACTGGAGGAAGGGAGGGAGGGAAGGAGGGAGGGAGGAAGGAAGGAAGGAAGGAAGGAAGGAAGGGAAGGAAGGAAGGAAGGGAGGGAAAAAAGGAGGGAGGGAGGAAGAGAAGGAAGGAAGGGAGGGAGGGAGGGAGAGAAGAAAGGAAAAAAGGGAGGGAGGAAGGGAAAGGGGAGGGAGGAAGGGAAAGGGGAGGGAGGAAGGGACAGAGGAAGGAAGTGAGGGAGAGAAGGAAGGAAGGAAGGAAGGAAGGAAGGAAGGAAGGAAGGAAGGAAGGAGGGAGGGAGGGAGGGAGGAAGGAAGGAAGGAAGGAAGGAAGAAAGGAAGGAGGGAGGGAGGGAGGGAGGAAGGAAGGAAGGAAGAAAAGAAGGAGGGAGGGAAGGAGGAGAGAGGAAGGAGGGAGAGAGGAAGGAAGGAAGGAAGGAAGGAAGGAAGGAAGGAAGGAAGGAAGGAAGGAAGGGAGGGAAAAAAGGAGGGAGGGAGGAAGAGAAGGAAGGAAGGGAGGGAGGGAGGGAGAGAAGAAAGGAAAAAAGGGAGGGAGGAAGGGAAAGGGGAGGGAGGAAGGGAAAGGGGAGGGAGGAAGGGACAGAGGAAGGAAGTGAGGGAGAGAAGGAAGGAAGGAAGGAAGGAAGGAAGGAAGGAAGGAAGGAAGGAAGGAGGGAGGGAGGGAGGGAGGAAGGAAGGAAGGAAGGAAGGAAGAAAGGAAGGAGGGAGGGAGGGAGGGAGGAAGGAAGGAAGGAAGAAAAGAAAAAAGAGAATCTATCTCTGCAGATTGGCAGGGAAAACCACAAAAAGAAGGTCTGATTATCTGATATAGTCCCTTGGATATGTCAGGCACAGGCTACAGATCACAAAGCAGAGAATACCAAATGTGCTAACAGAATTTTAAATCATTACAGTTTTTTAAAGGAATTCACATTTAAGAAAAAAATCAAACTAAACATTACTACAGAGAAGAAAAGTTATCCCTGAGAGAGTTCTTATCTAGATCTATAAATCATTCTGTCAATTAGTGCTTTAATTCTTCAAAATTTCTCAAGCTTCTTTGTATCCTGCAGCACTCATAATTTATTAAATCATCCTATACTCCATGACTCTGCCTGTTTATTATGAATATGAAAGCTCTGTGTGTGTCTATGCCTGTATGCACATCTGTATATGTGCACTAGCCCATGAATTGAAAACAACTTCTAAAGATGTGATGAACAGAAAAGTTCCAGTTTATATATAAAAGAAGAAAGCAACAATCTTCAAATATCTACACTTGTGAAGCAGATAAATTAGTGATTATCTTCATTAAAAAAAAATTCTTCATTTTGTAAAAAAAGTTTGCTGCAGCATTCTTCCAAATAAAGAGCTCCCCTGTAGGCTTTAAAAATGTTTCAATTTACAAAAATTCCAACTACTCATAACTTTGTAGGAACACATCTGTTGCATAAAATGAACAACCTTTTTATTGTGTCAGGGTGACAAGCACAAAAATATGTTGGCAAGCAGGAGGCCAACAAAAACTGACTGGAATTTGCTGGAAATAGATTATTTGATTAAGGAAGGGCACATGACTGAACACAAGACACCCATCAACACCATTTGTTTGATCTTCTGAACAAAATACCAAGCAAGAAGTCTAAAACTTAAAATGAAAAAGAGAAAGAAAGGAAAAAAAAAAAAAAAAAAACCAGAGATGTATCTATTTAGATTGCATAAAACAGAAAATGCACACCACATTCTAAACCTATAAAATTCATCTTTCATTCTACCTTTCATGATACCCTATATGTACCCAGATGGAATGAAATTTGTTTTGCAAAATATCAGGTTTAACTTTTAATAGAAATTCTGGACTTCATTATTAATACTGACAACATTGTCCTTGGATTAGTTCACCCCGAGAGTAGAGTGTTTTACATTTGCATACTTGTTTTCTCTTTAGGGCACAGATTCTAATAAATCAGTCAACAAGTATGTGTCAGTCACTAGATATACAAACATAAAAACCAAAAAGTCCCTGCCCTCAAGAAGGCTATTCTCCTATTAGTAGAACCAATGTATTTACATGAAAATTAATATAAATTACGTAAGACAAATGCAAAGTAAGTGGGGGGAGGGGGGCTGTACAAATAGTAGCTGGGGTAATCGGTAAAGATTTAAGTAGAATCATAGGATCATAGATATGGTTGGTTGTTGTATTTTTGTTCTCCAAGAAGACCAAAATAACATCACCATGTTAGAGTCAAGTTACAGTGTGGCTGATCAGACCAATACAAATTCTGAATACTCTTAGTTGATCACAATTGTCCCTATGAACATTTGGGGTGTCTTCTCTAACTCTGCACATCTCACATTTCTTCTGAGCTAATTTAATTCTACTTTGTTCATAAAGCCCAGTATCTTCTCTGATGAGGGCACGCCTTACTAGGCAATCCTGTGCCAGAATATCCCATGTCATACATTCAATTTTAAAATTCTTAAGAGAAACTTTTAGAGTGTTCTTATATAGCTTTTTCTGACCACCTGTGATCACTTGCCCATTTAAACTGAATCGCTTCCATTCGAATTGTCTTGGGAAGATTCTGAAGATCACCTGGCAGGAGAAGATACCAGACACTGAGGTTCTTTCTCAGACTAAACTGCCAATATTCCAACTCTACTGCAGAGCAAAGAACCCTGTTGGTAGGCCACATTGTTTGAATGCCAACTGTATACTTGTCAAGAGACTACTTTATGGAGAACTCACAAAATCATAGATTTAGAGATGGAAAGGACCTTAAAGTCCATCAAATACAACCTCCTCATTTTATATGTGAGGAGATAAGGCCCAGAGAAGCTAAGTTGGGTGGCAAGTAGAAAGGGCAAAGACCTGGAGTCAGAAAGACCAAAGTTCAAATTCAACTTCAAATAATTTACCAGTATGTGACTCCAGGTAAATCACTTAAGCTCTGCTGGATTTCATTTATTTGTAAAATGAAGATAATAATGGTACCTACTAGGGTTGTTGTGAGGATCAAATTAGATGATAATTTTTAAAACTTTAGCACAGTGTCTGGCACATAGTAAGTGCTTTTTTTAAAATTAGCTATTAGTAATATTGTCCAAGGACACACAATTAATAAGTATCTGAAAGTAAAATGGGAAGGTCAGCCCCACATATATCAAAACATTAATAGAAGCACTTTCATGGTGGCAAAAAAAAGTGGAAATAAAGTTGATGCCTATTAATTGGGGACTAGTTAAATAAATTTTGATAGAACAACATAACAGAATTTAGTATATTTTAAGTAATGATGGGCACCTGTATAGTATAATGGATAAATCATTAGTTGTGTGATCCTGGGCTAATCATTTAACCCTATTTGCTTCAGTTCCTCGGGAATAAAATTAGCTGGAAAAGGAAATGGCAAAACACTCCAATATCTTTGACAAGAAAACCCCAAATGGGATCTTGGAGAGTCAGACAAAACTGAAATGACTAAACAACAATAAGTAATGATGATTAGATGAATACAGAGAAGTATGGAAAGATTTGCTTGAACTAATGCAAAGTAAAGTAAGCAGAGATAAGGAATCAGAGCACATCATGATTACAACAATGTCAATGAAAAGAATAACAACAAAAAAATAAAAATTAAATGTTACAAAATTACAAAGAACAGTCTTGGCTCTAAGGAAGAAAATAGAAGATACGACGTCCCTCCCAGCACTGCAGAGTCAGGGGCTCCATGAATATAGAAGACTGCATATATTGTGATATTTTTTCAATGCACTCATTAATTTTGCTGATTTTTTTCCTGCCTTTTTAAAAAAGGAGCAGGGACAATAATATGGAATGGCTCTCTTGGGTGGAGAAAAGGAAGGAATATATGGGAAAACATAAATTATATTAAAACTATAGATATAGGTATATAATTTTTTTAAAAAAAAAAAGGAATGAGATACCTACTTTTTGCCTTCCTTATTTTTTCTCCCATTAGTCATAGCAAAGATTTCTAAGTCTCTCCTGTCTGGTATTATTCTCTCACCCTGGAGGACATAACAAACAGTAAATTATGGCCCCTAAATTATATGTAAGCTTGAGCCTGATCTTTGAGCTCCTGGTTGTCATTCCTATTTTGTTTTTTAACTAATTACAGGTTGCTAACAATCAATTCTAACATGGACATTTTCAACTATGGAGACCACCTTATGAATCTGGGAAGCCCTAAGCTCCCAGATCCTCAGTTGGTGTTAAATGCTGAATTCACTGTTGGCCAATGCTACCCGCTATATCTGGCAAGGAGTACCTAATTTGGTCCTCAGCCAAATTAGTCCACATTTGCTATTTCTCTTCATACATAGTTTTCAAGTTTCTCAGTAACAACCATCATCCCACAAATCTCTGCTGGCAAATGCAGCATTTTTTTTTTTCTGGTTATAATAACTCTCCTGATACAATACAGGTCCTAACCTCTTCAAGCTGCTCTCTGTAAGTAGAACACAAGGATTGCCCAGGTTTGCAAAAGGCATTGCTGAGGCATTCATGAAGCAGTTTACTAATATGTTAAAAGTATATTCATATCAGTTTTCAAAGCAATCATAATTTTAAAGTTGGAAAATACCTTAGAAGTCACCGAAAACAACATCCTCATTTTACAGATGAGGAAATTAAGGTCTGAAGGATGTAAGCGATTTGTCCAATATATTATTAGGGGCCTTTGGGATCAATTTATTAGTAGGAGCCTTATGAAATAAATTTGTTTTTCACACACACACATACACATACATATGCACATGCATCACGCACACATTCACATACACATATATATATTTCTGTGCCACTTTTTTCATATGTTCAAGTGAGATCATTTAATGACTTAGCAATAGCAGCATAGCTAAAACAAACAAACAAACAAACAAAGCCTAGAAAATTCCTTAGATTTTGAAAATTCTTTGGCTACAGCTAAATCAGGAGAGTATTATATCTGGATGTTCTGCTAACATCTTGATATAATACTATATGATCCAAATACTTGATAGAGGGTCTACAAAACTAGCATTTAGAACATTTGTCTTTATTGTTCTAACTTCATTGGTTTTTCCTTCTGCACTTCCAGGATCTTCCCAAAGATAATAATATCATCTAGGCACAACACAAGTAATGTATATCTGTTTTCTACATTTTGGAAAGTAACAGGTGTCCTCAAACTGTTTTGAGATATGCTCTCAAACTACTAAAATCCAGCTGAGAAAAGGAAAGTTTCCTTTTCCTTGTCTCTTTCTGCCTTAGGAATGTGGAAATAGCCACCACATATCTATTACTAAAAGCAGTGGCTACCAGCATGTTTTGAACTCTTTTAATGACAGACCCTACTCCATGCAAATGCATGTCTTTTCATTTTATTTCATTACTATCATTGTAGATGATACTGACTTTTGAACCCTATGATGATATCACTGATTAATAAATGTTTGAGAAAGTCTCTGAGATCATCAGTGGACTAATATTTCTAGATTGTTCTCAGAGGGTGCCCCCATGGCCAAAGAGATCCACAGCAAAGAAAAGATGAAGAATTGGCCTCTAGGATAGGGGAAGATTGATTGGGCAATTAGGTTGCATAGTGGTTAGAGCACCAGCCCTGAAGTCAGAAGGACCTGAGTTCAAATTCCATCTCAGACACTTTACACTTCCTAGCTGTGTGACCCTGGGCAAGTTACTTAACTCCAACTACCTCAGCGAGAAGAGAAGAGTGAAAAGAAAAGAAATTGTTGATGATGCAAATCGCTGTCAGAAAACAGGGTAAACTCCTTCCCTGACACATCTCATTTTCTCAATACTAACCCTGTAGATCTCTGTTTCTTCTCCATCACTTGTGCATGTGATCTCCTTACAGGAATCTTCTCCACAGTTGTAACAGAAGGATGTTCTCCTAATGACAGTGTTAACATGTTGGGCTGGGGTGATTTGACATCCATTCCTATGTCTTATTATATTTTTAAGTGTAATACATCTTTCTTTTCATTCACTTCTCATCATATTTACTTTGAGTTTCTTCAGTTGACTCTACACTTGTAAAACTATTTTTCTGCTTAGTTTCCTTGGACAGGGATTGAGTTCTCTGAGGTTATTGGGGTTGCATATCTAAGAATGAACTTCTTATTGGGACTTTTGCATTAATATGTATGCTTCCACATGTTATTATTTATTCATGGTAGAGGTATTGATGGTTATAATTTCTCCCATGTTCAATAGCACTACTTTGTTACAATATCATTTAGAGATATCATCAAATCTATTACAGAAATGAATGACTTCACTAGGGATTTATCCCACCCATGCCAACAAGATCCAGAGGTAGTGGCAATTCTGCTTCTTACCCAGAGACGATGGCAGCAACTAGTGATAGCTACCCATCAATCCCCTTTACAGGTTGACCTCATATAACATTCTCATCTCTAAACTGAAAGCTTTTGGATAGAGCTAGCTCCCTATTTCCCCTCTGCCATCTCTTTTTTAAATTTTAAGATCAGCATAGCTATCAAGTCTGTCAGTCCTGCCTGAGATAAGCTTCATCAGAACTCAAGAAGTTGAATTTTGGGATTGAGAATACATTTTTATCCTGATCACCAGGATATTCATTTACAGTTTCACCTCTTTCTGGCAGCAGCTTCAAAGTATATTACAAAAAGATGACCAAAATGTGATACCAAAGGAGCAGTACCAATAAGGAACTTAATAGTGAAGCAGTACTGATAAGGAATTTAACAATAGACCTTAGACTATGTCAGGAAAAACCTTATCAAAGTCCTTTGAAACCTGTCAGTGGTAAGGAAAAGACATTGAAGTGTGGGTTTTTAACAGTCACACTCAAGTTCTTACTCTATAAGCACAAAGAGTTCTGGGGTACTATATTGGTATCTTATTATGGCTATTTATGGTTCAATGTGTGTTTTGGGAATGAAAATATATGTATGTTATTTAATTTTCAAAGTTTGGAGGAAAAAAGTACACTTCTAGTCAGTTATGTTCACTCTAATCTACTGGTCACATTTTTTTAACCATGCATAGAAAACCCTGAGCACTATACTTTCAAGTCTGTGGGATTCAAAGCCTGGGAGTGAGACCAAAGGACAAAGGAAACTGTTCTCAGTGACTTCTGCATTAGGGACACATTTATATCTGATTGACATGTGATAGATTCTGCTATTTTTCTTCCAACTATACTTTATGGATTTTTAGTTATTTAGAAATTTTTAGAAATTTACAATAACTACTCATTATTATTTATGTCATTTCTTCCTCTAGTAAATTTTAATACTTTTGTTTTTGCATTGCCTATATTTCCCATTGTATCTTCCCTTTCGCCTCCCAGAGGGCCATCTCTCTTTCTCTCTCTCTCCCTCTCTCTCTCTCTCTCTCTGTCTCTTTTTCTTTTTGCTGGGGCAGTTGGGGTTAAGTGACTTGCCCAGGATTACACAGGTAGGAAGTGTGAAGTGCCTGAGACCAGAATTGAAATCAGGTCCTCTTGACTTCAGGGCTGGTGCTCTATCCACTGTGCCACCTAGCTGCCCCTGGGCCATCTCTTAAAATAAACAATTTCTAAAGGAAAAAGAAAAAAATATCAAAATTAACTAACATATTAAAAATTTAATGTCTGTATGTAGTATTCCATTCTCCTGAATTAGAACTTTATTTTTATAAAGAAGCAAAGGAGGGTATATTTTTATATCTCTTCTTTGGGGACAAGCTTGGTCTTTATAATTTTGCAACATTCCATTTACTGCTTTATATAATTTTCATTTCAATTCAATTTCAATTCAATAATTGAGATAGTTATTATGCATATTGTTTTCTTGGTTCTCACTTACTTCTCTTTGAATCAATTCATAAGAGTCTCCCCATGAATCTCTGCATTCATTGCATACACTTCTCATTGCATAATAATATTCATTATATTCATGTATCACAGTTGTTTCAATCATTCCTTAATCAATGACTATAGAATTTGCTTCCAGCTTGGGGCTACTAAAATGTGCCATTATAAATACTTTCATGCATATAGGATCTTTCTTTTTGTTACTGACACCTTGGAGTAAGGGCCCACCAGTAGAATCTCTGGGTCAGAAGGTAGTGACAATTTAGTAATTTTCTTCAATTCATTACATATTTCTCTCAAGAATAGTTGTACTAATTTACAGTTTTCCTAAAATGCCTTGCAAACTTATGCTTAAATTTCACTTGAGAGCAGAGACTGAACAAGTCTTTCAGTACCATAGCATAATAATACATAACAATGATGTTATACTACTAGTGTCAAGAAGAAAACATGGCATGATGGAATAAATTGAAACTTCTAGCTTTATGTTAATTATCACACCACTCCCCTACTGGAAAACCATAAATGGCTCCCTATTGCCTAGCAAATAAAGCATACACTTATGGATTGGAATTGAGATTCTCTACAATCTGGGTTTAATCTATCTTCTCAGTTTTATCTCAAACTATTCATTTTCATACACTGTTTTTCAGAGAAATTGTTCTTTTCCAAATATATACATATATATACTCATCCCTCTACTCACCCAGCCACTATCCTAGCAAGGAACATATTCAATGATATAATCAGACTAAGTTGCTATAAGATATGTGAATCTAGAATTTGTCTGGTAAGAACCATCCTCTCTGAGCCCTGATCCACTCTAGCTCAGATTTCCCCTTGGAACACTGTCTTGCTCTTTCTGCTGCAAAATGCCCAGTCTATATCCCTCAGCCCCTTGTCTGCAAAGTTGCCTTCACTACTCTAAAAAAAGCATTTTTTAAAAAAAGGAGTAAATGTTCAAGGTAAAATGGT
Organism: Sarcophilus harrisii; assembly: GCF_902635505.1. Classification (NCBI taxonomy): domain Eukaryota; kingdom Metazoa; phylum Chordata; class Mammalia; order Dasyuromorphia; family Dasyuridae; genus Sarcophilus; species Sarcophilus harrisii. Next base: position 238,526,429 of record NC_045426.1, read on the forward strand.
ACATAATTAAACTAAAAGAATTAAATTCAAATCATTGGAACTGATTTCAAATGCTAGCTCTGCTACTCACTACCTATGTGATCCTGAGCAGGTCACAACTTCCGCGGGGTCATAAGATTTTATATTTTTTATCAGAACTTAATGCTGAAAGAGATATAAATTAAGTCTCAAAGAAATTAACTTAACGAGAATCATACTTATTATTAATGACAATAACAAAACCCAGGTCCCCTGATTCCAAATCCTGTGTATTTTCTATTACACTGAATCTCAGGTTCCTAATCTAAAAATAAGGTGATTGGCCTGAGTGATCTTTAAAGCCTCTTCTAGATTAAATACTATAGTTGTATGGCAAGAAAACTAGGTTGGTGACAACCTAGGCATAAAACCTTTTTTCTTTTAAAAGCATCACATTCCCAAATACACTTTCTCTTACTTTATTTTAGTATCTTCTTTTTTGAAAAGGGAAACAGATGCTCTAAGAACAGGAAGATTAGCAAAGTAAGCTAACACTTTTTCTTTGTTTAGCTTGGAAGTAAAATATTTTCCCTAGGAAAACTGGGCCAACTGCTGAGACATAAGCAAACTTGGATGTGTTTTTTTTTAAATAAAGTTTTATTGATATCTTTTGTTTACATCTACAAAATGTCTCCCAATACCCCTTCCTTACACCTCCCACAGGGATATCCCATATAACAAATAATATTTTTTAAGAAGAAAAAAACAAAGGGGAAATAGCAGCAAAATCAATCAACACATCAAAAAATGCTGAAAATATGCTCAATCTGCCACACTGGTATATATCCCTGCAAAATAATAGGTGGGGGTATTTTATTCTTTCTCTTGGGGCTATTCTTGCTCCTTGAAATTTTACAACATTCACTTCTGATAGTTTGGTGCTTTACATGCTGTAGTCATTTTGCATATTGTCCTTCTGACTGCTTACTTTATTCTGCATCAGTTCGTATCTCTCTGATGTTTGTGATTTGATGTAGAGTCATCTGAAGTCAACAAGAATTCCATATATATATGCAGCTAAGTGGCATATGGAGAGGGCACCAGCCCTGAAATTAGGAGGAACTGAGTTCAAATCCAGCCTCAGACACTTGACATTTATTAGCTGTGCAATGATGCACTTAATTTTAACTTCCTCAGCAAAAAGAAAAATAAAAAGGAAAGAAAGAAAAAGAAATAATTCCATATACTTGATGTCTTTACTCAAGATTAAGAGAAGCAGGATATTAAAAGAGTAAAATTTAGTCTAAGTCTGTGAATAAAAATGTTAACAGTTAAAAGGTTAGAAAAGATAGAAAATTACATATAAATATTTACTTATTTAAAATTGCTGGAATATATCATCTTTAAATATAAGACTTGATTATTGTTTTTTGATAGCTTTATTTTTCAACAATTAGGTATGAAGGGTTCATGGCATATGAATCTCGGGAAACCTTGTATATCAGACCATAACTAAGGGAATAGTCCTACTAAGTGTGAGCATAATCAAATTGCAAATTTACCAAGAGGTGAATAAATTACTTTTAAATGTTGATTCCAACAACAAAGTAAATCAATTAACTACAATAGATATTTACTGAATATATCCTCATGAGCAATGTTGTACAAGGAACAAAAAGATAAATAATACATTCTCCTTGACCCCAAGGGACTTTAGTTCTAATAGTATGAAAAAGATAACAAACCACATAATAGACATAGTTGAACAAATTTTAGTGGATTTTTAAAATAATAATAGCTTTTATTTTTCAAAATACACACAAAGATAGTTTTTAACATTTACCTTGTATTCTATATTTTTCTCCCTCCCTTCCCACTTACCCCCTCCCTTAGACAATAATTATTCCATTATAGGTTAAGCATGTGCAATTCTTCTAAACATTTTTCCACATTTACTAGTGGATTTTCTTTTTTTTTTTTTTTTCGGATGCAATTGGGATTAAGTGATGTGCCCAGGGTCACATAGCCAGGAAGTATTAAATGTCTGAGGCCAGATTTGAACTCAGGTTCGCCTACTTCAGGATAAGTGCTCTAGCCACTGTGCCATCAGTTGCCCCTTATTAGTGGATTTTCAAAAGGAAGTTTATTGTGGTAACATAGAGATATATGAGTGTGAATGCAGAGAATATTTTAAATTTTAAAAAATAATACACAAACATTTTGTATATTTCTGGATTGGCCTTTTTTAGATGACAAGTGGGCACTTGACTTTTCTACTATGGAAAATTTTTGCCAGTTGTTTGAGCTATGGAGTTTTGCTTAGCATACTCTATGACAGCTGTCCAGTCTTGATCTAATGACATCTACTAAGTCACTTTTGGGGATTAGTTGGAAAAAAAACAAAAACCTTTGGATTATTCAGCTTTTTAAAATCCATCAAAGCAACTCTTCTCTTTTCTTCAACTTCCAATTCTCTACCTGATATGTATTGATATTTCTGAAATTTTCAATGAAACTTAAATATTAAAAAGGTTTTTTAACAAGCTTCTGAACTCAGGCTATAGCTCCAATCTTTGGGTTACTTAATACTTCTATATTAGTACCCAATTTTGAGGATCAAACATCCAGAATTAGAGGAAACAGAGAGATCTTTTAATGGAAAGTCTTCCTTTTAGAGAAAAGAAAATGAGATCTGAAGAGGTAAATGGCTTTCCCAAGATCACACAAATAACAAATAGCAAAAGCAGGAATCAGCTCAACTCCTGCAATGATGAATCCAGAATCTCTGTTTTGTCATGCTGCCTCCACTCTTTAGCTTTAAGTCTCATAGACTATAGTATTTTGGGAACTGGACAAGACCTTAGAGATTGACACCTTCATTTTACAAAGGCCTACTGTGCCATAATCATTTAACTCAAAACATTAGCACTTCTCATTAATTTCTCTTAATTTTTCTCCTATTTAAGTATTCTTCTTGAAGTTCTTTTGTAGGATTATCATCTTTATCACAACCATTAATTGTGAGTATATCTAAAACTTTTGTTCTGAGCCCTGTTTTCTTTCCTTTCTACACTCGATTACTTGTTGACCTTATCATCATCCCTGGATTCAAATATCATCTCAGTGTACATAACTCCTAAATCTATTTTTCTATTTTAAATGCCTCCTGTAATCTCTAGTACAGCACTACTATCCACTGGATATCGCCATCTGAATATCCTTTATACATCTTATTCAACATGACCAAAGCACACTTCATTATCTTTTCCCCAAAAACCCACCCTTCTTCCAAACTTTCCTCTTGTTATTAAGGTTACCACCTTCCTTTTAAGCACACAGGTTTGCAACGTAGTGCCATTCTCAACTTCTCATCTCACTCATTCCAGTATTCAATCAGTTATTAAGTCTTATTTGAACCCCATAATCTTTCATATAGATTCCTTTTGTTCCATTCACACAGCCACTATTCTTACTAAAGTTTCATTACTTTTTGCTTGGATTATTATTAAGTTTTCACATTGGTCTTCCTGTGATGAGGATCTTCCCATTCCAATCCCTCCTTTATATAGCTGATAAATTTATTTTCCTAAGCTACAGGTCTGATCATAGCAACTTCCTATTCAATAAATTACAATAGCTCCCTATTGTAATAGTTACAAAGTAAAATAACTAAATGTATCAATATGCAATATACTTTTTAACATCTTTTAAAAGATCTCTAATATGCAATATGTCCTCTTTTTTGCTTTAATAATTTGTCATATTTCATATTAAGTTCACAATATTATGGCATATTTAACTCATCATGAAACTATATTTTTATTGCATTGGTTATTAAGTATACTTCATTTTTTCAAGTCTAGTCTTGATTATAACCCATAGGATTTTAAAGAGGTTAAAAATGGTAAAAGAAAAGAACAAAAAACAACAATAAAAAAAATTATTAGATCTGACAAAGTTCACTATGATATGTTTTTCTTCATAATTTTTTAGGATGAGGCATGGTAAAATATTATCAATTAATCACCAACATTACATGTCCATTTGGGAATTTCTGTAACTTTGTAATAATTCTACTTTTTATGTACCAGTATATTTATCAACATTCCTCATTCTCTCAATGAAGACAATATTTCCAGATCCACTAAGAATGAAAGATCCTTAAAGCACTTTGTAGGATGGATGCTTTACAATCTGATCAAGATGCCCAGATTTTACAGGTTCACCTGAACTTCTGACAAAAGTTTTGGTAAAGTCTTAGAAGAAAAAGTGAGTTTGATTAGTAAAAAACAAACAAAAAAAACCTGTTTCTAATCTTTAGTAATTTTGTCTTTGTGTTGCCTTTCCTATGAAAATATTTTTCTTCATAAGAATGATAATTAGTTTATTTTACTAATCTTCTCCATGGTCTTCCATATTTAAGAAGCCTGTGGTTTTGTTTTTTTTTTAAGAGAAATCAATAACAAGTTCTCCATATGATAGCTCCCTCTAAAAACTTTTATTTGACATTGAAGAATTAGACCGTTTCATAGAATTTTTTTTCCATTTTCAATTTTCATACATTTTCATGATGTATTTCATTTCCCATCATACTTTTCTTTTAACTTTAATGGAACTTTTCCTGTTTCATTGTGGTTTTAAATATTCTTAAAATGTCTGACATCCTGACACCAATAGCCCCTGCAATATTTTCCATAGTCATTGAAGAGTGCTCCTTAAGCACACAATAACAAAAGTACAGCTTTTGCATAATTCCTAAGAATAATGTCATTTTTAAACCTCAGTTTTTTAAATGCATAAAAAGAGAGCAAAAGAAATCCAACACAATTTACAGAATTATAGGTGCATAAACCAGTTCAATCTGTCTTAATCTCAGGGATGTTATGAGATTCAAATGAGATAATAGATATAAAGCAAAATGTTATATAAATATCAGTTATTGCTGTTATTATTATTATTATAATTAAATAACCTCCAGTCTGATGATGACTGTTCCTGAGCCCCTCATTTCTACTGAGTGCAAATGATAGTTATAGATCAACACAGGGATGTGCTAGTAAATGTTTTACAAGTGACTGGGGGAAAGGGGGGGGGGGGAAATGTATGCATGCAAATTTTCAAGTTTAATATGCATTATTAACACTTCTTTAATTATAGACAATCAACAAAATAATACATTAAGCCTGATTTGAAGGACTGAGTTAAATATTCACACTAAAAAAAATAAAATAACAATTGGCTCTTACAAAGCTATTAGAGCTAGCCCCAGCACATCTGTGTTTTATCTGGTAAAAATAAAACATTCTGAATCAGCCTAGTGTCATTAGAAGCACAAATCTATGCCCACTGCTGTCACAAAATGAAACTATATAAAAATTATTGCTTGGTTTAAGAAATCCATAAACAACAGTCTCTAGAATCAATATAAACTCTTTGGCAATTAAAGCTTTTCCTAATTGGCTTCTTCCTATATTTCTAATTTTCTTTCAAAGTTCTCCACTCCATACACTGCAGACATACTTACCTACTCAGTAATAGCTAATAGTCAGTATTTAGACAGCATTATAACATTTACAAACCATTTTTCTTTTAATTGTCACAACTCTGTGAAGTAGCTACTATTACTAGCCACATTTTATGGCTGAAAAAGTTTAGGTAACTTATGCAGGATCACACATCTTCTCTAACTATGCTTTTACATTGACTCAACTCCCTAAGTAAGCTCAAACTCAACTTCTGCAGAAACTCCATTCCAGATACTCCCAACTATTAGCACCTTTCCCTCCAAGGTTAACTTGTATTCTATTTTATTTATATCCATTTTGTGTGTGTGTGTGTGTACACATTCTCCCATAGAAAAATGTAAGCTCTATATGTGTGTGTATACAATTCTCCCCTAGAAAAATGTAAGCTCCAAGAGATGTTTTCACTTTCTTTTTGTATCCTGAGCACTTAACCTATAAGTGCTTAATAAATATATGTTGATGTATTGATTAAAAATAAATTTATATTATAATTACTCCTATCAGAGCCAAACGAAGCTATCCTAAATCCAGATTTGTTTCAATGTTTCTCACCAAAGCACTAGACTGAGGTGAATACCATCAAAATTGTTAATCAACACCAAAAAGCAAACAAAAACTCCTGCATTCATCTGTTGGGTGTATGTTTGTGTCTGTCTTTGTGTGTATCAACTTCTCTGCATCTTCTCAAGAAGCTACTCCATATATCAATGTAAAATTTTTGGAATTAGATGTCTATTGTTCTTTTATTTTTTTACTTTTGACTAGATTTTCAACAGTACCTAGAGGTTCTGTTTTGGACAAGTACATGAACATATAATTTTTACAAGGGGACATTGTCTTCAAATACCCTAGCTTATACTTTATTGTTCAGTACATTTTTCACTCAAAAAGTTACTCTCTACAGGCTTAACCAACTCAACCAAAATACATGTCAAGTTTGCACTCTTAGGCTATTTTCTATAAAATCAACAACTATAACAGCTGTTCCCAAAAACCATGAGCACTTTATGAACACAGCAAAGTTGCAACTCAATTCAGCATATATAACTAGGAAGATGACAGAATAAGCCAGTCCTCAGAATAATAAGCCAACCCTCAAATTAACAAACAATACATCTTATTTATTTATAAATATGTCTGGTGTGTTCAAATTAATAGACAATGTGTCATTTATATATGCATATACAACATATTGCTTATTAACTTTAGGGTTAGGTTATTTTGAGGACTGACATTTTGAGCTATATAAATATACATATTTAATGTATATTATGTATTTATGTATAATATGTATATTAATTCATATCTATTCAACCAAACCTTCTAATTTATCATATATAAATACATAAAATATATATGTACATATATATAAATACATACATAGATAGATATGTGTATATGTACATATGATATATTCCTTTTTAATTGGAGGGTTTGGTTGTTACATATGCATAAGCATGTATGAATATAAAACATATAAATGTAAAGCTCGATTTTTAAGTTGGCCCTGGGCATTTTATATTCTCCTAAATGAGAGAATGTTCATATAATACTATATGAGTGAGGATAGAGTTTCTGCTAGAACTTTGGGAAAGACATTCTTTATACTGTCTTTGAGAGAATGTGTATCATACTAGATTTTCTTAGGGACTGAGTCCAGACACATGAAAAAAAGACCTTGAAAGTAATAGAGATATAAAGAAGTATCTTCAATATTTCCCAGATTTCCAGCTTGCTTTCCTAAAGATTTTGAGAAATTGTTCTGTGTCTCCTTGTTTCTCTCTCTCTCTCTCTCTCTCTCTCTCTCTCTCTCTCTCTCTCTCTCTCTCTCTCTCTCTCTCTCTCTCTCTCTCTCTCTCTTTCTCCGTTTTTCTGTTTAGATATCTTTGCTCCCAATATGATTCATTTATTCTGTATAATTCATCTGGCTGTGATTTGCTACTCACTTAGATAAATGGGTTCATTTGCTATTCAACTATTTGTGATGATCTCTTGTGTAACTAACATTTGGTGAGGAGTCAAACTGAAAAGAAAAAGGTAAAAGCTCACCATGAGTCCTACATGAGACTGCCACCCACAGTCTCAATTTCAAATTTTAGCTATGGTAACTTCTATGAATATCCTTTCAGAAGAAAGCCAGTCTGCATTCCCATGTCCAATCCCTAAATGAAAGGTTTTTTCACACAAACTGAAAACACAAAGATTTTTTTCAATGACATTTTCCTGTCTTCAAGGAATTTACAATTTAACAGAGTTAATATATTTGCACAAAAGGGTGTAATATATTATGTAATATATGATATATGATTAAATGTAAGAATTTCATAGAAGTACAAAAACAACAGGAAAAATTAAGGTAGGAAGAATCACTTTTAAATTGAGAATATGATGTTTCTCAAAGAGGACCAAAATGATATCACTATGTAAGAGTCATGTTATACTATGTCTGACTGTGGCTGATCAAACCAGTATGAGCTTGGAATGCTCTGCCACAGGTCAGACACAAATAATACATATCAACATTTGGAGCAGCTTCTCTAATTTTGCACATCTCAAGTTTTCTTTGGGCTAATTCATTCTGCTTTGCTCATAGAGCCAGCACCTTCTCTGATGAGGGCATGCCTTCCTTTCTGGACAGTCCTGTGCCAGTGTCTCCCATGTCAGACAATTGATTCTAAAGTTCTTAATAGATACCTTGAAAGTGTCCTTGTATTGCTTTTTCTGACTACCTTGTGAGTGCTTGCCAAGAGAACAATTCGGGCAGTTCAACAGAACTGTGCTCTCTACAATAGGGTTGGAATGTTTGGCAATTCAGTTTGATAAAGGACCTTAGTATCTAGTATCTTATTCTCCCAGTGATCTTCAAATCTTCCAAAGACAATTCAAATAGAAGTAATTCAGTTTCCTGGCATGGCACTGATACACTGTCCAGATTTCACAGCCATTCAAGAATGAGATCAACACAACGGTTTTGTAGATCTTCAGTCTGGTAATCAGTCTAATACTTCTCCTCTACCACACTTTCCTTTGGAGACTTCCAAACCCTGAACTAGCACTGGCAATGCATGTATTAATCTCATTATCAATATGTACATTCAAAACTTCACTATTTACTATACTTATGGTTCCACATATGGATAGTGTGATGCTGGCTGACATCACTCCCTCCATTTTAATTTAGATTTGTAGCCTTTTCAAACTGAAGAATTTACCATCACTATGGTAGCTGACTTCAATTCCATGTTTGTCCTCATTGAAGGTATTTGACAACATGGCTGAACACATTTTTTTAGCATGAGTATGAGAGAAAATTCCACAGAGAAGATGGCACCTACACTAAGGGCTTGAAGAAAGAGATCTTGGGCAAATCATTTATCTGAGATCAGATTTGAACTCAGCTGTTCCTAGACCATTCCTTACTCTACCTTCAGCACCACCCAGCTGTTGCTTACCTGAAGGAGTTCCAACTGATGTATGCTTAATTAATAATAACTGAGGAAATAATCCAAGCAATACAACTCATTAGTAAAATGGGTATAATAAACAGGTCAAAGGACTCCTTAATCAGTTCAAAGACCTCGAATACAGAATGAGACAAATGTTTGTGCTATTAAAAACTATAAAAAAAGACCAATTAATTAAAGGAAAAAAGCTAACTAGGATACAAAATTAAGTAATCTGATTTCTAAATGAAAGAAAGATTAGAGACTTTCCAAGTTGGGAGATGTGGGAAAATTCATTGTATTAATTGTATTAATTTTCAGATCTAACTGGATTTCTGGTCAGCATAATCTTGATCCTTAGCAAAGATTTGCTAAGCAGCAAGTAGAGATGTTCCAGCCACACAAGACTAAGTTTAAACAGTACAATAGGGCTTTCTCACAATTCCCATAATTGAAAAAAAAGTTTTCTCACAAGACAGAAATTGAACTAGACCCATAATTGAATAGAAAGGGAACTGAGCTAAATCCAGAATTAAATCACAAGATGGAATCAGTGTAGTTTACTCAATTCCCACTATCACTTGCTATGTAAATTCCCTCCTGCCACATATAGAGGCATTTTGTGAAGTGAAGATAATATGTCACAGTAATACAATATTCCCAGGGAAGTCTGGAGTCTAAGGAGTACATTCTCTAGATGATACAGTGGAATAAAGTACTAGATATAGAGTCAGGAAGGAGTACTCAAATTCTGTCTCAGATACTTATGAGTTGTGTGATTCTCAACCAGTCATGTAACTTTTTTCAGATTTATTTTCCTCTTAAGCAAATAGGGATAATAACAGAACCTTCCTTTAAGGGTTATTGTGATGATCAAATGAGATAACATAACTAATATGTTTTGCAAACTTAACTAGGTTACATAAATTCTAGCTATGTTGATCAGGGAGTTTCTTGTGTATATTTAATACACTTCTCACCTAGGAAAGACAATTAGGAGAGTGTGTCAACATATTTGTAATACATGTCATTTTTGTCTATGTCCACATTTTGAACACATTATGGGAATTATCAATTATTTACTAAGTATCTCCATCCAATTGTTCATAGTTATTTCAAACATCTTGTGATTCAATTCTGGATCTAGCTCAGTCCAATATGGAAGTCATTACATTTCCTCAAAGAAAAAAATTATCCCTCCAAACTTAGTTATTGTTGTTAGGGAGGCCATCATTGTTCAAGTTACCCAGGTATGCATAACATCTCTTGGAATAATCTTTGCCTTCCCATAATCCTCTCCTTCCTTATATGTTGGATCAGTTGCTGCATGTTGTCAACTCCACCTTCACAATACCTCTACTTTTGTGTTCATTCACATATAATTTATATTCACTCTTTTCTAATTTAGACTCTCATCACCTCTCACTACAATATAAAATAGTCTCCTAATTGATCTTCCTGTTTTCAGTCTCTCTGCTTCACTACCCCACTCTCTACACAACTGCCAAATTGATATTCTTAAAACTGAGATTTGCCCATGTCCCTCCCTTCTTCAAATATCTCCAGGGCTTCCCTATTTACAGTAAGATAAAACATGAAATCCTCAACTTGGATTTTAAATCCTTCTACAATTTAACTTCCATAAACCTTTCCAAACTTATTTCATGATGTTCTGCTCTGTGCATTCTCTCACTCAAGCTGGCCTAATAACAGCTCTCTATACTTGACATTCAGTTTCTCATCTCTGTATTTTTTCCTAGGTGGTCCCTGTGTCTGTAATGTCCTTCTTCGTATCCACATCATAAATTTCCCTGCTTCTTTCAGAGCATATCTGATTTTCCTTCCCATACCATGATTGTCTAAATACCTTCAGTCCTCAGTGGTCTTTCTTTTGAAATTACTTTATATAAACTTTATATTTAAATATCTGTGCACATCCAGTAGACTGTAAGCCTCTTGTTTCATTTTTGTTTTTCTCTCACCTGGAACTAGTTATTATTGGATGTGTCTGTGTCTCTGTGTGTGTGTGTGTGTGTGTGTGTAAAACTACATTCAGAATAGGGCAACTAGGTAGTACAGTGGTTAGAGCATTTAGTCTGGAGTCAAGAAGAACTGAATTCAGAGAGTATCATTTAACCTGATGTATTTCAATTTCTTGTATGTAAAATGAAACAGAGAAGGATATGGCTAAACACTTCATTATCTTTGCCAAAAAAATCCCAAATGTAGTTGCAAAGAGTCAGACTCAATTGAAATGAGTGAACAACAATATTCAGTGTATCACTTATGGTAAGCATGTGTTAATTATCATAGAGATCAGGGATATACAAGGAAGTACTTGATAATTAATAAATAGACCCACCTCAGAGATATCACAAATTTGTTTTCATACCCTGCAATAAAACAAATATCATAATAAAGCAAGTCACACAAATTTTGGGGTTTCCCAGGACATATAAAAATTATGTTTATCCTATACTGTAGTCTTAAGTATGTAATAATATTGTCTTTAAAAAAAAAAGTAACTACCTTAATTTTTAAAATACTTTATTATTAAAAAAAAAAACAATGCTATCGATTATCTAAGCCTTCAACAAGTTGTATTCTTTTGCTGGTGGAAGGTTTTGCCTCTATGTTGATAGCTTCTGATTGATCAGGTTACTGACGGTTGGGGTAACCAATACAACAATGGCCTATATTTTATACTCATTCTATACCTCCCAAAATACTGAGCAAATAGCAGGTTCTCAATAAATATTTGTTAGCTTATTGAGGGAAAAAACTATTCTTTACAGATTATTTTTATCATTTGTAAATCTTAGTCATTTCATATGACAGATGCCTATAAGGATGTGAATCTTATTAAATAAGCGTTAAAATGTTAAAGAAATATGTTAACTTTTCTTTAATACTACAAAAATTGATGGTGGCTGATTGATCAAGGTGGTGGTTGCTAAATATTTGGGTGACCATGGCAGTTTCTTAAATACTAAAACAATGAAGTTTGCCACATCAATCAATTCTTTTTTTCACAAAAAAAATTTCTCTGTAGCATTGCATGCTACATTTTACCTGCAGCAGAACTTCTTAAAGAATTGGAGTCAATCCTCTTAAATCCTGTCACTGCTTTATTAACTAAGTTTATACAATATTCTTAAATATTGTTATGTCTCAGGGAAGAGGGAAGACTAAGGAAAAGGAGATGGGGAACACAGCTGGTTGGTAGAGCAGTTAGAATTCAAAACTTTATCATTAAGTTTTCCATCTAGAGGGGTATGATTTGTGGTATCCCAAAATAATTATAATAGTAACATCACAGATCACTGATCACAGACCATCATAACATACATAATAATAATCAAAAAGTTTGAAATATTGTAAGAATTACCAAAATGTTACTCAGAGATATGATGCAAGCATAAGCTGTTGGGAAAATGGCACCAATAGGTGCTCATGCAAGGGTATCACAAATCTTCAATTTGTAACAAAACAAAAAAAATATGCAAAATCTGTGAAACACAATAAAGCAAGGCACAATAAAATGAGGTATGCCTAAATAAACCTAGCCATTCAACCCTGAATGAATGAAATATTCATTTTGTTTACTATGTGCTTATTATCATTGTACTAAGCCTTTGAGACACAAATTAAAAAAAAAAAAAAAAAAAAAAGATTTTCAAGGACCTCACCTTCTAATTAGGGAAAACAAATAAAAGAAATTCATCTTCAGAGCAGATGGAGAGGTCCAGAAGTTCTAAGATTTTTCACAGCAGGAAAGATGGTAAAGTATAGTGGTCATTAATTATACAATCAGATTTCATCCAAACCACATAAGCAGCCAGATAGCCTATATAGGTTATATACTCTGAAGCTAGAAAGTAGAGGAGGAAGAAAGAAAAGGAAAGAAGGATACCTACAGTGGTAGTCTTCCCTCCACCCAATTGTGCAGAAAAGACACTATCTTTTCTTCATATCTTCTGAGAGTGGCTTTCTGAATAGTTGGGTTTTTTCCCCTTCATTTGGGAGTTGGAATAACTTGTCTTAAAGCATTCATTCACTTTACTAATAATTTAGTTACTTAATTGTATATAGACATATTGCTATCTGCTTTAAGTATCTCTGTATATATAGGCATACAGATTACCAACTATATTAGTTGGTAAACACATCCACACATGTGTACATATGTAAGTTGTCTCCCAACCAAAAATATAAGGTCTATAAGAGCATGGTGTATATGTTATATTTATTCCATACCCCCTAAAATACAGAGCAAATAGCAAGTGCTCCATAAATATTTGCTAGCTTATTGGGGGGGGAGGGGGAGAAGTAGTCTTTGAGACTTACTTTTAAAGTTTGTAAATCTTAGTCATTTTCACATGGTAGATGCCTATATGGGTGTGAATCTTAATGGTTTTTTAAATGTGTTAGCTTTTTTAATACTATAAAAATTCTGTGATTTTATCAGTGGGGATAGTTCCCATATCAATTGAAATTGCAATCTTTCCAAAGTTCAGCAGACAGTTTAATTAACTACTGTAAAAATTTATCCTATAAAATTTTTATATAACTGACCGCATAGACTAGAGTAATATCCAAGAAATAGGATCGCCTTCATATAACAATGAGATATTAGAATAGTACATTAGTACTAATAACTTTTTATTATAAATATATGATGAATATAAATCTATATCATCACATTATAGACAAACACAAGAAGATAGATAGATAGATGATAGATAGATATTTACATTTAAACCTATGTTTATAGAGAGAGAGAGTTGTAGAATTGAAAATAGTAGCAGAGTGAGAAATAAAGATAATATAGGTAGAGGTGAGTGGAAGATAAGAGATAAGAGTCTTGTAAGGATGATGATGTGGATATATGGAAAATCTAGATTAGATAGAAATCTAGAGTGATATTTGTATGTCATCCTAGAACATAATTAACTAAAAACTCAGAGAAGTATGTCACCAGATTAGTCACCAGGTGGTGTATTTTATTGATATTACACAATATCATCTACTTAGGTATAGAAATATTGTAAAATATTGGTGCAAGGAGTACTTACAATGATGTAATTATAGATCTTTTTGTAATATTAACAAACAGTAATGTGTGTGCTTCTGCAATACTTTACACTTTAGTTTGTATGCATATATATATATATATATATATGTAGATCAGTATATCAAAAATGATGGAAGCATAGATTTCAGTCCTGCCTCTAATATAACATGTCTATGTGACAATAGTAGAGTTATTTGATCTTTCATACAGTTCTTTCAAAACATGAGTTACAAATGAGTTCCTGTTCTAGATCAGTGAAAAGAAAGAAAAAAAGATTTTACATGATGGGGAGCTTCTGGTGCAGTGGATTGAGTGCAAGACTTTGAGACAGGAAGACCTGAGTTAAAAAAAAAAAAAAAATCCAGCCTCTTACTGAAATTGTGAGTTTGGATAAGTAAGTTACTTATCCTTAATTTGACTCAGTTTTCTCATCTGTAAAATAAAGGTGATAATAGCAGCAATCTCATAGGGTAGCTATGAGAATGAAATGAGGTAATATTTATAAAGCACTTAGTACAGTATCTGGCATATGGTAAGCACTATATAAAAGCTATTATTATAATCATCATTCCCCAAATAGAGAATTAATAAGTCATCATCCTAATGCTGTTCAATAGGAAGGGACCTGTATCTCAAATTCATCAAGACCTTTACACTCATTTACCCCCACTGGGTAGAAGTATTGAGAAATCCCTGAACACTCTGAGTAATTGACTTTTAATCACTCATTACTACTTTTCTCTACATAGCAGCACTGATTATCTATCTAGAAGACATGGATCTTTGTGAATTTATTTCATCTGAATTGGTGGTTGACTGGTTGGTTAATTGGTTAATTGGTCAAAGGCCAAAATGACATCAGTATGTTAGAGTCAAGTTTATGTGTCTGACTGTGACTGATGATACCAATGTAAACTCAGAATGTTCTGCCACAGGTTGAATACAAATAGTCCCTATAAAATTATAAAATTTAAGCATCTCATGTGTCTTCTGAGCTAATTCAATTCTATTTTGCTCATAGAGTATAGCACTCCTCTGAGGAGTTTATGTCTACCCTATATTTAATATAATTCAATGAATCCTAGATATAACTTTGTACTAACTGAGTCAATTGCCCACAGTGGTTGAGAGGAATGCTGCAGTACTGTATATAGTACTTTGTTCTTTGCATAGAATTATTTTTTTAAATGCATGAGTAAAAACAATTCATAATAAATTATATTTATTATTAGTTGTGTACCTACAAGCTTTCCCAGATCCTGGATGTCTTTATACAGTACAGATTACTTTGAACTCAAGAGTTCTAGAAAATGTATCACTCAATTTTCTTGTCTCTTTCATCCATTCCTCCTTTGAGTAGGCAATGAAGTGTTAATATATAATACAGTTTAAAATCAGGGCTAAAGTCATGCATCTTGCAAGATCAATCATTGGGTAAATACTCTGGAAATTTGAAAAAATTCTGATTCTCATCAATTGTACATATGAATTCCTCACTCAGATCTCTACGGAATTTCTACCAGGAGAGCAAGCATCTAGGGCTGAACACTCCTATGGTGGGTATCTTTTTGCTATCTTTAACAAGGTTTCATATCTATTTACAGATGATACTTCCCCTTGTAATTCAGTGGATCAAGGCACTTCCTTGTATTCAGGGAAACAATATTCTTCTCCTCTAGTACTTATTTGGACTTTCTCATAGGTGAGAACTGACTTAAGGGGATTAGCCCTTATAGATACATATAGACACAGGTAGAAAATTTTTATCTTTGGCATAGAAGATATGGAATTAGCCTCACTCACAGATGAGAAGTTTGATTCTAAAAACAAACATCTTGCCTCAGCTTCTTTTACAAATGAGAACTCTAGCATATATCCAAGTTTGCACTTTATCTATTTGCCTTAGGTCATCTCCTATATACTAGGTCATCTCTTAAGTACATGATCATCACCTATGTACTCAGTATTATTGCAATTTTTCTATAATACTCTTCCACTACTGAGTAAGGATAGGTCAGTTTCCAAGTACTGCCCCTAACTACTGTCAGGAAGTATTTTTGAATGGTCAAATAATCTGAAAAATTACAGCATTAATAGAGTGTTCTGATCTCATTATACTATAGATTATTTTATAGCCCCCCCCAACTCTTTTATTATATCCATCAAAAATTATGTAATATCTTGAACTATAAACATGATTACTTTAAGTATCAATAATATCTATATATGGATGTTAACACCCATGAGATGACAGATAGTACTTGCCTACTTTGCATATTTTTACACTATTGAATCATAATAGCAATAATTAAGCAATAATCAAAAGGAAAAACTACTAACTGATCAATCTTTAATTATATGTATAATTTAACTCAAGTTCTAAAAATAATTTATGTGCAGTAAAAAAAATCAATATGGCAAATATCCAAATTAACAGTACTAACTGCCTATTTGCACATTCAAACAACTATATAGTATGGCAAGATACACATTAGTACCACCAAATAATAGTAATTCATATGTTGATACAAGATAGGATTGTAAGAGACTCAAAACATTGAAAATTGATGGAGAAGGAGGGAAAGATAAACAAAAGAATACAAAAGAAAAAAATCAAAAAAAAAATTCCAACTAACAACTTTAGAAAGAGGGCAGAAAAATAAAATAACATAGAACCAAATAAACAGGTACATCAAAAGAATAAAATTAAGAATCAAATCTTTATATCCCACAAACACAAATTAAAAGTCTTCCCAAAGGCAGCAAAATGTTTAAACAAAATCCACTTTAAACTTAAAATTTCAAAGAAAAAAATTAACTAACAGGAAGCATAAAAGTGAAAATTCAGAAAAAATAAGATTAACAAAACTCTTGACAGAGTCTGAAAGAAAGAAAGAGACACAGAGAGGAACACGAATCGTATATATAAATAATATGTGTATATTTTATTTATATATATACATATATGTATGTCTCATAGACAAATACTCACATAAAACAGGGACCAGATATTTAGCTTAGCAAAAAAACAAGCTACTCCCTCTTAAATGGACTCCACCATCAAAATATGGAGATATACACACTTTCCCAATTCCTGTCAGCCTGCTAGAAGTGTAGCATTCCCTTGGTCAGCATAGGAATAACCAATTTAGGAATAGTCTAGCCAACCAGAGCACAGTGTATGAGATGAGCCTTAACTAAACAGTTTTCCTACTTACCAGAGTTCTTTCTTGATCATTATGATTTAATTTGTGTCCAAGGTCAACTGTGAGGCCTGAGTCCCTAGGATTTGTTACTTTATTTAGAAAGCTTATAAAATATTTTGAAATCAATATTAATAACATTTTTCCTCTTTTAGCTCAAAGTCCCACAAAGATAGAAGTCTAGCAAAGGGAACTAAGAGTTCACTACTCAGCCCTTTAATCTCTTTATTTCATGTCAATTATTTTTCACTTGTTCTTTGCTTTCTCTTCACAAATGATGAAGTATATAAGCAATGAATTAGGATCTCTTCTACATCTTCATCAAAAGTAGAGCCCATTAAGTCAAAATATGTAAATACTTTTAAAAGAACAGGAACTTATTTTGCCGGTTAAACAAACAAAAACAAAATTGTCTTTTTCTACAAGAGAGAGGTGAGGTAGAAAAGCATCACCACCATCATCCATCTCAGCAGAATTAAACAGCCCAGGTGGCATCCCTGTGGCTTAGTTCTTAATTATATTAGCAGCATCAGTAGCTGTTAACAACCAGTGTTCTCTTTACCCTCTCACTAAACTGAAAGCAAAAAAGCCTTCCAAATATTCAAAGTTGCTGTACTAGCCTCCATTCCCAAAACTCCTTGTGCTGAAGATCCCATCCAAAATACACAGGAGCTTTGGAAGCCATAAAGTTATGTTTTGAACTTCAGAATATCATTTACCAGCATGTAATTCCTCCACATTCTAAAGATGCTGCAAGTTACACATTTCATTGTTATTTTTACCTTCACTGAGACAAAAAGATGCTCTGAGTATTGATGAAGCTATTTGCTAAACAAAGGGACCAGTGTTGCATGGTAGATAGAGAGGTAAACTTGAAGACATTATTACTTGAGTTAAATCCTGCCATAGCAACATACATAGCCTGGAACCCTGGGGAAATCATTTAACCTTTCAGTGGCCTAGAAAACTAGGACTATAAATGGTAGAATAGCTGCTAGTCTGAATTGGTAGAATTCATAGAATTCCCTAACTGGGAGTTCCTATTTTGATAAAATCACAAGTACAGGTTTTTTTAAGCTTTTTGTTTGTTTGTTTTAAGTATGAAAAATATTGTTTGCTCTGAGCAATGAGAAATGACTCAATGCAAAAATAAGAAATATAAGCCCAAAGATTGCATGTGTCTGAAATCCTAGAAACTTACGGTCTTTGTGATCTTGAGTCTTCCTGGGCACAGTTTCCTCTGTAACATGAGAGGATTGACTCAACCTCTTGGTCTACTTCCAGTTCTAGATTTATAATCTGTGATCTGATTAGTCTTCTATCTGCAAATAATTGTTTTTGCTTGCTGATTAAGGAAGAAAAAATTCTTAAGTGAATATTCACAACTAAAATATGTAGGGGGAAAGCATTCTGAATTGAAACTAATATATAGCAAAAGTCAATAAATCTTCCTTGTATTACTCTTCCATCTACATGCTTTTTTCTTACCAAAATTGTTAAAACATCTGAACAGAGAATATGTGAATATGTGGGAGGGTTTGTCTGTATTACTACAAACACGCACATACATATGCACGTACACACACACACTCATTCACACACATCCCAACACTGGTGATATGCTTTGCACATAATAGACAATGGACAATTATTTTTGAATAGTGATGACAGAGATGATGATGATTGATGAGGACAGATAATCTGGCTTTAAGCCCATTTTATTGGCAGTTGTGAAGCAAAGAAATACATCTTTCTGAGTATTCAGAATGTCTGTCTGAAGAAATAATGAGGTTTATTCCACTTGAAGGAAGCAGGCTAGCTTAAGAGCCTTAGGCATCCTTGGGAGTCTGTATGCAGAGAAAAGGGAAAGAGGTCCTTGTCTCCCAAACAAATAGGCACATATGATGCATGATCTATGAAACCTCTACACTGAGATGTCTGCCAGAAACAATAAACTGGCTGCTCTACATCAGCATGCTCTGGAGAAATCAGTCACTGTGACTTTACCTTTTCCTGTCTCCCAGTACCTACTAAGAAAGGTTCTTCCCCCACTATAAAATGCTATTCTTCTGTACTCCCAGAAAGGAGCAAATTTAACGTTCTCTTCTGCACAAAATAAAAACTCTAGTTCAAAATACATTCATTATTCTTGACTGTCCATGTGTCTTGTCCCCATTTCAGAGGCACATGGAGATAGATTTTTTTTAATGGCTTCAGTGTAGTCTAAATGTCCTTCCAGTATCCACATGCAACATTTATAATTACCTCATAAAATTTTGCTTGCAGTAGGCTAGCCCTACATAGCTTATTACTTCCTCTGAGTCACTATTCCTGCAATTTGGATAACTGCCTTTCAGTGAAAAATAGACAATATTTTAGGGTTGTATGACCAACCAAAACTAGGCTTTACATTTGTTGTGGTTGTTTAGTTGTTTCAATCATGTCTGAATCTTTGTGACCCAATTTAGAGTTTTCTTGATAGATATACTTTGAGTGATTTGCTATTTCCTCATCCAGCTCATTTTACAGATGAGGAAACAGATAAACAGAGTTAAGTAACTTGCCCAGGGGCACACAGCTAATAAGTGTTTGAGGACAGATTTGGACTCAGGAGCATTTTTTTCTTTTTTCTTCAGATCTGGCACCTTAACCACTGAATCACCTAGTTGCCCATAGGCTTTACATAGTCATGTATTACAGAGAGACAGAGAGAGAGAGAGAGAGAGAGAGAGAGAGAGAGAGAGAGAGAGAATGTAACATACAATTAAGTTATAAAGTAGACAAGAGATATAGTTTGGTATCTCTACCCTGTTTTCACAACGCAACTCAATTGATGTAGTAACTTAGAATGAACAGAATTTAATCACATGGTATTAATGAGATGTCAAACTAACTGGAAAAGATATCCATGAACCCAGATCTCTTCCTGAGATCTGATTGGATTTTTGCTCTAATTGGAACAAGCAGAGAATTGTGTGATTGAGCAAATGAATTGGCTACACTTCTGGGGGGTTTAGATGACTAAACCCTACATTAATCTCAATAGTTTAAATTAAAGTGTTGGGAACATTTAAAGCTGGGGGCTGTCTGTAGGAGAGATCCTTATAGGGAATTAGCAGTGACTTTCTCTCTCTCTACCTCTCTCTCCCACATCAGCCATGGAGCTTTGAAGGGAAACTACTAAATCACAGGAAAGACTTCATCCAGTTGGGAGAAGAAACATATTCCAGATAAATTCTGTAAATAGTCAGTCACTCAGGAAGGAAGCATCTTCAAGAATATAACTCTGGTAATGAAGAATTCAAAATGTGGAAAGGAACAAGCCAGCATGATACTATCCTGCACTATCAGGAGTTGTTAAGTTACCTTAGCCATATGTGTATAATTCAAGAGAGCCTTGTGCTCTAAGTTTAAGTCTGCTCTTCTCGTAGACTCTACATTTGTGGGGAATAAGGCCCAAATTTAGGAAAGTCAGGATGGAGCAGGGAAGGAAGAGGAGCTGCAGGGAATATTGTATAACTATTGTTATTGTTATGTAATTTGAATAAAAGCCTTTTAATAAGAGCTAATTGAGTTCATTGACATTGTTACTAGGAAGCTAATTGGAGAGCATTTGTAAGTTGTAGTTTTAGCTGGGCTTTGCTCATGCCCAAAAGAAGGTATACAGTGGAAAATGGCAGGGACTTGCTTTTGGGAAGAGACATTCTGTTTGTCACATGAATGACTTCATTTTTGCTTGTATAACCAGGCTCTTTCCATTGGCTATATAGATAGAAGAGGCTAAATCATATATATATATGTTTTTTTTCACATGTTTAGTTTATGTAAAGCATAAACTCAAAGCATGAGTACATTAAGTAGAGTGGCCAGGGCAGAAGGGAAAGAAAGGGTTACCTTATCCTTCTTGTTTTAGGTCCTATTGCCCCAAGAAATGGGTTAGGGTTTTTAGTCTGTTTAATTTGTCCTTTTTAGTTCTAGCCACCAGAAGGGGATTCTCTGAACCCTTGTAACAGTTTCGCCATGATGACCTGGGAAATAGGATTCAAAGCCAGATACTACTGCCAACCAACAGGGAGGTCCTGAAAAGCAGAAGTACTAGTCTATAAGACAAAGAGAAGGAAGAGGAATGGAAATAGTTTGGGGCTTGAACTTGGTGCAACTATACCATGTAGAAATTAAGTTAAACTATGCACCTAAACTCCATCCCGGCATTGATCAGAGACTGAGATAGGGTTATGTTCCTCACGTGTTAGGGATGGACTATTTGAATGTTCATTCTTATACTTTTGAAATAAATATTCCTTTTTTTAAGCTAATCTGAATAGGTAGCTAAATGAAAGCTGGGTGCTGAAGACCCCTTATTATTCCGAGAACACAGTAAGTAAGGGTTTAAGTCAATGGCAGGGACTAGATACCACTTTGCCCCTTTTATGGTTCCAGAGAATCTTAGGAGAAGGTTGTAATGTAACGCCCCTGGCTTCAGACAGTGGGATCCAGAGTGATCACTGTTACATAGTATTACAAGAGTGACCACTCAAAGCATTATTTGAACCTTGGAGTAACAGCCACCCTCTGGAGGTGCAACTTGTGAGTTCAAGTACAATTTGGAGTTGCCAAGTGATGGTGCTTAGAAATTTTTAATTTTTCTACAGTAGATTTTGAGTTTACAAAAGTTTGTTTATTTGGTGAGGATGAAAGGGAAGAACAATGCTCCCTCGTTTGGTCCTCACACTTGGAATAGAGATGATACTCTTTAACCAACCTAATCCAGACACTTCTTCCGTCATACAAGATGGACTCACATTTTACAATTAAATCCCTTCCTTTCCCTAGAGTTTTGTTTTTTTTTTTTTTGAATGTGCAGTGGAATGAGAAGAGGAAAGAGACACTTAAACAAAAGAAAATGAAGTATGATCTTATAATCTAGACTCCTATTAGATAACAATAACTATTAACTCACTTGTGCTAAGGGCAAAGTCAGAAACACAGATTTACTCACTTTGTAACTTTTACTAAAATTAATAAATCAATATTGTATTTCATATCTCTGCAGAACTCCTAGTTGGTTTCAAAATTTACTGCTTCACTTTTGCCTGTATATCATGACTAGCCAGCAGTCACTCTTCCTCTCTTTTGCA
Organism: Sarcophilus harrisii; assembly: GCF_902635505.1. Taxonomy (NCBI): domain Eukaryota; kingdom Metazoa; phylum Chordata; class Mammalia; order Dasyuromorphia; family Dasyuridae; genus Sarcophilus; species Sarcophilus harrisii. Next base: position 238,548,770 of record NC_045426.1, read on the forward strand.
ATTCCCTCTTCACAAATAATGAAACACACAAATAAAAAGCAGTTGTGATCAATCATATTTTATCTAGAGTGTCAGTGCTAAAATAGAAATTATTAGGAATTGTAAACAAACTTAAAAAACAAGAAAATTTTAAGTCAGATAACTACCTTCTTTGGACAGAAAGGGAGGGGAGAAAAGGGAAAAGTACTTCATCTCCTTGAATTGCACCTTTTATGGTAGCCATATCTATACTGTCTGGGCTCAGTGGATGAAAGCAGCCGTGACCAAAGTGGAATGCAGTCACTTTCAACATCAGCTGAGAATGATAGATTGATAGATAGATACATAGATATGATCTATAGCCCCTGTTTCTTTGATATCCCTCTTCTCCTCAAGAGAAATGCACTCAAAAGAAAAACAAGCAAATCTCTATTTTATAATCATTTTTTTTATAATCAAATTCCTAGCCCTGTGTCTGGGTCCCATCTGCTCAGTCCTGAGAGTCTCTCCATTTCTTAGACTGGAAGGAAACGATATACCAAGAAACTTAGCAACCAGAGGACCTGATGTCCTCCCAACCTTGCTATAACAACAATGAATTTTTGTTTAGATACTAAGCATATCAGGATTGGATCTGCGATAACATTAGAATAGCAAACTTCTAGAGCAGGGTAGTGCATGACCATGATGGAAGGCTTAGGCTAGAGACTCTTTTGACCTTGGGAATCCTAGGCAGGAGTAGCTAAACCAATGTGCTATTTACCCCAAATCCAGTATAAATATAGTAGGAAAGGAGGAGGCAACAAGTTGCCTTAAGAGAGATAAATTGACCATTCTGGAAACAGAGCAGGTCAAATTTCCCTGAAGATGAGTAGTACCGCAAGACCTATGTGGACCCTTTACAATTTCAGCTGGGAAGAGATTAAAAAAACAAACTTTCTGATGAGAAAGTTCACTCTACAATCCAATCTGGCACCTTTGCTGCAATTTAGATCATGGCCTAGGATACTATAGAAATTAAGCATTATCATCACAAAAATCATTAGCATTTCTATAGCATCTAATACATGCATTATGTTAAGTACTTTATAAATATTACAACAATTCTAGGGGGTAAGTGCTATGATTATTACCATTTTACAATTGAGGAAACTAAAGCAAAAAAAAAAAAAAGTTTAAAGACTTGTCCAAAATTATATAACTAATAAGTATCTGAGATTGAATTTGAAGTCAGGTCTTCTTAACTCCAAGTCCAGCACTCTATCCACTTACTACCTGATGTTGTTCAGTTGCTCAGTAGTGTCTGACTCTTCATGATCCCATGGACCTATAATATCCATGGGATTTTCTTGGAAAAGATACTGGAATGGTTTGCCATTTACTACTCCAGTAGATTAAGACAAACAAGTTAAATGACTTACTCAGGTTCACACAGTTATAGTTAGATTTGAATTTAGATTTTCTTAACCCCAGGACATGTGCTCTATCTACTGAGCTTTCCATCTACCTTTAGGATCACATAGCTAACTATTAAAATCCAAACCTCTTTCAATAAAAAGTTATAATTATTAAAAAAATAAAATAAAATCAGAACCTGAACTTAGGCCTCCATGGTGCTAAGACCAACTCATTGTATGTATGTATGCATGGATGTATATGTATACGCACATATATGTATGCATTGTTTACATATGCTCACATGAAAATTAAACTGCTCAGCAATATTTTTAAAATATTTGATTCAAAACAAAATGTAAATAAAAACCAAAAGTACTGATGAATTTTTTGAGCATGTTCTATTTAGCTCTCATAAAATTCTTTGCATTTAACCTCCCTTGAATATTTGTTAAACAGGAAAAAACTGATTTCTACTCAAGTAATTTGGTATAAGTTTGAAGAGGAAAGGGGATTTGCAGTAGGGAATGGAACAAGAATTTATTAAGCATTGATGGTGTGCCAAGCAATGTCAAAAGAACATTTTACAAACATAAGCCACCTACCTGCCTTTAATTTTTCATTGGAGAAATGATTAGTCTTTATGAATACATTTTTCATAGTGCCTTTGGCTGCCTTTCACATCAAGGGAAAATTTATCTCATAATTAACTTTACTACTTGGACATTGAAGCTGGAGACTGCCTAAAAGTCAATTTGCATTGAATTGTCTTTAAGCTCCTTATTAGACCTCCAGCTTACTCCAAGTTTGTTGGGGCTTATCTCTCCTACCTGCTACTTACATTTGAAAACATATTCATGATTCAGTAGAATAGTGACTCTAGCTGGTGGAAGAAGGCTTCAAATGCAGGTTCTACCACTCTATAAAATTAGACAAATCATAAAGAATTATGGTTCCTTCAGCCATAAAATACTTGAATGACCTCTCAGGTCCTTTCCAGCTCTGATATCCTATGGTGCTATGAAGGACCATTTTCAAATGGAGGTAGAATTGCAACTAGCGTTTTTATGCATAGGACAAATTTCACAAAACATGTCAAAGCAAACTTTACAAAATAATCCAGGAATCTTCAAATCAATTTTTGAGAGTTCAGAGACATTTATCTTGGGACACAATCAGGCTAAAAGGGATCAGGAGAGAAACTTACCTAGGATACAGCATGGGCAAACCATCTGACAGTTTCCTATTTTAATTAATTATTCTTGCTAACTAAGAGCTAAGGTTGTAAGTGGTATTAGCACACTAAAAATGTCAGTGCCCTAGGATAAATCCCTAGTCATCCTGCCCCAATTGCAGCTCTAAAGAGACACTCAGTAGTTTCTTCCCAGACTAAAATAGGTCTTTTTCAACATATAGAAGGAATATTTACTTTAGAGAGCTGCCATGTGAAAAAATGCAGGAGTACAAGCTTTATTTTTCCAATTGCCTTTTGCTCCATTTTTTCTTTAAATAATGAATTGTTGCCTATCTTGGTTTCCCAAAACTGTGAAGTAGTGATTCCTAAAACAACCCAAAGGTGAAAATCTATATAAGGAAAAAAAAGTCACATTGTATTTTAATAACCACTTTCCTGATTTCCTGGCTAGGGGAAAGATGGTGTAATGGAGGAGGGAAGTAAATGTTGCTTGCTATAATATCAGCTAGCTTTTATTTCCAATGTTAATTCTATAATTACTTTCCTGCCCATTGCCCTCTGCTGAAAGGTTCAATCATGAGATGGGTTTTCTTTCTTTTTATTCTTTCCTTGTTCGTTCTGGGCTCTTGTGACAACAGCTGGGAATGAGAGGATTTACCTTTTGTGTACGCATGGATCCCTTTCAGCATGACAATTTCCAGCTTTTCCCAGTGTGAATGTGCAGGCAGGCTAAGTGACTTCGATTCTTACATTTTTAATATTCAGTGCTTCAGACAACCTTCCTAGTCTATGGGGCATCACAAATAGCCTACCTCTTGTTTTGTCAACAGTTTTCAATCATTCATTTAAAATTTAATCATAACCCACTCCAGTTCAAGTCAGACAGCCAAGACAGTGAAAGCTGTCAGGATTTGTACCTCTTGTCTCTAGAAATCATTAAAAAGAAAGATGCTTGAGAGGTTGGAAGAAAAGAAAGATGAAAAGAAGGCTGTTAATTTATAAAAAGGGTTTGAAATAAAAGATTAAGTCCCCATGTTGATCCTTGAACTAGCCAAGCACTAGTGCTCAAAACTGTTTTGATTCCCTTAAGAGCTTTTTCCTGTGGAAAATATATCACAAAAAGAAAAAATATATAGGAAGCATCAATTTTATAAGAACAAAGTAATGGGATTTTTGTGCTGTTTTTGGCATAATAAATAAGGAAATAGTTATGTTTAAAGAAAAAAAGTAATTTTTTTAAAAGACTAGCTCCTAAATAAACTTCTAGTGTAGGCAGTCTGGTAAACTAAGCTTCCGTTATTAGCCCTTTTCTGTTTCATTCAGTGACCAGATCATTTAACTGATAACCAGCAGCTGAGCTGCATAAAATAAATTCCTGGTAAAATATCCCTATAGGAAAACAGGAAACATGGGCAGAGAAACAGCTGCAAAGATAAAACCCTCCAAAGGCAAATAGTTTGAGAATGTGGCTACAACAGTGCCCCCAAGTGACTGCAAAAGGGGTTTCTTCTGCATAGCTGCCTCAGCTTTGAAACTACTGGAGTATATTTTTGGTGCATCAATGTTACAACAATGTGAAAAAGGATTACATTCCCTGCTTGACATATCCCTTCCCATTGGCTTGCATTTACAAATTAAGATTTGGATGAACTCCAAACAACACAGAATAATGTTAGAGGAGGAAGGAAGTAAAGGGAGTAGGAGGAGATGAGAGAGGTTAAGAACAATTGGGATTTCCCTTTATGTTTTACACTTGTTTAACAGGCTATAATCAATACCATGACTGATGCTGTATCAGTTACAGTTTGTTCGAAGCTGGGGCCAGTCCTGGGAAAACCAGCCTTTCCAGAAGGATGCTTTAGGTAATTAAGGGCATGTAAGTCCTTTGCCTCTTTGAAAGCCATACCTGCATCTCATACTTGGTCTCTAAGAGAAATTCCTCGATTTCTCTTTGTATCAGTTTTCCTCTTCAGTAAAACGGGGGTTAGAAATACTTGTCCCATACCTACCTACCGTGCAGAAGTTAAGGAGGGATGCTATTCTTAAAAGAGACAGCTGGCATAATGGATAAAGCACTGGACTTGAAGCTGGGACATTTGGGTTCAGCTTTTCTCTCTAACCCATACGGTCACTATGACAGTGATCCTAGGTAAGTCACAATCTATCAGTTCTCTCAACAATTTTCTAAATTGGGAAGAAGCTGTCACTTTGCAATAGCAAAAGGAGTTCTCTCACCTGTAAGTTCTGCATCTATGAAATTACAGGAACAGTCCCTCTCCTTGGAAAATATAAGCATTTGATGAATTCTGATTATTCATATGAATTTCATCCTAGTATTATAAGGTTACCAACATTTAAGACTGCCTCTTAGCGTGGGTCCACAAATATTTTTTTTAATTTGGTAATTGTATTTCAATATAATTGGTTTCCTTTTTAATCCTATGCATTTTATTTTATAAATTTAAAAACATTTTTTCTGAAAAAAGGTTTAATGGTTTCATCAGGTTATTTATTCAGGGGGTCCACAAGCCAAAGTAAGAATACCTGGGCTAAGAGGTGCCTACTAAAAACAATGTCTCTGGGGATACATTTACACTCCCTGTTATGTACTGCCCAGGACCCCATGACTAGGTTTGGGATCCAAGCAGTAAAAGACATGTAAAAAATCACTAAGGGCAATAATTTTCTTCTCTGGTATCCAAGAAATAAAAACCATGGGAGGGGCCGAAACAGCAGATTTCTATGTGACTATTAAGACAAGTAGAGCCAATATCTTTCTCTACAGCTTCTTACTCAGTTAAACAAAATAGCACAGACTGAGTTTCTCCCAAGTCTCTCATAGACTTTCAGATTACTTATTAAATATGATTTTTTAACCATTAAAATATATATAAACAGGTCTACTTATTTATGGGGCAGCCTACTAGTCATCTGAAAGCTGCATTAACTTCATGCCTTTTTACATTAAACTCAAAATAATAAAAGCCCTGACTAGAAGAAGGCTTGACAGGATTGTGAGAATAACAAACCTGGCTCTTCTCTTTTGAACTCTTCTCAAAGAGGGTGAGGGAGCAGGGAAGACAGTTACTAAAAACAAATGAGGAGCAGGAGGGAGGGGGACTCTCTCATTTCCCAGAGAATTTTGAACTGCATTGGCAAAAATTTCAAAGGAGAGAAAGCGTCCTAATAGAAGCAGCAAGCCTCAAACAAATAAAACTTTCTGGCCTTTAAGTTTATTGCCAAAGACCCTTCCCCACATGGGAGTTAAGTCCATTGCAATTGCTTGGTTAAAAGTAGAAACAGACACATGCACACAAATACTGACACATAGACACAAAACACCCACAACAACTACTATGCTCTTTGTAACATGCTGTTAACAAAACAGTTGTTTTATTTTTTTCTACTTTTGGAATGAAGTGAACACTACCTTATTTACTTAGTTCTTTTTGTAAGTCACATAGAAATACTTTAAGTGCCACCTTCTGGCCATCTAACTCCATAACACTGGCCTAGTTCTTTACTGGCCTGATTTTATTCAAACCACATGAATTTAATTCCATTCCATGGAATTCAGCAAGTACTTATGAAATAAAGTACATATCCAGATGTGAGTGACCAGAAAATGAATGTAGAGTAGTCATACTAATGAGAACAAGGTAACATATAAAGTGCTTTAGAAACCTCAAAGCACTATATGAACGCCAACTATTAGCATTATTGTTGTTGTTATAGTTAATGTTTTAGCTGGACAGCTTGAGAATTGCATCAATATCCATAAAATAATAAAAAGAACCAGACAAAAGCCCCCAATGGATAAACTATGAAGGATTCACAGAAAGGTGTAGAAAAGAATTTTATGTGACAAGTAGAAATGATTGGGTTTTGCTCTGTACCAACAGAAAGGATTATACAAGCCAGTGATTTGGTGGCTCTCCAAAGAATGGAATTAATTACAACATGTTTATATAGGATATTCCAAAAGCCTTCATGCAGTTTTAACCTTAAAAACAGGTTTCCATATGATCATTAAAAGAACTACTAACAGTAGATTTCCCTACAGCTTCTTAGTTTAAAAAAATGGTACAAACTGAGTTTCTAACAAGTCTCTTGTAGACTTTCAGACTTCTTATTAAACATAGTGTTTTACCATGAAATATATACATATATATAAAAGGGTTGCTTATTTATGGGGAAGCCTACTAGTCATGTAAAAGCAACATTGACTTAGACTTAAAACTTCACTAGACTCTGGAACACTGTTTATCACTTTAAAGTTTGCAAAATTCATTATCTACTTTATTATATTTATTTGAACTGTACAACAACTCTAAGTATTTCTATCCCTATTTTACAAAAGAAGAAATTTCAATAACTTACCTGGGAGACATTTATAGTTAATAAATATCAGAGTCAAAATTTGAGCCATAGCCCTCTTCATCAAAAATCAGTCTATCCATTATTACATGCTATTTCAAAGAATCTTAAATTTTGAGGTATGATATGGTATAGATTTATTGTCTATACTTAAGAAGCCAGTAAGGCAAGTCTTAGATCTCTTGCCTGAGCCTTACTTTATCAATAAAAATAAAGGAGTTAGCCAATATGATCTGCAAGATCCCTCAAATGTTACATTCTACATTTTACAATTCTATATTTTAAAGCTCTCTATTGGATTCTCCCTCTGACCAGATAAAAAATGTTGAGATTATTTATGTCATCTGGTTATTTCCCAAAGTGAGAGGAATTAACAACAATACAAACTGTGCTTATATCCATACTTATAAGACCCCTATCCCCTACTCCAATACATATATATACATTTCACACACACACACGCACACACACACACACACACACACACACAAACTTTTATTTCCGAGGAATATAAAGAGAAAAGGGAAAATAAAATGCTGATTGAGGGAGAAATTCCTTCCTACCTAGAATCCTCTTTCATGGGAAAAGATAACAAGGAATCCTTAACTATTGTGTAAAATTTCCCTAGACATGTGCTCCAACATATAAAGGAAAAACTTAGTATATTTGCTTCCATTGCTCAGTTGAACAGACTATTCACCAGTTATGTTGCTGCCGCCATTCTTGTTGCTAAAATTAGATACAAAGTGGGAAGGAATTCCCAGATCTTATGAAGAAAGCCATTTTTATTCATACAGAAGATCCTAGAATAAGGCAAGATATTGTTAATCAAAATAAAAAAAAAAACTATTTCTTTATTTTGACTTCATTAAAGCAGCAGCAGTTACAAAAAGGAATAATAAGGAAAAAAAAGATTTTTTAAGTGTCAAGAAAGTATATTCCAGGGTAGAAAATTTCAAGTTACCATGAGGAAGTATATACATATACACACATGCATAAATACATACATACACAGATACATACATTTGTTTAGTTCTGATTTGAAAAACATTTGGCTTTCTGAAAGCAAAGCTATTAAGCTTTTATTTTTCCAAATCCATTGTGAACATCCATAGAATTGACGTAAGCAAGCTCCAATGGGAATTTCTTCCAGTCTTCACTGAGCATAGTAATACAAGTACCATCCTGGCCTGGAATCCCAATGGGAGGAAAAGGAAAGATGCTGGTAGGGATCCTATGGGTTTTGTCAGAATGAAGAAGAAACTTAGATCCCCCAAAGGCAAGAAAGAACTTGTTTAAAAAAAAGTGATCATTATGGAGATGGACATCAAACCCAAGGAAGTCAGCTGATGTGAAAGATGCAAGCTGCTAAATATATATCATGTGTTTGTATGTATGTATTCATGTATTTCAAAAAGAAGTGATTAAAAATCTAAAACAATAGGGTAGATATGATCACACAAAATAAAAATCTAAAAAGATATTTTTCCTATATTCATTGATTTTTCTTAGAAATGAGAATTTAAAACACTGGTTCCCAATATTGGATCACAAGCTAAATTATAACCATATATACTTCTCATAAAAAGATAAGTTCACTCAACCTCCTCATAATCAGTTTAATGGGGAGAAACAAGGGCAGCATGGTTTGAAAGTGGAAGGAGTTTACATGTACTTGATGTGTGCAAAGGAAGCTAACAAGAGAAGCTTCTGCTGGCTACTTGGAAGTAGTAGGCACAAGACCAAATGATTACTTTAGCATTATCTTTCATGCTGTAGAAATAGGATTTTAAAGGGAAATAGAAACTAAAACTGGCCTTAGTGTATTGGGGGACAAGGAAGGGAAGCAACCAATCATGATATTCTTTTAATGATCAACTATATAAAAAGGACAAAAAGCAAAGAAAGAACCAGGTGTGGTTTGAAGGAATGATTAGCAGCAACAGGCAGCAGGTGAGCCCTTGGGAATTCTATTCCTGTGAATTTATTTAGCTGCTGATAAATGTAAACACCTGTATTTAGAGTCCAATATTCAACTACACAGGCATAAGATAGGAGAGAAGAAAAAGTGTCATAACAATTCTTGTAAAAAAAAAAAAAAAAAAAAAAGACCTAAGTTTTTAAGTTGATTATAGGCACTCCAGGAAAATAGCCGAGTTGAACATTGCTATTGCTAAAATAAGTAAATAAATAAATAAAAATTAAAATAAACTATAATGCACAATTGGACTGCATTTAGAGTAGTGCATTATTCACATCAAGGCAAAAAATAGCCCCACTATTCTCTGCACTGACCAGAATAAATCTTGAGATTTGGAATGTTTTAAAATGGATATAAACATGTAAATGTGTCCAGAAGAGAAATTGATGGGGGGGAAAAGGACACTTAGATGTTTTGCACCTCGGCATCACAAATACTGTCTTCAGAAAGAGATTTAGAATGAGAAGTGGCCATATCAAACACCCAATGATATTTTTGTAACTCAGGCTTCCACCTAAGAATGAGGTGTTTTGCACAGTGCTGATGTGCAGATGAGATGAAACTACTGATTGATGGAGAAATACTGTGACAATGCTGTGGCTACACTATATACCCATATAAAAACTCTGATGCCAGAGTTTTTTAGGGAAGACATATGTGTGGTTTGACTATTTAGAAGAGACAAATGGAGAGAAACAAAGACAATTTGATAAATGTGATGTCATTTATGTAACTAGCATTTGGCAGGAAGGAATGAACTTAGGAATACCTCCCATCTTTAGAATTACCATAGAAGTCACTTTGGTTCTGAATCTATTGTACACATATGCTAGCAGTATTTGAGGGAACAGAGATATAATTGTAGTCTGTTACCTCTCAGAGAGAGGTGAGGCAAAGATTGAATGCATAGTCACAGTCTTTATCCCATTGCCCTCAAGACGGAAATTGAAGTCTCTCTTCAACAAGATTTACTAAATTTTTCAAACCACATTTAGGCAATCTATATGAACATATCTAACTTACATGGCAACAAAAATCTTTCATGTAAAAAGATTTACTAAATTTTTCAAACCACATTTAGGCAATCTATATGAACATATCTAACTTACATGGCAACAAAAATATTTCATGTAAAAAAAAAAGTTAATATATTTTTTAAAATATGGAAAAAATGAATATAGACATGGCAATCATTTCTAAAGTAACTAAGATCATTGATTAGAGCAACATAAAAAGTAAACAACAAATTAAAAGACAAAGCTAAATTTGAAAAGATGTTTGCAATTATAACAGCTCTGAGCAGAATCTATTGTATTTCACTTGAAGTTAAAAAAAAAAAAAAAAAAAAAAAACAGGGGTAGCAAGCCTGGTCTCAAACAAAGCAAAAGCAAAAATAGACCTAATTAAAAGAAATGAGGAAGAAAACTACATCTTGCTAAAAAGTACTATAGACATTGCAGGAATATCAATACTGAACATATATGCACTAGGTAGTATATAGCAAGCAATTTTTAAAAAGATAAATTAAGTGAGTTACAGGTTCATGATCAAACAAGAGATAAAGAGAATTACAAGATGTAAAATAGATAATTTTATTGTATTAAATTTAAACGATTTTGTGCAAATAAAATTATTGGAAATAGGATTTTAAAAAAGCAGAAAGCTAAGAAACAATCTTTATAGCAAGTGTCTCTGATAAAGACCTCAAATATATAGAGAACTGAGTCAAATTTATATGAATACAAGCATTCCCCCAATTAATAGGCAGTGTTAAGATGAAGAAATTAAGGCTATCTATAGGCATATGAAGAAGTGCTCTAAATCACTTTTGAATAAAGAAATGCAAATAAATCCTACCCTGCTGTAAGAGAGTTTTCTTAATGATGATCTGAGAGTTTGAATTGATCCAAGGTTGTGACAATAGCACTAAAGAAAATGAATTTGAGAAGAGCAACTGAGCCTAACCCAATACATATGGAAGGAATCCATGACAGAAATAACACTATTTTAAAATCCTTAGAGAATAATCCTAAAGATATTGCAAAGAGAAAGAAGTCCCAAACATATGGAAAGGATATTGGATAGTACTTTTCACTCTAAAAAAGGCGAATGAGAAATTCTCAGCAACAGCTCACCTGTGTAACTACTTTTTCATCTCTAGAGAAAAAAAAATTTTTAATTAAAGCTTTTTATTTTCAAAATATATACATGGATAATTTTCAACATTCACCCTTACAAAACCTTGTGTTCTAATTCTTTTCCTTTCTTCCCTCTCCCCCCTCCCCTAGAAAGCAAGTGATCCAATATGTTAAACACATACAATTCTTCTATATATATTTCCACAAATATCTAGAAAATCTTTGTGAGAATTGTCTCTTTGGGCATTAAAATTATCCTCAATCACAATATGAGAAAGGTCTAGGAGAAGGCTTTCACAGATAATTTCCCATAGCAAATAACATCTTTAGTTATACAACAGACTTAAAAGGCATAGACCATGTACAATCTCACTGTTTGTGGTTTGCTGATTTTAATTCAATTAAACTTAACAAATGTATTAGGTAGTTACTTTTCAATAGACACTGATTTTTAAAAAGCAACTGTCTTTAGAAAGCAAAATAGAACTCCCCAAAGTATTTAGACAAAGTATCTTTTACCTGTATCAAAATCACATAAAATATGATTTTCATTACTCTAAAGAGATAACTTTGTTCAACATTCCATTGGGTATTAACTTCTGATTTAACTGTTAAAAGGTAAGAAAGTATAGGTAGATATAGATGTAAATACAAATGTAGATATAAACGGTGAGCTCCTTAAGAGCAGGGAATGTCTTGGTAGAGAATAAGTATTTATTGACTGACTTACTGAGATATAATGATAGACATAGATTTATGTACTTGTCATCCATTGTGGCTATGAACAAACCATCACATATGAAACACAAAGCACTGAAAAGAACAAGAGTAAGAATATCATCAAGAAAATTTATGACCAAATCTATGATCTATCAAATCAAATCTAAGATCAAAAAATAAGATAAAGAGGCCACATGTAGAAGGTGAAAAACAACAATTGAATAATCAGAATGTCCTACTAGTTCCCTCATGACATCAGGACAAAACAAAGAGAATCCCCAGGACATTGAATGGATACCCTTATCCCCACCCAATAGCAAATTTATGGGAGCACATGGACAGGCATGAATAGGCTGAGGTCTGCATTGTTAAAGACAACATCCAAATCAATGGCATCACAGAACCTCGTGAATATTTTTGTATAGCACCTAAGGTATTTGCCAGTTTCACATAAAAGTCCAATAAAAGGATGGTTTCAAATTCATTGTGGGGATCTCTAAATATTCCTTCAGATATGATGTGAAAAAAAATTGTTTCTAATCTCAGAATACTAGTTTTTTTCCGTGAAATTCCTAGCAAGGAAAGAGAGACTGGCTTAATCATCCATACCTCGGGGACAAGAGAGGAAGAAATGGATGAAAAATGTATGTTGCTCAGACTTTAATATTCAGATAGATGAGAAGCCCATTAAATCAGTCCATTAATATGTGTGTTTTTGACAATCATTATAGTAAGAAATGGAACTAGATAGGATCATATTGGAAAATTACACAGAAATTACCTTCCTTAAATCTCATCATGTGTGGCCATTTCCAGTCTTCATACATTTTACTCTTCTTCATATTACTTCAGGTCAAGGATACTGGCTTATATATGATAATCATATGGTCATTTTCACTGGCTGGCCCCCATTTCTAGAACATAATCTCTCCTTATGTCTGCCTCCTGGTTTTCCTGCCTTCCTCAAAATCTTACCTAAATTCTTATTTTTTACAAGAAGCTTTCCTAGTCTTCCTTCATTACAGTGTTTTCCTTCTATGATTATCTCCTATTTATCTATTATATGTATGAAATATTTGATATAAATATACTATGATTTATTTGTACATAGTTATTGTATATTGTGTTCCTCATTGAACTTTGAGGTCTTCAAGAGCAAGAACTGTTTTTGCCTTTTTTTTCCCACAGAACATAACACATAGTGGGAGCTTAATAAATGGTTTTTAACTAACTGATATGAATTCTTGGTTTTGAATGATTGATATCAAACTGTTCACTCCTATAAAAACCCATATCTTTAGCACCAATATTTTTCAGGGATATTTTATGGCTATAAATCCTAAAACATCAGAACTGTGAGAAGAATTAAAACTACAAATAACCTAAAAAGCAATAGAAAAATGCATGGCAAGAATCTCGTATTTAACATGTCACTAAACATGATTTGTGTGAAAGAACTAGATCAAAAGACATCATCAAATCCTGATTAAGTAGGAAAGGAATGGATTTATTTAAGTGTTATTCTTTTTAAAGAACAATTTAAGTGTGGATACATCTACCTGTTTCAGGCAGATTCGGATTCTCTCATATAAGAGTGCTTTATTTGAAATGGCTCAAACTAAGAATCACTTATTTCATTTTTGCAAAGCTTCATAGTACTTTGACTGTCCAGGGATCATTTATTTAATTATCCCATCTTTCTAGTACATTTATAAGAAGCAAGAAAGAAGCAAAAAATGCCCTCTGAATCATCAAAATAGATGCCTCCAAATCAATTCTTTAAAGCTCTTCTTAAAGGAATGTCCCAGAATATCTCACTAATAATCTATCTATTCTTGTGCATATTCCCAATACAACTCTTAAAATTATAGTTTAAAAAAATCTAGTCTTCAAGTCCAAAAAATATTAGAAACAACAATCTACAATGGAACTGTCATGCTTTTTCAGTTCATCTCTCTTTAAATGAGGGGATTGAATTAAATAATACCTAAAAGCCTCATTCTAATAAATCATCTGATATATAATTTTATACAGGCAGTCACCATTTCCTAGAATGTACTACTCCCTTTTCATTTCCATTTGTGGAAATTCCTAGCTTCTTCCAAGGCTATAAACTATCTATCAACTCATGCAGGAAGACTTTCCTTATCATCCTAAATATGAATAATCTATTAAGCTTCAAATGGCCAAATATATATTTTTATGTTTATGTGTTGCATCCTCCCATTAGAAAAATTCTTGGTAGCAGGGACTATTTTCCTTTTTGTTTTTTTATTATTCAAATCTATTAATAAAAGACTTTGTATATAGTGAGCACTTAATGTTTACTGTTCTTCTTGAACTTGATTGCATTGTTGGATTTTTCCTATGATGCTAAGTGGCAACCTGACAGGAATGCAAGAGGCAACACTATATAAAATAGATTTAAGAATAACAACAACAAAAACAAAAACAGTGCAAGATCACTTAGTATATGGTCATGGGAGAATTTATTATTTGTAAGATCAGATCAAGACGATGACAGAAAATTATAAATAGTATTACCTCATAAAAGCCAGAGAAACAGGGAAGGGGAAGGCCAGGTTAAAGAAAATTTAGCAAGATATATAATTGAACAAAGTCATTCCAAGCATATTCAGATATTAAAATGGAAGGAAAAAATGATAAATGGTTAAAGGATATGAACAATTTTCAGACAAAGAAATTAAAACCATTTCTAGTCATATGAAAAAATGTTCTAGATCACTATTGATCAGAGAAATGCAAATTAAGACAACTCTGAGGTACTGCTACATACCTCTCATATTGACTAAGATGACAGGAAAAGATAATGACAAGTATTGGAGGGGATGTGGGAAACGTGGTAGAGTTGTGAACTGATCCAGCCATTCAGAAGAGCAGTTTGAAACTATGCCCAAAAGGCTATCAATCCATGCATACCTTCTGATCCAGCAGTGTCTCTACTGGGTCTGTATCCCAAAGAGGTCATAAAAAAGGGAAAAGAACCCACACGTTCAAAATGTTTTTGTAGTAAGTGGCAAGGAACTGGAAACTGAATATCCAACACCCCATCAGTTGGAGAATGGCTAAATGAGTTATGGTATATGAAAATTATGGAATATTATTGTTCTATAAGAAATGATCAGCAGGATGATTTCAGAGAGGTCTGGAAAGACTTACATGAACTGCTGCTAAGTGAAGTGAGTAGAACCAGAAGATCATTGTACAAGACTATAAGATGATCAGTTCTGATGAACTTGGCTTTTTTCAACAATGAGATGATTCCGATCAATTCCAAAAGACTTGTGATGGATAGAGCCATCTGCATTCATAGAGAGAACTATGGGGACTGAGTATGGGTCACTATATAGCATTTTCACCTTTTTTTATTGTTTACTTGCTTTTTGTTTTCTTTCTCTTTTTTTTGATCTGATTTTTCTTGTGCAGCATGAGAAATGTGGAAATATGTATAGAAAAATTACATGTTTAACATATTGAATTACTTAATGTCTAGGGGAAGATGAAGGGAGGGAGAAAAATTTGGAATACAAGGTTTTGCATAAGTGAATGTTGAAAGCTATCTGCATATATTTTGAAAATAAAAAGCTATTATTTAAAAAAATAAAAATAGAAGAAAACTACAAACAGAATAAAATGGGGGAGAATTGCAAAAATAATAATATTAAATTTTTCTGCATCAATGACAATGGAAACTTAAACTCTAATATCACAGAATTAGATGCATTTATAAAGAGAATAGACATGTCATCAAAGAAGACAAAGAGAGGAAAAATAGCTAGAGTAGGTCAATTTTACATTGAGGGTACCCACTATGGAGACAATACAATTGTGTATGTTTTGAAAAATTCATATACAAAGTATCTGAATGAGAAGCTGCCAAAAGCATATTAAAAAAAAATTTGGACCTTGAATAAAGGTTTTCAAGAAAATATCATTCATTCATTACTGACCAAATGTACACTCTTTCATCTATACAAACTCTTTTGGGAAGTAATCCACACATAAATTGGAAACATCCCTCAAGGAGAACAACAATGAGAAACAAGCTGGCTATCACAGAAGAGAATTCCACAATGGGCCATATCTTTTATATTTCACAGTAATCTGAAAGATGTAGAAAACATAAAACCCTATTATGTGTATTCTCTATTGGTTACAAAAAAAAAAAAAAAAAAAGTATCTGATCCCACAGAAGGGAAAAAATGCTTTGTTAAGAGCTCTTTTCAAGAAGATGTCCTCTCTCTGTTGTTATTGCTCAGTCATTTCACCTTTGTTCTAACTATCATGATCCCATTTCGGCTTTTCTTAGCAAAGATACTGGAATAGATTGACATTTCCTTCTTCAGTTCACTTTTACATATTAAAAAACTTAAGCAAACAGGATTAAGTGACTTCCCAGTGTCACACTGCTAGTAAGTATCTGAGGACAAATTTGAATTCAAGACTTCCAGTGCAGGCAAAGCTTTATCCACTAGGTGACCTACTGCCCTAAAAAATGAATCAAGCCCTGTTTTTCAGCTGCTGATTTTAGCGAAATGAGTGTTTATACTGAAAACTTAACAGTTTCTCTCTGGTTAGAACTGCACACCCTGACATCCATCCAGGTGTCCACCTGTGGACTGATTTCTTCTTTGTGCCCAATGCATTCAGTTAACTTTTTGCTCAAATTTTGGGCCCTGGAGATTCTTTATTTTGAATGTAGGGACTAGGACTAGATGCGTGATTTCATTCAAATGAGGCAACTCCAATCATCAAGGTAGAACAGAATATTCTCTGCAATTTATTGAATTAATTGGCAACAGAAACACTATGGGATTAAAGTGACTTCCTTAAAGTTTTTATGTTTGCTGCTGTTGTTGGTCAGTCGTTTTTTAGTTCTGACTGATTGTGATCCCATTTGGAGTTTTCTTGGGAA
This sequence comes from Sarcophilus harrisii, assembly GCF_902635505.1. Taxonomy (NCBI): domain Eukaryota; kingdom Metazoa; phylum Chordata; class Mammalia; order Dasyuromorphia; family Dasyuridae; genus Sarcophilus; species Sarcophilus harrisii. The sequence continues at coordinate 238,565,491 of NC_045426.1, forward strand.
AGATATTAGGGTACTTTGCCACATTTTACAGATGAGGAAACTAAGGCAAACAGGGTTAAGTTTTTTGCCCAGCATCACACAAATAGAAATAGAGACGATGTTTGAACTTAAAATGATGAGTTTTCCTAACTTCAGGTCCAGCTCTATCCACTGTACCATCCAGTACTATCCATTGTACCATCTACCTCAAATTTATATAGCAAAAATCACTTAAGATTCCTTGGAAGCCATAATAAAATAATAATAAATATTATATACAAGATACATATAAATATAAAATAATAAAGTAATAATAAGCATCTGACAAGGCATAAAGGAAGATATCTGCTCACCAAAGGAATTTATCACTGTAATGAAGGAAATGCAGTGCAGAATTTAGGTCAAAAAGGGATTGCTTGTGGAGAGAGATCTTTCAAAATATTCCTTTTTATGGATGGTGTGTTGATTGCGTCAAGGCAGCCCAAGATATTAAGAGCCTCCCAGATGAGATCTATAATCGTTCAAAGAATTTTGTTGTCTACAGGTAGGTGGCACAATGAATAGAACAACAAGTGTGCAATCAGGAAGATTTGCATTCAAATCCAATCTCAGACACTTACTGAGCATATAACTCTGGGCAAGTTACTGAAAGCTTCTTCTTCTGTAAAATGGACTGGAGAAGGAAATGGCAAACCCCTCCTGTATCTTTGCCAAGAAAACCCCAAATGGAGTCACAGTCAGACACAACAAAAACAATATCTATAAAGTAAAGAATAAATGGGTAACAAATATCTATTGCTCAGATTTTAGTTCATATTTAGACACACAAACTATAGTCTGTTCAATAGTATGTATGCCACAGACAATGGTATAAATGGACAAGTCAGCTCAAGTTGAACAAAAGGAGGTAAGAATTGTTTTACACAAATTTCAAAAGTCATGTACTGACTCCAAGCTTCCTGCAACAATGAAGACTTGACTTGTCAGTACTAACATTCTGCCAAATCAGATATTTGAAAAGTTCTTAGCACAGTGCCTGGCACAGGGTAAGTGCTTAATTAAAATGCTTGTTTCCTTCCCGTTCCCTACCGCTATTGCATATAGCAATGTGACATGGAACACCAGTACTTCAAAGGAATTAAAAAATTAAAAATGTGTCCCATGAAAAACTATGAAATTATGTATAGTGAGTACAAACATGCACGTGCCTAATCAGGTAAGGCTACAATACACAATCAATGAGAAACTCCCCCCACCCCCTCAAAAAAGGACCAACTATGAAAAACACCATCATGGAATTATTTGATAATAAGAAAAGATAAACTGGCCACAAAGCAAAAACAGGTAGACAGAACAGCCAGTGTGTTACACTGGTTACTTTGCAACATAGAGAGAAAGTGAAGATCTGCAGACCATGCTAGGTAGAACCCCATCTCAAATTTTTAGATGGATCTGGATAAAAAACTGCACAAGATATGCTGGTCCATCTGGCAGGTATCTACATCTTTGGAAAAAACTATCAATATGAAGGAATGGTTGATATTAAATAGATCTGAAGGAAAGGCCATGATACATTTTAGAAAGCTTTCCATCCAAAATAATTAAAGTTGAATAAATTTGGATGCTTAGAGGGATAAAATTATCTGGAAAACTCACTTTTCCACAATGTCAGGTAAATGAAGTGCTATGTAAATATACATTTATGGAGTAAAATTAAACATGAACTCTTGCCTGTCAATCTGAATCCTGTTTCCCACTTATGCTGATAGCCTGGGGGTTCCTGAAATTGGAAGGCACACTCTCCCAAAGGTATCCCCTAAACCATAATAACAGGATGCCTTTCTCTCACCTTCTTACGTTTTTATAACTCCTAAAGCTAGTGTATTTATTTCTCTTACACTTTTCCCACTGGTAGCAAAGAGGAACAATTTTCTCCATAACAGAGATACATTCCACAAATTCCAATGACCAAAAATGGGGATAAAATAGGATATTAGTTGGAAAGTCAACTTTAACATCCTCAAGAGAAAATCCTGAACTTTAATATTCTCTGGATATTCAATCCAGATATTTAATGAATAAATACTCATATACCACAAACACACACATATGAGACTATGTTATGTCTGTCTGGTTGAATAACACAATCAAAGGATCAAGTGACTACAAAATACTGATGAAGTGTGAGGATTTTTTCTGAGTTGACCTCAAACACAATTCAGCCAAAATCCTCTTCAGGACTAATATTGGAGTAACTGCAGTACTGATTTAGTTTGATTTAGCTCAATTCAGCTTTCCGCCTCTCCCTCCACAGTAGTAGTTCAAGTGGCATTGTTCCAGAGGAGAAAGCTTTCAAAGTGCTCCTTTTTGAATAGCATAAAGTGCCTATTGAAATGAAGAATGCCTTTTTTCTTGGTGGGTCTGATCTTGCCTTCATTTTCTCCTGCCCTCTGACTATATTCCCTAGAGGTGTGGACAGTAGATAGGGCTAAGCAAAAGTCATCCAGCAGTTTCTGTGAAAATGAAATTTGAGAAATTTGCATGATTCATGTGGAACTCATTGTTGGCATCCTGGTTTACTGGAGTAGGGAGGGTTCTCTCCTGAGAACACAAGAGATACAGAGAGTGAAAATAAAATCCAAAAATGTCAAGGAGTGTGGGAGAAATTTGAGATGCTACAAAGAAGTCTTGTTATAACAGGTCTCATTTAATTCAGAGTGACTTTAAAAGCCTATTTAAAACAGGACCCTAAGTATTTGACTTCTTTCCCTTTAACCTTAGTCTCCCCTGAGAAGATTGTTAAGAATATGCTATTCTTAAGAAAGCTTTAATATTATGATTTTTTTTACTTCATAGGACTTAGAGTAGAAAGAGCCTTAGAGAACTTTTTGTAGATGAGAAAAATGAGGCCCTATTGATCCATACTTAACGCCGTACACCAAGATAAGGTCAAAATGGGTTCATGACCTAGGCATAAAGAATGAAATTATTAATAAATTAGAGGAACATAGGATAGTTTACCTCTCAGACCTGTGGAAGGGGAAGGTTTTTATGACCAAAGCAGAACTAGAGATCATTACTGATCACAAAATAGAAAATTTCGATTATACCAAACTGAAAAGTTTTTGCAAAAACAAAACTAATGCAGACAAGATTAGAAGGGAAGCAATAAACTGGGAAAATATTTTTACAGTCAAAGGTTCTGATAAAGGCCTCATTTCCAAAATATATAGAGAATTAACTATAATTTATAAAAAATCAAGCCATTCTCCAATTGAAAAATGGTCAAAGGATATGAACAGACAATTCTCAGATGAAGAAATTGAAACTATTTCTAGTCATATGAAAAGATGCTCCAAGTCATTATTAATCAGAGAAATGCAAATTAAGACAACTCTAAGATACCACTACACACCTGTCAGATTGGCTAAGATGACAGGAAAAAATAATGATGATTGTTGGAGGGGATGTGGGAAAACTGGGACATTGATTCATTGTTGGTGGAGTTGTGAACGAATCCAACCATTTTGGAGAGTAGTTTGGAACTATGCTCAAAAAGTTATCAAACTGTGCATATCCTTTGATCCAGCAGTGTTACTACTGGGATTATATCCCAAAGAGATTATAAAGAAGGAAAGGGACCTGTATGTCACGAATGTTTGTGGCAGCCCTTTTGTAGTGGCTAGAAACTGGAAACTGAATGGATGTCCATCAGTTGGAGAATGGCTGAATAAATTGTGGTATATGAAAATTATGGAATATTACTGTTCTGTAAGAAATGACCAACAGGATGATTTCAGAAAGGCCTGGAGAGACTTACACGAACTGATGCTAAATGAAATGAGCAGGACCAGGAGATCATTATATACTTCAACAACAATACTAGATGATGACCAGTCCTGATGGATCAGGCCATCCTCAGCAACGAGATCAACCAAATCATTTCTAATGGAGCAGTAATGAACTGAGCTAGCTATACCCAGAGAAAGAACTCTGGGAGATGACTAAAAACCATTACATTGAATTCCCAGTCCCTATATTTATGCACACCTGCATCTTTGATTTCCTTCACAAGCTAATTGTACAATAATTCAGAGTCTGATTCTTTTTGTACAGCAAAATAATGTTTTGGTCATGCATACTTATTGTGTATCTAAGTTATATTTTAATATATTTAACATCTACTGGTCATCCTGCCATTTAGGGGAGGGGGTGGGGGGGGGTAAGAGGTGAAAAATTGGAACAAGAGGTTTGGCAATTGTTAATGCTGTAAAGTTACCCATGTATATATCCTGTAAATTAAAGGCTATTAAAAAAAAAAAAAAAAAAAAGAGAAAAATGAGGCCCTGAGACTTGTAAAAGTCTAGTTAATAGTAATGAAATGGTTAATTAATCAATAAGCACCTTTAAACACCTAATATGTGCTAGGTAAGTTAGTGTTAGATACTGCAGCAAAATACATAAATAAATCAATTATTGATTTCAAGAAGGTTCTATTCTATAGAAAGAAGCATTGCATACATGTTTATGAAATTATTTAGTAGAGCAATTTCTAGTTTTAAATGATGTATTTGGGGTTTAGCAACAAATGATGAGACTGTAGGCACCAAATGTTGGGGTTAGGTCATGTGAAGAATTCACCATTCTTTGGCAAGAGGTAGGTTTATTTAGGAGAAAAGGTTACAGACAAAATAGAGATACAATAGGTACTAGAAATGAGAAATATGAAATAGAATTAGGAAAGCATATAGTTAGCAAGGAAAGGGGTTTTAATAATTAATAATGGAAAAGACAAGTTCTCTAGTAGAACTCATAATTAACCAGGAAAAAGGGAACACCCAATAAGGTTGGAGTATGCCCTTCATTGGTAGGCTCAATCTATAGAGAAATTTAGTTTAGCACCCTAAAAGAGTAAGTTAACTATAAGAAGAAGTAAAGAATAAAGGGATAGTAGGGGATGAGAGGAGAGGCTCCATGTGACATGGGGGAAGGGAGGGAGCAAGTCACCACAACGAAGAGTGCCATGGTGGGCTATAACTCCAGGAGGGATTCAACAAAGATGGTATGAGCCATGGACAGATATATAGGAGAAATTCAGCCTCAAGGTTTGACATAACTTCGATTTCTGACCAGATATAGCAAAGCCGGGCTATTTTCAACTTCCCCAGAGGGTGGGATTTTAAGGCTAAACTGATTCCCCTCTATACCCCTTCCTACTTGCCAGAGGGAGCGAATCCATCAATATTCTAGTTCCTTTCTGCCAACCACACTCAAAACGTCATCACTTACATATGAACAAAATAGATAACTGGGCTAAGATTCAAATATAGGTCCTCTGTTTCCATACTCAGGGTTCTATTTTACTATTATTGTTTCTTTTATTATTAATTTTTAACTGAAAATGTTTTCACACCACTTAAGTTTGATCCACAGAGTAAATTTCTTGTTTTTGCCTGAAACTTTTGCATACTAATCATTTCTGTAAAAGTGGTTATACCTTTTTTCTTGTCATACCAGAAATACAAGGTGGTCAGAGTGGTCTGCCATGTAAATATTGTTCATCTCTAATATATTAACAGACCATTCATCCGTAGCTGACAGAATCTTGTCATTATAAATGCAATAACCTTTCCAATGAGAGGGAGAAAATGTATGAAAGGGAGACAAGGGAAAGGAATAAGGATCTATTTAGGATCTTTTATGTGTCAGTGTGATAAGCACTTTACAAATGTTGTTTCCTTTGATTCTTATAACAACCTGGGAGGTAGTTTCTCTATTATCCCAATTTTACAGAAAGAAGAATCTGAAGTGTACGGGTTTAGTTAGTTTGACCAGGGTCACAAAGCTAATAAATGTCTGAGGCTGAATTTGAACTTGCATCTTCCTGACTCCAAAGCTAGTTTCTTTCTCCATTGTGTCATCTTAGCTACCTTAAACAGAGAAACCTGGGCTAAAGTTGGATTGTATGACCATAACTAAGTCACATGATTGCTTAGGGTCCCAAAGCAATTGTCTAAAATTACAAATTGCAGAGAAGGTTGTTTATCTGTATAGGTTTCTATCTTGCTTGATGTAAGTAGCATATTGGAATCTCCTTACCAAAACAGCTTAGTAACTATCCTAGAGAATAGTTTTGGACTTGGAGTCCTGAGTTTCAATCTTGTCTCAGATATTTACTAATTGTGTCACCCTGGGCGAATTATTTAATTTATCTTAGGCTTAGTTTCCTCATCTGTAAAATGTGGATAAGAAAAATATATACCTTCAAGGATTTTTAAGAGGATCAAAATGAGATAATATATGTAAAAATGCTTTGAGAATCATAAAACTCCTCCTGATAAGTTCCTTATGATGAGGTCAGAGTAGCAATTCCTCATTCGAAATAAACATGTAACAAATTCACAATGGTCATTCTCTTTGCCAAAAGAGACATTTATTTAGGAGAAGAGGTTACAGATGAAATGAAGAGGTAAAACAGGAACCAGGAGTGGCAAATATGAAATATATTTGGGAGAGCAATAGGGTTACCAAGGAGAGGAATTTGGAAGAACCCACTAAAGTAATGTCATGAGATTTGAGTGCACCGTTGTCTGGCAGGTTAAATCCATAGAAGAGTTTAGCAGGCTATGCAGAGCTAGCTACAGTAAGGCGAAAGACATCATGAGGCATGGTGGGGAAGACACAGCGAGGCAGACTCTGTGGCAGGCTAACCCAAAAGGGGTTTAGTAAAGTTGGTGTAGACCATGGGCAGATTTGTAGGGGAAATATAACCTCAGGGGAGGAGGGGAAGTACCAGGGAAGAATTTGGTAGCTCAGAGTGAGGGATCAAGGAGGAATAGATGGAATGCATCTGGAAGACCAGGTCCCAGACCTTTCTGAAGAGATGCTAACCAATATCTCTCTTTTTTTTTTTTTTAATTTAATAGCCTTTTATTTACAGGATATATACATGGGTAACTTTACAGCATTAACAATTGCCAAACCTCTTGTTCCAATTTTTCACCTCTTACCCCCCCCCCACCCCCTCCCCTAGATGGCAGGATGACCAGTAGATGTTAAATATATTAAAATATAACTTAGATACACAATAAGTATACTTGACCAAAACATTATTTTGCTGTAGAAAAAGAATCAGACTCTGAAATATTGTACAATTAGCTTGTGAAGGAAATCAAAAATGCAGGTGTGCATAAATATAGGGATTGGGAATTCAATGTAATGGTTTTTAGTCATCTCCCAGAGTTCTTTTTCTGGGCATAGCTAGTTCAGTTCATTACTGCTCCATTAGAAATGATTTGGTTGATCTCGTTGCTGAGGATGGCCTGATCCATCAGAACTGGTCATCATCTAGTATTGTTGTTGAAGTATATAATGATCTCCTGGTCCTGCTCATTTCACTCAGCATCAGTTCGTGTAAGTCTCTCCAGGCCTTTCTGAAATCATCCTGTTGGTCATTTCTTACAGAACAGTAATATTCCATAATATTCATATACCACAATTTATTCAGCCATTCTCCAACTGATGGACATCCATTCAGTTTCCAGTTTCTAGCCACTACAAAAAGGGCTGCCACAAACATTCGTGCACATACAGGTCTCTTTCCCTTCTTTATAATCTCTTTGGGATATAATCCCAGTAGTAACACTGCTGGATCAAAGGGTATGCACAGTTTGATAACTTTTTGAGCATAGTTCCAAACTACTCTCCAAAATGGTTGGATTCGTTCACAACTCCACCAACAATGATGCTAACCAATATCTCAAAGGTAGTTTAAAGATGACCAGAAGTTAGAGGGATAGACAATGGAAGTTGATAAAGTTCCATCCTTACAGTAACTCTATATAAATAGGATAGTCTGGGACTTGGTGATACCTGAATATAGCCATCACTGAGTTTCTTTTAAGCTCAAAACCCACCTCACCTTATATCAATGAAATCATCTCTCTCCTCTGTCTCTGTCTCTCTATCTCTCTCTGTCTCCCTCTGTCTCTCCGTCTATCATTCTCTCCTTCTCTCCTTTCATCCCTCCTTCCCTCCCTTCCTCTCTCTCTTTTTTTTCTCTCTCCCCCTTTTTCCCTCTTCTCTCTCTCTCTCTCTCTCTCTCTCTCTCTCTCTCACACACACACACACACACACACACACACACACAAAATTCCACTTTTAAAATTTTTTTTTTGTAGTGTTAGAAGATAATTGGATCATGAATAAGCAATCACTAAACAATAGTTGAGCCAAAATGTTATTTATTCTTCATCATGTTGATTCTGGGTTCTTTAAGACTATGCCAATGGTATTCAATTTCTGATTCCATTCATTCTGGAAAGACTTGAGCATGAATTCAGTAACAAACTGTATATAGGGAGGCCAACCTATATTCTGAATATCTGAATTTCTGAATAAATTCAGAAAGGCTCATAACTAGAAAGTTGACCTCCAGGTAAGAATCGTTTTTTTCCACAGGAACTCCTAAAACCAAGTACTAAGAGGTAGACTTTTCAATTCACCTTAATGATTTGGAGTATCCACAACAATAAAACGACATGCCCTTGAAATATAGCAAAGAGCAGTAAAATTATAATTTATATATATATATATGTGTGTGTGTGTGTGTGTGTGTGTGTGTATACATTTATGTACACACACACACAATCCAATAGTCATTCTTATTTGGTTGTAAACTTTTAAAATGAAATTCAATTTGAAAGAGTCTGGGATTTTGGAACTTTTGAGAAGGAATGTGGTTCAGTGGAAAGCATATTGAATTTAAAATGGAAAGTTATTGGTTCACATCCCAGTTTACCAGGGACACACTGATAAGTGTTTAGCAACTGACTCTCAAAAAAATGCACATAGTACACTTTTCAATTCTAATTGTAATATTAATTTTTCCTTCATCAATTTCTTAAGTCTAGACAATCTACAAAATGATAAATCAAACCCTGAATTATAGCATTTGTCCATTTCTGAGGCTAAAATCAAATAATATGAATCAACTCAGTTTAGCAAAAGAAGCATCTGCTCAACATATATGCTATGTTCATCAAGGAACTTTTAAGAACAATCCCTGAGATAGAGGACATAAAAGTTTGTAATTCCAGAATAGCCTTCTTTCCCTTTGCCTTGATTTCTCCAGGGAAATTGGTAAGAATGAGTATTTTTAAGAAATCTTTAACATTACAATTTTTTTTCCTCATAGGAATTAAAACTGGAAAAAACTTAGAAAATATTTTGTAAATGAGAAAACTAAAGCCATGAGATTTGCCCAAGGTCTAAGTACAAATAAATAGTAATGAAGTCATGGGGTTTTCTTCACTCTTAACCTCTCAATATTCTATAAATGCACCCATTTTTCTCCACAAATGATAAGTGCACTGTCACCAAGGTTTATGTATAAATTGCTATGTGTTAATTATTCCTATATTTGACTTTAAATGGGAGTTCCTCTGATATTGTTATTATAAATAAATTTTGCCTTATTTATAAGTAAGTTGCTGTGTCATCACTGTGAATAATTGGATTCACATAAATGGAAATACATTGGTGGGATCTCAAGAGCTAAGATGGTGAGTAAAAAGTACATATCACTTCAATAGGATTATCTCTAGACACTACTAAGGTATTTTTAAATTTTATTTATTTAAAACTCAAATACAAAAATCTAAAAAGAATGCCATGTGCATAGTAGAATATGCATGAGAGCATATACTGCACATAATACAATAAATTTCCATTTCAAGAAAGCCAATATAATGAATACTACACATTGTGTTCAAAGCTATTCATCTTTGCTTCCTTATAGGTTTTCTTCTACTCTCTGCTGTGAACTTTTTACTTTATTCTTTTGTTCTCCTTTCTCTTTCCCCCTCAAGAAAGCTATAATTAAGCATGGATATACTTATATATACATATGCATATATATGTATGTGTATACATCCATCCATTTATACACATATACTATACATATGCGTACATAGCTATAAGCATACACATATATATTCATAATCATTTCTGTAAGACCATATATTATGCTTATTTGTCCTCTATTTATTTGAAGGTGGATAACATCTTCCTTCATAAATTCATGTTTTTCCACATTTTCTAAATCCACCAACTGATCATTACTTACACTGAAGCAATATTCCAATCTTATATTGTCTAATTATTTTAAATAGTCTAAAACAATGTTAATATGATTGACATATAGTTTAGTTCCTCTATGTTACTCTTTTGATTAAATCTATTTTAACTTTAACTTTGGCTGAGATTATAAGTACTACTGCTTTTTTTTAACCTAACAAATTCTACTACTGATCTTTATGTTTGTGTGTATCTTATTTCCTATCTCTCCTGAATCCCCTGCTTTACTTCTCTTCACTTCTTTGCCTACCTATTACTTAACCTATCCTCTCAAACAATCCTCTTATCCTCTCCCCCTACCCTTTCCCCTTATACTCTTAATTCTATCTGAATTTAGAGACTTTTATATTCTTCCAAATACATGTATTGTTTCTTTTTTATCCCATTCCCCATTAATCTGCAAACCTTTCTATATTCCCATACTATTCTCTCACACTCATTTCTTTATAAATTTAGAAGACTTTTATTCCCTTCTAAATGTACATGTTCTTCCTTTAACCCAGATCTGATTTGATTTAGGGTTCTCTCCAAAAATTCCTCCCTCATCCTCTCCCTCTTCCCTATCCACTTATCTTCTTATTTCTTTCTTAATTTAGAAAACTTGTATATATAAATAAAATTTCCCTTTTCCACCCATTCCTAATAAGAGTAGGATTCCAGAACAACCAGCCCTCCCCCACACACATAATTCTTTTGTGTCAGTTCTTCCTCTTGTACCTTATTTGCATAAAATAATTACATTTTTACCTTTTGCCAAAATGCTTTTGCATTTTAGAATCATATCATACCCAGTTCTACTCCAGTATTTCTTTGAAACTACCCAATTATTAACAACAATTTTAGACATACAGTTTACATTTCCACCTATAAAAAGTAAACAGTTTGTCCTTATTGAGTCTCTTGTAATTAGTCTTTAGTGTTTACCTTGTATTTCTTTTGGACCTTATGTGTCAAGTTTTCTATCAAGTCAGGTCTTTTTGCAACAAAATCCTGAAAGTCTGGCAATTCATTAACTATGGTGTTTGTTTGTTTGTTTTTCCCATTCAGGATTATGCTTATGTATGATATTTTTTGGCTCCTTTCCTCTTTAATATATAATGTTCCCATATCTGTGGTCTTTTAATGTAGCCAGTGATACATCTCGCATGATTCTAACTGTGGCTCTACCATATTTGAATTGTTTTTTTTCTTTTGGCTTGCAATATTTTTTCCTTGACCTGGGGGTTTCAAAATTTGGCTATGATATTCCTGTGGATCTTCCTTAGAGGATCTCTTTCAGGTGATGATTAGTAGTTTTTTTTTTTTTCTCCCATATCTACTTTCCCCTCTTGTTTAACACTTCAGAGCAATTTTCTTTAATTATTTGTCTTATTATATCAAGATCCTTTTTCTAATTATAGCTTTCAGGTAGTCATATTATCTTTACATTTTCTCTTATTGATCTGTCCTCCAAATAAATTATTTTTCTTATGAGATATCTCACATTTTCTAATGATAGCATTATCCCAAGCTTCAGGTTTTAAATTTTTTTATGCTGCTCTTTTCAGAGCTAGTTTTGGGAGTCTATAACTTTTTAATTCTTCCAACATGGGATGGTCTAAGGAGAAGTGTGGTCACTGAGCAACCACAATACTTTTTTCTTCCCTGTAACCATAACTGGGGTTCCCATTCCTGCTAGTGTTCCTCCTTGACCTGGGAGTGCAACCCAGAAACATAAAGACAATGCAACAGAATCTTGCTCTCAGTGTCAGGCAAATTTTCCATATAATTTCTTCTAGAGCATTTATCAGATCTCTTGACCACCTGTGAGCTGGGAGCTCCAGAAGTCACCTCCATTAATTCAACCTAATGCCTGCTGCTGGCTTGTTCAGATACAGACTAAATAAGAATGAACTTCACCATCACTCCAGTAGGACAGACCTTATCTGCCCACCTTCTAAGTTGTTTTGTTCTGGAAAAATTGTTTCACCCCATTCTTTTATTAGTTCTGCTGCTCCCAAATTCATTTTAAGGTATTATTTTAATTTTGTCTAGAAGAAAACTTAAGAAACAAGTTTCTGCTTCAACTTGGCTCCACCATCAGCGTTCCCTCTTGATGTGAAGAGCAAAGATTCACTAGAAGAGTTCTCGCTTCTGTAACTCATTGTGGTCCTTCCTTCTTTCAAACCATAATCTGGAAACTTCAGCATCCACCATTACCATTAAAATAAACTACTACCACTATCTCCACCCCTAAAATTAATCTCTAATTTCCTTTACAAACACTCAGAGTTTGAATAGGTTTACTTATAGGTGATGGAAAACAAATAGAATTTGAATCACTCTTCATAGCAAATAATAACCTTTACTAATGAATAACCCTTCTCCCCCAAAGGTATATACAGTCTCAAGTTCTTATATTACTGCCATCATTGAGGTCCACTAGAAGATGGTACCAATGAGCTACTCCTCTTCATCAGTGCTCCCTCTGAGGTCCCTCTGATTATCATTGTTGCTTAGTCATGTCTGATTATTCATGATCTCATTTAAAGTTTTCTTGGTAAAGATACTGGAATGATCTGCCATTCCCTTCTACAGTTCATTTTATAGATAAGGAAGCAGAGACAAACAGAATTAAGTTACTTGTTCAAGGTCATAAAGCTAATAAATATTTGAGGCTGAATTTGAATTCAAGTCTTCCTGACTCTAGGCCTGGTACTCTAAACACTGCACCACCTTCCAGAGGTGATTTAATCTAATGTTGGTTCCCTAGCCTTAGATGTCTTCAAGCAGAGCTCTGATAGCAGCAGCCAATTCAATCACCCCTGACAATTTGTCAGCTTTGACAATTCAGTGCATCCTGGGAGGAAGATGCTGTTATTATCCACACCTTATAGATGAAGTACAGAGGCCCTGGACCTGGTTCCAGGTAGAGGAGAACATTTATAATCATTCATAGATCAAAGCCCAAGCCTGGAGAGTGGATGCTGCCACCTTAGAAAAATTAAGGGGTTTGTAAACCTCCCAGAAATAGCTCTAAAAAAAAGTGGAAAGAACAAAGGGTGAGAAAAAGGTGGGGGAGGATGAGGCTAGAGATATCTGTTCTGTCTCTTTTGCAACTACATACAACCATAGCTCCTGCCACCTGGGTTCCCTCTCTCTGATTAAGGTGACATATATTTATATGTGTGTTCTGTCTGTAGGTATGTAATTTTTGATGCTTATATTTTATAAAATTTACTCATAAGATATTTGGGAGGAGTTGGTAGCTAAATTTCTTTTCTGAAAGCTACAACAATTTACTTTTTGTTTTCCACAGTCTTTATTTATGATTTCTTGAAATATAGCTCTGAAAAAAACAAAGTTAAAAAATAATAGCTTTAAAGAAGTGCAGTGATTTTCTAGACCAGCCCATTGTCTTTTAAATGGAATGACTTGACTAGCCTTTAAAATCAAATCACTCTGGCTTTTCTTGAATAGCTGATAATAACCCCCAGCCCAATCCCCTAAGGCTACTAATTTAAGTTCTGATGGATTAGAATGAGTACAAACAGTAATTGTTTTCTGACCCAGCCAGAAATCTTCCTCTCCCAAATTGATATTTTTTGTGAAGGCAAATTAGATCATCCTTTGTCTCAATTCTTACCTAGCCCTTAGTCAGTCATTGAATGGTATTGTCTCAGGCAAACTGAGGCCTGGAAAAGACTTTAATTTAGAAAGGACAATGTATTCATTACATTCCCAGGCCATCACCTGTCATCTGGACTTCAATGACTGGAGCAGAGAGTGAAGGTCAGTACTTTACAAAGCTATGCTTCATTTAAATCTGATTCACACTTAACTCAAGACATTCCATCATTCATGATATTGACCCCAGAAAAAGAAAATCAAACATGTCCCAGGAGCAAGCTGATGCTATAGAATTATCTTGAACTGACAGAATTATCATGTACAGACAAAACTATCTTGCATTGACACTGTTCAATCTTACCCAATTTGGAGCTTAAGCTGTAGACGTTGACTCTCAACGCTATCTTGTGTAAATAGGATGATCACACTCACCAGATGATTTACTGATGCACACAATTAGTGTAGTTAGTATACCTTACTTTGGGTCTTTTTCTATAAAAGGTCCCACCTTCCATCTTCTTAATTGCAAGTTCATAAGGAACTTTGCCCACTTATTAAGGTATCATAATAAAGCATCGTCCCTTGACCTAGAGATAGTTTGAGCCTATGAAATTCATTCCAGACAATTCTCCACCTTCATGACTTGTAACAGTACCTCATTATGATTTATTGGACTCTTCAGTACAATTCAATAAATTCTTATTAAAGTAACAAATTATTTTAAAGATGCTAAAGAGGATGTAGATTGAAGCATGATTTAACCAAACACATATTTTAATGCTGCCTTTCATATTCATCAAGTTCTTTATCTTTCCATTTTCATGCTTTTAAAAAGATTAGGTCAAAAGTATTTTCAAGAAGACATCAGTCTCTTCAGAATTCAGAATCCCAAAGATAAACAAAATAGAAGTTTCCAGATCATCTTTGGCAGGATATAATCAGGTTTCTTTAAGTTTTATTGGCCCTTTCCAGGTAATGTGTAAGATTTTGTTGGCAGCAATATACTATAAAAAGCAAAAATATATTCTGAAGATAAACCACATTTCTCTAATTTAAATTTTGTATGAATCAAAGAAATCATAGCAGATTTGTCCATTTGCTAAAATGATTGGCCATAGATTTTCATTGTGGTAAATGAGATAGACATCCAACTCCCAGTCTGACTCAACAATTCACATTCTATTAAAATGATCTTGTCATCAAACAGAATTTCTCCTAGCCATTCCTTAATCATGGAATTTAAAATTTAGAAGGAATCCTCTAGTATACCTAGTCCAAATCTCTATATGTTTTATATAACATGAAAAGACTTGTTCAAAATCATTTGTTGAGTTTTCTTCTAAAGATAAAAAATGATAAATAATATAACAGATTAGTAATGGTCAAAAGAGCCAGAGTCAGCAATTAACCAAATGAAAAGGAAGCTTTAGTAAAATTATCCTATATTTTTGGAGGGATAATCAACTGCCTTACTCATAAAATTGACCTGTTTTGTTTTTTAGTTGACATGTCTGGTATTGTAGAAATTTGAGATATCCCAAAGATAAAGATTCAATGTTATACTACCAAAAGCCAAACTCCTAATTACTCTGGTTCCACATGAATGAGACCTCAGTAAAGTGTAAGGATGATTCTTAATCCCATCCTAATAAGCTCTAGCTTTGAAAATACTGAGATGTCATGGATGAATTCTGTTGCAGAATATATAGTAAGGCATCCTGCTAAGACAAATCCTCAACTGTGAACAGAAAGACCAAACTGTAATTCCAAGATGTTTTGTCAAAAAGATCTCAACTTATTTCCTCCACTGAAAAGTAGATAGAGAGTAAAATAACCTTTTCTTCCAGGTACAAATATATGCATATATATTTCTGTTCTTTAAAAGGGGAAAGTTAGACAATTTTAAAAGAGAAATAAGCACACTATTTCAAGGTATTGCTCTGGAAATTTTAATTCAATCAAACAACTCAAAAAAATCTAACTTTTTTCCTTGACTTGGAGATAGCTTCAAGCCTGCAGATACTTTTGAGACACCTTGCAACACCAATCTACAGCTCCAACCTTTTGGGGTCTCCTTTTGAACCTCAATAACACCTCAAAATTTTAGGTTATATAAACATAACTGGATGTTAAGGGACAGATCAATTCTCTGAGAGCCTCCACAGCTGTGGAATTGCAAGGCAGCCTTTGCTGACACAGGTGTTGTGGACTGGGAATGAGATAAATTGGAGGCAAAGGGAAAAGGAGAGAAGTCAGACAATGCAACGGTCTCTCAGTCAGAAAGGTCAGAAAACAGCAACTGCCTCCAGTCTCCTTGTATCATCCTCTCACAAGAGGAAATCCATTCTGGGCTGGATCTCCAGCCACTGTCAGGTGGCTCCCATGTATTCCAATACCTCTTCTGTGTATTCCAACAACTAGAAGCAAAGGAAGTTGTTTTTTTTATTATTATTCTTTTCTACTTGATTTGGTATCATACTCCTTCCTGACAATTCATAGTACTTTGTTTCATTCTTTACTGAGAAAATTAAGATTTGTCATGAGCTTCCTCTTCTTCCTTACCCATATATTTCAAAAACTCTTGACTTCAGCCCTTATGATCGCCTTTACTCTAACCTCTGATGAAGATTTGGCCTTTTTCACCAATTGGTTTCACCAAAACCAATATCTGCTTATATCATTAATCTTTTTGTAGTCTCAACTCTTCCAGTAATTGCTCTTATGATTACCCCATCTTCAATCTCTCACCTTCTATTAATTTATTCCCAGACATCTATAAATAATTCATTCCCAGATGTCTATAAAATATACACAACTTTAAATCATAAAAGATATAAGGAAAATTGAAAGTTAGAAGCAATTAAGTAGACAAAATCACAAGTAATTTTTAAGCTAATAAAACTAATAAAAAAATAAACTGTTTAGTAATCTAACATTTAAAAGAAAGAAACCCAAATTAACTTTAAATTTTTTTCTATTAAAAATACCCAAACAAAGAAGGAATAAAGGAAATTGTTAGAAACTATGTTGTCTAACTATATGCTAAAATGGTCATTTAAATGAAATGATGAATATTTGAAAAAATATTTACAAAAATATATAAAAATATACATGAACAGAAGTGATGTGGAATTTTACATAACCTAAATAGATCAAGGAAATTGAATAAGATATAAATACATTCCTAAATTTAAAAACACACACATAATGAGCTGGATTAGTAATGATGTGTCAATTAATTGTGACAAAGTAATTAAAATTGTTAATTTACATTAAACCTAAAAATTTTCACATCTTTTTATATTAAGTAATATGTTTTATTCCTGAAATTGCTTTTTTTTTTTTTTTTACATCTTTGGCACTGAGTTCACAAGATTTTGACACATTATTTAATTCTTTATCATAAAACCACACATTATGTTAGACATTATATATTCTCTAACATTCCATTTTTACAAGTCTAGACTTGATTATGACCCATGATTTCCACTGGGATTTTAATTAATTATGTCCCCAACCTTTTGAAGATCACAAACTTGATTCAACCTCCTTCATCTAAGATCAAGAAAGAATAAATACAAAAGATACCATTTTAATGACCATACCCTATATTACAATAAGCAGCCAAGTTGAAGATTAGCTCTTGTAACAAACAATGGTATAATGGCATTCCTCTGTTTCAAAACTTAACAAACAGTATTTCAAGCATTTCAAGGAGAAAAAGAGTTCTTCAGTACTTGATGCTTGTTTGGGACTAGTTACACTTGGTTGTTGTCTTAGTTAAACAGTAGGGGTTTGAGGTTGGCCACACTTACTGCCCAGCCCCTGCCATTGCTGTTATTGCCCTCTGCTGTGGGCAGCTAGCTCCATCCCAGAGAAGGCAGTGGTCCTCAGGACTGTAAGGCTAGAGCTTATGATGCTGAGGTTGTGAGCATTAGCAGGCAGGTCACAAGGCAGTTCCTGCAGGATTGTGTGGCTGCAGGCAGCATATAGTCTCCCAACTCCCAAAACAGTAGCACTGGAAAGGGCACCGAGCAGCTGGCCCATGTGCTCACCAGTAGGAGAAGCAGCGTGAGGACAGTGGGGCAGGATGGAGCTCAAGAAGAGTCTGTG
Source organism: Sarcophilus harrisii (assembly GCF_902635505.1). Lineage (NCBI taxonomy): Eukaryota > Metazoa > Chordata > Mammalia > Dasyuromorphia > Dasyuridae > Sarcophilus > Sarcophilus harrisii. The sequence continues at coordinate 238,583,329 of NC_045426.1, forward strand.
GCAGCTGTAGTCCCAAGCCCCAGGTGGGCTAGTGCTCTGGGCAGTGGAGGACTCCTACACACCATTGCTTCTGCCTCCATATCCAAGTTCCACCCAGGAAGGAAACGTGGATAGTGTGGGGTGAAGGGAAAGTCTAAAGGGCAAGGTTCCTCTCAGAAAGAGAATTGGATCAAAAAGGAAGGAGCCCAACTGGACTGGGCTGGACTAGCATGTTTCTCCTCAGCTAGAAGTCTCACTTACCTTTTGGGGGAATTGGGTAGAAAGGAATGATTAGGTTTCAGATTGGAAATGTATTCCTTATGAGGAATATTTGTTCAGTACTCACCTTTTTCACCACTAATCATGCCTTGGAACCAATTAATAACAGGTATTGAGGTACTACTACATATAGTTTGGCTACCCAGGTTTACAACTAATTGATCAGTTGTTACCCATAAGTCCTTTAAAGAGAAGAGATCTTCAAAGCAAGAGGTAGTAAGCCAATCTTGTAATCTAAGAAATTTAGACTTTTCAGCTCATGTAATTATTAATCATAAACACTTTGAGAGTAGGCAAACTAAAATTTGTATATCTCTAAGTGGTCCAGTGCAGAACATCATGTCCTTTTTACAACAGATAAATTCCCTATAGTGATTAAACCCCAAGTGAAGAAGAAATGGAGGACAAAATTTGGACTGGGATAAATCCAAGTAAATTCAAACAGGATCTAAGCTTTATACTGAGATAAATCTAGATAATTCATAGTAGAAAAAGTAGCTAAATAATGCAGTAGCTAGAATGCTAGATTTCAAGAGGGGTGACAGGTGTGTTCCAGGAAGACCCTAGCACCTCTGGTGTGAGGACTGCTAAGCCATTTTCAGGGCGGCTCATCTACCTTTGGCATCCACCTGACTCACCCATCGGTAGCTTCAAGAAGCTATAGCATGTGCAGCAGGTATACTCTAGTAAACCATTTTAGCAGACAAGATTGAGGATACCCAAAAAGTCTTAACCATTTCAATGAATTGGGGAGGTAGGGTCTATCCCAACAATGTGAAGACTTCCTCCGGGAGAATGGTTAGATGAGAACAATTTTTTTTCCCAGTGGCCATAAAGGCAATTGAAGAAGATTCTATGGACTGGTTAGTATTTGGTTAGACTTCAAAGACACCAAGGTCATCCACTACATACTCAACTATGACTAGTCGATTTGACTTTGTCTTGCCACTGGATTCTTTGATGTCTCTTTGAAAACTCTTGAAGAGAGAGTAAGGTCCAGAGTTTCATGCAATTCTGCCTCATTTACATCCAATTTGTGCACAAATCAAAAGACATCACCCATATTTTGCCACTGACAAAAGGCAAGTGACACAGTAGTAGGTGCAGCTTCACTGAGAGCTATAGTCACAGCCTGCATACAGCTACCCCAGCATCGTGCCATCTTCTTACCAAAAGAAGCAGAGGGATTTAGCAACCCCCTGAGTATCTGAGCAGCCTTTTTCTTTTTCTTTTTTTTTTCACTTGAGAACCTCCATAAAGGGCTAGGTTGAGAATGTCCTCTCAGATACTATCTTTCAATTCATGTTTTAAAAGTTATATTTTTTTCTTTTTTTTTTTTTGCGGAAGCAATTAGGGGTAAGTGATTTGCCCAGGGTCACACAGCCAGGAAGTGTTATGTGTCTGAGACCAGATTTAAACTCAGGTCCTCTTGACTTCAGGGCTGGTGCTCCATCCACTGCACCACCCAGCTGCCCCTTAAAAGTTATTTTTAAAGCTAGAGGTTCATCCTCAACCTGGTGAGCAGCCTTTTTCAAGGACCACATTGTTCACCTCCTGGTATAAGGAAAGAGCTAGAAAAGGTCCCCTAGAAATGAGTGTAAACTGTTTGCATTTTTTGTTTTTCTTCCCAGATTATTTTTACCTTCTGAATCCAATTCTTCCTGTGCAAAAAGAGAACTGTTCAGTTCTACACACATATATTGTATCTAGGATATACTATAACATATTTAACATGTATAAGACTGCTTGCCATCTAGGGGAAGAGGTGAAGAGAGGGAAGGGGAAAATCGGAACAGAAGTGAATGCAAGGGATAATGTAAAAAAAAAAAAAAATACCCACGCATATGTACTGTCAATAAAAAGTTATAATTATTTTTTTTTAAAAAAGGTCCCCTAAAAATGTTTCTCTTCACTCAATCCTGGCCTGCTTACTGAAGCAGTTGGAGATCTATCCTGCAGTTGAAATACACAAAAAAAGTATAAAAAGTTTTGCAAAGATGATTTCACACACTATTTGTATGTGGAATGTGCACCTATTTGTGGATAACACTAAATCCACTAGACCTAAAAGAGAAACAGCTCTTGTGAGAGAACTAAGCATCTATCATATTCAAATAGCAGTCCTGAGTGAAATAAGCCTATCAGATGAAGGCCAGAATACTAAAGTTGGAGCTGGATTCATCTTTTCTGGAGCAATCACAGTGAAATGGAGCAGTGTTCTGTAGGTTTTGCAATCAAAACTAATCAAGTCAACAAATTCATAATTCTACCAAAAGAAGTAAATAACAGGCATAAAAATGTGATTGCCACTTGCAGAAAAGTGCTCTACTACCATCATCAGTGCATATGCTACCACTGACAAATGCTGAAAAATTCAAAGAAAAAATTTATGATGACCTGGAGACCCTCATCATCAATGTGCTGAAAAAAGACAAGCTTATAATTCTGGGTTACTTTATGGCAAGATTCAGTACATACTGCCAAGTATGCCAGAGAGTTCTTGGGAGGAATGGAATCTGAAACAGCAACAACAATGGTCACTTACTACTGAAGACTTAGTGCATCTCATGACCTCTTCATTATCAAAACTGTTTAACTAAATGCAGTAACACTTCATGGATGTACCCTAACAGCAAACTTTGTCATTCTAAGAAGAGACAGGATATGAGTGTGATGAAGGTAATATGTGGCTCAGAGTGTTGGATTGATCATAGACATATCTTCTCCAAGCTAAATATTCACATTCAACAAAGCAGTGGTGTTAAGACAAGACTATCAGAAGACTTAATGTCAACAGATTAAGGTACTTCTCCTAGCAGGAAGAATTAATTGCTAAATTGGTGGGAAAGCCACGCCAAAAATTGGAGTGGCAAGAGTAGACAGCTTTCAGAGATTTGATGTACAGATTTGATGCATTTACTCACCTTAGCCAGAACACTTGCAAACATCACTACTGGCTTTATAAAAATGATGGGGCAATTCAGAAATTGCTAAAAGAAAAGTAAATCACAGGGTTTACCAGCAAGTTTGCCGTCCATCTCTAAGAAGGCAGCATTTAACTCCCCAAAACTAAAGTTCAGGCACACCTTAGAGAGATGCAGGATTCTTGGTTGGGTAAGAAGGTAAATGAAATTCTGTTTTATGATAGTAGCAATCCAAAGTGCTTTTATGATGCCCCGAAGTCTATTTATGGACCAAAGGACTATGGTACAGCTGAACTACTACTAAGTACTGATGGAATCACATTGATTAGTGATAAGGGCATGATCCTGCGGAGATGAGCTGAATACTTCCATAATATTCTCGATAGACTGTCATCAATCAACACTGAAGTTATTGACTATATATCTTAACATTAAAGCCAATTCCTCTCTAGCCAAACTTTCAATTGAAGAAATTTTGAATGTCATAAAGCTCTTCTTGTGTGGTAAAGCTGCTGATGCCAATTCTATTTCATCCGAGATTTACAAAGTAGCATACAAAAAAGATGACTGAAATTTTCCAGGTTATATGACAATATAAGGTGATCCCTCAGGACTTCAAGGATGCTTCCATTATCCATCTCTATTGAAAAAACACATGTTCTAGCAATAATCACTATATTAATAAGAGTTTTTTTAGTGCCACCATAGAGATATTCCTATATAGTTATTCTCATGTTGAGATAGCTGCTCAAATTTGGTTATCCAATAATATGGTAATCAGAGTTCAAAATATGGCCCACATTACAATGCTATCCTTAGAGTACAACTCTAATCAAAGCTATAAGTAGCATGTAATGGTCACATAACTGAGTTTTGTGAAAAATGCTTTTGAAAAGCCAGTTCTATCATGGCCAAATAAAAATCTTAATAATGTAAGTAAATTGAAGTGAGGTCCTAGTGAGTGAACTGGTCATGTATATGGATCAACCAACATAAAGAAGCTTTTTATAATTGTCGAGAATTATGCCTAGCTTCCAAATATAATAGTAAGAAATAGGAAAAACAGTAATAGGCCTATTAGGACTTAAATACAGGCATTTTAACCAGGAAAAACAATTGATTACATAGCCTGCACAAAAAGTCTCATCACAAAAGTAATCATTCATCTATTGTTTAAACAATTTCCTCACAATTTAAACTGTCTATTCTAAAGATTCCATAAGTTGTTTATCTCAGTTATTCAAGCACATGTTGTTCTGTAATTGTTGATTTATACCATCTCTGTCTTTGTGTTGTGAAAGAGAAGAGACTTGGTACATATGAATGAAGTCTTTATTAAGGTCTTATTATATGCAAAGTATTGTGCTGAATGCTAGGGATACAAATAAAAAAATGAGAAAGTCCCTTCTCACATTCTAATGGGAGAGATGATACAAGAGGAAGTTTCCAACTGCAAGTGAGATGGAAAGGTCCCATAGTCCTTAGGATGAGACAGCAAAATAGATAACAATACCGACTACCTAATATTTTCCACTAATTAAATTTTATCAGTTTTTGATGTTGAGCTATTTAACAGTCCCAAAAACTTTGTTGACCAGAATTTTCTGAGACTTTAGTAGCTGTGGCTATGTACTTCAGAAAGGCCTTACATAAGCATAATGTGTGCAAATGATGAATGTTTTCAATGTCTTTCATATTATATTGCAGCTATAAAACTATCCCAATGTCTTATATTATTAATGTTAACACAGCAATAACTACATCCCACTCTAAACTGTGCATAGTGAAATTGTCTCTCTAAGACAAGACATTTGAGGAAACTATAATTTGATTTGTTCAGTTTAGATTCAGGTAAAAGTGTTTAAACTGCTAAGTTAATAGTCTATCGCACAAGGGAAAATATCAGCAGCTACCCTCAAAGAGGGATGCCTGGAACCAAAGAGGTGTTATGGAACCATTGAGTGGTTGGCCTTATGAAGGCCAGGATTTTCTCTCACTTGTGCTCTTCCTCTCTTGAGCAGGAAAGTTTCCCATCTGTGAGATTATACATCTTGCTCTTATTTCCCTTGAGTCAAATGGAGTTGTAAATTAAAACTTTGCTATTGCAAATTATTTTCTAACTTTTCCCTGGGATCCAAACAGAACTGAGAAATTTTTATTTCACCTTGACATGTAAAAGGTCAGTCTGCATTTCAGATCCAGACTAGGTTAAAATTTATTCTGTCATAGGTATGCTCTATTTCCCCTCTTTTGGTAAATTGCTCTGACTAGAGAATGCCTCATGACAAGTTTCATTTTCATTATATATCCCTGACCTGTCAAGAATGGGAATACTAGGTTGAATTTTTCCTTACGAGATTCAGTTCTTACTATGTATATCAAAATTTAATTGATCAAGGATATTTATATAAAACGCACTAAAGAGAAATAGGAGGTGAACTTTAGTCAGTGAACTACTTTAGAGTCTATTAACACTGACATTGACATTTGTAGTGAGTCCAAGACACCTTAGCCCTATCCTCCCTGCAGATTAGTGCTTTACATGCCATGAATGAAAAGGGACATGATTAGATTGAAACAAATGAAGACTGTTAATTGCTTTAAATTACTTTGAGCTCATGATCAGTGTTCAGTCTTTTTATCTCTAGCCCAGGCCACTTCTCCCAGATAGTGTCAAGAAACCAAACTACAGATACAACCCAAGAGACCATACTAAGAACTAAGCCACAAAAATAACTTAAGAGACTGTGTTGTAAAGCACTGGCTCTCAAACATATGTTTCCACTATCTTTATATTATTAAAAATTATTGAGGATTTGTTGAGAGAGTTTTTGTTAATGTGGGTAATATTTACAAATATTTACTATATTAGAAATAAAAAGTGGTTTCAGAGATCTCAAGATTCTCTGTTCTTTAAGAACCACTGTTCTAAAGGATCTTATCTAAAAATGTGAAACATGAGTACTTGCCAATTACTACCAAAAGTCTTACTACCTGCTCCTCAATCCTTAATCAGCATACTATGGAAGCACATTTTTTAACCTCCTTTTTTTGTGTTTTCTAGAAATATTAAAAAATACTATTTCTTTAGAGTAAACCTCTTTTCACAGAAAAACAAATGTTAGGTCTTTCCTTTGAAATAGAGTAACCAAATAACTTTTGAATAGATGGTATAATTGCCTTCCTACTATCTGGACTGATTAGTGTCAGGACGAGTCTAAGGACTGTTCTCTTGAAATTCAAGGTCATAGATAATGTGACCTTGTGACAAGATATTGATCACAAGAAGAATTCTCAAGAGAAAGTGGTCTAGAAGAGAGTGGTGACTATTATGAAATGTTAATCCCAGATCATACTGTAAAATATTATATCTTTTCTTTAAGATTCCTACAATGTTTAACTAAAATCTTTTTTTTAATTGAATTTTCTTAAGACAAAAAGTCATGTTGGATGAGAAGGCCATACTAATTTGGACATCTCTCTCCAACTAGAAATGGCTTGGATATGAATATATATAATTAATTCTAGTGAATGAACCTATGGTATGTTATTAATACTAATTTATTTTTCTTGTGACCCAACTACATATTGGTAGGTTTCACCCATTTTTAAATCCTATCATACTTTCAGCATTATGTGGCTTTTGGGATATCTATATTTTTCTTCCTTGACCATTAATGAATACTAAACTTATGACTGGCTAATGCTGCCATCTATCTCTGGGGGAAAAAAAAGCATCTAAGTTAGAACTGATCAAAATATGAGTTAATGAATCATAACCAATCTATACTTGTAATTTAATTCTATACATGTAGCTTTTTAGTTGTTTAATAATAACCCATTTCAAAACCAAAAACTTGAGATTAAAAATAAGATAGAAAGTCTTACTATCACTAAGTTCTTTTATGGTAAAAGCAATTAACTTCTGTGACCATAATTACAAAAATCAATATAGGACTGCTACTAGGCTCTCTTGACCAGCACTTGCATATAGAATGAAAGACTTTTATCATTTTATCTGGATCAATCCAGTACAAGCATGAAGCAATTAACCAAGATTTTAAAAGGTCTTGAAAACATTTTGTGGTCTTAAGACAATTCAGCTTTTCTTGCCCTTAACCCTCTGGTGTTTTTTAATTATACAAGCATGCAAGCAATCATTCAGTATTTTAGCAATTGAAGAGTCGTACTTGATGAATTTGTGCAAAATCACCAAATACTTTAAAAAAAATTTAATTTCAGATATTTTCTAAAGTTGGGTGTCATGAGTAATAAAATACAGAGATGATTGGTTGGCCATCTTCACAGTAACCACCTTGACACCAACTCTTTCTTTAAGAATTGTCAAGCTTATTTTAATGCATCCCAAATATGAATAGTCTTTGTCATTCAATTTGCCAAGTCACAGCCCTTTATTAAGTTATTATAATCATACTTTGCTCAGCTGTCTTTGATACTCACCCTCACCTCTAAGAATCCAGACAGCATAAACAAATAATGAGGCAATAATACTTAATTTTTGATTACTCAGGATAACCTCCTTCCCTGTTCTCATAGATATTTCCCAATGCTGATTCCCTAGACTTCAGTTTCTAATAATAATATAAGAAGAAGGATAGATAACATTTATAAGGCATTTACTATGTGCTGAGCACTTTACAATTAATATCCCAATTGATCCTCATTACAACCCTGAAAGGTAAATGCTATTGTGATCCCCCTTTTACAGTTGAACAAATTGATGCAAACAAAGATCAAGTAATTTGTCCAGGGCGACAAACTTAAGAATTGGAGACTGAATTTGAATTTAATATTTCCCAACTCCAGGACTGGCTCTCTATCTGCTATGCCAACGGGTTGTCCCCAGCTTCTAGAAACTGAAGTTGCAAAATCTTGTTGAGTGAATCCAAATCAGATACAACCATTTTCTTTAAAATTGGAACAGAATGTGGTTCTGTCTTTTTAGTTGTTTCATGGTGACAGCAATCATGTATTACTCTATTATTCCTTTATCTTTCCAAGAAGAATCTTTGTCTCTGGGTCAGACTGTCACTAATTTTGTATGTGAACATGTTGAATTCATGCTTTTGAGTATATCAACAATGGAACCCTCTTGTTTAATGTCCATGTTCCACATGTGAGACATGTTCCTAAGGTATTTGTAGATGAGTTTTCATGGAATATCTAAAATAACATTTCCTAACTGTTTGATCATTTTCACCTTTCTAACAAATTATCATATGCCCATGGCTATTTGTGTGTTATGAGAGTCTTTAAGGAGGCCTTTAATCAATACAGAATCAGTCTTTTAATCACTTGGGGCAACATGATCATGTGTGCTCTTTCAGGAAATATTATTCTTATCCTACTAATCTTGGTAGGTACTATACTTATATTGAGAAATAGAATAGAAATTTCCCCTTTGGGATGAATGGAATTGCTAAAATTGGCAAATGTCATCTTAGCAGTTAGGCCAGGACCATAGAACCACTTAAATTTTCAAATTTGCACACATTCTTGACATGCCATTACACTATTTCTTTTTGTCAGATATTTCTTTCCCTCAGGTATTCAAAAGCTGATCATCTGATATTTGCCATATTATTCTACTGAAATGACTGCCATAATGATTCCAGTATGTACTCATCTCATACCTTTACTGCGTTTTCCTGAGGGATAAAGATTAATCCCCTGAAAAGTTCCATATCTTGAATCTATTAATGTTTGTCAGCTAAAGGATATGTACTCTTGGTCCTATATGGAGGGAGGCTTCTCTCTACAATTTAGGAGATCAAGTTCTTATTTACTTATGCACAGATGGTGGTTATCTATATGACTCTGAAGAACTAGCACTTGACTTTTATTTCTGATGCAGGAAATATAATTTAACATCACATACAAAAGAAGCACTTTTTTCTGGCACAAAGACTTTTGCCTCAGTTTCCTCCATAGATGAGTTTTTAAATCTGCTTCTAAATCAATTTGGTAAGACAACTCCATAACTCACTTAGACTGCAGATTTCTAGAAGAAATCCTTTCTCAGAGGTTTACAAATAAATTTCCAATACTGTTCTCTACTGGGTTTTTATAAAGAATTTTTGAATTATCAAATGGGTCTAATAATTGATACAGCATTTCCTTAGTGAGCTCTTTTGGTCTTATTTTGCATAAAGTTATTTTATAATGTTTGGGTTCTTTCACAATTTTCTTCAATACTTTGATAATATCCAAAGCTTCTTGTCAGGCTCTAGTCTCTATAAATCTTAATGCCTTTCACAGATAATATGTTTTACATGCAGCTTCCATATTTTCAAAAGACTGATCTATAATGGCAGTATTTAAGCACACAATAAAACTACTGCAAGCATTAAATATGCATTAGACATTTGAACATTAGTTATATGTACTAACACAGTGAAGCACTTTATCATATAATGCATACTTAGGGTATAATCCATAAAGTATGCAATTAATAATGACACAAGACCACAGTCATATACCAACAATTGAAATATAAGGAAACCATATGATTAAAAGGAAACCATATCATTAAAATAAAAATTTCAGTCACAGAAGTATAGATTCAGCAAATAAATACTTTTGGCATTACTGACAGCATTGAATAATAGACTTCCCTATTTATATTCATCTTATGAATGTAGCAGATTGAGTGACAGAGGAAAATATATAGGGGAGGCTAAAAACAAAAGCAATAAAAGAGAAAAGCCAAAAATAGAATAGGGATTTATTTTTTTAAATAAGGTTACAAAACCTTAATGAAAAAGGAATAAAAATGGTTTTTAAAAGAAAAAGAAACTGTATCAAACATGTAAGATCCAAAATGCAAGTCCCCCCAAAAAAATCAGAAAGAAAATCATAAGTAAGCATAGTGAATGACTATGTGTTTATGCATGTATTAAAAAAAAAAGAAGAAGAGAAAAGATAAGAAAATACCTGAGAGAGAGCAGGTTATCATGGATTTGGAATCAGAATATATGGATTAAAATTCTTCCTGTCACTATTGTGACCTTGAGATCTTTTTGGACCTTAATTTTCCTATCTAAAAAATCAGGTGGTTGGAGTAGATGGCCTCTTATGATCCCTTCCAGCTTTAAGTCTATGATTCTATAACGAATTCCAGCTCACATGAAATTACTGGAAAATCATTACCTCGCTCCCATTCCCATATTGAGTATAGCAGATGCAGACTATATTACTGACCTCAATTCATTCAAACTAGTACTTGCATTCATTAGTTGGGTCCCAGAATTATTCTCTGATAATTTTCAAGGTTTTAGGGGTATACATCTAACATGTAGCTCACCAGCTCCCTACACTGTACATTCCATTAACAATCATCCAATAGACTTGATTATAGTTTAGCAAAGTAAGAACATTTGGTACAAAACATTCTCATAAAAAAAAAAAAAAAACTGAGGTTCTCACACAAGTCCATGAGAAAAGTAAAGTCATATTTAGAATGCAATAATAGTAAGTCATATATGAAGGATACAATGTGAGGCAAAGAACTCACAATTCTTGAAACTGGAAGTTCTTTCTCCTATCTTGAGCTGATAGCTGACAATTCTCTCCACGGTGAGGAGTCACAATTTCCCTTCAGTTGCCTCTCTCAGATAACTATTATTTAGCATCCAAGTCTGCCCACAGTTTATGTCTCTCTAAAGGATGAATACCAATGACTTCTAATTTTGTTTTGATGGTGATATGACCAAAGGGATTTAGATTGAGAGTATAACAATTCCTTTGGGTCCACTCCTATCTCTATCCCTTACCCTTATTGCCCTCTTGTATACAAAGGTCTGCCTCCTGGATTCCCAAATCACCAATTCCCTAATTGACTAATACCCAAACCTGGCTCAGGGATAAAGTAACATTGTCTTTAACCATAAAAAGTTCTCTTAATTAATCATGAAATATTTCCTATGTGGGGTTGAGCTATCTTTGTTGACATTAGACAGCTGGTAGCCTAAGGATGGAAAGTTGGAGTTAGAGTCAGGAAGACCTGAGGATCTTTTTAAAGCAAGCATCTTGGCTTCAGAATTTTATTAAATAGGTGACCCTGGTAAAGTTTCCTCACATGTAAAATGGAGATAATAATAATCATATCTATATTACAAGATTGTTGTAAGATCAAAATGGAATCTATGTAAAGTACTTTGTAAACATTAAATCAATATGTAAATGCAAGTTATATTATTATATCCAAAGTCTAAAATTCTCTCAAACTAATTAAGGATTTATTTGCATCTTAAAATGGGATTAAATACCCATTTCACATTTTGTTGTTACAATCTGAAACCCTTGATTTAGAGATTCTCTAATTCACTCAAAAAATCATTTGGGCCTGATAAAGATAGGTGAGTATAAGGTATCTTGTTTACACATTAAAGCTTCATCAGCACTTTACACTGGTTAAATTAATTGAACATAAAGTAGGGAAAATCACATTCTTCTTCCCTTGCACAAGGATGGAAAGAGTTTAAGAGAAAGAGTCATTACTACTTAGGAAAGCCAATTTTCCTCTGTGAACCTCAATTTCTTTAGCTGTAAATTAAGAGATTGGGCTAGATGATTTCTAAATCTTTTTCAACTATAGCATTCTCTGGTTCTAAAAGGATGTTAGTTCATTAGCATCATTGTATTTTTCATATTTAAGTGATCTTTTTATTTTTTTCCATCTAGCACCATTTATTTAGCAACTATTTCAAGGAAAAAAATAAGTTCTAATTCATCCAATTAAGTTTTTCTTTGGATGCCATGATATTTGTGGGATACATCACGAGAATGTGGTATGTCATACTGTTTATGTTACCATTATATTATCATTATGGATTGTTTTGTAACTAACAAAATAAGATAATCAGAATATTTTCACATCTTCACATTACAAATCTGAGTGGTTTGCAGAAATATAATCACTTGACATGATTTCATAAATAACATTTGCATAATGAGAGCTCAAATAATATATTTTTAATTTTTCATGAAAACTCATTAATGATTCTAAGATTCAGGGTAACTTGATGGCTTACTTGGCATTAGAGCTGAAAAAAGGAGCTGGATACTTCTCTGCAGCTTGTGAAGTCTGTAATCAAAACACCAACAAGGGCTGGATAAAGTACCATCTGCAGTTGTAAGTAGCTCTTTTCAATTAGCCTCTTCTATACCACTCATTCATACAAGTCTTCTGATGCCAATGAAATGGCTTTTCACCCCAGTTTTAATATAGCTTCTACTTAAAGCCAGCCAATTTCCCAAGTTTATAAAAGACTATTCTTTAGCAATATTGTAAAAAAAAAAAAAAAATGCATGAAACTTTTATAGACACTATTTAGTTTAATCTCAGAGGATCACAGGTTCAGAACTAGAAAAAAAACTTAGAAATCAATAATCTAATCACTTTATTATACAGTTATTATTATCTTTATTATTATTTATTTATCACTTTATTATACAGTTGAGACGTCTGGAGGTGAAGCAATAGATTTGGCATTATGGACTCCAGTCCTTTGACTTTATTTCTAGTGCTCATTCATTTGTCCCCTGCTTAATTTAGATCATTCCTAATCCCTGACGAAATACATTAATTCTCTATCCCCATGCCATACACACCATTTCTGTAGTGAGCTGGGTAGAATAGTAGATAGAAGCCAGGAGTGAGGAAGACTTGAGCTCAAATGAAGCCTCAGACACTTACCAGTCATGTGATACTGGAAAAAAAACATTTAATTTTCATTTGCCTCAGTTTTCTCAAATAGAAATAATAATAGTCCCTACCTCACAGAATGAAGATAAAATGAGATAGTAATTGTAAAGTGTAAACAATTGTAAATTGACTCAAAGTAACATATAAATATTAGCTATTATTATTATTATTGTTTTTATTATTATTATTGCTATTCCTCTTGCCACTCAGTGATATTCTTTACCTCAAAGCTGGATATTTACTACCTTAAAGTTGTTCATTTTAAATCCAAAAGTTTAAATTGGTGAAATTCCTAAAATCATCCACCCTATATTCAAATGCTTTGTAATAATTTATATCCATATTTAACTGCATTTAAGAGTGAGCATGTACTGATAAATCCCTGCCATCTTTCTTTTCCAGAACCAAAGTCTCTTCTTAGATTGCCCTCCTCACCCCTCTTATCTGGGGGAGACAATATACTGAACATTAGATTGAACCTTGAAGTAAATTTGAAATAAAATCTTAAAATAGATTTGACCTGAATGGGAATTGAAAAACGAGTTTCCTAAAAATAAAAATGACTCTTTTGAACCACTCCAACCCTAGGATTCTAGTAGCCTGTGTTTTGAGCACTAGACAGGTCACTGAACATGTAAACACCTTACATATACATGCACACACACACTTTCCTTTTATAAGGTATTGATATTTAAACTAAGATTTCATTGTGGAATTACATGAAAGTCAGGTTCTTATAGTTTCCCCCAGAATCTCTATGATTCTGAGGCTGGGGGATCCTTTCTTGATCTTTTGTTTTCTCTCATTCACTCATACCCATCCATATTAGTCCTATCTGGTGTCTAAAGCAGGAGTTCTTAACCTGTGGTTTATCAAAAAAAAAAAAAAAAAAAAAAACATTCAGGCCCCCTGTTTTTTATTTTTCTCCATGACTCTTAACAGCGAGGTCAACTAGATGATGCATCAGATAGAATGTTGGTTTTGAAGTCAAGAAGACTTCACCTTCCCGAGTTCAAATCTGACCACAGACATTTATTAGCTATGTGACACTGAGCAAGTCATTTAACCCTGTTTGCCTCAGTTCCTCATCTGTAAAATAAACTGGAGAAGAAATGGTAAATCATCCTAATATCTTTACCAAGAAAACCTCAAATGGGGTCACAAAGAGTCTGAAGCTATTGAACAATAATGATAATGCATGATTCTTGAAAACATTTGGGTTCTGAGGGGATATTGATTTCTTATCTTCCATTAAGCACTTTATCCTTTTTTAGACCCTTCCAATTGCCCCAAATGGAGAATTTTTTCCCCTAGATTTCTCCTGATTCTTATATTTGCATTTCAAATATTATATTAAGTTCTGGTGTTTATATTAACAATTTTTAAAGTTCTTTATTTCATTACAAATCTATATTTTCCCCTGTAGGCAAAGTGATTATACCTAATTTTGCTAGGTAAGCTATTCTTGATTGTAAGTCTATATTTTTGACTTTCAGAATATTATGTACCAAACTTTCCTGTCATTTATGTGACAACTGGATAGTTTGGGTGATTCTGACTTGATACTTGAACAATACTTTTGATTGCTCATGGTTTGATTTCCTCTCCCCTCCAACCAGGATTCCATGGATTTTAATGTTTCTGAAATTCTCATTTTATGATTTTTTTCAGTAAGTACCTAGCATATTTTTTTTCTATTTTCACCTTGTCCTCTGGTTCTAATAGATTTAGTCTATTTTAATTTCTGATTGGAGGAGATGGGGATGGTTTTTTTAGTAATCTGATGATTATTAGACTAAACTTGCTTGATTTGTTTTCCAGATCATTATATTTTCTTCTACTTTTTTCAGTCTTTGAAGTATTTGATATCACTATCCATTAGACACTTCAACTTTAATGTCCCATAGTCATCTTAAATTCTTTCCTCAAATCCAGTACTCTTCTAAACTTCCCTATTTCTTTCAAGAGCATCAATATCCTTCCAATATCCCAAGTCATCCTCAATTCTCATTCACACCCACCCTACATATCTGGTCTCCCTACTTCAAGTATCTCACTCTAACACTTCTCCTGTGTCTGTTAAAGTGATTTTCCTAAAACATAGATTTGACCATGTTACTACTAATCAATAAATTACAATGGCTCCATATCTCTAGAGTCAAATATAAGTTCCTCTGGCCTTTAAAGCCTTTCACATCCTGTTTCCAGTCTTTTTAAAGACCTTTCCAGTCTTATTAAAATTAATCCCTTTGATGTTTGCTACAGTATAGTTTTCTTGTTATTTTTTAACACAGCACTCTCTCTCCCATCTCTATGCCTTGGTTCTAGTTGTTCCCATGCTTAGAAAGTGCTACTTTATCACCTTTACATCTTAGAATCAGAACTCAGCTCAAAATGTCACCATTTACATGAAGTTTTTCCTATGCCCCCTTGTTATTGGTGTCTGTTTTTCTCAAATTTCCCAGTACTTATTCCTTAATATATCTAAAAGGGTACATAAAAATCTTCCTGAATCCCTCCCATTAGTGGCTTCCCACTGTTAATTATTTGCTAATTATCCTGGGCATAGCTTACTTTGCATATATTTGTTTACATTTTATTTTCCCCATTAGATTGTAAGTTCCTTGAACTCAGGGACTCTTTTGCCTCTTTGGAGACCCCCAACACTTAATAGACTGCCTGGCAGAAAGTAAATGCTTAAGAAATATTTAGTGATTGGTTGAAAGGCCTTGAATGTTCATAAATCTGTATTAATCAATTCCTGTAATCCAGTTTAAATAGCTCCTCTTAAAGAGACTCTGGCATCACTAAGATCTTAATGATAGTTTAAAGGTTTTCTAAGGAAAGCTAAGTTGACTGCTGGCAAATTAGCAGTAATGAACTAAAATATATTTTCACCCATATTTTGAATACCACAAGTAGAGGTGTGGAGAAACATGAGTAGATAGAACAGAATCAGGTGAGCATAAAGATTATAGAATAAGAAAAGAAAAAATAGCATATATATAATATGATACTTACTGAGCTAAATAGCATTGTGGGAAATGGTGAGAAAATCCCAATAATCAGCTTCTTTCCCCTTTCACAATTTTTTCTCTGATTGTGATTCCCATCATAGCTATTAAATATTTATTACCTTTATTTGATGCTATTATAATTCTCATATATAGCAACAATCATATTTGCTCAAGCCTATAATTCAGTGTTAACAGAATAAGAAAGAAAAGAAAGCTCATAAAATCATAAATTTCTCCAGTTTTACTCATGCTAGGATGGAGGTTTGAGCTAATTTATGAGAAAGATTTTAGACTAAATAATTCCCCAAACAGACCCATCCATCGTCTTCAAATCTAGGTAAAAAATTAATAAGGCTAAGAATTAGTAGGATAAAGTGAACAGGATTTGTTATGATTGCTCCTGAGTGTACCTGAAACACTGTTTCACAAGCATAACATCAAAGGGTCCCTGTTGAAGGTAACTTGGGAAAGCCCAAATTTGACTACTTTTAGAACATTAAAAACCTGAAAAGTACACATTACCTCCACTTTCTTATTTCTATTCCATTCTAAATCTACTATGTATTGAGAAAGGTGAATAGATTTATCTTTTTCTTCCTTTTTTAAATTTGATAGTGATTTGTTGCTTCTTCTGAAATAAACATTCTTCTAGTATAGCTTCTAAGGCAACACTTAATGTTATGCCACAGTCTCCTTGAACCGTTCTACATCAGTTTCCCTGCATTAGTTCCCCTGAATTATATCTCCATTGTCCTATTTTCCTGAGTCAGCATGCAACCCTTTTTTCCTGTCCATGAGGGCTGCACTACCCCCTCTAAACATTCTAAAAGTTAAGACTATCTCGGATACCTAACTGACATCTTTACTTCTGTTTATTCAGGCATCCTGATTCTGGCTTCTTAGTAAGAATTTATAGTTTTCCTTCCATCCTGCTAGAAACAAATTTATGGTCCTGAGACTTCCTGCTCTTTTTTTCCTGCCTTTGTTTCTCTTCTTACTAAGAGTCCTATTAAAAAAAAAACCTGGGATTCTCACATTCACCACTGGATACTTTGAGACAAGAGTCCTGTCCAGTCAATCAATAAACTCTCCAATAAATAAAATATTAAAATTCTCTAATCTTTATCTTGCCTCAGTTTCTCCAGAATTATGTTAAAACATGAGTACTCAAATGGAACTCCATTCAGATCATGGATTCACATTCAAAACTGTATTCAATCACAGGATTCAAGGAGCTAGTAGCGTGTGGATAACTAATAACATCTGTCACAATTTCTCACTAAGAAAAAACTAAAATGTGTTTCTCTAGTATCTTCAACCTGTTTTCTTTTTAAAGTAAGTGTAACATCTGACCCAGTTATTAAATACTCACTATGGTTTACCATTTCCATTTTCCTGTAGGACACCCTTTCTAGTATCTTCCCTTAGGGTAGTTAAGCCTCCTCAACCCTCTGCCTAGGACATTCTATTAGAAGCTCCATTTTTGCTACTCAACCAAAGACAAGAATGAAGAATAAAAATCCAGAAGGAGCAATGGAGGGGATGAACATTAAAGATTTAAGTTTTTTAAAACATCTTTAAATACAAGTTTGTTATTTCACTCTAGAAATAGCATATAGCATATAATATTTATAACAGAAGTTTTCTTTTAATTTTCTTTATGGGTTGGGGGAAAAGGGGAAGGGTAGAAGAAAGAAAAAATAAATGTCAATTGAAAAAATTAATTTTGATAAATCAGTGCATAGTTCAAGAATTGGTGTTTCTTTGTTCATTGATAGAATTTTGATCCAAAAAACCTTAAGAACAATATTTTTAATCAGTGCCATTATAACAGGTACATATAATATCTAAGAATCATATGTTGAAAAGCTTTCAAATTATAGAGACTTAAGAAATTAATTAAAAATTGCATGAAATAGGATAAGGTACATATTATCCCTGTCGTCCTAGCTGACAAGAGCAAGACAGTTAAACCCTCTGAGATACCATCATACCTCATATTATGAGATGGATTTTGTCATTCATTTCCCAGTGAAAAGAAAGGGGAATGCTATTCTGTGTTTAAGATGCTGTCTGCCAGAGAATGTTGCTGAATTTCAATGGGAAATTCGTCAACCAAAGACTGACATCTAATAGAAACTGGATAATTCCCTTGAGGGGGAAAAATAAACTTGATGAATTACTGTATTTTCCAAATAAATGTAATAAGTTGAAATAAAAAATTTAAGGTTACTGGATCAATTGCACTTTGTAACAATGCAGTATGAGCTTGACTTTAGCAAAATACAAGCTACATATAATGAAAATTTTACTTGCTACCAAAGAAACTCGTAGTAACTGTACCTTTTATTTTTAATTTTAAATTATGAGAGTGGACCTTATTAAAAGTTTTAGATATTTGTGATCATTAAAACAGCATCTCAATTGAGCAATTGAATCAGTTTGTCACTAAAATCTGCAAATTTTTTGATTAATGACAATGATTTTTTTCAGCAGGGGAGATTCCCAGTATAGAAGTTCTCTCTGTTGATGCTAAACCCCAACTCTTGTATAACTTTTAAGAAAGTTTCCTCAGGCACTGAAGGCTCATGGTCACAGAGCTAGTATGTGCCAAAAGCAGGACTTTAATGGAAGTCTTCCTGACTCCATGCATATACATATTTTCTCTAATATGGGCATTATTCTTGAAATTTTCAGTATTTATTGTTTTCTTTTGATAATTCATTATCATTATTTTTAAAAATCATTCTTCTTTCATTTGATAGAGTTCAAATAATAATAGTCCTGGGATGAATAATTTACATGACTGATTTTTTAAGTATTTTATGCTTTTCAGATGATTACATATGAGAATTAAAGGAGTGCTTTTTATAAATTAAGCAAAAAAATATAAGAATGTAAGCTCATCTTCTGCAGGTTCCCTAAAGCATACCTGGTATAATTGTACTAACAGAAAGAACAGCAGGATGATATGTACCTCATTCTATTTCCAAATGATCATTTCTTCTACTATGTCTCTGTACTTTGAAATTTTCATACTACACAGTTTCAAGATCACAACTAATTGGTATAGCAACATTAAATGTGTTCATTTTACGTTTTTCTGGATAACTGTTTCAGGTAGGAAACTGTATCCAAAGGATCATTCTGTAACACTAATTCCTACAACGGACTGATTGAATTCTCAAGGATATTTTGAGATTTATTTTTGTAGTGTGGGGATCAGTAATCTGTCAGCCCATAAAATATTATGGTTCTGATGTATAATTCTAGGTACTAGGTTATATTTTTCTAGGAACTTAAGTGATAATTTTTCAGCCTATAGTAGTATACTAATACATGTAAATATAATTTTCAAGAAGGCTGTCTTTTTTTTGTTGTAAATTATATCTTCAGCACTTAGCACAGTAGCTAGTACATAGTAGGCACTTAATAAAAGTTTATTTGATTGGATTTGACCAGGGTTACACAGCTAATAAGTGTATGACGTTATAGTTGAACTCAAATGTTCTTGACCCAAGGCCAGTATTCTAGCCACTGTACCACCAGCTGCCTCACTATACCATGGTGCCCATAATACACAAGAATTTGGTCATGTTTTTAATAACTTTGTAGCCTTTTTTTACAAACTTTTTTAAAAGTCCCTTTTTACATTATACTTGCCTTAATTCCTACCTTGTTCCAAAGCATTTTCATCATGAAAGGAAAACACAGAACATTAGATTTGCATAGGAGTGCTACTTCTCTGCATGTTCTTATATAACTCACCAAAACAATTTTTCCTGAGTTCCACTTTTTCAGGACAACTCAACATTAATGTCAAGTAATTCTGGTACAACATCAGACGTCAAGCTCTCAAAATCCTTCTAGTTCTATTTTAAAACTGACTATTTTGACAGCTCTAATTGTGGAATACAGAAATGCCAGCCAGGAAGCTGCTTCTCAAAAGACTACCTTACTAAACCTTATTAAATGTTAAACATGAGCATTAGCAATATCATGCATTTTACATAGAATAGTTTGGTTTCAACATGATTTCCTCATTGGAGTCACTGGTCAGTCAGCTTCTTGCTACTGAATTGTTTGAATTATTCACCAGGCATTTTCTTGTCAAAATCAGTAAGTTAACTGGAGCAAGCTGTCTGCTTGAAAGCCAGGTCACGACAAAAGAAGTTATTTTTCTGAATTAAAGCCCAATGATAGTCAAGTGTAGTAACTTCAGAAAAAAATTAATTTTCTTCATAATAAAAAGCTTACAATGAAGGTTTTATTCACTTTTGGTGAAGATCTGCCCTATGGTAAGAGCAATGACCTGAATTCAAGACAAAAAATTGATTTTTTTTCCCCTACAAAGAATGAAATGGTTTCTAAAAAGATAAATTGCAGAATTAATTGCAAAAGTACCAGGATTGCAGAAAGCACATTAATCTGGACAAATATGTATAAAATTGTCATAGCATCCCACATTCTAAAAAGTGATTAAATAGACATGATTAAAAGACATTACTTAAACTTCCTGACATTTGCCACTGTAATTAAAAGAATATAATAAGATCTGGGAATATAGGATTACCATCCTATATTCATAGAAGCCCTCTATAACAATAGAGAATTAATTAGATGCCTCAGTTGTTGTTGTTTCCCACTATACTCTCTACAACTCTCTTTTCTGTTTCATCTACAGGGTGAAGATCCTTCTTTATACACAACATGGATACCTTTTCCTGCTCCTTCTCTTTTACATTAATTCCAAGAAATGGATCTGGGGGCTTCTGTTCTGTGTTGTTTGTCCTCTTCAGTTTCAGGTGACAGAGGTAATCCTCATGGGATCCAGGAGTTCAAACCATGGCAACTTTGGAGCCAGATTTGCAGGTAGGATAATGAAATCGGCTAGCCTGACATGAGAGCCCTGAGAAGCCAGGGTATCTGGGGATTGAGCCCAAGGTAGGTTTTGGACTTGGAACTGCGACTGTGGTCTATAGGAACCAAGTCAAGAAATGATACTGCTCTTCGTCCCCTCCTCAGAGACTAAGGTGGATTAGGAGAAAGAAGGATTATTCTTTCCATGTGTCAAGGAAAATTGCATGTTTGTGATTATACTTTTTGAAGCAAAAGTTGATCTGACTATTAGTTACTTGTGTACCTGAGGCATAGGAGACCAACCTCTATTCTGAATTTTTTTATTTTTAATTTTTATTTTTGCTGAGGCATTTGGGGTTAAGTGATTTGCCCAGGGTCACACAGCTAAGAAGTATTAAGTATCTGAGGCCAGATTTGAACTCAGGTCCCGCTGACTTCAGGGCCAACACTCTATTCATTACACCATCTAGTTGCCCCTCAACGTCTATTCTTGAAGGAATACTATCAATAGGAGCTGGAGTCACGTGCAAAAAGTCTAAAAACCTCCCCCTCCCCCAAATCCTCTCAATGGTACTGGTGAACTTGGAAGTAGGATAAAACATGACCTACCTGATGGAAACAGATAATAGATTAAAATTTTTAATTCAACAGTATGTTACTTTCAGGAAATAAGAGATCCACACAAACATAAACTAAAAATCATGAGTAGAATTTATTATGTTTAAAAAAAAAAAAAGGAGAAGTAGGAATCATGATCTCAGACAAACTTAAAGCTAAAATACATTTATTCATAATATTGTTTAAACTATTTAAAGTAACTAGACAGTATAAGATTGGAATATTGCTATGATATAAAATAAATGAGCTTATGGATTTAGAAAAATATGGAAAGACTTGGACTTATGAAGGAAAATGCTATCTCCTTCAGAGAAAGAGAGGACACGTGAAAATAAGCATAGCATGGTCTTATTTATTTGCATATGAATGTAAATATATATATATGTATGTTATTATAAATATCTATATGTATGTCCATGTATATATATATATATATATTCATGTTTATATATGTGTGTAAATATGTGTGTGCACTTAATTGCAACCTTCTTCAGGATCTCTATCATTCTCTTTCCCTTCAACTCCCATATTGCCCCTTCAAAAAAAGCCCTCCCTTCTAAAAATAAATGGCATAATAAAGCAAAACAAATCCACAGACTTGTCCTTTCTGAAAATGTCATCTTCTATACCCCTAGTTCATTCCCTCTTTATCATTTTGAGAAATACATTACATCACTTCTTATCATACTGCACCCAGACTTCTCCACCATGCCCTGCCAAATCTCTTTATCCTAAAATTCACTTTGACTCTAGAATTTATACCTCAATATACCATCACCCCGGTTGCCTCGTCCTTTTGGTGAAGGACCTCCCAGAAGTTCCATTTGGAGAGGACATCCAAGCCAGCCGTCTCTTTATTCCCCCACCCTTTCAACCTCCTTTTAGGTTGTTTATGTTGTTTTCTCCTTGGAGTGTTAGGGAGAACAAGCACCTCTGCTGTAAGGATTTGCTGAGTCATTTTCAGAACTGTTCATCCACCTTTGGTGCTCACCCACCACCCAACTCATATCTGTAACTCCAAGAAGCTGTGGGAATACACAGCAACCATACCCCAGTAAAACTGTCTGGGCAGACAGGGTAAAGCATGTAATGGAGAGATCTCAAACTCATCAGTGAGTTAGGGAGATGTCCACTCCAAGTATGTGAAGACTTCCCTGGTGGAATGGGGAAACCATAATGAGAACAATTTGTTCCATCAGTCATGAAGATGTCTGAAGCAGTTGCTGTGGAACACTTAGATACAAGGTCATCCACTGCATTTTGAGAATTTGCCTGAGTCATTGCCAATTGTTTTAACTTTTATCTTGATATTAGATTTTGATGACACTGGAGAGGAGAGCGAGGCTGATAACTGTGAAGCTCTGTCTCACTTAAATTCAGTTCACACACAAGTCAAGACATTACCCCATGATGTCATTGATCCTCTTTGAAAATGAAAAACAAATATAAGTATAGAAATCTATCTTCCCCTGCAGGAAAGTGGGAGTCTCTATCTCTGCCTGTCTGTCTGTGTGTTTCTCTCTATGTCTCTCTGTCTCTGTCTCTGTCTCTCTTGCTCTTGCTCTCTCTCAGTCTTGCTCCTCACTTCTTCCTACCTTATATATTGTAATATGCCTCAGTTACTACCAGAAAAAAAGAGAGGTACTATTTAATGATTTTTATATGTACTTTCAGTCCTGACTCAACAGTCAAAGCAAATTTCTTTTCTCCACCAGTGATCTAGTCAATCAATAAACATTCATTAAGTACCTATAATGTGCCAGGCACCATACTAAACACTGAGAATACAAAAAGAAGCAAAACACTGCTCTCAAGGAGTTTTTTAAAGCAAGAAAATAAATATGTGCAAAAAAAAAAAACTATATACAGGATAAATAATAAATAATTAAAAGAGAAGGGACTAAAATTAAGAAGTGTTGGGAAAGATTTTCTGTAGAAGATGGAATTTGAATTGGAAATTGAAAGAAACCAGAGAAGCCAACAGGTAGAAATAAGGAAAGAAAACATTCCAGATATTAGAGATAGCTAAAGGAAAATGTCCAAAGTGGCATAGTATGCAGACAGAAAACAACCAAAGAATGCCTGTTTATTCTGTGAAGTAAAGAGCCAGACATCTCTATTCTACATCATCATAAATTTTAAGAAGTATGCTCATTAAATATCCATGTTAATCACCTGGAAAGGTACTCAGAACTAGGGACCCAATGGAAAGTTTCATATTACATCTGTTTAGCCTCTTCTAATTGCTCAGATTCTTTTGATCTCCATGTGTGCATTACAAAGTTCATACTAGACTCTATTCTTTTTACCAGGAAAGCTTGGAACCCTTTTTTTATTTCTATTAAAGGTCCATATTTTCCTCTTTAAAACTATGCACAGTTTTGCAGGGTATGGTATTCTTATTTTTATTTTATCCCCCTTCCTCCTGCCTTTTGAATATTTGCCAAGATTTACTCTCTTCTAAATTAGTTATAAAAGTATTTTATGCGATTTTGACTCTGGTTCTTTGATCCTTGAATCTTTATGGCTGTGTTTTTTCTTTGATTTGGAAACTAGACTTTGGCTATGACATATCTGGGTCATAGGTTTCAGTTCAAGATTTCTTTCAGTAAGAGGCATATTCTTTCTATTTTGATTTTATTCTATAGTTCTAAAATATCTAGGCAATTTTCTCTTATGATTTCTTTGGGGAGGGGAGGAGGGAAGCAATAAGGAGTTAAATTACCTACTCAGGGTTGCATAGCTAATAAGTGTCAAGTCCCTGAAGCCAGATTTGAACTCAGCCTCTCCTAACTCCAGGGCCAGAACTCTATCCACTGTGCCACATAGCTGTACCTCTTTTATAATTTCTTGAAATAGTCTGTTCGGGCTACTGTTTGGTCATAATTTTCAGGAAATCTGATGCTTTTAAAATTGTCTCTCTGACCTGTTTTTCAAGTCAGTTGATGTTGATAGTAAGTACTTCACTTTTTTCTATTTTTCGTTCTTTTCTTTTGTTCTAATAAAGTTATTTAATAAAGGTTCTTGTTGCCCAATAAAGTCATTGAGTTCTGGTTGTCCCATTTTATTTTTCAGAAAGTTTTCTATCCGATTAAAGTTATCACAATCTGTGCTATCATTAATTCTCTTTCCAAATTTTCTTCCACAGCTCCTATTTCCATTATAATTTTATGATTTAAATCTTTTGCTTGATTTCTTAAAGTCATTCTTGTTGCCAATCCAATTTTCCTCTATGGCTCTATTTTCATTCATTGCAGAATAACTTTCTTTGTATGGGTTTATTTCTTGGCCTCCTTTTAGCCCATAATATTTCTTCATGATGTTTGTTCCTCCTTTATGTTTGCTTATTTTTTTCCTGTCACTTTCTCCTAGCTCTTGCAGACTTCAGTCAGAGTTTTTGCTATCTTTTGTAATGTCACCCATCTCCCTACTAGCTTCTAGAATAGTCTAGACATAGGAACTTAACTATTTCTCTTTCTCTACCAATTGTCTATCTTTTCTTCTTATATTTTCTATGGTATATGTGGCATGAACATTTCTCTAAACCCCTGCATATTACTGTCTTAACTAGAAATGTGAGATGAACTTACAATATAAGATATTTGCATTTTTCCTGAGATGATATTGAAGGGCAAAGTTCAGTGTGTTAATCCTTTGTCACTGTACTGCTCTTCCAAATTGACTAGTGCTTGATAGTTTGGTATATATGGGGCAATAAAAGGAACCTTGGATGTGTTACTTAATATAGGTCTTCTGCTCTGAGTTGGGAGTTAGATACGAGGTAGACAGTGTTCATTTCCCCAAGTTAACCAAATCCTTTTCCATGATAAATTGTGATCCATATGATAGATCACAAAATTTAAAGTTCTTCCTAGAAAAATCATGTTATACAACCTTTTCATTTTATACATAAACTGAGGGTCAAAGAAAGGAAGTGGCTTGCCCAAAGTTCTAAGTACAGTGTTCTAAGTAACAATACTAGAATTGAAATCTGAATACTCTGATTGCAAATTAATTATTTTCTTAAATAAACGAAGCAGTTTCTCATTAAAATAATTGTCCGCATTTTTTCCTTCAACAGCATTCCCTAATAACAACCCCCCTCCCTGCCCTTTGTAATGGAAGTTAAAAGTTTTATTGATAAGCAGAATAATTTATCTTAGAAAATCAGCATTAAAAATTACAGATGTTTAAATTTTAAATTAATACTTAACTACCACTATTTACCTTTACAAAAGATATTTATAATATAATCCAATTAAAAATTATGACTTGCAATTCTCCTGTGCAGAATGATTTCATTATACCTTAATGAAATAGCATGTCATACTCTAATTTTACCTAAAGTTTAACCACATGAAAAAAGTACTTCCCAATTCCCTCTGCTCCAACCATTTAATGAAGCTATTCCCTTTTCAAATACAATTTATCCTGAAGGTAAACTTATTTCTATTAATCTTTACTTTTCAACAAATGAGTTTCCATTATTTTCAGGGACAATTCAAAATTGCTGATGGTATCAGTTATGTTATTATTAACTAGTTAAAAATTTGCACATTGCAATTGCCTATTCATACATAACTTAAAACAGCAGAGACTAAGTAATTAGTCATTAGTAGAATTTAAATTCCTCAGAGTCCTTCTAGCAAATTAAATATTCTTGATAAATTAACTAACCTTAGTTTTCTTTTTCTTTTAACTGCAGACGAGGATTATAGTAATAAAAGAAGTCTGGGTTTAAATGTGTACAATTAAAACTTATGTACATTTTTTAAAAAAATACATGTGAATTAACTTGTTAGGTTTTATTTTATAGGCACTAGAAATAAAATTATTTACAAAAATTAAAGTGTTCCACCATAATCTCAAGCAGGTGGGTGGGTTACATGTCAAATATGATGGGGGTTTATTTATACTTAATAAACATCTCCAAACAAAGGAATTATGCACCAGAAATGTAGTAATTAGAGTAAATCTGTGAGATAAGAAGACAGAACAACCTAAAGGGTAAAACTTAGAAGAATTAGCCCTGGGAGAATTAAAATACTTAAAGTACTTAACTGAACAACTACTCCTCCACCTGCTTGTGCAGGATCCAGTCCTAGAGTAAAGAATGCTGCTGCTTACAAGGACCCTAACCAAATCTCCCTCTGTACTTCTCTCACCCCTCTAGAAGCAGCAGTCTCTAGCCTGTTAAAAAGGAAGCAAAGAGGGAAGAAGAGAAGAAGGAAGGAAGAAAAAAAGAAAGAATAAAGGAGCTCTAAAAGTTAAAAAAAAAAAAAAAAAAGAACTACTAAGAGTCAAGAGAGCAGGGGATATCATAACTCAACAAAGATGGCTTTCCAGCTTTTCCCTTTCGAATGAAGAAGGTCCTATCTCTGATATTTGTTAAGTATGTCCCCCACAATTCCTACAGATTCCTAGAAATAGATGATGGGTAAGAAAGATGTTATTGTTTTCCTCTGCTCCTAGATCTTGACTTAGAATCTTTGGACACTGTAATTGGCTGAGGTCAAAGAAATGGGGAGTGGAAGTGGGATCTAATTTATCCCATTTTGTGACAGCTCTTTATGTCCTTGGTTGGACTCTTAGAAATTCTGTTCTGAAAAGGAGGCCACAAGCTCATAAAAACAACAAAGATGCCTAAGTGTTTTCATGGAATTTTTAATTTAACTCTCCTGAATTGTTCCCCAAAGCTTAGAGCATTCCATAATTATGGTAAACAGGCTGACATTCAACAAGAGATTTTTTTCAATATTTCACATATTATTACATTAATGAAATTTCCAGTTAATTGACTATAGCTAGAATAAGTTTGAATGCATTTGTACTTATTCTGCATCAAATCCAAACCTTTGGCATCAAGAGATTAAGTTATTGCCTCTCTTAACTTTGATAGGTTCTTACCATCCCCTCTTTCTCACTCCTTTTCTCTCTCCAGCTCCCTTCTCCCTCCCTTCTGTGCATACCAAAATGATGAGATTCCCATCCTTTCCTCATAGATATCTTCAAATAAAAGTATCCTTCTGTCAATTGATGGACAACTCTCTGTCTCTCTTTGTGTCTTTCTCTCTATCTCCCTCTCTGTATGTATGTGTATGTATATATAAATATAAATATATATATATATATATATATATATATATATATATATATATATAAAATCTGCTGAGGAATTCTTTCTTTGTTGATGTATGTTTTAGAAAGGTCATGTGCCAGGTCTGAGACTGATTAATTTTTTAGAAGTCACATTTATTTCCTACCATTTTCTCTTTCCTGCTCCTTTTCTCTATCCATCTCCTCTTTTCTTCCTGTCTTTGTATAACAAGTTCAAAATGGTAAGCTTACTGCTCTTTCCCATGGATATCCCCAAGTAAAAGTAAGCTTCCATCAATTGATGGGCAACTGCCCTCTAGGTTTTCATTGCCACTCTTTATTTGGTAGACCTATGACTTAGGGTTGTTGTGGGGAAATGAGATAGATTATATTTGTAGATTCTTAGCACAGTGCTTGTCTTATAGAATGCTCTTAATAAATACTTGTTCCTTCCTTCCACATGAGTTGTTATGAGGAATAAATTAGACAGTAGTAGGAAGATCCATTTAATTCTATGTATCAAAATTTTCAGTGATATCTATAAATTGTAATTGAAGAAATTACAACTGATACATTTCCCTTGACTTTCAGAGTCCAAGAATTAATTAATCAAAATAAAGATTGGTTTTGAAAACCTAGATAGAATCCATGATGATACTGCCTATCTATGTTGAGTTGCCCATCAATTGATGGAAACTTACTATTACTTGGGTATATCTATGGGGAAAGGTCAGGAATTTCAACATTTTGGAATTTGTTATGTAAAGAAGGAAAGGAAAAGGGAGATGGAGAAAAAAGGAAAAAGAGAATGGTAAGAAATAAATATGACTTCTAAAAATAATAATCAGTATATCCCAAAGAGATTATAAAGAAGGGAAAGGGACCTGTATGTGCACGAATGTTTGTGGCAGCCCTTTTTGTAGTGGCTAGAAACTGGAAACTGAATGGATGTCCATCAGTTGGAGAATGGCTGAATAAATTGTGGTATATGAATATTATGGAATATTACTGTTCTGTAAGAAATGACCAACAGGATGATTTCAGAAAGGCCTGGAGAGACTTACACGAACTGATGCTGAGTGAAATGAGCAGGACCAGGAGATCATTATATACTTCAACAACAATACTAGATGATGACCAGTTCTGATGGATCAGGCCATCCTCAGCAACGAGATCAACCAAATCATTTCTAATGGAGCAGTAATGAACTGAACTAGCTATACCCAGAAAAAGAACTCTGGGAGATGACTAAAAACCATTACATTGAATTCCCAATCCCTATATTTATGCACACCTGCATTTTTGATTTCCTTCACAAGCTAATTGTACAATATTTCAGAGTCTGATTCTTTTTGTACAGCAAAATAACGTTTTGGTCATGTATACTTATTGTGTATCTAATTTATATTTTAATATATTTAACATCTACTGGTCATCCTGCCATCTAGGGGAGGGGGGGGGGGGGTAAGAGGTGAAAAATTGGAACAAGAGGTTTGGCAATTGTTAATGCTGTAAAGTTACCCATGCATATATTCTGTAAATAAAAGGCTATTAAATAAAAAAATAAAAAATAAAAATAATAATCAGTCTAAGACCTGGTGTGTGGCCTTTCCAAAACATACATCAACAAATAAAGACATGGAATCCCTCAGTAGATTTATATAAGCCAGTAAAGGTTATAACTAATTCTTCTAAATTTCCTTCAGATGGATTTGCCTATCCTAAGTCCTCTTCTTCTCCCTTACTCAAGGAAGTGAGGAGGGATATTTGTCTTTTTATTTCTGATTTTCTTTGGAGAAAAAAAAAAGAGCACTATAAAAATGATGGGATTAAAAGTATATCCTTTCTTATCTCATTCCATCCAATTTCTGAGCATCAAGATTTGTAACCAAAGGGCATCTCTCCCCTTTTTATCCCAGGACTAACCACACTACTATCTCATTAGTTCTTCATAATAACCCTTGTGGAAGGAAGGAACAAGTATTTATTAAGTGTTTTCTGTATGACAGGCACTATGCTAAGAACCTACAAATAGAAAATATCTCATTTGATTCTCAGAACAATCTTAAGGCAAAGATTATAAGTGAAGCACATAGCTACTAAGCATCTGAGCCTAGATTTGTATTCTGGTCTTCCTGACTTTAGGCTTAGCAGTCTAGCCACTGTGTTACCTGGCTGTGAATTTGAAATTTCTGGCATTTCCCAAATGAGGAAACTAGTGTTCAGAAACATCATGTAGCTAGAAATATGTCACAGAGTCAGTCAGGATCAATTGCAAGCTCTGAATGGAATCATTCTTAGCTCCAATTCTCAGTGTTCTTTTCACTATACCACACTGGTTCCTTTATTCCATCTGATAATTCCTACCACCTGAATACACTCATACTTATTTGATTGAATCCAATTATATTCACTTCAATAAAAATTTGTTAAATGCTTACCATGTGCCAGGCACAGTGTTTACAAAAACAAAAATAAAAACAGATGCATTCAATGAACTCATTCTATAGAGAGAGCCAATGTACACACACACACACACATATGTGTGTGTGTGTGTGTGTATATATATATATATATATATATATATATATATGAATCTGCAATTTATACAGAATATATCCAGATAAATACAAGGTCATCTTGTGGAGACAAGGGGATAATGATGAAAGATTTCAAGTACATTTTTGCAGAAAACAAAGAGTTGTAAGTGGTAGAGGTAAAAAAAGAATTAAAAACTACTGAAAGAAGAGATGGAGTAAAGCATTAAAAAAATATATAACTGGACCACAGAATTCAGGAACAGGAGTGTAAAAGCACCCATAATTAAGAACAATAATTTTTCAAGGTCTTGTGCATGTTAAAATTTAAAAGAGAAAAAAAACTCATTTCCAAAATATATTAACTACCAAAACACTTTTGCATACATCAATTACAGGCTCAGATAGAGTTATATATAAATCTGGCTATATATACACAAACACACAGATTTAGTAGCAAAAAAACCTTTGAAAATATTTGTGACACATGACACAGTGGAAACTCCTCAGACCCTGTGCAAGACAAAATGAAACATGCCTGGCTTTATACCAGGCCTGAATTTCTTTCAATTTAAATTTCCCTTTCTCCAGTGCTTTCTCTTCTCTATATTCAAGAGAAAAGATTGCTATCATTTTATTCTCTCTTTCTTCTGATATGTTCAATCTTTTCCTTCTTGGAGCTGTCCTAAATTCAGCATAATGCTCTGTCCAACACTTTTCACTGTGTAGAAAAGACCTTGTTTCCACCACAGCAAGTTTATCTTAGTTGAAGTAACCTCTTCCAACTTGAAATTGGATCTTCTCTCACTTCTTCCTATTTAACATTTCACAATATTCCATTAGTTAAAAATTTATTTCCCAGACTTAGCAACTGGTGCAAATTCTACACTAGTCCAAAATACAGGTCTGTATAAAACCTAGGGCTTCACAAAGTGATCATAGTTATATTCAGTCATTGGCCATGTCCAACTCTTTGTGATTTCATAGACTATAGCACAACAGGTCTTTCTATCTCTCTTTTAAAATCTGTCCAAGTTCATGCTCATTGTTCCCATGATACTTTCTATCCATTTTGGACTCTGCCATCCTCTTTTCCTTTTGCCTTCAATCTTTTCCTATTGTGTGCTTTCTAGAGCCCCCAAGTTGGGGTGCCAAAATATATCATCCAAACTAGCTCTCTGGAGGATCGCAGGACCACCCAAGTCTTTGGTCTTAGTGGAGGAATGATGGTGAGACTCACATGGATGGTCAAACATGGAGTCTGTTTATTCCAAATTCTCTCAGCCTTATATACCCTAATACCCTTATATAACCAAAGCAACACTGTGAATGCACTAACTATATATTGTGCATGTGGAATCACATAAACAACTTGCTACTGTATGTAGTTTGCCACCTGGTATCACTCTTCCACCTGCTATCACTTTGCTTCAATCTCCACACAGGTTGTCACCAGCCCCTGACTTCTCAAGAAGGTCAAGAGTCCTCAGGGGAGATGGGGAGCTGAACCAGATGATGTTAGCAGGTTCCCTCTAGGTTGAAGGGACTTATACCTCACCCAGAGCTCTCCCAATGTCTGCGGCCCTCTACATCTTCCAACTTTAGGGTCTTTTCCAATGAGTTCTCTTTTCATTGTGAGGCCAAAGTATTTAAGCTCCAGTTTCAGTATTTGGCCTTCCAGTGACCAGCCTGAATTAATTTCTTTATGAATTGGCTAATTTGACCTCTTTAATGTTCAAGGGTTAGTTACTGTTTGGGGCAAGTTTTATTGCAAGGATACACAAACTCAGGATTCATCATATTATCTATCAAATAATTCTAGGCCTCAATGTTGCTATCTTTAGAATATTAATAAAGCTGTGCTAATTCATTTTTGTTTTGCATAATTTGGGTTGCATGTTTGGCAAAAGATAATCAGCAGACACAAAAGAACTCCTTTTCCCATAGAGAACCTGTGTGTGCAAGATAGCATCTGAGATATATCTGACCACAGAAAGAAAAGGAATTTTTCCCATATAGTAACTATGTGTGAAAGATCATCGTTTTTCTTGTTTTTGCAAAATACTTCTGTTTTTCTTACTCTCCCTTCTTTATATAAACTCTGACCTCACTCTGCTGGGGTATTTCTCCTCTTATGAAGAGCCTTCTTGAGAATGTCATTGAGTAAAGTCATTAAATGACTTTACTTTGATGAGATTGAGGTCCAGCACTAAATCATGAGGTTTGATAACAAATGATGGGCTTCAGGAGCAATTCACATTTGAAGAATTCACAAGAGTTTTCTCTACCAAAAAGTGTCTTTTTTTATAAGAAGAGGTTATGGACAAAATGAAGAGGTAAAATAGATGTTAACAGTAGTAAATAAGAGATAAATTTGGGAGAACATATAGTCAGCAAGGAAAGGGATTTTAACAATTAACAGTGAAAGAGATAATTTCCCCAGTGGAACTCACAATTAACTTACATGATGTGTGAATTAACTGGAAGGCGAAATCCATAGAGGAGTTTAGCACCCTAAAAGAGTTAGCTATTAAAAGGAAAAAGACACTATGAGGCACTAGGGGAAGGAGTGAGAAATAAACACTATGAGACAGAGATACATGGTAGGCTAACACCAAAAGGGAGTCAGCAAAGATGGCATAGAGCATGAGCAGATTAATGGGAGAAATTTAACCTTAGGGTTTTGACATTATAACTGTATCCAATCAAATTGATTGGATACAGTAAGGTGCTTATCAAATGTTTCAGGCTTTCTCTGCCAATCCCATCTGGTTATCCAGGTCCTTATCAAGAAGGGTCTGAATCTGAATTCTTTGAAACAAAAGCTTGCCACTCCTGCAGCCCAAAAAATTCACTTCAAATTCAAGTGGATTTCACACCTTGTAAAGGATATAAAATTGTCAAGGTTCATTTGGTCTTTATAAATGATGCAAAACTTTTAAGTAATTCTAGGAAAAGAGCTAAACTTCCAGCAGAGATATTGGATTTACCCACTAAGAAGCAAGTGCCTAAAGAAGGACTGAAAAGATTTCTGCTAACTAAGGTGAGTCCCTGTTAATTTTGAGAGTTCAGTGGTAATGTTAGGGTTGGGAAGGGGAGACCCCAAAGTTTGAGGTCTCAGACCGGCATTACAAGATGTCTCAAAAGAATTTGCAGGCTTGGACACATCTCCTAGTCAAGGGGCAAAGTTTTATTGCAGTAGTAATAATAATGTCATTACAAAGCAGACTGAATTGTAAGGGAATTCAACAGAGAAACAGAAGCAAGGAGATACTTTTATCCACTTTTCAATCATAGATATGGTTAATTCTATGACTCATAGGTAGGAAGGGATAGTCTCTGGAATTTGATTCTCTCTGAACAATTTCTGTTCTGCTTTGGTGTCTGATGTCTGGTAGCAATGGGTGGTCTTATTCACTATTATCTCAGGAGTTTGATCTGTGGGAGTTTTCTGAGGCTAAAAGCTATCAAGGAGTGGTCAGACATTGGGGATGGGGGTTTCCTGAGGCAGATTCCAAAACTAGAAGATTTAGCACTACTGACTTATTGTTAGAACAGAATCCCAGCAAGGTCAGGGGATTCCAAAACCAGCACCATGTTTCCCTAGAGGCTATCTACCATATCAGTACCTCAGCTGAGGATGTGTTACTTGACTGACAGAAGGGATGTCAGAAGGGATGTTGGAACAACTAATGTGTTGCTGAAACCTGTGAGAAATGCTGAAAAGTTGGATTTCCAGTGTTGCAAGCTTTGAGGTAGTATAGGATTGGGATAGTGGGTACTACTGACCAAGTGGTTTTCAGAATGTGAGAGGTTAAGGAAGATTAGGATTCACAGAACAATTAAGTGATCAATAGAAGTCTTGAGCAAACAAGAAATTGGGGAGGAAGGCAAGAGTAGATTCAGCCAATCAGAAAGAGTCTTGTGGTTTTGAGAAAACTTCATACAAGATAATAGCCTATCCAGCCCAAACTAGTTGAGGTCGATGACCTGACTTGACCAAATCACTACTGTGCCTGCTTAATAGGCTAATTGAATATTAAACAACATATCTCTAAGGAAGAGTTTTCCGTCATTTTTGAACATGGGATATATAAGGGGGTAGAGGGAGGCTTGTTTTATACATATTTAGGGGAAACATGTAGTGGGCATATCAGAAAGACTGTAACCCAGATAAAATGAACCAATCCCTTCTCTGGAGGAGCTGCATCACACAAGCAAGTATAAAGGTGCCTCCATTTCTGTACTCAGTGCTCCCTCTTCCCCAAAGAGGAGTGGGGCCTACTTCAGGCCAGAGCCTTTAAGAGGATTCCTTAAGTTTCTTCTTTAAAGAATTTTCCTTGATATCTGATTTTCAGTGTCGAGTGTTATTTTTAACACACCCAAATTACAGACTCAGAGATGACATACTGCAATTTTCACCACTTTGGCTCCCTTGATCAAGAGAAACTAAAGTATTTTCACCTTAGAAATGGGGGAAATTTTCTTCCTTTTGTTTTAACCATTTCTTTTGTTTTTATAAACAATGACATTTGCTTATGTGGGTTTTTATTGAAGATGTAGTTAGTAGGAAGCAGTGGAGGGGAGCATCTCTAAAGAGCCGAATTTCACACTGAAGTATTTTGCCAGTTTTATGATTCGGGGCTCAGATCTTTAAAAAAAAAAAAAAAAAAAAAAAAAAAAAAAAAAGTGAGATTTATAGGTACTTTTGTTATGACTTCCCAAAGGAAGGAAAAAGTATTTTTACTGAAAAACTATTTCTTCCCTCAAGTCTTTGCTAGAGGTACAGTTATACCTGGCAGTAGATATCCATATATTCACAGATATGCCACATCCATCAATATCCCTGTTCTTACTCTGGAAAATCATTTTGCCCAGCTGCCCCTTTTCAAATCCTTCTGAGGACTCTATTTTGAAGAGGGACTCAGTTCAATCAATTGTCATTCTTCTCCTGGCCATATTTCTAACTTTCCAGATTTCATTATCAAGGTTCAGCAGGTTAATCTTGAAGAACTCTTCACTTTAGCCTTCTCACCTCAAAATATCCTTCCAATAAGCCAATTTCCTTTTCTGATTTGTGAGTTGCCCTTAAGATCTCCATTTGAAGGAGGGACTCAGGCAGACTAAACCATTCCTTTCCCAGATATGCTTCTGAAATTCAACAACATGCCCTTGAGTTAGATATCTTCAAGATCCCAAGGGGTAACAAGTAGGTAACACTTCCCAGTTCTTTCCCCATTAATTTATAAGCTCTTTGAGGGAGAGATTGTTTCTTTGTGCTTATATTTTGTATCTTTAACCTTAACATAGTGACTAAAACAGAGTAAGTACTTCACAAATGCTTCTTTCCTTGTACGGCCTTGTTATTTAAGCATGATGAGGAAGTGGTAGAATGAGGAAAACAAAAAAAAAAAAAAAGTGGTTGAACAACATTACATCATCCCAGCAGTGCTACCTTAATATTCTCAAAGTCATCAACATAAGGTTTGGAACACAGTAGGCATTCAATATATAAATACTGAGTGATTGATTGACTATTGCAGTTACAGCTAAAATATTTCATTTGGATTTGGAGCACACCAAACTAAAAAGAGGAACTTTTTCCTCCTTTAGTTCTGAAATTCCAGACATCTTGAGACAGAAGCAATAAATTGTTAAGTGGCATGAATTACTTTTTAAATTACCAGAGGAAAGGATACAAACATTTTAAGTAATCATTTGTTAAGTGCCTGCTATGTGCCAGGCACTGTTAAGTGCTTTACAAATATCTCATTTGACCCTTACAACTCTGGGAAATCAGTATTATTATCCCTAATTAAAAGATGAAAAAACTGAAACAAATAGAGATTAAGTGATGTGTCCAAGAAAGTGTCCGAGGCTGGATTTGAACTCGGCTCTTCCTGATATCCATCAGAGAGCTTTATCACCATCCAGAATCCTTACTTAGTACTAGAAATTGTTACATCATTATTTTATTTTAGATAGTAAAAATATAATGGAAGTCAGAAGACCTAAGTTTGAATACCAACAAGCCACAAGTTCTCCAAACATTTCCTTATCAGTAAAATATGGATAATAATGTACATCTTGCTTATCTAACAGGGTTGTTATGAGGATCAAATAAGATAATGCATATGATTATAAAACTATACAAATGTAAGAATTTTTGGAGTCACTTTTTACTTCAACTTGAAAAATGATCTCAAGATGATTTTAACAACACTTAATGCTGCACAAAACTTGAGAACTTTTCTTTATTTTAACTATTGACCAATCAATAAGCATTTATTAAAAAGTTACTACAGAGAACGAATCCAACCATTCTGGAGAGTAGTTTGGAACTATGCTCAAAAAGTTATCAAACTGTGCATACCCTTTGATCCAGCAGTGTTACTACTGGGCTTATATCGCAAAGAGATCATAAAGAAGGGAAAGAGACCTGTATGTGCACGAATGTTTGTGGCAGCACTCTTTGTAGTGGCTAGAAATTGGAAACTGAATGGATGCCCATCAGTTGGAGAATGGCTGAATAAATTGTGGTATATGAATATTATGGAATATTACTGTTCTGTAAGAAATGACCAACAGGATGATTTCAGAAAGGCCTGGAGAGACTTACACGAACTGATGCTGAGTGAAATGAGCAGGACCAGGAGATCATTATATACTTCAACAACAATACTAGATGATGACCAGTTCTGATGGATCAGGCCATCCTCAGCAACGAGATCAACCAAATCATTTCTAATGGAGCAGTAATGAACTGAACTAGCTATGCCCAGAAAAAGAACTCTGGGAGATGACTAAAAACCATTACATTGAATTCCCAATCCCTATATTTATGCACACCTGCATTTTTGATTTCCTTCACAAGCTAATTGTACAATATTTCAGAGTCTGATTCTTTTTATACAGCAAAATAACGTTTTGGTCATGTATACTTATTGTGTATCTAATTTATATTTTATTGTATTTAACATCTATTGGTCATCCTGCCATCTAGGGGAGGGGGGAGGGGGTAAGAGGTGAAAAATTGGAACAAGAGGTTTGGCAGTTGTTAACGCTGTAAAGTTACCCATGCATATAACCTGTAAATAAAAGGCTATTAAAAAAAAAAAAAAGAAAGAAAAGAAATGACCAACAAGGATGATTTCAGAAAGGCCTGGAGAGACTTACACAAACTGATGCTGAGTGAAATGAGCAGGACCAGGAGATCATTATATACTTCAACAACAATATTATATGATGACCAGTTCTGATGGACCTGGCCATCCTCAGCAAGATCAACCAAATTATTTCCAATGGAGCAGTAATGAACTGAACCAGCTATGGCCAGTGAAAGAACTCTGAGTGATGACTAAAAACCATTCCATTGAATTCCCAATCCCTATATTTATGCCCACCTGCATTTTTGATTTCCTTCACAAGCTAATTGTACAACATTTCAGAGTCTGATTCTTTTTGTACAGCAAAATAACGGTTTGGTCATGTATACTTATTGTGTATCTAATTTATATTTTAATATATTTAACATCTACTGGTCATCCTGCCATCTGGGGGAGGGGGTGGGGGGTAAGAGGTGAAAAATTGGAACAAGAGGTTTGACAATTGTTAATGCTGTAAAGTTACCCATGCATATAACCTGTAAATAAAAGGCTATTAAATAAATAAAAAAAATTTAAAAAAAAGTTACTACAGAAACAAAGAAAAAGTGAAAATGGTACATGTCCTCAAAGAGTTTACACACTAATAGAACAGAAAATAAGTATTTTTAAAGTTACTTACAAGATACTGGGAAGATACCAAGTAATTATAGAAGGGGGAAGCACTAACAAGGGAAAGGGAAGAGGGGATGATCAACCAAGAAAAAGCCTTCTGAAGAGTGTGATGAGTCTTGAAGAAGCCAGGGATTCTAAGAAATAAGAATATGTGAAAGCCTGTTCTAAAGGCACAGTAATGATGCCATGCAGAAGGGACAGTAAGAAGGCCAGTTTAACTTGATCATGGAGCGTGTGGAGGTGAGTAATGTGTAAGAAGACTGGAAAGAACACTAGAGGTTATTGTGCAAGGTCAGAGTTGTACTTGAGGAAAATCAATTTGGCATCTGTGAATAGGATATATTGGAATGGGACTGGAAGGAAAGGAAGTTCTTAACAGTAACAATAATTCATAATATGAATGGATTTGGGGGGAGAAAGGTAATAAGTTGTTTTGAATATGTAAAGTTTGAGATATCTACAGGAGGACATCCAGTTCAAAATATCCAAGAGCAAAGTTGATGATATGGGACTGGAATTCAGGAAAGAGACTGGGGCTGGATGTAGAGAGCTGGGATTCAAATGAATAAATATGATAACTAAACCTGTGGGAACTGTAGCGTCAGAATATAGAGAGAAGAGATAAAAGTCCCAAGAGAGAATACTGAAGTACAACTACAGTTAGTGGGCATATCATGGATGAAAATATAGCAAAGGAAACTTAGGAGAGGTTAAACAGGTAGTTGGAAGGGGAAAGAGAAAGGGAAGAATTATTTATATAATGCTTATCACATGCTAAGTATTGTGCTAAGTACTTTATAAGTATTATCTCATGTGATTCTCATGTAATCCTCACTATCCCGTGAGGTACTATTATTATTCCCATTTTATAATTGAGAAAACTCAGTTTCCAGATATTAACTCAGTTTTTCATGACTCTAGATCCAGAGTTCTATCCATACTAAGTCACTTAACTGCCCTAGGAAAATCAAGAGAGTAATGTCATGAAAAAATCAGAAGGGCTGCAGATTTAAGAAAAATATAACTCCTCTTTTGGTACACTAAAATTTCTAATAGCAAATAAAAAAAACAGCAAAATTTCAGGGAAGGGAAAATATTCAGGGGTGAGGTGATTCATAGTGTCAACTACTGCAAAGAAATCAAGAATGAAGATTGAGAAGGGGTATTTAATTTGGTCATTAGGAAGTCATTGGTCATTTTGGGGAAGAGCATTTTTAGTTGAATAATAAGCCAATCTGCAGAACATTTAGGAAAGAATGAGAGAAAGCAAAATAGATAACACTAAATGTTAAGTGACTTTTAATTTTTTTTTTCCCAAAGAGTTTAGCTTAGAGATATATTGTGGGTTAGTAGTTAACAGGTAATAGATTTAATGAGGATTCTTTTTTAAATATGGGGAGAGTTCAATGTGTTTGTAAGCAACAGAAAAAGATTCAGTAGATAGGGAGAGATTGAAGAATATAGATAAGAAGAAAAATATTAATAAGGGAAATATGCTAGATAAGTTTAGAGGAAATAAGATAAATAATAACATGAAAAAATGGTTTTGGCAAAGTAGTCCACTTCTTTATCTAACTAGAGCAAAATAGATGACATCAGAGGAATGAGGTATGAAGAGAAAAGGGAGAAAGGTCACAGCCAAGAGCCTGTTTGTTTTGGTGAAGCAAGAAGAGAAGAATTCAGTTGAAAGGGTTAAAGGAATGGGCTGTCCACAAGAATAATTATCTGAGAAAATACTGAGGGATGGCAAGACAATTGTACAGGATACAATTAGGAGGGGGAGTAAAATATAGAGAGAATGATAGCTTATGATAAGGAAGGAATTGTGGAGTTTTTGACCATAGGAGTGGAAGACTAGTGATTGATCAAATATATAACCATCCAGATTATGGAAGTTAAAAGACTATGGAATTGAAAAGTTAGGTTATTTGAATGAACATCAATATGTATTCCTTTAGTGTGAAGGAAAAAACTGAAGTGGAGACAGAGATCTTGAGCCATATTTGAGAAAAGAGAGACAATTCCCTGGAGATTGGTAAATTAGGGCCCCCAAGGTCTACATTGGGTGCTAAATTTGTACAGGGTGAATGGAGATGTTACTGAATACTTTATTAACTAGAAAAAAAATTTGAGATCATGATGAAATTCTTAAGTTTACTGATATTTAAAAGTTGGGTTTTTTTTTTAACAATGACTAAGAAAATTAAAGTCTGCACATATAATGCCTCTTGTGTTTAAATAGAATTCACAAACTCAGAATTTTGGAGTTGGAAGGAACTTCAGAAGCCATCTAGTATAATTTGCATAAAGAAAAAAAATATTTTGCAACCAACCAAAAAAGTGGCCATTCAGCCTTAAGTGAGAGGTAACTATGAAACTGTGGAACTATATTTTTTTCTTAATTGGAATTTCAATTTATTATGGATTTTAATAATGTCTTTAATCCTTCCTATGATAAAAACTTATAGAATTGAACACGGGAATATAAATTATATAAACATTGTAATTCATTTACCAATTCTCAGAAAGTGGCTAATTGACTTTTCTGTTGGATAAAACCACATTCTCTAGTGATTTTTTATTTAAATAATGTGAAGTTTTTTAGCCTTTTAGTATATTATCTGTAGCCTTTTAGTATACTACTAGAAACTGTGATGTTCTTTTTCTTTTGTATAACATATGATGGTTCTCTGGGAGCAGGTTTCTTGGGGAGGTTCTAGAGGCAGCCTTTGTTTCAGTTCAAAGTAATAATCACCTCAAATACAGCCAGGAGTTAAAATCCAATCTTTTATTGTCTCTTCCAAAATAACCCGGTTAGTTTTTTTAGAGGCCTATCTCCCTCCTTGGTTCCAAGAGCTCTTGCAGCTGGTCTTTTAGCTCTTCTAGCTTCTGCTTCTAGCTCAACTCCAACTCCTGGCTTCTCAATCTCCAACTGACTCTGGCTGAGACTGAGAGCTTCTTATATGTGATCTCTTAAAGGTGTAAACTCAAAGATTGACTCCTCCTCTGAGAGTGTGGGATTGTTGTGGGAGGTGTAAATTTGAATATCTCCCGACTTGTGAACTCCAATGTGTGAGCCAATGTGTAAACTCTCTTAAATATGTGAGCTCTAATGTGTGAATTCTCCCAAAGGTGTGAACTCCAAAGGTGTAAACCCAAGCACATAAGCACTGTTTCTATCAATTCCATTGAGTTAACACTAAGATTCTAACAAGAAACCAAATAAAATGATACAGAGCTTCAGAAATCATACATCTGTATCAGTTTATAGACTCAAGCAGTAATAATCAAGCTTATTTATAACTTGCAAAAATAAGGAAACGCAATTTTGTTTTATTGTCAAATCATATTTGTGCATATGATTTAAATTAAACATAAATTTACACAAAAATATTTCTTTTAAAGGCCTATCTAAAGGATGTATTTAATTCACAAAATATGAAGTTCAAACATTCTCTATGAAATTTCATACATGTTTTTCCAAAGTGGTAGAATTTCACTTCTTTCTACAGAGAGTTCCCTCTTAGATTTTTGAAAAAGTTGATCCTTTATATGCCAATGCTCCTAAAGACATTCATGTTATTCCATTAAAATGGCATAGACACTTTTCTTACTTATGAAAACTTTACAAAACATGGCCTAAGGTTAATTAACAAATCTAAAAACTGAAAAAGAGAAACTCTCCCTGAAAATGACAACTAAAAATGTACATTAATTTTCCAAACTATATGCAACCCCTAAAATATGAAATTGAAGTCTCTACCAATATTAAAGTACTTATATCCCACTATTAATTGTATCTAAATTTAGCAGGAAAATGAAATTTCCTTACTCTGTTAGAATTGTTATTAAAATAAAAATACCCAGATTTTAATATGCTATAATTTACTTGATTTTGTTTGTTTTTAAGCTATTGACCAACATCTATAAAGTTCCTGTACAAAACTGGAAAATTGATGCAGGCCTTCCCTACTGCGGAATCTTTACCAAATATTATACAGTATCTAAAACAATATTGCTTAAGTTAGTTGTAAGAATTTTCCTCTCTTTATAAAGGTAATTCCTTGAATGGACATTGTCAATCTAGAACAGCAATTAACTGTTTTTCATTTCAGGAGATACAAAAATTAATAGACATTTTTGAAAATTAAAATCATGCTTTTAAATTTTGTTATCATTTTTCTTTTAAAAAAAAAAACAATAACTTTCATTTTCCAACTCTGGAAAAGATTCTTCTTATATAATTTCTCTTAAGTTTTTTTTTTTTGTCTCAGTCAACAATTCACAGAGTTATTTGTAGGCTGAAAAATTAGCTTGGTGTTATAAGTTGCAATTGAATATTTTATATATATATACTAATACCACAAGAATAATTTCCTAAATTTTAACACTATTCATTAAGAGCTCCATTTTCCTTAGTTTGCGTTTATTCTTTGGCATGGGCTTAGGATATAGACCATTTTTCAAGAGGTGTTCCTTGCTGAGACGAATCTGAGCACCATGCTGAAGCTGGAAAGAACACAAAGCTTGAAGGGGTCGAAGCAATGTCTAGTGGAAAGAAAGAAAATGAAAAAGCCATTAAATATGTGGCATTAAAAAAGTCTGTATTTAGACTTTTTCTTCCAATGGTTAAATTACTCATATATTGTTACTGATTTTTATACTTCTAATACTAGCATAATAAATAGTCTGACAAACAGATTCTTTATTTGCTATAATAATTTATAGGACAATTCATTCCCTATGTATTCACTAGGGAAAAATTTTTAGATTACTACGCAAGACAGAACAAAGGATTCTCCTAAAAAGACAAGAATTTAAATTTATTTTACCCAATAATCTAGACAAAGGGAAAAAATATTCTCATACTTCACTGAGATAGATTATGAATGACTGAGGACATTTTTTTTCTTTTGTCCTGGGTTCAAATTTGAACACAGACACTTACTAGCTATGTGACTCTGGGCAATTCACTTAACCTTTGCCTTAATCCACTGGAGAAAAAAATGGCAAAGCATTCTATCTAGTATTTTTGCTATGAAAATTCCATGGACAGTATGGTCCATGGGATCACAAAGAATTGAACATAACTGAATAACAATAAAAATCACCAGTAGTATGGAACACAA
This sequence comes from Sarcophilus harrisii, assembly GCF_902635505.1. Taxonomy (NCBI): domain Eukaryota; kingdom Metazoa; phylum Chordata; class Mammalia; order Dasyuromorphia; family Dasyuridae; genus Sarcophilus; species Sarcophilus harrisii. Next base: position 238,626,273 of record NC_045426.1, read on the forward strand.
TAAACTGTAGCACAGTCTATTAATTACTAGAATATATCATATTATGAATTCTATAAGTATGTATCTCCAGGGATCTGCTAATTATTACATTAAGAATTTTAAGGAATTCTTAACCTTTTTTGTGTTATGTATTCCTTGGGCAATCTAGTGAAGCTATGTATCCCTTCTCAGAATATTTTTTAAATGCATAGAATAAAATATATAGATTTTTCAAAGAAAATAAATAACATTAAAATACAGTTACAACAAATCAAAATAATAATAAAAAAATCAAGTTGATGAACCTCTAAACAAAATGAGATAGGTACTCTATTAGGTATGATTGTAAAGACAATTCTATTTGTAACTATAATAAACAAATGCCAAGCTATAAAAAGATTTCTGTACTCAAAATAGTATATGCTATGAATATAGGCAATACTATAAAAGTATAACCAAATGTAAAGCAGTTTGAGTACCATTAACATAATGAAAAATATAACAGTTATATCAAGAGAGTCAGCTGAACCTTTAGCTTCCCTGAAAAACTGGAAAGCAGAAGGGAGAAGACATTGTGCTAGGCATTTAGAATACAATGAGGAAACAAAGGAAAAGTAAAATTTGGCTAGATCATGGAGGACCGAAGGATGAGAAATGAAGAAGATGGAAATTAATTTAATGTGTGCCGGAACCAGCTCTATTAATTTTCCACTTGGACTTTGCTATAGACAACTTGAAGTCAATATCTTCACAATGAGATCACACTCTTCCCCTCAACCCTAAACTGTCAATAAGATTTTCTTTTTCAGTTGAGAACATTATCAGTCACTCTGGTTACAAACCCAGGGTTACCTTTAAATTCTCCCTTCATGTCCTATCCAATCAATTGCTAAGTTTTATTTATTCTACTTCCCTAACATTTCTCAGTCTGTTCCCTTCTTTCCACTCATACCATGTCTACCGTTGAATCAACACATATTTGCGAAGTTCCTATTATGTCAGTCACTGTCTTAATCAGTCACAAGCCTTAATCAACACTAGTCATATTGTCATGGTCATCTAATTGGTTCCCCTGACTCTAGACTCATTCTTCCACAATTAATTTTCCACACAGCAGCCAAATTGGTCCTCCTGATCCTGTCTGATCTGATCCTGTCTCTCTGCTATTCCACAATAGTCAATGTTTCCCTCTAGGATAAACCATAAAGTCTTCAGTCTAACTACTAAGGAACTTCCCAAACTGGATCTGCTTATCCAGTTTTATTTCATATTACTCTATTATTCAGTCATACTTGTCAGTTGGCTACTCCCCATTTTTTTTGTTCAGTCATTTCAGTTGTGCCTAATTTTTCATTGACTCCAACTAAAGTTTTCTTGACAAAATAATAGTTTACCATTTCCTTTTCCAGCTCAATTTACAAATGAGGAAATTGAAGCAAACAGGGTTAAGTGATTTGTCCAAGTGTAAAACAGCTAGTAAATACCTATGGCCAAATTTAAATTCAAGTCTTTCTGACTCTAGGCCCAATGCTCTATTCATTGTGTCACCAATTGTCCCTAGTTCCCATTTACTACATTCTACATTGCTACTTACATGTCTTTGTACCCTCTCCTCCCCTTAGCTAGAATCTCTAGATTTATCAAAGTATAACTTGGGTAAAATTTCCTTGCAAACATCTGTTCATTCTCTTTTTTGAAATTAACATACATATGTGTGTATAATATATATACAAATACATGTATATATATTTTTGTATTTATGTGTATGTATGAAAGTATGTATTATGTAAATAACATATTCTCTTTCCCCTAGTAGAAGATACACTCTTTGAGGGAAATTAATATTATACTATTATATTAATAACCAATTATTAATTTGTAATTCATACTTTTTTCTCCTTTTTAGTCAGAAGTCCACTTCCAAAAAGGGCAGGCAATGTCTGAAGGGAATGACAAAATAATGTCATCACTCCTAGCTCCCAAGACAACTGCTCATTAACTACTTTGGACAGGGTTCCCAACAATGGGGAGCCTGGTTTCTGTTTAAACAAGACCCAGTTTGAGTTAGACATTATTCTAGGGAGTATGAGCTTTGTCTTTGTTCCCTCCATTAAAATTTGGAGTGACCTGGTCTACCAAGGGGAAAACATGTCAGTGAAAAACTGAATGAGATAGCTTATGTTTTCAGGATTAATATTACCAGCTAATCACATCCCTTAGGAGTCAGAGAGAAGCGTGTTAGGCTACCTTCTGCTCTTCACAAAGATAGGGAGGTGCTGAGAACTCTTAGTCTACCTCCCCATTAAAACATCCACAAAAAGAAATTGCCAAAAGAGGTTCCAAAGATGTACTGTCAGGCAAATCAGAAGGAAGACACACCTGACTATAAAAGACCCAGCTGTTGTTAAAAGACTTTAGCTCAAATGTGGGCACAGCTTTAACCTGTCTTTTATTAGTAGATCTCATGCCCTTATTTATATTATGATCAGAGAAATACCTTCATGCTATTACTGGTTAAATTTCCCTCATGATATTTTTGAAGGCAGAGACTACTTTGTTTTTATCTTCATATCTCCATTGTCTAGCAATGTCTACCTTATATTTGATATTTTAATAGATATTTATCCTTCCCCAAACCAAAAAGACAAAATGAACAAATCAGGGATAAAAAAAAAAAATCCCTAAATTAATTTATTCAGAATTGATTATCTGGAGTCAATTTTACATGCCTATGAAAAGGACTTGCAAATTCTTTCTATAAGTTCAGGACAGGAAATTATTTTGCTGCAAACACCTAGAACTTGCAGAGTAATATAGCTTTAGGGCACAGTTGCTTGATTTTCTGCTACGTCGGAATGTAATTTTGACTAAAACAGATATTTCTCTCTACCACAGCCTGGTAGAAAACATATTCTTACCTATTCTTCTAAGATCTAATGAAAGTAATAAGCTATATAAATTTTTTTTCACCAAAAAGATAAGTTTCTCCAGTGTCATTTAATATATTTATAAATCAATTTTTGTCAAATTTATCATATAGCTTTGGCAGAAATAAAGGGTTTATTTTCTTTATTTTTCACCTAAGGATTTCACAAAAATTAGGGGAAAAAATCACTGCTTCCTAACAACTCCTAGCTGTACACCTGACTTTGTGGGATTTCAAAACAATGCCTCTGTTACTATCTCATGCTGGAACTTCTCTCTCAGTGCCTGGGGCTTCCTCCCTTTGAAATATGCAATTATCTATACCTGTGGTCTTCTCACCCTGGAATATCCCTCCACTGGGCCACTCCCTTAATGAATTAAGGGAGAATAGTGAATTCCTCCGGAGGTCTCCATTTTGTGGAGGCCCAGGTCTTCATTCACTTGCTAGCTTTATTCCTGCCTTTTCATATTTCAAAACCATACCTTTTACTTGGGTACTTCTTCTCCTGGACCACTCCCTGATTTTGTGTGTTAGAATATAAGTTCCTTGACAACAATTACTTTCTTTTGTTTTGCTAATACTTTTATTCCCAATGCAGAATTGGTTTAAGCTAACAAAATTAGATAAAGATTAATCCATTTACACAGCAAAAATAGGCCATCTTGTATAGGATATAGGAACTTCCATGTGGCTTTGTTTGAGTATGACACATTTCATTAATAGATAATTTATATTTAAACAGAGTTTTACAAATGATCAGTCACCGATTTAATAACCAGAAAGCTGAAAATTAAGTAAGATATAGGAAGAAAGCAAATTTAAGGAAAGTTCTAATAAATGTGGAAAAAAAAGTAACATCAGCTGATTTAGCAGCTGATCTGCAGGTTGGACTGCCCAGAAATACTAAAATTTTAAGGTATGCATACAATCATGCTTTTCCTCAACTTTTTGAGATACAAAAATGCCTAGTAGCTCCAATTTTATTTAATATGTTTTCTTCAACTATATTCAAGGATTCAACAATGAATTGGAAGCTGTTACTTTCCAAATATCAGAAGAAGAAAAAAAAACATTTAAACAGAGTGTAAATATTGAAGAACATTCTTGAGATACTCATTGAAAATGTACTATAAGCTCATAATTACTTCTGAAAAAGCCAAACAAGATTATGGATTGCTTTTGAAAATGGCATAACTGATGCTATATTGGATGTGAAAAATCTCAACTAGAAACTGTCATTCTGTTCATTCATTACTCATGATGATACTACATATCATTCATCAAATTTTTCAAAGTTGGGAGAATATTTAAATTTTTACATAAGATGGTTTTACTCTATTTCCACAAATATTATTGCCCAAGAAACACCCAGCAAAAACTTAAAACTTGATGTTATATGATTTTTTTGGTGGTGGTGGTGGTGGTTGCTTTTTTTTAAAGGCAGGGTATTAGAGCAGTGACAATGAAAAGATGAAAACTGTTGCCAAAAGCTCAAGCCACATTTGCACACTAATTCTGTTTGCAACCTGCACTTAAAATCTGAAAGAACAGAGTTTCTCTTCTGCTCTCGGAGAATGTTTAATCACAACAGTGGTATAAAGTGGTACAAAGCTACCTCCTAGGTAGAAAAAGGAAGGAAAAAATAAGGAAGACAAGCAAATCCTAACAAGATTTTTGCCCACTAAAAAAGTTGTTTTCCTAGCATAATAAACCCATTATTGCCATAAACCTCTCACCTGTATTCACTGGGGTTTGCAGATTCTTTTGCAAAGCCTGAGACAGGTCAGGAGATCCCATTGCTGTCAGGGAATCTCTCAACCCTCATTTCTCACACTTCAACATTTGGTTCAACAAATTCTGGCTGAGGTAAGCCTTCTCTTGCTGTTGTCTATTCTATAGCTGGGACACCCAAATACCTAGGAAGATTTGGGGTGTTGGGAACTTCTACATTCCAGCAGAATTCCCCAGCTGGGGATGCTGGACTCAGAATTCCTGCATTTCTGACAAAAGTCCCCTTAATTGGGGAACTTCTGTCATCTCTTCCTCTCTAGGGACGCCTAGGAGGACAAGGCACTATGGAATCCGGGAAATCTAAGACTTGTGGCAAAATGGACAATCCACCTATGTCTCTATCCCTGAGGATTCTTCCTTAGGCTATTTCTTAAACAGAGATAAATTCTGTTTAAAAGATTTCAAAACTAAAAAGCTTAAATTAAAACAACACCATAGGATGCTGCTTAAATTTGATGGAGGGAAATCAAAATTAGATACTAATTTTAACCTTTCCACTCCTCTAGAGACACGCGATTCCTCTGAATCCCTTTCAGAACCACCTTTTTACCAAAGACAGGACCTTATGTCCAACAATATTGCTTTAACTCTATCCCCCTTATCTCCTGAACCAGATCCTGAGACTTCCCAGCCACCACTCCTCAATTCCTCTAATACAAAGAGTGGGACCCCTTTTTCTCCTCCTTAGGATACCGATTTAGCCACCTCTTCTAACCTCTGACCCCTCAGAGAAGCAGCAGAATCTCAGGGATTTTTCAATGTCAAATATCTTCCAGACTGAGGAAAAATCTGGCCATTACTCTGAATACCTCACCCAGTTTTTAAGGAGTCCAAGACCAATGCCCTCCAATTTGGTCTTTCCTGGGGAGATGTTAATATTAAACAATCTGCCCCAGAAATATGGAGGAAATATGGATTCTGTAGAATCCAGCTTTGGGCCCTCAAACTTCTCCCACTGAGCTGTGAGAAACAGCTGTTGGAGTCTTTAATAATAGGGACCAAACTGCAGCAGAGGAAAAAGACCAGAGTCAGAGCAAGAAACAAAAAACAGTCCCACATTTTGGCTGCTGACATTTCCAGGAAACATAGGTGTTTGTGCTTCAGGTGTCATGGACAGGGCCATTGGGCCTAAAACTGTCCACCAAGGAAACTCCCCAGTCCTTTCCCTGAGTGCAACCAGGAGGGACACTGGAGGAGAGACTGCCTACAGGGGAAAAGCTGACCCCCCAATGTCCTGCCCTCCAACAACAGTCTGGAGCTTGGTCAAGCTCCACCACGACAGCCCTTTCTCTCATTCTCACTCTTCTTCCTAACTCTTTTTCACTCCAAGGATGAGAACTTTGTTCCTAGCATTTTGACTCTAACTTTTCTTGATATTATTCTATGGCAAAATGATAGTAACTCTTTCTTAGCCTTTCAGCTAGGGACCTCTGTGAGCAGTGAGGGCATTCAATATTTTTGGGTGGGCCTTCATCATCTTCAAAGCAGCCCACAGATTGGACCTGATGCATTATTTGCAAAGGCTCCATTCCCAAATGTCACCATCTCCACCCTGGATGCCACCCCACTTTTAACCTGCTTGTAAGATTTGTTTTCTCCAGGCTCTTAGGTACAAACTTCCAGATGCTTGTTCAGTCTAAAGATCATGGAACAACTGACTTGGATACTCAACATCCCCTAGCTGCCATCTTCAGATCGCGCTTTCCCTCCTGGCCTGACCCCCGTTGAACATAGGGACAACTCTACAACCCTTCGTCAGCTTGAAGCAGCTACAGAAAATGGGACCTTCATCCCTTCGCCCCAAAAGAATCTGGGGTGACTGCTTGAGGGAGGAAATGATATAAACTGAGATTTTTTGGGAGGAAGGGTGGTCCTGGGTTAGAAATATCAAACCCCTCTCAGAAGGGTTCCACCCTATTGTTTATAGGAGAAACTCCCACATAAGCAACCTACTATTCAATTAGAAATCTTGGTCTGGGACATAATCACCACCCTCTATTGAAAGGTCCCTAGCTCGGGGCAACAAAGAAACTCCATAAAATCAAACACTGTGCCCAGACTTGGCAAAAGTCCTAACATGATTTTGCCCGCTAAGAAAGTTGTTTTCTTAGTCTAATAAACCTATTTTTGCCACAAATCTCTCACCTGTATTCATTGAGGCTTGCAAATTCTTTTGCAAAGTCTGCAACCAGCTAGGGGATCCCATTGCTGTCAGGGGATCTCTCAACCCTCTTTTTCAACACCTCAACACTTCTCAGTCAATTTATACTTCTAACAAATCATGTTAAAGCTTTTATTAAATTACTAGCTTTATATCCTTCAAATAGAATATTGTAAAGTATTCTAATAGGATCCATAAAAATATGAGTTAATACTAGATGCATCTAAATTATTAAAAAAAATAGCAATAATGATTTCATCACTAAGTAATTAAAAAGTCATATTTGACAATGAACTTTAAAAGATTAAATTTTTTCTTTTTATATTTTAATTATGCTTCCTTTGTCTTCTTGTTGTATATTTGCAATAATTTTTAGGGATCAAAAAAATTGTGCTAATATGAACGGATTTTTAAAAATCAAGTGCAAAAAAAACAAAGTTTAAACATGTGCATTATATTTAGGTATCAAAAAACTTAAGGCATCATTATGTAATGTAGATAAATACTATCTAAATAATCTTCAAGATTTCTGGATGTATGAAAATTTTTAAAATGATTACAATGTTTTAATCTTGCCATATTTTCTAAATATTTCTCTTGGTCACTACTGACTTCAAAATCTTTTGAAGTCTTTTTTTTCTAAACTCTCAGCAATGTAGATAAGATACAAAGATAACCTAGAAAGTGCTCAAATAAAAAAAAGATTTAAATGAAAATATATATATTTGTTGGAGATAGTCATAATTCTTAAGAAAGATCTACAGAAAACAGACTTGAGCAAACTTAAAAAATACCAATTAGCAGAAGAAAAATCTTCATAAAATGTTCAATGTAATATTTTTTTATTTTAGTTATGCTGTGAAAACTGTATGCTTAGTGTAAACTAATTAAAATAAATGTAAAAGTTTTAGAGATTACAGGACTAACTATATATTTTTTCTATATCAAAAGGTATTTTGCAGAAGGAGGTACACACTCTGAGTCAAAGAAGTGAGTACAAGTTCTAAGTGTTGCTTTTTACTAGCGTGTGACTGGACAAATCACTTAACTCTCTGAGATTCAATTTAATTATACACAAAATAAAATAATCCTATTTGCATTCTTATCTCATAGTTTGTTGGAGTGAATGTCTTTATAAAACATAAAACTAATACTAAAGAACAATAAAGATGTATTATTTCATCTATTACTCAGCTTATAAGTGCAATGGATTCTTTTTACATTTTCACACACACAAAAAAATTATATTTTCCTAATCAAATGTTAATTCTTTAATCAAATCATAATTTTCTCCAAAGATACCTCTTGAATGTGATCATTTTTCTCCAAGATAGAAAGTGCAACAGCTGCACATTCTAGTGTAGAGAGGCACCTATTGGTTGGTTGTGTCCGAATCACATATTGACTAGAAACACTGGTTTTTAATTGTACCTGTAATTAAAAAATAAAAAAAAAAAAAAGGAATTTTAAAATCACATACTTTTAAAATAGTAATTTCTGTGTGTTATTCACCATCCCAGTAATATAGATTTGCCTTGACTGAACAACATGGGAGTTTTCATAACCTTAGTTATATCATAATATCAAAAATTCTACTTTGTATTAATATATTTCCAATATACAGATATGTTGAATGCTTCAAAATATCAATTATTGCAACACTCTTATAAATTATTCCATTCTTTGTTAAATTTGTTAAATTTAAAAATAGAAATCCATGAAGATTTTGTATGATTCAATTTAATAGACAAGTATTAAATCTATAATCATTTCTTAATACAGGACATTGTATTACACACCAGGGAGAGAAAAATGAGAAAGCCATTATCCATAGCATCCATAACTTGCCATAGCAAGTGGGGAAAGTAAGGATAGAATGGAAAGGTAGAACGGAAAGATAAAATGGAAAATTAGAAATAGCAACCTCTGCTTTACTATTCCAAAACATTTGCATTCTACCTTGAAAAGCAGAAAGAATTTTGGAAAAGTTGGAGGCATTATATCAAATAGCTCATTGGACAGACATGACCTGGAATTTTATGAGATACAAATGAAATGGCAAAGTGAAGTAAATTGTAGAGTACTTTAAGTTCCAGCATAAGGAATTTGGTCTTTATTTGTTGAACAAAGGATAGGAAGGCAGGAAGGCAAGATGGAATCAAGGAAGAAGGGAGAGGGAAGGAGGGAGAGAGAGAGGAAGAGAGAGAGGGAAGGAGGGAAAGAGGGAGGGAGGGAGGGAGGGAAGAAGGAAGGAAGGAAGGAAGGAAGGAAGGAAGGAAGGAAGGAAGGAAGGAAGGAAGGAAGGAAGGAAGGAAGGAAGGAAGGAAGGAAGGAAGGGAGGGTGTGGAATAGAGAGATAAGGTGAAGAACTTACAGGAATGTATGAATATGAATTCTTTTTCTGTATTTTATTTTCATTATTTCTCTGTTTCCCCTATGACCTCTATAATATGTGCAGACTCATATTTCAGCGTTGGCCAACTATAAACATATTTATTTAACCAGAGATGATGACATTTATCCTTGTTCAATGTTATCAATATTTAGACTGTAAGTTTAAATGATGTCAGTTCAGTAATTTGAAGTTTGAAGGTCTGACTGATGATTCCTCTCGGAACTAAGGAAACAAAAGTATTCTGTTCTAATCTGCCTTTGGCACCAATGTTTAACATTCAATTAGAGAAGAGGGCACCTGTTGTTCAATGCTCCCCAATTTATGATGTAATCCTTTATAACAGAACTTATAAAAGCTGTATATCTTTACTAATTCTTTAGCCCTCCTACCACAATCTTTGTCTTTCTTATCTCATGCTGGGATGGCTCATCCTCCAGAGATTTTAATAAACAACTTTTCTGCTTTCTACTGAATGATCTCTGAGTAGTCGTTTTGGGTAAGGGTCTTCTACATCCCTCACAAAAAGAAGGAAGAAAGGAAAGTCCTAGGAAGGAAGGAAGGAAGGAAGGAAGGAAGGAGAGGAGGGAGAGAAGGCCAGAACTTTTAGTAAACTCTATGTGTTAGGCACTGTGAAATAATCCCTACCCTCAAGGATCTTATATTCTAAATGAAAAAAACAAGAAATTTAGGGGAGTTATGCCAGGGAAGACAGGATTTAAGAGATGATAAATTGATTCAGTCAACTGCCATACCTTTTCCAAGTACTAGATGGTATAGTAGTGAGTGCATTGAATAAGTATGAGGCAGTAGAATAGTAGGCAGGATGACTAGTGTGGTTTGTGGTCACAAATCTGGCTCAGAACAGAAGTTCCAAAGCTGAATGAATTAACTCTTCCAAGGATTAGGGCACTTTTTTCTGGTGACTTGATGTATTCTGGAGGTGATATCCTGATGTGATAGAATCAGAGCAGTAGCTGAGTGGATGGCAAGATAGACAGGGTTAAAAGCTAGATGGGATATGAACCAAGGCCATTGGTTAGTTTGCCTTTCACTCTTGAAGATGATCATGACATCAAAGGGGTGATACCAGACATGCATGTGAATTGGATTTGAGTGAAGAAGAGCTGAGCAAGATCATGAGCCTCACTTTTTCCTCTGGAAGCCTCTGGATTCAGTGCCCAGATAGAGATCAGAATGACAGGAGACATCCCTGAACACAGTGGGAGATTTTGGCCTATTTTTTTTTTCAGTCTATTGGACTGAGGCTTGTTGGATTTACTGAGCTAATTGGATTTATGCCAATTTATCCAGAAAGGTGTCAATGAAAGATTTAAAAATCAGATCTTTGACAAATGAGAATGATCTCTTTCCACATATGCCAGAACACTCTGCTTTACCTTTGCACTTATCTCAGACTCCTCTGAATCTTCTTTCCTACTGTACATACATTTCTTCATACCAGATTAAAAAGTTCTTTGCTTTATATTTTAAAAGGACACAAATTTAAGTCCCATTTCTGACACTTAACATAAAGTCTCACGTAACCTCTCTCAATCTCAGTTTTCACATCTGTAAAATAGGGATAAAAGAATGTGAAGCGGCTATCCTCATAGGTTCATTTTGTGGACCAAATAACTTAACTTACCTTAAAGTACTTTGTAAACCTTAAAGAAGCAAATATAATCCACTATTATAATCATTAGTTACACTGCTACATTATTTATGTTCCAGAGTCTATATATTATTTTGCATATTATAGGCTAAATGGATGAATGAAAACCACTGAAGGTTTTTGAACAGGGCAATGATGTGACAAGAGTTCCAAAAGGAAAAGCAATAATTTATAGATATGGGGACCTGAAAATAGGTATAATTTGCAGGGATTTGATGTTCAAATAAACCATCCATCTCACCTGAGCAGGAGAATTAGAACACCTAAGGGTAACTGACATCCAGAAGAATGGGAAAGCATCAACCAAGAGAGAAGACTTAATGGAAAATGGGGGAGAAATTATCCTGGGAAAGAGCAAAGGAAGAGCAATGGTAAACTGGTCATAGGAAAATTCCTACTATGAGGTAAAACTTCTATTACCTACAGGAATTAGCATTTTTTTTTCTTTCTTTTTTCTTTTTTTTTTGCGGAGGCAATTGGAGTTAAGTGACTTGCCTAGGGTCACACAGCTAGGAAGTGTTAAGTGTCTGAAGCCAAATTTGAACTCGGGTCTTCCTGACTTCAGGGCTGATGCTCTATCCACTGCCCTACCTAACTGTCCCCAGAAATTAGCATTTCTAAGAATGAGACACAACAAAAAAGATCTACAAAATAAACAAATAAAAAAAAAATTAGAAACAGATAAAGGTAAATAGAAACCTAACTCTATAGATTAAACAAATCAATAAAATGGAAAAGAAAAATGACAGATTAGATAAGAAAACCAAAACTTATAGCCTGTTAAGAACAACAGACACAAAATAAAAATGAGAGGCCAGAACAAAATTTACTATGTATCAAATGTATCAAAAAGCAGGAGTTGCTATTATGCTATTAGACAAAGCAAATCAAAAACAACATAAGAGAGATAAACAGAGAAAATTATATTATAAAAAACCATAGACAAGAAATTATTATCAATATTAAACAAATATCTTCCAAGTGTTTTAGCAACTAAATTGATATAAAAAAACAGACAGACGAATTACAAGAAGGTACAGACAATAATACAATAGTGATAGGAAATATTAATGCTTCTATCTCATTTATGGACAAATCTAAAAATATATATATAAACAAAAAGAAAAACACAGTGTTGAACAAATAGTTGGAGAAACTAAGCCTAAAAAATATACAGCAGCTTCTAAAAAAAAGCTGCTAAAGAATATATATAGTTCTTAGAACTGTATAGAACTTTTAAAAATATAACTGATGTAAGAAAGACAGCACTGACTCTGAAGCCCTTTTGACCTAAGAGTGTTCTTGTCCATCAATAACTGTAAAATGTAATAATATTTCTTCCCTTGGATTTTAGGAATGATATATTAGTGATCCAGAAGCCCACAATTTGTCTGTTAATGATTTCAAAGTCTTCTGGCCTTAGAATAGTCCTACAAACATTACTGACTGCCTGATAATCTGTTGGTCAGCAATAACAAAGTTCCTGTGACAATAGTGAATACCATCCTTCAAACTTATCTGAAAGCCATAAAATTAGCAAATAAGTAACATGAAGTTCTGATCCAATTTTGTATAAATCTATCCCTTTCTCTCTGGTGGCTTGCTAATTTCTTATGGAACTTAGTCTGCTTGTAATGGTGTTACAATTATAAATAAACTTTGCCCCTTGACTAAGAAATGGGTTCAAGCTTGCAAACAAATTCTTTTGAGACACCTCGCAACACCAGTCTGTGACCCCAAATTTCTGGAGTCCCCCTTAACCATGTATTTTGGCACAAAGATAATGCAAATAAATGTAAAATGTAAAAAAAAAAAAAAAAAAAAAAAAAAAAAGAAATACTAAATACATCCTTTGACAATGAGGCAATAAAAAGGCCACAAACAAGATATAATTATAACAATCTTGATAAGAGATGAGGACCTAAATTAGGGTAGCCACAATAAAATGGAAGAGAGAAAAATAGGGTTTTTCCAAAAATTAAGACATTTAATACACATACATTGCAGAGATAGAATGAATAGGTCATTACAATTGATTTGACTGAAAAAAGAAGGATCAGTCAATTAGTGGAGATAGAAGTTGGACTGCAAAAGCTAATGAAATGCTAGAAGTGAGTGATGAGGTCCCAGGTATCAAGGTGGGCATTAGCAGAAAAAGCCTGAAGCACTGATAAGATTATAATACTCCCTGGGAAGGGCACTAAAACGATCTCAGCCTTAAGCAAACCTTTTGTTCAAGTGGAATTTAGATTATGGTCCCATCCCCAGTGGAAGTCTTTGGAAACCCCACTTTACTATATCTAATCAAAAAGCCAAGTTATGATGTCAAACCCTGCTCCCACCTCCAACAAATCTGTCCACGGCCTAAGCCATCTTTGCTAAATCCCTTTAGTTTGCCAGGGCTTCCTGCCTCAGGATATCTTTTTTCCTTGTTGTAGTTAACTAACTCTTTTAGGGTGCTAATCCCTTTTGGAATTAGTTTGCTAACTTTATGGATTTAGCCTGCCAGTCAGTGGCTTACTTTCACCTCATGACATTCTCTTTCTCTGGGTTAATTGTGAATTCCACTAGGGAACTCATCTGTTCCATTGTTAAAGTGCCTTTCCTTGCTCGCTATAATATTCTTTCTATTACTCTCCCAAATCTATTTCCATTTACCACTTCTGGTGTCTATTTTATCTATTCATTTTGTCTGTAACCTTTTCTCATGCATAAAAGTTCCAAAGAGAATGCCATTGTGAATTCTTCATATGTGCCTTGTGTCTTGCATCTCATATTTCAAACTAGGAATTGCTATCCCAATTTTATCATTGAGTATAAGTCATTTTTTTTATAATTGACACTGAAAAGGAAGAATCACATAGGATGTAACTTGAAGCTATTGAAATTGGGACAAAGATTTTTCAAATGCGGGAAACTAAGATTTGTAGTGTGAAAGAAAATTGAAGAGGAAACAAAGATTACAGATGGCTAAGAGGGGAAATTTTTGGTAGCTCAAGATTTTGGAAGAATTGAGGAAGGAGATAATTTAGTGAAAAGAGTTATAAAATTTAAAAATCAGAAGAACAAGTGTCTAATTCTGTTGCTAATAATCTTTACGATGTTGGGCAAATATCTTCATGTTCTTGAGTCTTAGTTCCACACATATAAAAAAATAAACTATATAATCTCTAAATTCTCTTTCATCTCTAATATTCAGTTACATGCCACTGATTGTCTCCCTAGATAGATCATAATAACATTTTATTTCTATAGTTCTTGAAGATTCACAAAGCACTTTTTCCACAATCAGCCTTATGAGGGAGATATTATAAAAATTATTAACTCCACCGTAGAGATGAGAAATCTGTGCTTCAAAGAGGGGTTGATTTATCTATGGTCATCCAGCAAATGGATACTGATAATCTAGAAAGCATCCAAAAAAAGACTGAAAGGGCTGGTGGAAAACTTTGAAAGCATTCTAATAGGGAAGAAGAATTATACATACAAATGAGCAGATGGCCTGGAACGTCTTTGAACTTCTCTACCATGCCTTCTTTTTCCATTTCCAGGAGTCTCATTATTGGGAAATTCATTATCCTACAAAACTGAATCCATCTAATATTAATTTGTCATTAGTATCCTCCGCCCCTCCATTTGAACTCTTTGGTTCAAGGGCAGGGTTATCTTTTTATTTCTCACCAAGCTAAGTCATCCTACTGCATTCCTCTGGACTTGACCATCATACCCACCTTATATACTTTGCAATTTCTTTTTTGGGCATTGTCATCCCCCATTAAACTGTAAGCTCTTTAAGGGAAGGGGTACTTTTTTAAAATTAATATTATTCCTGTATGTAACTCCAGGACTTATTGCACTGCTTGAAACATAGGAGATATTTTTAAAAGTTTGTTGACTAATAAGAATGTAAAACAATATCATTACATCATTAGAAATGACAGTTGAACACAGAAAGAGAAAGGTGAGCCTTGATAAACAGTTGTACTAGATAGGAAGTTAAGAGAAAATATTGGATAAATTTATACAGATTTTGAGGTATGTAAAAGGGGAGGTTGAGTAGCTTCTTTTCAAATGTCAAAGATCAAATAAAAGTTAAAAATAAAAAAATAAAATGACTCACATTTACTGTGAGTCAAAGTGATTGGGGGCTTAAAGGGAATAGGAAAGTTTTACATGGCTATTTTAGGGGAAAAGAATAAAAAAGGTAAGAACAAAAAGATTTTCATGCGGCAAAACTCCAGTTGAGATCAGGATCAATTTAAATTCCTCAAGATCAGGTAATGATGGAGAGAGGGGTTAAGCCCCATATTTGGATATTGAAATATTTTGCCTTCTATTCCAAACTAGCAATCAGAGAAATCTGTGTGTGTGTGTGTGTGTGTGTGTGTGTGTGTGTGTATAAGTATATATATTTAACATTTTAAATGAAGTATAACCACAGTTGTACTTTTTATGTCATGAAAATTAAAGATACAATGGTACTGAAAATTCTATAAATATAATTTTGAAAGTATCCTGAAGTTTATTTAATATATTAAAAAATAACCCACTTATATTTTGTTAATATGAAGTTTATAAATTCTTTTACTTAAGTTTATATGTAACTACTGCTATCACTGAACTATTTCTTCCATGAATTTGGAGATTATTGGCAAAAACAACACTGATAATAGTTGAATACTTGAAAAGAGTGCTCACTATGAAACTGTAAGAGAGTTTGATTCCTTCCAAAATAAAAAACTAAAAAAAAAAAAAATTCACAATTTAGTTAAGGCATTTAAATATTTATACAGAGTAATTATTCTTAAGAGATGACTTAATAATCCAGAGACCAAGATATCTCCTAGACAAATACTTAGAAGCAGTATTTAAAGTTCCTGAAGTGGGAGGAAATATAAAATAACCTTAGTAAAAAATAAAATAAAATAAAATAAAAGTTAATTCTTATACTTCTCAAAGATAAGTCAATTTTAACTAAGAGAAAAAACAAATTTTTAAAGTACAATCACCAACTGCCATCTTAGTGATCAATTTACTCCATCCCAATGATACATTCAGTATCCAGATTTTATCCTGATGGTTACTTCTTCATTTGATACAAATTTTTAAGCTCTAATGCCTTTGGTAACTTTTCTTAAATTGCTTAATTTTTTTTTTAGGAAGAGTGAAAGGAGGAAAGAATTATTCTTTAATTAATCTCCAATTTTGAATAACAAAAGTTCATTTGAGATGAATCAAGATTTTCTTTCCTTCTATGATTTGAAATTATTTTCCATTTACATTAAACAAATATCTTATTTCTTCCAAGCATATTTAGCTTTAGTATGTTCCCATTATTAAAATTAGTTTGTGTATCAACTGATATAAGAAAGAAAATAGTCAAGAAATAAAATAGGAGAAAGTCACACTGTGGATTTAAATTACTACAGATAATTTTTTAAAAAGTTAATCCACAAGCCAATCATCAGGAGACAACTACAGCCTCTAATGGCTCTGAAAGTTAATGGTGGAATCTCTATAACATTTCTACATGCTTAAAGGCATATTCAGTTCCACTTTTAACTGCCATAAATTTCTTCAGTGAAAAATTTATATTAGTGCTCCAATTTAAAAAAGAAAAAAAAAATGCTCATGAAACAAATTTATATGTTAGAATTAATTTGGCTATTTTTTAAATGATTCTATTTACCAACTGACTTTCACTTTTCATTTTTAGCTTACAGCAAACTCTTATTTCAACATTTTTGCCATCATAGCTCTTCCTTGGATTTTAAAGAAATTCGAATAGTAAATAAGCATAACATCAAAAGTCATTAATCTAGTTTCACATACCAACTGAGAAGAGTATAAGAATATGTATCTAAAGATATTTCCAGAAATAAGAATTTAGCATTAAAAACTCACACCCTACTTCAGTAGGGATCTAATTTATGTGAAGAAAGGAAACATTGAAAGCAAGTCATATTTCTGACATGTTCCGGAAGGTGTGGGACCCTCAGTTTTTTTCTATTTTGTTTCTTTACTCTTTTGCCATCCACAGATGATTTAAAGAGAAATACATACAAAAAATCACCATCCTGCCAAATTTACTTTTACCCTGGAAAACCCACTTCACCAGTACACCTACATCCCCTCCCTCAAGTTGGAGAAGATTAAGATGCAGAACTCCTCCCAGAACTTCCAATTAAGGAAGGCATCCAAGTCAGCAATCTCTTCATCATAAAATTTTATCTTTAGTTTACTTTTTCTCACTCCAGATTTTCTAAGGAATATGAATTCAATTCTATCCAAATCATATTTATTAAGGGCTTACTATATATTATAATATATATGTTACTAAACTTCCACTGAACTAACAGAAACAATTTATGGCTCATACACCTTCCTGTAACCCCCAGTCCCACCAGAAAGCCACTAAACCAGCAGGAATGACTAATTAACTTCCTACTTCATAATTTCAGTAAAAAAAAATAAATAAATAAAAAACTATAAATAAATTAGAGGAACATAGGATACTTTATCTCTCAGCTTGTGGAGGAGGAAGAAATTTGTGACCAAAGATGAACTAGAGATCATTATTGATCACAGAATAGAAAATTTTGATTACATCAAATTAAAAAGCCTTTGTACAATCAAAACTAATGCAAACAAGATCAGAAGGGAAGCAACAAACTGGGAAAACATTTTGACAGTTAAAGATTCTGATAAAGGCCTCATTTCCAAAATATATAGAGAATTAACTCTAATTTATAAGAAATCAAGCCATTCTCTAATTGATAAATGGTCAAAGGATATGAACAGATAATTTTCAGATGATGAAATTGAAACTATTTCCACTCATATGAAAGAGTGTTCCAAATCACTATTGATCAGACAAATGCAAATTAAGACATCTCTGAGATACCACTACACGCCTGTCAGATTGGCTAAGATGACAGGAAAAAATAATGATGAATGTTGGAGGGGATGTGGGAAAACTGGGACACTGATGCATTGTTGGTGGAGTTGTGAATGAATCCAACCACTCTGGAGAGCAATCTGGAATTATGCCCAAAAATTTATCAAACTGT
This sequence comes from Sarcophilus harrisii, assembly GCF_902635505.1. Lineage (NCBI taxonomy): Eukaryota > Metazoa > Chordata > Mammalia > Dasyuromorphia > Dasyuridae > Sarcophilus > Sarcophilus harrisii. The sequence goes on from NC_045426.1 coordinate 238,644,267, forward strand.
GCATACCCTTTGATCCAGCAGTGCTACTACTGGGCTTATACCTCAAAGAGATACTAAAGAAGGGAAAGGGACCTGTATGTGCCAAAATGCTTATGGCAGCCCTGTTTGTAGTGGCTAGAAACTGGAAAATGAATGGATGCCCATCAATTGGAGAATGGTTGGGTAAATTGTGGTATATGAATATTATGGAATATTATTGTTCTGTAAGAAATGACCAGCAGGAGGAATACAGAGAGGCTTGGAGAGACTTATATGAATTGATGCTAAGTGAAATGAGCAGAACCAGGAGACCATTATATACTTCAACAACGATACTGTATGAGGATGTATTCTGATGGAAGTGGATATCTTTAACAAAGAGATGATCTAACTCAGTTTCAATTGATCAATGATGGACAGTAGCAGCTACACCCAAAGAAATGGGTGTATGGGAAATGAATGTAAATTTTTTGCATTTTTGTTTTTCTTCCCGGGTTATTTTTACCTTCTGAATCCAACTCTTCCTGTGCAACAAGAGAACTGTTCGGTTCTGCACACATATATTGTATCTAGGATATACTGTTGACATATTTAACATGTACAGGACTGCTTGCCATCTGGTGGAGGGAGTGGAGGGAAGAAGAGGAAAAGTTGGAACAGAAGTGAGTGCCAGGGATAATGTTGTAAAAAAAATTACCCAGGCATGGGTTCTGTCAATAAAAAGTTATAATTATATATAAAAAAAAAACAACAGAACATAACAGTATGTTATTTACAAGAAATATACATGAAAAACTAGCTCTGGACATAAAGAGTCAAATTCAAATTCTACTTCTGACACTATCCATTTGACACCATTTAATTTTCAAATCATTTAATCTCTGAGTTCATATATTTACTAACATATAAAAGAATTATTATAATAAGAAGAAGACAAAGATAAAGGTTAAAGTTGAACCAAAATGTATTGTTATCTGCTGTTCTACCAATGAAATCTTTGATATTCATTGCTTAGAAATAAAAAGACTGCTATAAGAATTTTTGAAATTTAGAAAACTACTTCAAGAGCTATTTTAATCCCTTATTTTACAAATGATGAAACCAAGGAAAACCAAGGATGACTTGCCCTTAGAGTTAAGAAACAGAATCCAAATCTTTAGCTTCCCAATACAAAAAGGCTCTTCCATTATTTTGTGCTGCTCAGGATTAAATATTTCTTTTTATTTCAGTCTTTATAAATTTATCAACATGGTAGAGCTATATGGAAGTCATTTTCCCAAACTTGGAAATAAACATGTAGAATTTTTTTTAATGAAAAGAAACCCTACTACAAAAACTGTTATATATTGTAGAAGGATTTTCTGTGAGAAATTTGAAATTCTGAAGTTGTTCATATTCTGGGGGGGGAAAAGTACCAAACTAATGTTCTCATTTCCATTCAATTATTCCCAATGAAAAGGATGCAGTTCACAAATTTTGTTGAAATTATTTCTTAAGCCACCTGGCATTACTCACCAAGAATAAAAAATAAATCAATTATAAAATATCAGATTCTCATCTAACCTTTTCAGGGAAAAGTTCTTATTATAAGAAATACTTTCTTCTTAGAAGATTTCATCTTATTTTCTAAATTGCAGACTCTGATTCTCATCTCTAAGGCTTTTTAACATTTTCTTTTGTTACAGAGGAAAAATTCAATCAGTGGAAAACTCACTATAGCATTGAAATTTATATTAAGAACAAAAATAAGTTATCTCAAACATCCAAACTTTAATTTTAAATGACATTTTAAAAGTTCTTTTCATTGCCAAACAATTCTAATGGGAATAAATGTCATGCAATTTTATTAAATATACAGACGTGAAAAAACAAGTAGACATTGCAAAAACCTTTAGCAACCTGTTCTTCTGACTATTTCTATATGTACTCCACAGATGGAGAAAGCATGAATAACCAAAATATTAACCAAAAAATCCAGAAGCATCTCCTTTATCAAATATTTTCTGAAACATTTATCACATAAGACAAATAGATATTTCAACATTCAAAAATACAAGTATTCTATGTACAGAGGACTATATTTTTTTTTTACTTAACAGAAAATGAGGTATCTTCTACTGATTGACTATTAGAGTATTTTTACATTTAGTTATAGTTTTCTAACATAATTCTAGAGCCCCATACCTGAGGGAAGAAATGTGTCAGAAAGTTCCATGACATTGGAGAAAGGAATATCTCCCAAAAACTACTCCTTGGGAAGAAAAAAGGGTATATCACTATAGCAACACCCCTTCACAGCTCCATCTTCCAGCAACAAGATATGCCTTGTTACTCCTTAATTTCAGATTCCAAAGTCTTACACTTGGTCTAAAAACTTGTTAATGTGATGCAGAAACTCTACCTCTGCTCTTTAAAACCCTGATCTAGAAACCTGTAATTGTATAGAAACTTCTCAAGTTCAAAAGGTTTGATATCAAAATTATCATTTACTGCTTCTTCCCAGGGCTGGCACTGTCTTTTGTTGGCACTGTCATTTGCTTCGCCACATCTACTAATTATTTCTTTAATGGAATGTCATCATTTTTTTATGAGACTCTTTTGTTAGAGAAATCAATACTACAAAAATAATTAAGCTTGCACCAAAAGACACTAGAAAAGAAGCAAAACAACAGTAGAAAGGAAAGGTATTGTTGTTGCTGTTTTGTTTTTAGGGAGAAATTATTAATAATAAAAAATTAAATTTTAGGGAGAAATTAATCAGAAATAAAGAAAATGAAAAAATATATAAATTAACAAATAATCAAACAACAAATATTAATGTGATAATTGGATGAGGGTTTAGTTTCCACAGTTATGATACTTAAATCAGAAAAATGAAATTGAAACCCAAACAATGTAGGCTAAGGTCAAAACTAATGGAGGGAAAATGTAATCAGGGTGGGGACTTAGAATAAGAAATTATAAAATGTAACTAGAGGTGGAGATTCACCAGTAGAAGGGAAGCTGTAATTAAATACTTATACTCAGGTGGGAGGAAAGAAGCAATGATGTAATTAGGGGTGGACACTGGGGAGAAGAAGAGGGCAGGATTAGAGGATCCAAATAAATTCATAACCTCTCTAGTGCTCAGCCAATGGGGAAACAAGGGAGGGACTTGGATTTCAGGATAGGAAGTAAAAGATTACTTTTGCACTCCAAGTGTCTCCTAACTTTTATGAAGTCAGTCTATGCAGTACATGTACAGAAAAATTGCTAAAATTGCATATAAGAGTATTACAAGAAAAGTATTGTTTTCTGATCCCATTACAAAAAAAAAAAAAAGAAAAAACATTAATTCTTGTAGATTTCTTCACTTAAAGCAAAGAACTATGAGGAAAGTTTAATAGAGTATTTCTCCTTGATATGTGGAACTACATATGTCTTAAGCTTTTATTCAAATACCTGCTGCCAAAAAAAAAAAAAAATACATTTGAAAGATGAAGTGAACTCATTAGAATAATTGTGAAATGATGGTTCATTGATTTGCATCTCTAGTCTTTAATAGTGATACAGCTATTTTCATTGTCAAAAATTCAAATTGCTTTTTAAAAAGTCCTTGAAAATAAATCAACTGATTCATACAACTTTTTTTATTTTAAGTTTGATCTAGTGTTTTTTAGGTGTCTCGAGATACAAAATATGTATATGGTATATGCATGTATTGAGCTATCAACTCCACAAATTAAAAATTTTTGATACAAATCACTCTGACTGAACAAAAAAATAACACCAGTAATTTTTAAAATAACAAATTATACAAGTGTAACTTATGTATTCTGAAAAAATGCAGTTATTTTTATGTGTCTTCAAAAGCAAAAAAAAGGAAATTCTAATGATTAACTACAGTTAAAAATGTCTTTGTTTCAACTAGAATTTAGTCAGTTTTAAAGTAGAGTTAAAACTTTAGTTATTTTAAGTGAGTTTCTTATGTTGGCAGGTTATAGACCAATTCAATAAAATTCTTGTTCAAATATTGGTGTGATTAGCTTAGCTCAATACAAAATGTTTACATCCCAACATAGTATCTCTGATAGATGAATTCTTGTCTCAGTTTCCCCTGGGTGGCTCACTTGAAGATCTCCCCAAAGATCAGTGTGTTTCTACAAGGCATCAAGGCTGAGCTGACTGCAACATCTGAGCTGGATTATGATTCCTGGTTTCCTACTATTTACTCTTCAAATCTTTCAAAATTCTCATAGTTGGAGTCACCATTCCATTTACCAGACACCATGGTCAAGCTATGCCACCAAGATCTTTTAGTAGGTAAAGAGGCAGAAACAATAACTGAAGCTGACAGGTCTTTTTTAAATATCTCTATCTAATCAGAGAGCATACTTTTAAAAACATAATTAGGCAACCAGAAACAATTACAGAATGTCTATCAAACTCTACAACTTCTTTAAGACACTTCCCTTACAAGACATCACAGTTCTCCTGGAAGCAGGTATTCAGATTCTCCTGGTACTTGCGAATGTACCAGTTACCACATTTTACTTTGCATGGAGAAAAATCTTTGTATATATTTGTGAGATCAAAATATTAAAAAGGGAAATTTTTAAAGAATAAAGTATTCTTAATATTGTCCCTTGCTCAGCTTACATTTTAGAAAGGAATGTCTAATATATCAATATTTTAAGAAACACCATGAAAATTTATATAAAAAATTAGAACAGAATAAGACTGAAAAATAAGGTCATAAAACAAAAAAATTAATTACATTTATTGTCAGGGCAATTTAATTTTAATTAACTGTCAACATTAAAAATTGGAAAATAGCAGAAGGAAAATGGAACATTGCATGTCAAATAAGTAATAACTGTTCACTGACATACTTTGAAATCTAAGGATTACTTTTGTTCTCATTGGTTTTATTATTTGTTAATCACATTGAAAACATTCACTGCAAAGAATTAGAAGTTGTTCTAGAGGGTAATGTCTAGGAAAATATGCGAAAAAAATTGGAAAACAAATCTAATTTCCTCAAAAACAAAATTATTCCAAATTAGTATACTTATACAAGCTACTATGAAACAAAAGCTACCTGGCCCTAAATAACTTACCAACACATATCATCATTTAATATGAGATTCATAAATATTATTATTATATAGATTCAAAATAGCAATGATGAAACAACAAATAAGTACAAAAAAAGTTTTAAACTTTAGACTACCAAGTGATCAAAATATATAATCAGAAAGATATTTCTGACATCTGGAACATGAGGCCCTTTGGGTAGCAAGAAAGCAAAATAATGGGGGTAGAATCATATTTATCATTTATTTTTAAATAAAATTAATAAAGTTGAATAATTTATTATTTAAATACAGAGAAAGTCTTTAAAGTATAAATTTTCTTGCACATAACCAAGTATCAGAATTTTAATCATTTTGCTAGAAAGTAGAATATACATTATATGGCTTGACTTTCATCAATCTTTAATTGCCGTTTTCTATTCTATCTAATTGAAACCAAGAGAATTGTCTAACACAAAACAGTAATATAAATCTTTTTAGAATGTGTGAAGATAGAATGGAACACTATTTAGACTGTATGAAAAGTTAGAACTAATTTATCTATAACCCAAAATCTAGATATTACTTAAGAATTTAAAATTTTTAAAGTCCTCCCATCAGGTAAGTAAGTCATAGTCATCAGAATAGGATTAACTTGAAGTTCTATTTTCCTATTCCATACACTAAGTATGGAAACTATTCAAAAGACTAAGTTCCTTATCAATTAAAAATATTAAATGTTTCTAATATTTTAGAAACAAAAATGATATCACTATTTCTATATTTTTAACTTATACATTTTTTAGGAAATTTAAGACACTGTCAAGGATTTTTTTTTTTTTTACACTGAATAGAATATCCACTCTTAGAGTTGGAAGAGAACTTAGTACAAGGTCTAAATCATACCTGGACAAAAATGCCACTCCACAATAGCTTTAAATGGTCATGTAGCTCGTGTTTGGAAATATCAAATGAGGAAGAAATTACTTTCTACTTAGGCTGTCCATTCCCTTTTCAGTTAGATCTAATTGTTAAAGAAATTTTTAAAGTTATAAAACTTAATCTAAATCTCTCTCTCTCTTTCTCTCTATCTCTATCTGTTTTTCTCTCTGTCTCTGTCCCTCTGTCTCTGTCTCTCTCTGTCTCTCTCTCTCTGAAACTTCTATTCATTGTTTCTAGTTCTATCTTCTGAGGCCAAGGAGAACAATTTCATATCTTCCTTCCATATGACTGACCTTTAAATATGTAATCACATATATAATGTCTCTTCTAAGTTTTCTCTTTTAACATTCTCAGGTTAACATTCTCAAATACTTCATTCAATCTTTAAATATAATGGATCCTTCACCATTCTATTCTCTCCACTGAATATGCTGCAACTGTCAGTATCTCTCTTATGATGCAACACCAAAAACTGACATGTTCTGGTTATGGTTTTGACAATGGCAGAGTAAATAAATTCACTGCCCCTCTTGTTGCAGGCATTCTGACTACCTTAAGGCAACCAAAGATGACATAAGCTTTTCTGGCTGCTGTGTCACATTATTGACTAATGAAATGCGGAAAATATCTTAGCCCTTACCCTCATATAGGTTAGATACATGTAAACATACAGTGTAACCACTAAAAAGCATAGAGTAAACAGAAAAGGCAGGATAGAACCTTAGTGTACACCTAGACTTAGGAAAGAACATGGCTAATGATCCATTGAAGACCAAGAAAAGAGAATCAAACCAGTAAGTGAAGGACCCAAAGAAGAAAGTCATGAAAACACACAATGAAGAGAGTATATAGGAAGAGGTTATCAATAGTGTCAAATGCTGCAGAGAAGGCAAAAAAGGTGAATATTTTACTTAGTATATAGAAATGTTCTTTTTCTTCTTCATCTTTCTCTTCTCCCTTAAATTCAGAATAAAAATAAACTTGGGCTAAAAAAAAAAAAAGCAGCAAAAGTACCATGAGACTCAATAATTATGAGAAATCATTGATAACTTTATGGAACCAGGAAGACCCAAGTTCAAATATGGCCTCAGATATTTATTAGATATACGACCCTGGAAAAGATATAGATATTGATATATATATATATATAAACTCTCAGCCTTAGTTTCTTCATCTGAAAAAAAATGAGAATAATTGTAGAAGGCAGGAACTCTGAAAAGATATACTTAAGACTCAGGATTAATTGATTTAATCCTACAACAAGATATTAACTCAGTGGAATTGATGAGATAATTGGTTCCCTAGTGATATAATGATTGGCTTATACTCAGTTTGATGAATTGATTCAATTATAATAGAGTATTTAAGAGGTCAGAGTCAGACCAAAGGAGGAACTGAGATGTGCAGATTGCTGACTGGCAGGTTTACTGGAGATAAGCAGAGATTGAGATGTGCAGACTGCTGACTGGCTGACTGGCTGACTGACTGACTGAGACTGCTGAGTCAGACTGGGAGACTGAATGAGACTTTGGACTTTATTCCTGACTATTCTTGTGGTGATTATTCTGCTGAAACCAAGGCCCATTTGGAGGACCTCCAGAGAGTTAGCCAGAACATTACAGATAATTATAGTAAATACTTCACTGGATTATTTGATGACCAAATGAGAAGACAAATGTAAATGTTTCACAAATCTTGAAGCACTATATAAATGCAGTTATTATTTTCATTATCATCATTATTATTAGACAACAGATTCAATTGAATGATGGAGTTAGAAAGTAAAGAGTAATGGATTGAGAAGAGACAAGTAAACAGAGGCTATGAGTGTAGACAGTTCTAGGAATTTGGCAGAAAATGAGTGGAGAGGTAAAGGACAAAAAAAGCCTAAGAGGATGATAGGTTTAAAGGATAAAAGGAAGTTTTTTTTCAGGATGGGAAAGAATTGAGCATATTTTCAGGAAGCAACAAAGTGTGGGAGTCATCATCAAATAATTGAAGCAACAAGATTGCTAAGAGTTGATACAAGAAAAATAAAAGGTCAATACAGAATCCCTATGATAAGGCATAAATGATACTTCAGCAAACAAAACGTTAAAGAAATGGTCAGACAGTAAGGATGAACACCAATATTACAAATAACTATAATAATAGTTAACATTTAAAACAGCAATTTAAAGACTGCAAAATGCTCAAATACATTTTAATACATTCTCTCATTTGATCTTCACTACAATACTATAAGGTAGGTCCTATTATCCCCTCTTAACAGATCATGAAATTGAGGGTCAGAGAGATTAAGTGACTTGCCCAAGGTTGCAAATTACTATTACTATTACTTAAAACCCAATATTCTATCCCCCTAAGACAACTCCATGATAGGCAACGGAAGAGAGACCATAAAAGTAAAGGTCTTACAGAATGTCAAAAGCTACAAAGATATAAATCAAAGAGAGTGAAAACCCAGAAAGGGCCATTGGATTTGCCAACTGTGATCACTGGTAACTTTGAAGAGAGCAATTTCCATTGAGTGGTGCAGTTAGAAACCATACGCAGGTATGCATACCTAGAATATCATTTTCTATATATGTCTAATGAGTTCTTTGAATATCCTTTTTAGGCAACTCTCCTTTTTCTCTCTCATTGGAATTGTTTTTCTGTCTTCAGGATTTCATTTTTGAGACCTCACCCTTACTGGTGGACTTCTACTATACAATTTTACTCCATGGGTTCTTAACTATCCTTCCTCAGGATAGGATCCTCTTTAAAGGATCCTCTTTAAAATCTACTCTCCAAAAATAAAGGATTCATGTGAAACAATTACTATTTTCTCCTCTACTACAAACTATATTATGAAGCAATCACTTTCCCCCACAATATTCTTAGCTATCAATTGTTCCCTGTTATAACACACATACATACATATATATACAGAGAGAGAGAGAGAGAGAGAGAGAGAGAGAACTTCATTCAATATTGATATAATTCAAGTCTCCCATCATTACCACATCAGGGTTGCTATAAGACTCAAGTGACATAATGAATATAAAACACTTTGCAAAATGGAAAGCATTATATTAACCAATTATTTATTTTTATCATGCCTCTTGATCAGCCTTGTGACCTATTACTATTACTCAGATTCCTCATCTATTTATTTCTACCAACCAGGTGAAATGAAAGGGTTGGACTAAATGAACTTTAAAATCACTTCCAATAATAAATGTAGGATCCTAAGATGGTCTATATTTGTCCCCATTTGGGTTCTTGGATTTTAATATATAGGTATCTTGGAAGCAGAGATCAAAAAATTTTTAAATATTCAAAGATAATACAGCATTTTCCAACATTTTTTTCTAAGTTAAAAATCAAAGATTTAACATTTTATCAGCTACCAAGCATTTTTGTGTAATAACAATATAAAAATATTATTGATATATGTATTATGTTGACCATTGAGAAGGACATAAGATAAATTTTTACAAAATGGTCATTATTCTCCAATGAGATAGTTTACATTTCTTCTATTTTTTTCTTTATTTTGATTTTGTTTTATTGTTTCTTTCTTTCATTCTTTCTTTTTTTTTTTGCTGAGGCAATTAGGGTTAAGTGACTTGCCCAGGGTCACACAGCTAGAAAGTGTCAAAGTGTCTGAGATCAGATTTGAACTCAGGTCCTCCTGAATCCAGGGCTGGTGCTCTATCCACTACGCCATCTGGCTGCCCCTGTTTTATTGTTTCTTGATGTCTGATAAAGGGCTTCTACTTGGCCAATTTGAATTTTTAAGGAATTATTTTCTTTTAATATATAATGTCTTTTTAAAAAAATATTTTTTTCAGTGATCTTTTGTACCTCTTTTTCCATTTGTCCAATTTTATTTTTTAAGGAGTTCTCTTCTTCATTGAATTTTTGTACCTCTCTTACCATCAGATTAATCTTGCTTTTAAGGAATTCTCTTTTGGGAGTTCGTAATACCTCTTTTTTCATTTGGCCAATTCTACTTTTTTTCAAGGTATCATTTTCTTCATTAGATTTTTATGCCTTTTTTTTTATCATTTGGCCTATTCTATTTTTAAGCGTATTATTTTCTTCAGTATTTTTTGTGCTCCCTTTTATGAAGCTGTTCACTTTTTTTTTTTTTTTACTGATTTTAATGTATCACTCTCATTTCTCTTCCCAATTTTTCTTCTATCTCTCTTACTTTAAAAAAAAAAAAAAAAAAAAAAAGATCCTTCTTGAGCTTTTCCAGGACTTTACCATCTGTGCAGAAACCATCACTGCCACCACTGATTCAGTGGCCCAAAGACCTACTACAGGCTTGCTAGGCCACAGCATGTATCCACTCTCACCCTGGTCCAACATACCTTTTATGTTGACCTTCTAAGTTGTCTTGGGCTAGAAATTTGTTTCACTGCCTCCTTTTGTGGGTTCTATCACTCCATAATTTGTTTTGAAGCATTATTTAAAGATGCTTGGAAAGGTTTTAAAGAGAACTCAGGCAAGTCCCTACCTTTTCTCTGCCATCTTAGCTCATTATTCTCAAAGAGTTTATAATCTTTTGGGGGTGAGAATACAAAATACTAACTGGTCTATTACAATCTACAAATTCAATAAATATCTGGATAAAGAAGATTCACAGAAGTAGATTTGTAGAGAAGGCTCCATAAAGGAAAAGGGATTTAACGTATTTATAAAGGACTTGGAGGATTTGGGTGGGTAGAAAGGCAGAAAGGGTATAGAATAGATATTATATGAAAATAATAAAGAAAAAGTCAAATAAAATTTACCATTAAAAAAGGAATATTAATAATACTAGCATTTATATGTAATAAAAGTATCAACATTACTAGATCAGATAATCTGTGAGGTCAATTCTATATGGATTACTCTATGGTTTTTATGTAAAATAATAGTTCAAAGAACTATAACGAATCTCAAAATTTTTACATAATAACAAACTTCATGTCAGAACTGAAAATAACATTTAAAATAGATGAAAAATAGTAATTCCATGTGGCATATTTCAACTTCTCACCTATTAACTTATCCCTATGGATTGCTCATTTCTGATATGTAATATTCTTCTTGGCATACAGGGAGATATTCATTAAAAATATATGTATTCATTAAAATACATATTAAAAATTCCAAGAAAATAAAATATACTTCAAGGAGGACATTTAAAATATTAATAAAATAATACCACATTTTTAACTTTTCCAGAAATATTTAAATTAAAATATTGTAGAATCCATAGAGTCAAAAGGGATTTAACAGGCTACCTAATTCAAACTCTTTGTTTTACAAATAAAAAAAACAAGGTCCAGAAAGCTTAAGTTATTGGCCCAAAGTCAAACAGGAAGTTTATGAAAACAATTCTTTTAACTTCAAGGCCCTTTCTGCCATATCATGAAATATATTTTGATGTATCCCCAAATCTGGAAACATTTCATATGGTTTTATGCTGTCCATATTCTAATACCCACCTTAAAATTCTCAATGGATTTGCCTCCATTTGCCTCAATATTTCTACCCTCAAATACTCCCCGCTCTTCTCTGACTAGGATCCCATTGCCTAACTGGTTCCATTACTTCATTATTTCACAAGCAATGAGAGTCCATCATTCTTTGAGTTTAAAAAAATTCACATATTTTTCTGAAAGTACTTTTCAGTCATGAAGATTTTGTGTGAAAATACACAAAATGCTAATGCTAATTGTGTATATGTGTATATATCTATATATCTATATAAATATATGAACATATGAAGCATGAAAATTTTTAATCCAAAAGGAAGGAATTGACATTTGAGTGGAATCTTCAAGCAAGAGAAAGATTTCAAGAGACTAAAACATGGAACAAATCTACATATGGATGAAGGAAAAAGTAGTACAATGTTAGTGAACAGACAATATCTCAGAATGGACTGAATATATAATCAATAAAGGAAAGTAGCATAAAATAAAAATAAATAATAGATTGAAGATAGAATATGGGATCTTCTGAATATCAAGACAGGGGAGTCATTAAAGTTCTATGAAGAGGGAAGTGATATCACTATACCTGCCTATGATGAATATTACTATACAAACAGTATGAAGAATGAAATAGAAAAATGAAAAAATTAAAACAAAACCAGTGATAAAGCTATTGCAGTTATCCAAGCAAAAGTAATGAGGAACTTGAATTAGAATGTTTTGAGTAAGGGCAGTTATGAGTTGTTTTCTCTATTTTCATTTGTTTCATAAAAATGGTTCTGCTGGGAGCTAGAGAGTTGTTGACTATATTGGAGTTCCAATTATCAGATGAAATTTTCATTCTCAGGGTCTACCCTAGCTAGATTTAGCCCCCCTCACTTGACCTATCACTTTGATGAATTGACAGATGAGAATATGTTGGGAACTCAGCTGCAGAACCATTTGGAGAAGAGGTTTGAGCAGTTACACATCTACATTCCATCTTACCTAAAAGTGAAAAGGACACTACGTTGAGAGTACCAAGATTTGAATTGAAATCTAAGTTCTATCATTGTTTCCTTTTGGCAACTCACAACTTTGTTGGGCCTCCTTCAATTTTCTTTTTTTTTTTTTTTTTTTTTTTTTTTTTTGGCTGAGTCAATTGGGATTACATGACTTGCCCAGGGTCACACAGCTAGGAAGTGTTAAGTGTTTGAGGTCAGATCTGAGTCCTCCTGACTTCAGGAGGTGCACTATCCACTGTGCCACCTAATTACCCCCCTTCAATTTTCTATAAAATAAATTGGCTAAGCTAATGTTCTCCAAGAGTCCACATGATTTTCTTATTCTATGCAAATGATGTTTTAGAGATCATTTAATCTATATCTAAAATCCTAATCTCTCTTAAGATCCAGTACTATTTATCCAACTACCTTCAGGACGTCAGTAGATATTGCAAAATACTATATTTTTCACACCTTTGTGTTCAGTTGACTATGAAGACCATGGTCTGCTGCCAGAGATTTAATTGTGAAAGTTAGTTTCCTTTTCATTTTTTTCCCTCAAGGATATCCTAACATGTATATAGATCATTCTAAAAAAAAAACTTTTTATAAATATGAAAAGACGGGCACATAGATTGGTACTTATTGATGTTCTTGAAACACCATTTTTCAGCAGGATTTTTCTCACTTGCAGTTTTTTACACAGTCTTCATTTCATTTGACCTCTCTGGTAAATTTTGACACCATTTATGATCCACTTCTGGATATTGATTCTTTGCTGACTTAATTTTTGTAGTCCTCCACTTCTTTCTGTCTCTGTCGCTCCTGTTTCCTTATCTATTCCCTTTCTAGTCTACTTGTCTAACCATTCTTTTTCCATTTCCTTTACTGAATCATTACTCTTGTCTCATAATTTGAGCCACTGACCACTGAAGTTTGTTGATTAGAGTTAAGACATGTCAGACATGTACTTTAAGAAAATCAGGGATGCAATAGTAAATTAAGTGGAGAGGTGTGCGAAGTATTACCTATTTTGCTAGTTACTTCCTTGGACTCTGCTCTCTTGCTCTCATTTTTTAAAACAAAAACTAAAAGAATACTTAACATAAAATAGATATGAAATGCTCTACATGAAATAATACATATTACTAATACTTCTTTGTGACCCTATTTGGAATTTTCTTGGCAGAGGCACTGAAGTTCTTTACCATTTCCTTCTCCAGCTCATGTTACTGATGAGAAACTAAGATAAACAGAGATAAGTGCCTTGCCCAGAGTGACAAGCTAGTAAATGTCTAAGGACAAATATGAACAAAGATGAGTCATCCTGACTCCAGGCCTGCCACCCTATGTACTGCACCATTTAGTTGTCTATAAATATCAAAAAGTTCTATAGTTAGTAGAAATGTGAAGAAAAATTGTGTGGAGTTCCCTCTTTAAACAGAGGCCTTGAAGGCCAAGACCCTGCCCTTCAGTTAGAGAGTTCAATCAGAGGGGAAAGATAACTGATAAGACATCAGTACCACTGTAGATTGAGTCTCTCAGGACAATGAAATTCCCCAATGATGAGGTTCCTGGGGAAGTAAAGCATGATGAAAGATTTCAAAAAAATCTAAAAGCAGTACAGCTGGCACAGAATGAGAATTCCCAGAAAATGCTCCTTTCTTATATTCTTATAGGAAACATTTAGTCTGCCTTCTATTTAATAGTTTTATACACACACACACACACACACACACAGAGTTAAATAGTGCTATCTGCATAATATACCATATGCATGTGATTATTATATGAATTATATGTAATATATATTCTATTATTTCACTAAGTTCTGGTTATATTCTTGCTATTGGATTTAAAATCCTAAAATATTTATAATTGTACCTTAACAGTTTTCAAAATATTTCCTATATGAATATGAGCTCATGTCAACCCTATTATATTGACAATGGAGATATTATTATTTCCATTTCATAGTTAATGGTACTGAGAAGCTTAAAATAATATTACCTACCTCAGTTCACAAATCTAGAATCTTAATTTGATAACATGCTCTCTCTTTTTGTGTTAAAGTAACATAATCTATTTTTAAAAGATATCACTTTAAATTTAGAAAAGATACCAGCTAGTGGTATAGTGGATAAGCATCAGGTTTAGAGTCAGGGAAACTCTTCATGAATTCAAATCTGGTCTCAGACACTTGCTAGCTGTGTGACTCTAGGCAAGTCACTTGACCATGTTTGTCTCAGTTCCTCATCTGTAAAATGAGCTGAAGAAGGAAATGGCAAAATTACTCCAGTATCTTTGCCAAGAAAATCCCAAATAAGAACTGAAATGGAGAACTGAACACATACACATTTTATACATGTGAAAAAAGATATTATTATATCTTAAATGACATTTGTCTTCCCAGAAATATTAAATATATGCAACTATTTCTAAATAGTTCTTCAATTCTCAAATCTCTAGTTATTTTCCCAGAAATATGAATTCTACTGTACCACTGTGACACATAAATTGCAATTAGTTATATATTTTTTTCTTTATGATATGGCATATGAAGCTCCTGTGATGCAATTTTCAAAAATCTTTACATTAAATGAGTATTTCCAATGGAAGTTAAAGGTAGATAGTTGTGGGAAGATGTTGAGACTTGGAGGAACATACAAAGATTAAAGAGTAATAGTGATCCAACTTTTTGATCTCAGAACTGCTAAAAAAATTATTGAAAACTGCAAAGAGCTGGATTATATGTAGATTATATCAATAATTATACCAGAAATTAAAATGGATAAATCTTAAAATATGTATTTATTAATTTATGATATGGCATATGAAGTTCCTATGATGCAATTTTCAAAAATTTGATTTTGATGTATCCCCAAATCTGGAAACATTTTTTCAATAAAAGTTATTGTTAGTAACAAGCTTTGTGATTATAACAAGATTTGCAATTATTCACTAGTGCTATTCTAATTTATAAAAAATTAATAATCATAAATAGAAAATAATATTTCTATCTAATGAACAACAGAATGGTAAGAAACTTTTAAACTCTTTTTAGAAGTCTAACTCTTAGTTTGAAAAGTAAGATGGAAAATCCATCACGGTCAGTGTAAGAAAATAAAATAACTTCAAATGATTTTTTTTAAAGATAGGAAATAAAGCTGACAAATAATGACACTTGAAAATGCTGGCACTATAAATTTTACAAATATTTATGTTTTGCTAAGTAATGAAAAGAAAGATTGAGAGTGCTACCGTTCAGAGATAAACTTCTGTAGTTTATAAATAAATAAAAGTTTATATCCTTACGTATCATATGAACTAAATGAAGGAAAATAGAGAGACTACAATAAACATATTCTACTCATCTTTACTCAAAACTTACAAACTCACCTTAACTCAAACCTTCATTCTTGATGAATTTTTTTTTCCTAGAAGCACTAGCATTTTATACCAAAGTATATTTCCTGTTTCACTGAAAGATTTGTATGCATGTACACAGGTCTTCACTACAGTTATGAGTTTAAAAAAAAAAAAAAAAAAGAAATACTATCATGCTACATTCTAAAATAGTAGCAAATTATGTCATTGCAGGCAGTCATTTTCTGAAATAAAATAAAACACATATCTACTTTTCATTTTTATTTTATATTCAGCATTAAAATATTAACCATTCAATATACTTTAAGGTGCTTTTTTTTCAGAAAAATAAATTCAAGATCCACTTCAATAAATATGAAGAATAATTTCACTTAAATATTTGTCAAACTAAGAACAAACTAAAGCACCAACCTCCTCCTAGACCCAGTTTAACATATCTCAACGATTATATGAGTATGAGCAAAAAAACAACACCTATTACTGATTCCCCTTCCCCCCAATTTCCATTCACTTGATTCCATTTGAATGTCACCTGTCTTCTGAGAAAGAAGTAATGAGCTCAAGATGAAGAAAAATACTTTTTTGGCTATAGTTAATACAAGAATTCTTTTTGCTTCACTATACATATTTGTTTCATGCTTTTTTTTCTTTTTCCAATGGCAAGCGAGACAAAAGGCAAAAAAAGTAAATGCTTATTAATTGGGGAAAAAAAAATTTGGATTCAGAGATTTGATCCAGAAATTCCCTTCCAAGGTATATCCCCTAAGAAGATTAATGATTTTTAAAAATTCATTATTCAGCAAAATACTGATAAGCAAATATTCTTACAGTAACAAAATAATTTAATTGTTCATTACAATTTGACAAAGTATTACTATTAATGGACATATGTTTTCAAAGCTGAATGAAAGAAAAGTTGCTATATACCAAAACAATATAGTAGCAAAAATACAACAACCCTCTTAACAAACTGGATAGAAATCAGTAGAAGAAAATCAAAACAAACTTCAATATATGAATAGTACAGTCATGTATTACAAGAAATATCTGTCATCTAAGAATTTAATTCTACTAGAGGTGTTGTAATGATTGTTCTAATTCTCACATCCACCATAGTCATGTTAACAAAGGTTCAGGTCATGGATTGCTTAACTGCCTCTTACCCTTGCATAAATGAACATAAGAAATTTCAAATGGTCCAAAGAATAACTTCTGAAAGGACCCTTATGCCAGTAATCAAAGCTTCAATTTCTTCAGGTTTCCACTGCTCAGCTCACGTTGGTTTTCTCTATAGCAGCAGTTCTCAATATATGATTCAAAGACCTTTGTGTTTCTGAGACTTTTTTGAAGGGGTCCATCAGGGGAACACTATTTTTATAATATTAAGATGTTACTTGCTTACTAAAAAAAATTTTGCTTACTTAAAAAGCAAATTCAATTTGTGTAAGGGTGAATTTTCTTCAAATACGCTAACTAAAATATTATATCACAATAGACTGAATGCAGAAACAGATCTAGTAGTTTTCTAGTAAGCCAGGTATTAAATAGATTTGCAAAAATATGTAAAATAATGACATTTCTCACTTATTTCTATTATAGAAAACAGAGACATTTTTATTAAAAATGGTATTTATGTTAACATGTAATGGTTTATTGTTGTTATTTTAAATTAATAAATACATATTTTAAGATTTAGCCATTTTAATTTCTGGTATAATTATTGATATAATCTACATATAATCCAGCTCTTTGCAATTTTCAATAATTTTTAATAGTTCTGAGATCAAAAAGATGGAGCACTATTAAATACACATTTAATCTACAAAGTTCAGTAAAACTAATCTTAGGCCCCTTCTATTTTCTTCTTTTATTGACCTCTATTTTCAATTCCTAATTCCTATTCAAGTAACATAAAAGACACAAGTAATCCCACTACTTTTTTAGGTAGGTGTTTCAAAGTCTGAGGCCAGCACAGACGCAAATAATCTTCACCTATAAATGTTGATTATTATTAAAGGGCTAAATGATAATACCCTCTTCTTTTTTAATTTACAGGAAGTCTTCTCCTTTCTCCCTCCTTTTTGCTCTGAATAGTGACATGGCCTTGACCTGGGAGTCCCACAATTCTACTCAATTACATCAAGTGTCAATCATGAAGAGGTCTGGGTTCAAATTATAGGCACAATAGAATAGTGAGAATCACAACAAAGTAGCAAAAAAGAGCTGATTTTTAAATAATTAGGGGAGCTCATACTTCTAACAAGAGTTAGCAAAACCCTGCAATGTAGCTAAAGGAACCTTCTAGTATAATTGTCTCAATCCTTGGAGTATGAACAAATTTTAGAATTTAATACCTTATGTATTCAGTTATGTATCTTACTATATTTATGTATAAATTAAAACTAAAACTTGACTGTCCATAGCATACATTTAAACCTCTTTTCTACTGTCTAAGCTCTCTCACTTAGTGACCTTATCAGCTCACATGAATTTTAATTATTATATCTATGAAGATAACTCATAGTTCTACATATTCTGTCCTATTCTCTCTTCTGTGCTCTAATGCTGAATCGCGAATTGTATATCAATCAACCAATATTTATTAAACAAGTACTATGAGTACTATGTGCCATGCTATGAAACAATGCCTAATCACAAGAAGCTTACATTTTAATTGGAGAAACAAAGATATATATACACAGAATATAAATAAAGAGCTTAAATGCAACTAAATACAGAATGGTTTATTAATTTAGTAATTTGAGGGACAGCTTTTTAAACCAACAGAGCAGTGTTCAGTGCAAACAGCTCCAATGTAATTGCCAGATGATGTGGAGAAATCCCCAAAGTGGTAAATAGAAGGGAATTAGATAGGTTAACTGCCTGGGAGAGAGGGTTTTGCTTGTATTCCTACAGACAGAGAAGGAAACAGATGGGTGGCAATGAACACCTGGAGAGAGGCAGAAAAAGAGAAAAACCTCAAAACAAAGGAGAATTCCTAAAAACCATCTGACACTGAAGGAGCATGGCTGATAATGAGATGGTTAAAGAACTTTAAAATCTGCAGGAATCATTGGATTCCCTAACACAAGGTAAGACTGTTTCAGGGCTTGAAAACCAGCAGGAATCATTGTAAAGGGTTGATGAAAAATTGTTGATGAGACTATTGCAGGACTTCAAAACTTGCAGGAATTATTGGATTCCTGGCACATGAACTAATGGACAATAGATTCCTTTTGGAATATTTGTAGGACTTATGGATATGTATAATTCCTCATGTTGATTTATGTTATTTGTTACATCACTTCTAGCCTGTGTTATATTGCTATGTGCTTATGTAATTTATATAATTATGTGTAATACCTCCCATATTGATGGATTTATGTACACCTTGTTTCAAGTTCTGACCCATAACACCTCAGTGATAGAGCAGTGCAGTTGGGGGATCTGAGTTCAAAAACAGTTTCAGACACTTAACACTTACTAGCTGTGTGAGCTTAATCCCAACTGCCTATCCAAAAAAAAAATATATATATATATATATATATATATATATATGTATGTATATATATATATATATATATATATATATATATATATATATATAATGAGAGGGAAAGCATTAACATTTGAAAAGATCATGAAAAGCTTAATGAACACTAAGTGTTGCTTGAGCTGTGATCTGAAGGTGCCTTTTCAAAGGTTGGGTGAAAGAGGAAACAAATGCCAGGCACAGGGAACAACCAGGGTAAAAAGAGAAGATAAGAGTGTCCAGTATGAAAACAGGGAGAGGGTATTATGGGAGCCACCTGCCAGTGGCTGCTGGGGATCTAATTCTGACCAGCAGAATAGATCCTTTCATGTGAGAGGATGATAATGATAACAATGAAATTGAGGGACATTTTCTGACCTCTCTCCTCTCTTGCCTCATCTATTTCATTCCCAATTCACAAGCAACATCTGTGTCAGTAAAGGCCGATTTGCAATTACTTCAAGTGTGTTATGATTCACAGCTATGGGGGCTTTTAGAGAACCAACCTGCCCCTTAATGATAGAATCCCCTTTAACCCTTTACAAGCTTTCTGGGTTTTGCACTTGGGCGTGGTCCTTAACAAGGGGGGAGTCACTGGAATTAAGTGGGATTATGACATGGTCGGATCTGCCCTCACAGAAAATTACTTTGGAAGCTGTGGTATATAATAGACTGGAATGAGAAGAAATTTGAAACAGGAGGACTAATTATGAAGCTATTGCAATAGTCTAGGCAAAAATGATGAGAGCCTGAACTCAATTGGTACCTTTGTGAGAAGAGAGAGGAGAGTCAGATATAAGAGATGTTGGGGAAGTAGAAATGACAAGATTTAACAACTGAGGTGATGGAGATTTAAAAGTGGATGATAATTCTAAAGATAAAGAACCTTAGAGGTATAATGGAGGTGTATTGGACAAAAATAGAAAAATTTAGCAAGGGTAAGGGAGAAAGAAAGCACAGAGATAATCAAGTTCTGTTTTGGACATGCTGAATTTGGAATGTCAATTAGGGCACAGAGTTTGAATAGCATACAAAAATATTTATTTTTTGGTAGTAGCAATAAACATGAAGGAAAAGCAAATGTTCTAATATTAGTTGGTGATTGATTTAACAAATTATAAGTATATAATGGAATTTTATTGTGATGGAAATGATAAATACAAAGAATTAAGAGAAACTTCGGATGACTTACATGAACTAGAAAAGAATGAAATAAGCAGAAATGAGTGCAATTTACACCATAAAGCAGAGTGATATAAAGGAAAAAAGCAATGAAAACTTCAAAATTCTGATAGATTCAGTAACCAATCATGGCTTGAGAAGACTGAGGATGAAGCATGTCTCCTGTCTCCAAAGAGATAGTAGAATATAGATTTGGTTTGAGGAATATTTTTTAAATTTAATTTATTAGTTTGTTTTTACAAGCATCAACTATCACTCCCAATTGAACATTAAAAAAAAAGAAAAAGAAAAAAACCTTGATTACAAATATAGTTATGTAAAACAAATTCCCTCATTGACTATGTCCAAAAATGTGTCATTCTGCATTTTAAGTTCATCACCTTTCTGAAGAAAGGTAGATAATATATTCAATCCTCTGGATTCATAGTTTATCATTTCATTGAATAGCATTCTATAAAGTCTTTCAAAGTTGTTTTTCTCTATACTGTTGTTCTGAGAGTATAAATTGTTCTACTTGTAATCACTTCACTTTCCAACAGTTTCCTCTCATACTGACATTTCTTATAGCACAATAATGTTTATATACTTTGACATTTAAAAAGCTTGAGAGACATAATCTCTGGATAATTAGTCATTTTATTAATTATGTTAGCATTTTTAATAAAAGAAGTTAGTGGCACTATTGAATACCAAAGTCCTTCATGGTGGTGGGCTTAAAACTTCTATGGCCTTGGAAAAGTGGATTTCTAGAGGATGGCAATCAATTCTGGTTAGCAAGTAATGAGACAGAATTAATATTACAGTGAAGTACTGGACCCTAAAGAATTCTTTCATTTTTACTTTTAAATTATCCCCAGCTGTGGGCAATCTAATCAAAGAATCTATCTCAACACAAACCTGAATACAACACAAGGGATTCAAATTCCTTGTAAAGTTGGTTGGGGTCTGATCAAGACTAAGGAGAGTTGATAATCTCATTATCAATAATGTCCTTACAGAAACTAAACTTTGAAATGGGGAATATAGAAAAAAGGAAACTCCAGAATTGATCTCCCCAAATCATTGGTTAATAATAATCTTTCTCTCAATCCTATAATTTGTTTAGATCTATTAAGAGGTATGACTCTATCAAAGGGTATATATATACTAGTAACTTGGAGGATATAGTTCCAAATTGCTTTCCAAAATTACTAGATTAATTCATATATCCAGCAACAGTACAACAGTATGACTATATTCTCTCTGATAAGAATCATTTTGCTGGAGTTTTTTGTTGGTTTTTTTTTTGTCATTTTTACCAATTTGATGGGTAAGAGACGGGAACCTCAGAATTGATTTTATTTTAGGTATATATTTTTAGACATTTCCAATGTGCTAATTTGTTTTGCTTCACTGAAATTTATTTGTTACAAGAGAGAGATGGAATCTTTAAGAAATGACAGTGATCGTTTAAAAAAAAAAAAAGCAATACAATATTTTTTAAATTTGAAAACTTAATTATTTTTAAAAATACATATGGAGGGCTACATCAACCAACAATCAAATATTTACTGAATGCTAGGTCTAGTATGAAAAACAAACAAAAAACTACTACAAAGTCCTAGTCTTCAAGAAATTTATACACAGGGGCAGCTAGGCGATGCAGTGGATAGAGCATCAGCCTTGAAGTCAGGAGGACTGAGTTCAAATCTGACCTCAGTAACATTTTCTAGCTGTGTGGCCCTGGGTTAGTCACTTAATCCCAATTGCCTTAGCAAAAAAATAAAAGAAAGAAAGAAACAAATTTATATCCAAATTAATAAGATAAGCATTTGTGAAATTATATGTAACATGCCTATAACTGTCACTTGAGGGATCTAAAATTACCAATAATCCCAACAGAAAAGTAATATTTAGTTATAATGTCAAATCTATTTTGGATTTTTTAATGATTAAAAATCATATACCTTATGAATATTAGGGTTCATATTGCATATTTTATAATAAATGCATATTGTAAAGATAAAAGATAGCAGATTCATGGGATACTGATAGAACATCCATTGAAGAAATATGTATTATTCTTTCCACATAAAACTAAGGCAAGTTTCTTAAAATGAAAACATTTAAGTCCATACTGATGACATAGCAATCATAACAAAAACGTTAGTAATTAACAATATTTTTTAAAAATCATGCTAACATTTAATAAAAGAGCTCAGTGGCATTCTTGAATACCAAACCAATATGTTTTTATCTTAGTTGATTAATCAGAATTTCAATCCCTTCTTTTCATTGTAATTTTTTTATAGTAGTTTGGGGACCTTAGAAGAACTTTCAGTTATTTTTCTTAAGTTATGCAAATGGTAATCATTTATACTCCCATCTCATTTACACTCCATTGGAGGTAATAACTAAGGATTTTGTTAATTCATTTCAAGGAACAGAGCCAGTAAGCCAAACAAACAATTTCTCAAAATAGTATTAATAAAGTCTGTTGCTTAGTGATGAGAGAACTATTCAAGGAAATTTTAAATTGGAAAGTGAATTTTATTCACTACAGTAAAATTCTCTTACAAGGAAAGAATTATTGCCCTACTCAGAACTCTTCTAGCCTATTCCAAATACCTGAAATTCATTTGAGCTATACATTCATAGAATGTGTTCTCTTTCATTTTACTCCTTATTGTTCAGTTAGAACCCCATTTGAATGAAACAATGGCAGGCATTATAAAAATTATAGAAGAGGATAAAGATAAAATTTAACCAACAAAATTACCATTACCCCCAAAAAAAAAAAAATCCAAAAAAACAAAGGATATTTCCATGATACAGCATATCACCTGGAAAGATAACAACTTTTTTTATATTTTATTTTTCTCAGTTACATATAAACTGTATATGTTTATATACATATATGAATATATTTTTACATTTTTTATATTTGTTCTTAAAACTTTAGTTCCAGATTCTCTCCCTTCCTCCCACCCCATACCTCCATTGAGAAGGCACATGTGAGGTTATACAAAATATTTCCATAAAATATAATGAAAAAAAAAAAAACACAGATCTCTCTTCTGGGGGAAATAAAGTATGCCTCAGTTTATATTCAGACACAATCAGTACTTTCTTTGAGTATGGATAGCATTTTTCATCATAAATCCTTCTGAATAGTCTTGGATCATTGTATTGGCTGAAACTAGCAAAGTCATTCAGCTGATCATCCTACAACCTTGCTATTACTTTGTAACAGTACATTTTACTTTGCATGAGCTCATGATGGACTTTTTAGGTTTTTCTGAGAGCATCCTGCTCATCTTTTCTTATAGAACAATAGCATTCTATCATTCAGCCATTCTCTAATTAATGGGAATCTCTTCAATTTCCAGTTCTTTATCCTAAGAAAAGAGCTGCCATAAATATTGTTGTACATTATAGGTCCTTTTGCTAATATTTTTTAAAATTTCTTTTGGGACACATGCCTATAGTATATTGTCCAGTCAAGGGTATCTATGATTTTATAACCCTTTGGGCACAGTTCATAGCATTTGATAATTTATTAATTGGAGAATGGCTCTTATTTTTTATAAATTTGACTCAATTCCCTACACATTTAAAAAATGAGGTCTTCATCAGAGGAACTTGCTTCAAAATTCTTTTCACAATTACTATTGCTAACTATATTTCCTGCCCATTTTATTCTCTCTCTCCTTTTACCTTGTCCTCCTCAAAAGTGTTTTGCTTTTGATCACTCCCTTCCCCAATACACCTTCCCTGTTTCTCATATTCCCTTCACCTCCTACTTTCCTAGAGGAGAAGACAAGATTTCCATACCTATTTTGAGTGTATATGCTATTTCCTCTTTGAGCCAATTATGATGAAAATAAGGTTCACTCATTCCCCTTCCCCTCTCTTTTCCCCTCCACCATAAAAGCTTTTTCTTGAATCTTTTATAGCAAATAGTTTATACCATTCTACTTCTCCCTTTCCCTTTCTCTCTGTACATTCCTCTCTTCTTAATTATATTTGACTTATATATATTTGACTTGAATAGCTTCTTCTGCATAACTATAGTAACTTTCCATAGTCAGAATCTATTTCTGTTGTTTGTTCATTTTCCCAGTCTATACCTCAACTTTTAACTCTTAGTTAAAGTAGGGGTTCTGTCCATAGTGCAGGGTGTACAGTTCTAAGTTTCATGGGTATTGTGCAACTATTTTTCACAGATCCTCCTAGACCAATAAGTTTTCAATTCTTCCAAAGGTGGTATGAACTAATAAGAAGTGTGTTTACTACTCTCTTTGACCTATGCTCTGGTCTATGAATAACTACAAGCATTCTTTTCTGTTCTGGAACTGCAAGGAAGGGCCTCAATTCACGGTGGCTATAAGTTTTAGTGTGCTAGTGCTCCCACTCACCCTGGTACTGTGAATCAGGACTGAAATGCAGATCCTCTCTGGGCTGAGACTGCTGGAAGCAGCCACTACAGTTCAGTTGCTACCACCTACTGAGGCCCCACTGCCGACACTGCTAATTCAGTAACTAAGTCTGGTCCTGATTTGCTGGGATCAGGGTTCTGCCGGCACAATCTACACCAGGACTACATTCCAGTCCTACCCTGATGCAGTAGATCTTTTCACTGACCTTCTAAGTTGTTTTCAGCTGAAAAATTGATCTACTCCATCTTTTTATGGATTCTGATGCTCTAAAATTTGTTTAAAGTCCTTATTTAAAGGTATTTGAAGGGGTCTAGGGAAGAGCAGTGGGCAAGTCCCTACCTTTACTCCATCATCTTGGCTTGCTTCCACCTAGCTAGACTTTCAACCCACCTACTAAAACAAAGGAAAACAAAACACATATAAAGAACCAGGAATTTAATAGCGTATTGGAGTGGGAATAGTGTAACATATGCTCTCCCCCTTCCCAGGTTAAATTACTATAAAGAAACTTAGAATCAAATAGTGCATCACTAGATCTTAGAAGCTAGGATTATAGTTTTACAAATTTTGCAACTAATAACAAAATTTCATAAATATTCATCTGAATTTTTAAATGGAGCTCATGGTAATGAAAAAATTCTAGAAAATCAAATTTCAGTTATTATTGAGTGATTATTATAAAGAACTTTCTTTAAGAAAATGACAGCTCAGGAAAGAAAAGAAACTATTTACTTAATGATAATACCAATAATCTCATTTTACTTAATGATAATACCAATAATCTCATTTCAGTACTTCAAGGATTTGTGATTTTCTAAAAGTACTTCCCTAGCAAAAAACCCAAAGTATTTACATAAATATATATTCCCAAGTTAATATACAACTTCCAACTCCAAGTAGAATAAAAGCTACTTAAATGCAGCAAAATTTTTCCTTTTTTCTATGAATTTTCAGCATTTAT
Organism: Sarcophilus harrisii; assembly: GCF_902635505.1. Classification (NCBI taxonomy): domain Eukaryota; kingdom Metazoa; phylum Chordata; class Mammalia; order Dasyuromorphia; family Dasyuridae; genus Sarcophilus; species Sarcophilus harrisii. The sequence goes on from NC_045426.1 coordinate 238,670,182, forward strand.
TGCAGTGACCTATCTTTAGTAGATGCTTCATAAATGTTTACTGACTAATCAACAAACATTTATTAAGTTTCTACTAGTATATCTGTGAATGTTTTGTAGCACAAAGCAATGAAAGTTCCTCTACATGCTAAGTCCAGATAGAGAGCTCATAGACTCAGGGGTATAGACTGAAACATATTTTCTTTCTTTTTTTTTCCTTTTATTTGGGGATAGGAGAGTAGGGGGGAGGGATATAGTTATGATTAATGCAAGAATTTGTTGGGGAGGTTCAGATTTTTGTCATTTCAAAGGATAGGGAAAGAGGAGAAAGGAGAGAATTTGGAGCTAATAAAATAAAATTGAATTTTTTAAAAATCAGTGTTCTTTATATGAAAACACCTAGAATAGGATTGCTATCTTTGTGAAGCTTGGTCTTTTTGTTCAGTTATATCTGACTCTTTATGACCTCATTTGAAGTTTTCTTAGCAAAGATATAGGAGTAGTTTGCTATTTTCTTCTCCAACTTATTTTACAGATGAGAAAACTAAGGCAAACAGGATTAAGTGGCTTGACAAGGCTCATATAGCTAATAAGTATCTGAGGACAGATTTTAACTCAGGAAGATGAATTCTTCCTAATTCCAGGCCTGATATGCTATCTCCTGCACTACCTAACTGCCTTAGTTTACATCCTAAAAGCATTTTTCTCTTTGAATTGCTGAATGTGTAAGGCCAAACTGAATGTTTCCCAGATACTATGAGTTTTGAGCTCTTGCACTCACCTTTAAAAGGTTTTTCTCTTTTTTTGCTATCACATTGCTACTCATTACTTTGTGCTGCTATCCAGCATGTCTAGAATAATTTTAAAAATGGGAAATTACATTCACATTTTCTTAATATTCATGTCTTTAAAAATTAACTCTTGTGAAGATTCATAGTGGGGAGGAGAAATGACTATAAAAATAAAAAAAACTATAAAACTATAAAATAAAAGAAATGAGTATAAAATAAAAGGTAACACTAAAATACTAAATTTTAAAAAAATAATTTCCAAGCAGTTAATCCACTTGCAGGTAGACAGTAATATGTAATAAAAAAAAATTAGACAAAATTATTACAAGATAAGGCTGGCTTACTTTCAAGAGAAATCATTAGTAGGTAGAGATAGTAGATGATAGATGCTGAAATCACCTTCTGAAGTCCTTTCACACATTTATAAACTGTGCAGTCCTTTAGAGAAATTTGAAGGTGGTCAACAAATATAATTAAAATTAAAATCTGTCTAGGATACTGCTCACAATCATGACTAACAGACAAAACTACCTTTTTTGAAAAGTATAGGCAAGCTGGTTTAACTGAAGCAGTAAGCCATTTCCAGGGAGAGAGAAAATGAAGGATGAAGCCTGTTCCAGGTAGGTGTGGCCACCACTAAAGTGTACTGAATTGGGGGAGGGGAGAGAGGAGGCTATGTGTGTCATGATTGTACTTGCCTTTCAGAAAAAACATTTTAATCACTGAATAGAGAATAGACTGGAATGAGGAGACAGGAAGCAGAATTCAACATAGTGGTTGGGATTAGCATAATAGAAGCTTTCTTTATTCATTATTATAAAGGTTAAAAAAGAAAAAAGAGGGGAGATAATTCTATTTATTCTAAGTTTAGATGTCTCCATTCCCAATTATAACAGGTTGGATAGTTTAAACGTATTTTTAGGTTCCCTAAGTACCACAGAAATTTCATTAAAATGTTCTTACCATATGTAAATTTTTAGTTTTTGAGGCAGAGTTTGAATGAAGCAGACATTATACATAAATATAAACTTATTATATAATGTCTGGAACATAGATAACACTTTATTCATGTATTAAATAATTAACTGATCAAGAGATATAAACATATGGTTATCAAAAGAAGAAACCAAGCTATCAATAGTAATGAAAGAATGCTCCAATACAATAATGATCACAAAAATGAATATTTTAAAAATTCTGAAGTTCTCTCTCATACCCATCAGATTGGCAAAGATGATAAAAAAAAATTATTATTATTGTAGAAGCTAGAAGATTGGCAACTCTGTTGATTATGCTGTAAATTGGTCCTGCCATTCTAGAAAGCAATTCAGAATTATGCCCACAAAAATCACTAAAATCTGTATGCCCTTTACCTAGCAATATAACTCTATGTCTATTCCCCCAAAAGACTAAAGAAATAGGAAAAAGGACTCAAATGTATAAAATTATCTACAGCAGCACTTTTTGCATCAATTAGAGAATGACTAAACAAAATGTAATATATTAATATAATAAAAAAGATTTTTCATCTTTTTTGTGTCACTTTGACAGCTCGGTGAAATCTGTGCATCCCTTCCCAGAATAATGTTTATCGCTTCTATTCATAAATGGAAGAAATGATATTTTGAAACTATTTTCTCTACAAAAGTGAATGATCTTTGAAGCTGAAGAGACAGAGCAAAAATAACTTGCAGGTATAACATTATTATAGTAACAGGAATACACTTAACATCTATTAACATAAAATCAATCCTTCAATGAGAAAAAAAAAAATTCAACTGAGAAACAAACAGAGATTAAGAGATTTGCCTAGGGTCACACTGCTACTAAGTATCTGAGTCTGGATTTGAATTTAGGCCTTTTTGATGCCAGGCTCAAATTACAGTGCCAACAGCTGCTCATATTTTTTAAATGCAAAGGCTAAATCAAATATTATTCATACTTTTATTCTTCCATAGTGCCTGTTATACTTGCACTTAATAAATGTCTGTTACATTGAAATTAAAATGCCAGGTGAGAAAAAAGATAAAAGTAAATTTCTGAATTTAGGTTAAAAAATTCAAATGTGTAAAACATGGGGAAACCAGCTTAAAAAGGTTCTATAAAAAAAAAAAATTTGAGAGTTTTAGTCAAGTTTGAGTTCAATGTTACAGCAATCAAAAAAGCAAGAGACACACACGATGGAAAAATGGACATACAGTATCCATAAGATGATTATATGATATTGGCAATATTGCTTTGAGAAACATTATTCATTTCTATGTTTCACAATTTAAAAGGGTCATTGGCAAAATCTAAGTCTAATGGTAGATGGCCGGAATGGATGGAAACTCTCTTATATAATGTAAAATTTTGATCAAAAATGTATTCTGTCAATGTGCCATCAACTTTGTCCATCAATTAGCTCAAATCAATAAGGAAAGTGAGATTTTTTCTAAACAGGATCAAATGGGCAAAAGTAGAAATGCAAATTTAAAATGTAAAGTAAAAAGAGATGGGCACTTCCTGGTACTTAATAAAATTTTAACTAACAATTAATAAAAACTACTAATTGCAGTGTCAATGAACTTCAAATTTATTATTTTATTTCTGGCTATTTTGGCCATATTTTCCCATTTTGGATTCTAGTTGGATGTCAAATATATTTTTTAAAAATAATTCTTCTGCTGTTTCTTTTTTTAAAATATTAGTATAGAGAAGTATTAGAAGGTCGAGTGTTTCTTAGCCATCTGTTCCACTATGCTATATACATCAGTTCATAAACAGAGGCAGTTTTACCTACCGGGCTCTTTGATTGCTTCATACAAATGTACCAGCTGCCTAACTGTGCTGAGCATGCTTGCTGTGCTTTTTTATGAACTAATTGCATCCATGGGGCTAACTTAAAGCAGTACTTCTCTAGCATCACCTTTGCCAACTATGACAGCTGTTGTAAGAAAGCCTGTAGTGCACACAATCGCTTGTGGCCTTCCTTCAAACATGGCTATGCAAATCTCTGAATAGTTTATTTCTGAATAATGTGTTTTTCTAATAGAGTGTCAGGACAATAAAAAGTCTAAACAGAATCAGTATAATCATATTGCTCATTGTATATATTTGTCTGTAAACAATTATTTTAAGTTTTTTTTTAACTTACATTCTTGTTTGCAGAAATTCTTGAAACTAAATTAAGTCTGCTAATGAACCAAGTTAATACTATTTAACATGCAAGTAAAATATCTTACACAAATATGCATTCTCAATAAAGGTCAAGGAAATCAGAAATTTAATTTATTTTAAGTGAAAAATACTTTATTAAGACAAATATAAGATTTAATATATAGGCTAGAATATGTACATATATATATATAATATTTTGAATAAAAATTTGAAAAATGAAAATTTAATTTATTACCACCAGATAAAGCCAGTTTAAAATTTTAAATTAAAAAAAAAAGTCAAATAAACTAGTACCCAGAGAAGACTAGGGACAGGTTAATAATAATATCTGTGCCAAACCCTGCACCAAAAATGGGGTACACATGTACAAACAATGAAACAATCCCTGTTTGCAAGGAACTTCTATCCTAATAGGATGACAAGCATTTACATAAAGACATAGAGCATAAACATAAAATAAGTAAATATACATAATAAGGAATTAAATAAAGGCAGTTTTGGAGCGAGGCTATTTGCATTTATAGTGACTAGAAAGGCTTAATGCAAAGGATGGTATTGCATGTTAAAGGAATAAAAGGAGTCAGGTAAAGGTAAGGAGAGAGTACATTCAAGGTGTGGAAATAGCTAGTACAAAATTGCTAGTAAGGAAAACTGAAGATGGTAAAGAAAAGGCTAGTTTGGCTAGATCACAAAGTGCATAGAAAAGAATAATGTCCAATGAGGCTGGAACGTTAGGAAGGGGACAAGTTGTGGAAGGCTTTAAAACCAAACAGAATAGCTTATATTTTAAAATAGGACAACAAAAACCACTAGGAATTGATTGAGTAGGAGAATGAAATGGTCAGATCTATGCCAAGAAAAATAAGCTAGTCAGCAGAGAAAAATCGGAGGGGGAGATTCTTGAGGCAGGCTAATCATTTAAGAGGTTGCTACAATGACTGAGATAAGAAAAGATGAGAAACAGGACTAATATGATAACTGTGAAGAAAAGTGGAAAGAATTGAGAGTAAAGAGAGAGGCAAGATGCAAGAGATGTTGCAGAATTAAAAAAGAGAAGCTATGGGAAATGATTAGATATATAGAGTGAGGGATTATGAGGAGATAGTGATCCAAAAAAAAAAAAAAGAGACTGAGAGAAGAAGTAAACAATAAGGGAAGGGGAAAATAGAGAAAGCCGTGTCAGAGGTATAGTAGATAAGAGTATTGGTCTCAGAATTGGGAAGAACTGGGTTCAAATCCTATCTCAGATACTTACTGGCTATCACTTAAACTAAATGTGCCTTAGCTTTCTCATCAGTAAAATGGAGATAACAGTGCTTATCTCACAGAGTTGTTGTAAAGATCAAATGAAATATCCTATGGAAATGCCTACTGTTATTATGTTCAGGACGAAGAGTGGTCAATCAAGTCATCAACAAGCATTTAGAAAGGGAAAAACAACATTCTAAAGGGAAAAACTCTTTGTCCGTTACAAATTAAAGATGTCTCCTTGCTGGAATCCTGTGTATTCTCTCTACTTAGGTTTATAGGCTTAAAAATGAAAGACATCTTATGAGGGTGTCTTTTTTAATCCTTTCCTTTTACAAATGTGCAAAATATGAGAAGTGATCCATCAAAGGTCACCCAAGTAAAATGACAGAGGTAAAATTTGGACCCAGGCTCTCTGACTCCAAATATAGCATTCTTTAATACTGCAGCAGGCATCATTTAGATTTCTTTTTGGGGAAAGAATTTACTTCTTTTAATGATTTTAAACTTCATGTTACAAGTCCTACGTGTGATGGAAAGTACCATCCACATCAAGAGAAAGAACTATAAAGGCTGAATGTGGATCAAAGCATAGTATTTTCACCTTTGTTGTTGCTGTTGTTTGTTTGCTTGTTTTTTTTTTCTTTCTCATGTTTTTTTTTTCCCTTTTGATCTTATATTTTTGCACAGCATAAAGAATATGGAAATATGTTTAGAAGAATTGCACATGTTTAACTTATATCAAATTGCTAGTTCCTTTGGGGAGGGAGAAAAATGTGGAACATAGGGTTTTGCAAAGGTGAAAGTTGAAAAATGATTTTGCATGTATTTGGAAAAATGAAATGCTATTTTAAAAAGTAGGTCTTAGCATTATATATATATCAACAAATGGACAAACATTTTTGTGTGCTTTCCACATGAAAGGTATAATTCTAGGCAATGTAGGAAACACACTTATAGTTGTTATCACAGAAAGAATGTGTCATTAAACATCAAAATCAATCATTGATTCTTATGCAGAGAATCTCAAAACCCATTTTTGGACAATTATACAATCAAAGATTTTGATCTATTTGAGACCCCAGAGATGATTTAGAGTGGACTACCTCCTCCTGAAACTACCACTCTATATCTCTATTCCATTTCATAATCAAATGAACAAACAGATGAGTAAAAAAGAATAAGTTCTTCTTGTGCACAAAGCATTGTCTTAAATGCTGGGATTACAAAAAGAAGAGCAAGCCACTCCCAGCTTTCTAGGAGCTCACACTCTTAAAAAAGAAGACAAATAAGCAAAGGAGGTTTCAGTTGCAAGTCACTTAGAAAGATCCATTGCTTTTTAAAATATATCAGTAAAGTAGACCATTATGTATGTTCTTTAATGTCATTTATCGTATGCCTAGTCTTTTGACTTTTGAAACATTACTCCTTTATAATGGTAACTGCTATATGTTGTGTGATCCTTACTATGATATCTGGTACTTGAAAATTTTTTCTACTGCTTGTAGTATTTTTTATTTGATATGAATTTTGTGATTATCCATATCAAAATGAAAAAAGAGGGATTCACAATAAATTAAGATGAAATGAAGCTTATTATTCAAAACTCTCAACCATCTAAATACCAACAAAATCAATATCGAATGAAATTAATGAGTATATCCAAAAGTGTAAGATATTCAGATTAAGATAATAAGAAATAGAGAATTTAAACAAACCAAATGAACTCTCAAAGAATAATGAGATCCAGACTAATCAATTGTATCAAACATTTAAAGAACAACTTTTATATTATGCAAATTGTTTACAAAAATAGCAAAATAAGAGATCTTACCAAATTTCATCTACACTACAAATGTGATCTTGATAAGTAAACCATAGAGAGTGAAACCAAAGAATACTATAGACCACTATCCTATTAGGAGAAAAAGGTTATCTTTGTTATATACTTATTGCAAAGATTATTTATCATGTTTGATTTATATTAAGAACACAGGGTTGTGTTTGTCAACTAAAATTATATGATTATATCAATAGATGCATAAAAAGTTTTGGAAAAAAAAAACATAATACCCATTTCTGTTAAAACACTAAAAGAACGGGAATAAATGGCCTTTTTCTTAACATGACAAATAACAGACATCTATAACCAAGAGCCAGAATTATATGTAATAGTTATAAACTTTAGTCCTTTCCAGTAAGAAATATCAGGGGTGTCTACTGTCAATACTTCTATTTAACATAATGATAGAAACAGAATAGAAATAGACAAGAAAAAGAAATTTTAGGAATAAGTATAGGTAAAGAAAAAAACAATTTTTTAAAAACTTTTTACAAAGGTAAACGGCATAACTAGAGAATCTTTGAAAGTCAGCTAAAAAAGGAAAAAAAATAGCTTCAGTAAAATCATAGGTTTAAAATATAAATCTAAACAAATAAGCAGAATTTCTTTATAATACCAATAAAATCCATGAGGGAGAGAGAAAAAAAACAGCAATTCCATTTAAAATACATACAAAATTTATAAATGTGTAAAAATGTAAAAAAAATAAAAAATAAAAATGTGTTTTTAAAAAGTATAAAAAAATTTTTAAAATAAAATATATAAAAATATACACTTAAAACCTATATGACTATATAAAACACATTATAAAAATAAAGACATTTAACTAATGAGAGAATATGAATTGCTTATGTGTAGGTTGAGCCAATATAACAAAAATGACATAACATATTTATTCAGTGTCCTACCTATCAAACTACCAAAAGATTACTCTATAATGCTAGGGAAAAAAAAATAAAATTCATCTGTAGGCATAAAAAGTTGAGTATTTATAAAATAGCAAGAATCTCAAGAGAAATAGTGAAAAAAATTGGAAAGTCAGGGTTCTGGCAGTATCGCATCAAAAACTATATAATGAATGAAATCACTCTCAAAACAATTTGATAATGGTTAAGAAATAAGTCAATCAGTGAAACAGATCAGATATATCAGACAACAGAAACAAACAAACATAGCAGCCTAGTACTCAATAAATGCAAAGATAACAATTACTGAGGCTATTCACTATTTGGTAAAAATTACTGGGGAAAATAGATAGCAGTATAGCAGGAAGTAGGTTTAGACCAACATCTCACACATCGTATTAGGATAAATTCTAAATGGACACTGTTGTTATTCAGTCATTTCAGTTATGACCAACTCTTTATGGCCCCATTTGGAATTTTATTGGCAAAGATGTTTTCCTTTTCCGATTCATTTTACAAATGAGGAACTAAGACAAACAGGGTTAAGTGACTTGCCCAGAGTCACAAAACCAGCAAATGTCTGAAGCTAGATTTTAACTAAGAAAGATGAATTTTTCTGACCCCAGGGAGCTGATTTAGATCTAAAAGGTCATATTATAATCAAATTAGGAAAATAATGATAAAATAACACACATTTCTCTTTCTCTTTCTTTCTTTCCCTCTCCCCCATCGCTGAACATCTTCAAAATTGTTTCACCTTCAACATGAACTTCCCTCTGTATATCCTTAGTTTTAACTTCTGCCTTTCTTCTCCCATTTATCATCCTCCCATCTTTCTATTATCTCCTCCCCTTATTTCCTTTTTGGGTAGGTTACATTTCTGAACATATTCAAAATAGTTTCACCTTCGGCATGAACTTCCCTCTGTATATCCTAGTTTAAGCAGGAATATATTGTACACAATAACAGCAAGAATGTGCAATGATCAACTGTGAAAGACTTGGTTGATTCAGTAATCCAAAGCAATCCCAATAGACTTTGGACAGAAAATGCCATCTGATCCAGGAAAAAAAAAAAAATTATGGAGATTAAAAGTAAATCAACACATACTATCTTCACTTCTTGTTTCTGTTGGGTTTTTTTTTTCTTTCCCATGGGTCTTCCCTTTTACTCTGATTTTTCTCTCCCAATATGATTCATAAAGCAAGATGTATTAAAAAAATAAATATTTCTTTATTTTCCCTTTAACTTGGGAGCTTTGATATTTGGCTATATCATTCCTAGGAGTTTTCATTTTGCAATCTCTTTCAAAAATGATTAGTAGATACTTTGAATTTCTATTTTATCCTCTGGATCTAAGATATTGGGGTAGTTTTTCCTGATAACTTCTTGAAAGATGAAGTTTAGGCTATTTTTCTTTGTCGTGGCTTTCAGGTAGTGTTATAAATCTTTTTTTTTGGGGGGGGGAGGAGGGGATGTTATTTTTTTAACAATAGCTTTTGATTTGCAAAATATATGCAAAGATAGTTTTCAATATTCACCCCTGCAAAACCCCATGTTCCAAATTTTTCTTCCTTCCTTTCTCCACCCCCTTCTACTCTAAATAGCAACCAACATGCAGAACATATGCAGTTCTCTATATATTTCCACATTTATCATGCCGCACCAAAAAAATCAAGATCAAAAAAGAAAAAATGAGAAAGAAAAAAAAAGCAAGCAAATAACAACAAAAAAGATAAAAATACTATATTGTATCCAAATTCAGTCCCCATAGTTATCTTTCTGGATTCAGATGGCTTTCTCCATCACAAATTTATCAGAATTGGCCTAACTCACCTCATTGTTGAAAAGAGCCATTTCCATCACAGTTGATCATTACACAATCTTGTTGATGCTATGTACAATGTTCTCTTGGTTCCACTCACTTCACTTAGCATAGCTTCCTGTAAGTCTCTCTAGGCCTTTCTGAAATCATTCTGCTGATCATTTCTTATAGAACAATATTCCATAACATGCATATACCATAATTTATTCAGCCATTCTTAAATTGATGGGCATCCACTCAGTTTCCAGTTTCTTGCTGCTACAAAAAGGGCTACCACAAATATTTTTGCACATGTGGGTTCTTTTTTCCCTTTTTATAATCTTTTGGGGATACAATTTTCTCTTCTCAACTATTTTCTAGGTCAGACTTTTTTTTTTTTTCCTGATGAAACATTTCATAGTTTCTTCTATTTTTTTTTTCATTCTTTTGATTTTGTTACTGATTCTTAATGACTCAGAGTCATTTGCTTGCACTAACCTTGTTCTAATTTTTAAGGAATTATATACTTCAGTGAGGTTATGTACCTTCCTTTCCATTTTATCAATTCTACTTTTTAAGGCATTTTTCTCTTCAAAAAATTTTAGTGCTTCTTCTACTATATGGCCAATTCTATTTATTCAAGTTTTATTTTCTTCAGTATTTTGATGCCTTCTTTACCAAGCATTTTACTTGGTTCTTCTTGATTTTCTTCCATCACTCCCATTTTTCTCCCAATTTTTTCTCTACCACTTTCATCTTTCTTTAAATCTTCCAAGAATTCTTTTGGGGATTGAATCCAATTAGCATTTTTCTTTGAGGCTTATTTGAACCTATTTTCACATTATTGTCTTCTGAGTTGATGTCTTGATCTTCCCAAATACTGTGGGAGTTTTTAATGGTCAAATTTTTGTGGTTGTTTTTGTTTACTCATTTTTCCAGCTTATTTCTTAACTTTGAACTTTATATTAAAGTTGGGCTTACATCAGGGTAGGAAGACACCATAGACTTTTCCTTGCTGTTTTTCAAAAAGAGCTATGGGGATCTATAAGATTTTGGTGTTTCCATCTTTCTTTTTTCAGCATCATTTTCATGTCCCCATATAGCATATCTGGCACTGGGACATATAAACCAAATATTGTAACTTCACTAACCTTAAAGGTGAAATGTAATTGTCATAAAAAAATATTTGCAGATCTTTTCAATTGTTTGCTTGTTGTTCTTTCATTGTGATCTTTAAATGTTCTATAGATGACTTGGTTTTGTTGGAACTATTACCAAACTTTCTTCAAATTCATTTTTCTTTCCACTGTTTCCCACTGTTCTGTAAAGTAAAACTGTGCCTACTCTTCCAACATCCTCCTTTTTAAGATTTTATAAACACATTTATAAACTAAACTAGTGTGGAGCTTGGCTGCCAAATCTTTCAGGTTATTAAAAAGGTCAAATGTTTGCTGGCTAAAATTGTTATTAGCCTGTTTTTGTCTCATAATTTTGACAAATAAACTCTTAAATTCAATTTTACAACTCCAATTATCCACTGGCCACCTCCAGTTGGATATACTTGTGGCAAATGAAACTAAACATATCCATGACCAAATTCATTAACTTTGTCCTTACACCCAGCCCTCTAAAACTTTTCCTTTTTTTCTTTTCATAATTAGATGCACTTAATAAATATGTGTTGACTAATTTACTATCTCTAGTATGTATGACAGGCCTTTGCAAATAGAAGGCATTTTTATTCTAGTCTAGTAATGTCATTGGTACAGCAAAAACTAAGTAAGCAAACTATTCATGCAAATCAGTCAGTCAATAAACATTTATCAAAGTCCTATAATGTACCAAGCATTGTGTTAGGCTCTGAGAACACAGAGAAAATTAGACATTTTTTTTTCATCCAAGACTTTACATTCTATCAGAGTAGACATAAACACATATGCTGCTATACACAAAACAGACACAAAGCAATTTTCAGAGTGGAAGCAACTAGTACCTAAGAAACAAAGAAAAGTGTTCAGATACCTTAAGCTGAGCCTTAAAGGAAATAAGATATTCTAAGAGGTGGAGGTGAAGCACATTCAAGGTAGAGGAGATAGTTAGCTAAAAGGCAAAGAATCAGGAGATAGAATATTATGTCAGGTCAGCACCCAGAACACTGGGTGGCCCCCACTTCGGAAGATTTAAGGAATGACAAGGAAAAGAATAAAAGGCTATCAGAGCCTATAGAGAGACTTCTATCTCCATCAACTGAAAGGTATTCCTATAGTAATAAAAAAAAACAGATCCATCAAATTACCCATATATATGAAATAAATCTATGCACAGTTATGAATAATTTTAATATATGCAATTGTAAAGCACATCTGAAAACAAGTCAAATATCTATTAAGATAGATGAATAACATTTTTAGGTACAATTTAATAGCTTATGTTATAACATATTGAAATACATGTAATTTTTCATAATTATCTTGACTTTACAGATATTCTTAGTAAATACATATGTTAAAGTGTATTGCTATTGGGTTTTTTTCCCATTGCCACAAAATAAAAAAGGACATATTCTTTCAATTACTTTAAATACTCATTTGGGACATACCTTATAGTCATTTTCTGTGTTATAACAACGTATTTTTTTTTCCCCACAACAAATGAATAATGCTTCTAACTCCAATCATTAAGTGCTAGCTATTGTTACAAAATTTGGAAGGAAATATATAATTTGTATACACAAGTGACTGCCATATGGAGCTTGAAAATCTGATTGTCTGCAGTGTTGATAATGAAATCAAAGAACCAGATGCTATAGACTTATAAATTACAAAGATGTTTTGGATAACCTGTTATGTGATGTAAATAGCTTTCTATATTACTTCATGATCTTTTTAGTCTCTGTCACCTTATTTTGAGCAAGGGCTGGTTATATTTCATTATATATGTAATATCTATTAACATATATACAAATATATTTATTCAGTAGCTTCTATTAGGATAAAAATTAAACAGTAGTTCCATTTACTCTCCATGTAATTATTTCAGTCTTGAAGTATTAAACATTGGCATTACTGTGCTCCCATCTCACTAATCTACAGGTTTATTACTTTAAAATTTTAGCAATGATAGTTTCTACATCAAGGCTATAGTTACTTCAAGTAAATGTTCTATGCAATATAATTAATTCCTGAAAATTTGCTCATTTTTCTTGTTCAGTCATTCCTGACTCTTTATGACCCTATTAAGCATTCTCTTGATAAAGATATTGGGGGTGGTTTGCCACTGCCTTCAACTCATTTTGTAGATGAGGAAACTGAGGCAAACCACATTAAGTGACTTGCCCAGGGTCACACAACTAGTTAAATGTCTCAGGTCAGATTTTAACTCAGTCTTCCTGTCTTTAGACCTGACATCCACTATACCACCTAGCTGCCTATGAAAAATTTAACATAAACTAAATTCATATTTTCTCATATTTATAATTAAAAAACATTTTATCATCATTTTAATTCATTTTCAAAACAGTATAATAACTACTAAAGTTTTTAAGATTCTTTGTCCTTCACTTCTCTGTTAAATAGAATCCTTTCTAATTAATTTCTTGATTTAAATATTCCTCACTTAAATATATATGGATACTATCAAAGTATCTGATAAAATCTCATATTCTACACAATCATAAAATAGAAAAATGTAAGCTATAGAATACAGTTGGATTGGAGAGAAGAAGATAAGGTTAGAAGAATTATAAGGCTATATTACAGACTGGTCTTTAGGGAGAGGTGGAGTCAAAATGGCAAACTAGCAAGAAGAAATCCAGCAAGCTTTTCCCAAATCCTCAACTCCACTGAAAATAATGTAGAAAATGCACCAGACTAACTCCTGCTTGAGAATCAAAGAAAAAAAATTAGCATAGGAAAACAAAGAGGTTTGCAGAAATGGAGTAAGTATCTAGAGAAGTGTGCACAAAAAATAGTATTCCAATACAAGGGAAGGCTTCAGGAAAAAAAGACATCTCAGAACCAGTATAAAGGGGCCTAAACTTGTGCAAAATGCAAGATTTAGTGCAAAATGGTAGCTTTGATACTTACTCACTACCCATTCCAGGTGACAAATCCAGGGCTGACTGAGAAAATAAGCTGATCCTCCGGATAATGTTCCAGACTGAGAAGTGTGGTATTGAGCCTCATATCAAACAATAACATAAAAACTGTTTCGTGGCTGATAATCCATATAAAATATAGATTTAAAATAAATCTCCCCCATAAGAATAGGCTTTGACTTCAATTAGATAAATTGACTTCAATTAGATAAATATCTATCTGTCGATAGATAGAAAGAGAGAGATTGAGAGACAGACTTCTTGATCATTTCAGTTCACATCAATCCCCTACTCTTCGGATATAACTTTTAATATATAACTTATGTTGATACTACTATATCACTCACTCAACTAGCATTTGTTAAGCAACTACTATATGCCAGACACTATCTAGGATCTAGGAATACAAAGACACAAATAGAAGGGGAGAAAGAGGAGGAGGAGGAGGAGGAGGAAGAGGAGGAGGAAGAAGAAAAGAAGAAAGAGGAGGAAGAGGAAAAGATGAAGGAGGAGGAGAAGGAGGAGGAAACATAAACTGGATCACTATGATTTAGAGTAGGAAAAGTAAAAGTAGCATCAAAAGGAGAAATTATAAGAACTCATGATATCAATTATAGATTAGAGGAAGAAAAAATCAAAGAAATAAGATCAAATTGCTTAAATTATAGATCACAATACTTCATTGTATTTTTACTTCCTTATCTTCTTTTTCCTTATAAAGAAAAGAATGGGAACAGGGAGAAGAGAAATTATAAAAGGAAAGGAAAGAGAAAACATAAACAAACACAATTGTGAAAGTAAATGGAATTAATTAATCCATAAAATGGAAAGTGGATATAGAATGGATTAGAAAGAGGAATCCAATATTGTTTAAAAGAAAATATATTTGCTACATAAAAATTCATATAGCTAAAATGAATGGTTGGATCAGAATTCATGGTGCCTCCAGTAAATAATTAAAAAGCAAAAGCAGCAATCATGTTCTTAAACAAGGCAACAGTAAAAATAGATATGATTAAAAGAGATAAGAAGGGAAACTAAATTATGTTTAAACATACTACAGGAAACTAAAAATATTACATAATATATATTCACCAGGTCATGGCATATAAGTACTCAAAGGAAAAACAAATCTAATTACAGAGAGAAATAGTGATAAAGGATATTAATATGTTCTTTTCAGATCTAGAAAAAGCTAAAAAAAAAAAAGACAAGAAAGAATGCAAGGGCTTGAATAGAATTTATGAAAACTTAAATATGACAAAGTTTCTAATTATTACTGATTTTGTAATGATTTATATTCATACACACATTACATTATATATACATATATATGCATATATATATATATATAAACTATGCATGATTCCTTTACAAAAACTGACCATGTACTAGAGTTTAATAACCTAATATATGTATAAAAGAAGAAAGAAGAAACATAACCTTTGTTGGAAAAAAAATGCAATGAAATTTATGAAGAAAGTGTTAATGAAAAAAAAGCAAAATTAAGTGGAGATAAATAATTTAATCCTAATGAACTAGTGAGTCAAAAAAAAATCTATAGAAACAAGATAATTTCATCAAAAATGTCTCTGAGACAATATATCAAAACTTTCAAGATATAGTTAAAACAAACCTTAAAAAAGTTTTATATTGTTATTCCTTTGCTTTAACAAGAGGAACAGATCAATGAATCAGCAGGCAATTACAAAATGATAAAAAAGCAAAACATTAAAAAAAGGCAAAATAAAAATTCTGAAAATCAAAGAGATTAACAAAACTAAAAGCAAAAATAATCATCCAATTAAATAAAATTAGGAGTTACCTTATTGAAAAAACTAAAAAAACAAAAACTAATAGATAGTCTAATCTTAGAAAGAGGGAATAAAAATCAAATTAGTAGATCAAAAGCATTCAGCAAATTTCACAGTAAATGAATAAAGATCAAGTCATTTGAAACAATTTTACTAATTGTATGCTAATAAAATTGATAATTTGATTAAAATGAATGTTTACAGAAATAAAGAATTTAAGTAGATTAGTCCCATGAAACTGAACAAGCTATAAATTAGCTCCCAAAGAAAAATTCTTAAAACCAATTAAATTACAAGTCAATTCTATCAAATATTTAAAGAAATTTGATCCCAATATTTGGTAAACTTTGCTAAAAATAATAAGGAAAAAGCTTATTAAATTCCTTTTCTGGTATAAATGCTGTCTTGATATGAAAAAGACAAAGCAGAAAAAGAAACTATCCCTAATAATGATCAACCCAAAAATATAGTACTAAATAGAGTATTAGAAAAAAGACTAAAGCAACATATTAAAAGATTACAATTTGATCTGGTTAATTTAATGGCAGGCATACAGGATATTTGATATTAGGCAAACTTAAATAGAAAATGATAAATATAATAGACTATATTAATAATGAAAAAATTAAAATCATACAATAGCATCAATTGGTGCAGAAAAAGCTTTTTTTTGACAAAATGTAATAACCTCTTTCTGTTAAAAAACACTAGAAAGCATAGAAATATATAGGTCTACTTTTAATATGGTAAATACTATCTAAAACCAAGGGACATGCATCGCAAGAATGTCCATTGTCCCATTATTTGGGGGAAGAGGAGGAGAAATTAAGGCTATAAGCAGAATCAAAGAAGAAATAAAATTGTCGCTTTTTTTGCAGATGATAATGGTAATCTAATTAGGTCCTAAATAGTAAGTGTAAAAAATATAAGTGAAACAATTACCAAATACAGCAAAGCAGCAGGATATAAAATAAACTCACATAAATCATCATTCTTTCTGTATATTATCAACAGAAACCAACCAGAAAGTGAAATTCCATTCAAAATAATAAAATGGAAAAAAAATTGGAATGTATCAACAAGAACTACAAGAACAGAATTACAAAACACCTTAGGAAGAAATAAACAAACCTAACATACATAAGTTCCTCATACTTATGTTATACTAATATGTATAACTATTGGTTCAACCAATTTATTTATTCAGTATATACCAATGAAACTACCAAAAATTGTCAAAGAATTCATCTAAAGGAACAAAAGGTCAATAATTTCAGGAGAAAGTAAAAAAAAAAAATGTGGGAAAGACAGGGCAATACCTTATCTCATGCTATATTACAAAACAGATTTAAAAGTAGTATGGGTTAAAAATGAAAAATGGACTAGTGGAAGATGCATAAGATCTAGAGGCAAACAAATATAGAAACATAATGTTCAATAAATCCAAATCTAAAATAATTCAAGTAAAGACTTCACAGTTAACAAAAATTGCTAAGAAAATTGAAATTTTACCAAGTGAAATGTACCAAGTGCAACTTTTATGAAAGCAATCTGAAGATAAACTAGGTTCTACAGAAGACAATATCTAGAAAAACACAGTTTACCTAAAGGTGTAAAAAACAAAAGATATTCTTGTTTTTGTCGAAATACTAAATAAAAAAAAAAGTATTTAGTTCCATAAGCTTATTATCCATGTAGTATAATACAAGATAACTCTTTTTACACTCCTTGGATAAATGTTAATCAAGGGAAAAAAAAAAAAAAAACAGAAACACACTTGCCCAAAGAATTTGTCTCTGCCATAGAGAACTACCAAGGCAAAATAATTTCCAATGGGTGGTAAGGTCCTCCAGATGTTTCTATGTACAAATGGCACTGTGCTGATTGCACCAAACCTTTGAATATTAATGAACCTCCTAAACAAGGTCTATAATTACTCAAATAGATTTTGGCCTAACAATCCACATAGAAAAAAATCAAGGTGATTTGGAATGCTTATTTTCTAAATACTATTATATAATTATCAATTATTGTAACTATTTAGAGAAAAAAAAGTTCCCTATAAAGTTATATAAGAAATTTAAAAGTACTTAGAAAAATAATATATACTACATATCTATAAATTTAAAGTAAAATAATTCATTGAAAACTTTAGAGTTAATAATATTTACAAAAGCTCAACATATATATTAGTATATGTTTGAACTGTATATCAAAAAATGTTATAGGTGTAAGTTTTACATAGGTCCCGTTTAACAATAAATTATTCGATTTAAAAAAAACAATTTTATATTATGACTTCATCATGAAAATACTAAAGTACTTTTTAAAGTTAATTTAAATTTGATAAAAGTTTCTTCATTGAAAAATATGGCAACATGCATGGTTTATATATATATATAAATAAAAATATATATGCACACAACCACAAACATATGTAGATATATAAGTATACATATATATGCATAATCTATGTGCATACACACACACATAATACAGACACAAATTTCATTTACCTGTCTAGGAAGTCGAAACAGGGAATTCTTGTAGAAAATATCTTTAGCCTGGCTCCAAGTCCCATCAATGATGATGATAGTAGAAAGATGATTAGGAGAATTAGATATCAATTCTTCCAAATTAATTGCTTCAGCACCAGGATACAAAATTAATGTGCCAGGATTTCGGCAAATAGCTGAAAGTTCAGGATCTCTATTATGAAAAAAAAAAAAAAAGTTTTTTAAGGGATTTTAGAAATAGTTTATACTGTATTCAATTTCCCTATCCCCATCCATGAGTCTACTCATCCAAACAGGCAAAAATAGCAACTCTCAGTCAAAAAACTTAAGATAGTAGATTCCCCAAACATTGTCATAATTTAGTTACTCTCTAGTCTTTTATATCTCTACCATTATTCCCCTTTTTGGTGGTACCACCTAATTCTG
Source organism: Sarcophilus harrisii (assembly GCF_902635505.1). NCBI lineage: Eukaryota > Metazoa > Chordata > Mammalia > Dasyuromorphia > Dasyuridae > Sarcophilus > Sarcophilus harrisii. The sequence continues at coordinate 238,688,763 of NC_045426.1, forward strand.
ATAGCCATTAGTATTTTATTTCTAACCCAAATCAATAATTTTTACTCATTAGGCAATCAGGAAACAAAATTATCATTCTTTGCAGGTAATAAGATTTTTTTAAAGCATCCTAGATAATCAACTAAAAAACTTCAAACAACAACTTTAGCAAAGTTACATTTTATAAAATAAACCCTCATAAATCATCACCATTTCTATATATTACCAACAAAGCTCAGCAGCAAGAGATACAAAGAGAAATTCCATTTAAAATAACTGTTGATAGCATAAAATATTTGGGAAATCTATCTGCCAAAGGAAAGTCAAGAACTATATGAGCAAAACTACAAAACACTTTCTATACAAATAAAGTCAGATCTAAACAATTGGAAAAATATTTTTTGGGATTTTTGGGGGGGATTTTTGAGCTCCCTAGCCAGAAAAGTGGGAAAGTTGAGCACCTAGGTAGTACAATGGATAGAGTGCCAAGTCTGGAGTCAGAAATGTGAGAAGTAAAATTCTAAGGTTTTGTTTCAACAGTTGAAAAGTTTCAGAGTCTCAGAGCTTCCCTCTCCATTACCATGATAGAAAAGAATGTGACATAAGCTTTAAGGTCAGAACATCCTGGCTGAAGAGACTTGAAAGGAAAGAGAAAGGGGAAGGAGAAGGGGAAGGGGAAGGAGAAAGAAAAAGGATAGGAAAGGAAAGAGAAAGGGAAAAGAGAAAAAGGGAAAGGGAAAGGGAAAAAGAAAAAGAAAAAGGGAAAGGGAAAGAGAACAAGGAAAGAAAAACAAAGATTTGAAGTATTCTTAAAAAAAAAAAAAAAGTCATAAACAAGTCTAATGACTTACAAACCAGCCCAAAAAGGAAGGAGGGGATGGGTGTGGGGGCTTATTAAAAAAAAAAAAAAAAAATACAACTACCAAGGAAATCAAAAGTAATGAAAGAAATTACCCCTATCTTTATAATCTATTTTTTAAAAGCCTAGAATATGAAAAATACTTATGGGAGTTAAAATAACAGTAACAATGAGAAGGGGATCATTAAGGGATTTCTTTACAAAGAAATAGAGGTTAGAAAGACAGAAGTGATGGTGGAGGAAAAGACTTGAAAAACCATGATATAAATCTCACAATTCTCCTTTTAGGTGAATTAATGTATTTTCTGAGATTGCATAATTGGAAAGGTAAGTAAATTGCATAATGGGAAGTAAATAAAAGAGAGGAGAAGAGGTTAAAGATCAAAGGAAGTATGTAATTCTTGTAGTCCAAGAATTAATTTTGCTGATGTTACTCTTATTTTTTTTTTTAATTTATTAATGGCTTTCTGGAAAAATGAGGAAAGAAACACTTGAAAAAAATTCGGATGTGAAAATAAAAGCAAGTAAAAATATTTTTAAAGAACCAATTGCAACCATACTATCAAACAAACAAACAAAGAAAACAAATCCACAATACAGAGAAAAATAAGAAAATTACATTTTTCTAAAAAGAAGCTGAGACAACAAATCATTGTCAAGATGAAATTTATATGCTCCAAACGCCATAATATCTAAATTCATAGAAGGAAAAATTAACTAAAGTACAAGAAAATGTAGATAGTAATACAATAATGATAGTAATATCTCTCTCTCAGAGTTGGACAAATCTAAGAAGAAAATAAAATGAGAAATACAGAATTTAACAAATTGCCGAAGGAATTAGAGCTAAAGACTTATGGTGTTTTCTAAATGATGCCATTAAAAATTATAAAATATATCTCAGAATTACATGGAACCTTTACAAAAATTGCCCACAAATTAGTGCACAGAGATATTATAAATTTTAAAAGGTAAAAATAGTTAACACATCCCTTATAAACTCAATTACAATAAAAAAATTATAATCAATTTAGGGAGCTTAAAAAAAACCTGTATTAATTAGAGACTTAATAATAATTAAATTTTGTATAACAAATGGAATAAGGAACAAAACCACTAAAAATCATAACTGGGAAAGATAATGATGACAAAAATGATAAATTTTCAATAATTCATTCTCAGAAAAGAGAACACAATTTGTTATAAAGTAGGGTTTCTTATTTCCTTCCTGTTATAGAGATTCCTGTGGCAACTTGGTAGACCCATTCTTAAAATAATGTCTTTAGATGTATAAAATAAAAACAATAACAAAAGGAAGCTTTCTATTGAACAGTTATCGAAATGTATATTTTTTAAAATATGTTCATAGACCCCACATTAGGAGGGTCCTGCTTGTAAAGAAATGTAAAAGAGGCAGGAAAAAAAATGTCCTGATGCTGAGAGTTCTATCAAACTTTTAAAGAAGAATTAATAGCAATACTACACAAATCATCCTCAAAAATTGAGAAAGTATGCTAGCTATCATGCTCCTTTCAAAATATATATATATATAACATATTATATATATATATATATTTCTAATATCTAAACTAGTAAACACTAAAACAAACTATAGGCAAAAATCATCAATATCAATTCAAATTTTCAAATAAAAATCTATAAACAGATTACAGCAATTTATACCAAGTTGTATTTACCGTAGAAGGCTAAGAGTCAGAAAGGGACCTTTTTTATATCCTAAAAAATATCTACTTAACATAACAAGGAAGCATTATATGCAATAAGAAAATATTCCTTGAGAGAGAGGACTGTCTGTCTTTCCTTCTATATTATTCACTAGTACCTGGCACATAATAGGTTCTTAACAAATGATTGCTGACTAATCCTACTTTATTCCTACGAATAAAGGAGTAAAGCAAAGACACTCGTTTCCTCTATTATTTGGCATAGTTCTAAAAATGCTAGCAATAGCAAAACAAGAGAAAGAAATCAAAGGCATAAAGATGGGAGGTTGGGGGAAAAGAGGGAAAGGATTATATAATGCCTATTATAAATATTATTCTCTTACTGGATCCTCAGAACAACTGTTACTGTCTTTATTTTATGGTTAAGGAAATGGAGGCAGCAGTTAAAGGATTTGATCAGGGTTACATAGCTAGTGTCTGAGGGCATATTTGAACTCAGGTCTTCTTGATTTCAAGACTAGTTCTCTTTCCACTATTTCCACCTAGCTGCCTCAGGTAATGATAATCAGCATAGGGCATCAGCATATAAAACAAATTAAGAAAAATAATATCAGAAAAGTGAAGGCTACAGAATAAATGCAAAAAAATAGCTTTTCTATACAATAATAATATGATCTACAAGGCAACAATAGAATAGGAAGTCTTATTCCAAATAATAAAGAATACATACAATATCTAAATCTATCAAAGTACAATCAGTACTTGTATATATTCGATTAAAGAAATAAAGAACTTTAATAGTTGGAGAAATATTCAGTACTCATACTTGGGTCCTGAAAATATGAGAAAAGTTACAATAATGCCTAAATTAATTTATCATTTAATATTATACCAATCAAACTATCAAAGGATACTTTATAGAACACTGTAAAATAATAACAAAATTTATTTGGAGGAACAAAAGATATAGCATATTATGAGAAAAATGATAAAAAGTAAAAATGAAATTAATAATATCATTTGCAGACTTTATATTATATTATAAACTAAAGGTGATGAAAATCATTTGGTTATGGTTAAAAAAGAGTAGATAAATGTAATGAACTAGAAAAAGGAGAATTAGAAGTAATGGAAATTAGAAAAGAGCTCTTTTTATAATAAGAATTACTGAAGAAACTGGAAAGCAGTCTGGGAGAAATTTGTTTTAGATGAAAGACATACTATATTACACAATAAATTGGATATGAGACCCAAATGTGAATTATTATGGTACAAAAACATAAATAAAAGAAAAGCATAAGAAGAGATGAGAGAAATTTCTAAGCAAGCAAGAAATAGAGAATCACAAAAGATGAAACAAGCAATTTTGATTATATAAAATTGAAAAGCCACTGCACAAATAAAATTAACATATATAGAATATTAAGAAGGAAGCAACTGAATTAGGCAAAAAAACTAAATCAAATTTCTAAGATAAAATCATTGATTAAAAGAAAGGTTTCATAAATGCCAAAACTGGAAACAAAGTAGATCTACATCAATTAGGAAAAGGTTTACTATGCTATAAGAAATGACAAACAAGAATACAAAAAAGCATGGGAAAATTTACCTTAACTAATTGATACAAAGTAAATTAAAGAGAGTCAAGAAAACAATGTAAATGGAAAGAACAACACCACAAAACAATCAGAGATGAATTACATGAAACAAACTTGGCCCAAAGAATAAATATAAAAAAAGATATTTTCCCTGATTTTTTGAAGAGGTTCCACAAGTATGGAACATTAAATATGATGCCAAATTTTTTTGATGTAATCATTTGTTTTGCTGATGTTTTTCTCTATTTCCTCTTTTTTTCCTTTCTTAAAGAAATCCTTGTTATAAAGACTATGGCATCCCAAGAGAGGAAAGAAAGAAAGAGACAGAGGGAAATCTCAAAGATGTTTAAATAACAATAACAACAGCAACTAAAAATTTTTTTAAAAAAGAAATCATCTGCTCTTTCTCTCTCTCTCTCTCTCTCTCTCTATATATATATATATATATATATATATTTCTTTCTCTATATATATATATATATTATATATATATATATATATATATATATATATATATATATATATATATATCTTTCTACATATGTATGTGTACATGCTCTAAGATCATTATAAAGAAATTATTAGCAAGGTCTGGAAGACTTCTTAATAATTTATATCTTCCAACACTGAATATCATGGCTCTATACAGGTTTGCAATGTTTGCCATACTCATTATTTATTTCTTGTTTCTATTCCGGAGGTCTGTAGTCTATATTTGTGAAGACCGTGTATTTTTAAATCAGCAGGAGTCAGGAATTCAGGTTAGGAGAAAATCGTCTATCTTTATTCTCAGTGAAGAAGGATCGGAGGTGGAAGAGAATCGGCGATAGCAATGTGTGCAGCTGAGTCAAGAAGCTAGCTAGACTAGTAGCCACAACACCAGCCGCTAGGAGTATGGAACCCAGGCCCAATCTCTCCCAGCTTCTCTTCCTGTCTCCCTCTGCCTCCACCCACCAAAATCGTCATTTCCTATACAACACATCAGGACTTGCACAGAGAGTGGGCAGGGACCATTCTTTATCCAATCATGTATATTATTAGAGTATAGACCAATTACTATTTAGCCTCACGTACTTGGGACCTCAGTGCATCAACTCAAACCTCAGCCCATTACATATATTACTAGCAAAATTACTTCCATCCAGTTTATATTCATCTTTACCAAAATGATGTCTAACAAATTTCTTCCCTCATATACATATGTCTTCTTGTGGTGTTCTCTTCTTTTTTATAATATATGATGGATCTCTGTGGGCGCAGGCTTCTTGGGGAGGTTTTCTGGAGGCAACCTTAGTTTCAGTTCAGAGTAATAATCACTCCAAATACAGCCAGCTGATAAAATCCAAAGGTTTATTTTCTCCTTCCTTGATTCCAAGAGCTCTTGCAGCTTGTCCTTTGCTTCTGCCTCTGCCTCAACTCCAACTAGTGGCTTTCAATCTTCCGAAGTGACTGGCTCTAGCTCAACTCCCACTCGTGGCTTCTTCTGAACTGACCCTGACTGGCTCATTGAAACTTTTTTTATCCTCGGTGTAAAAGGTTGACTTCTCCTCCAAGAGAGAGTGGGATTGTGGATTTCTGACATGTGAATCTCATATTGAATACTGACTTGTGAATCTCCCAAAAGTGTGAACTCCAATGAGTACTTAAATACATTAGTGAGTTAGAGAATTTGCTAAATTAGGCAACTGACATCACTTTGTAAGGATTTGCTCTAATGTGTGAACCAATAAGCATTGTATCTATTCCACTGAGTTAACACTAGGATTCTAACATCTTCCTTGAGTTATCACCTTGTTTCAAGTTGTGGCTCATAACATCTTCTTAATATACAATGCTACTCTGTCCCTTCTTCTACATAGACATTGACACTTTTTTACTTCATCAATACAGAAGTTATTCAGTTCTTCTAATAAGCATGCAAAGATCTCACACTGAGTACATACTAAATATGTTTCCAGAAAGTACAATGATTCTTGGTGCTCTCTGTTTTCTTTGTCTACAAACATCACTAGCACTATGGAGGTAGAAGGGACTTATGTTATGCTGAAGATAATTTTGCACTTTACTCTATTTCATAGATTGCCATGGCCAAATGATTCATCATCTACTGGCCAACCCTTGGGGATGAGCCATTTATTCTTATATAGCATACCCAGACTTTCCATAAGATCAGGCTCAGTATTTATAGCTTGTTGGAGCCCTCCAATGCTTACTCTTCACCAAAATTATCTTGTGAATCTGTCACTTTCTCAACAGAATGAAGCAACACAAAACTATGCAGATGCTGAACTAAATATATTTTCATGCATAATACACATTTATCTCCATGAATTCATCAAAGACCTATGAGTTTACTAGCATGCTATTCATGGAGGAATTAACTCCTCCAGTGCAGGGCAAAAGTGATACATAATGTATAATCATAGAAAGTTGCCTAGAGATCAGAGAGATGAAGTGACTTGCTTATAGTCACCCTGCATGTAAGCGGCAGGACTTATTTAAGTCCATCAATGTATCTATTATTAACATAACATTTCTCTCATGTACATGTGTACAAGCATTATTTCCAATATAGCACAATAAATGTGTATTAGGTATTTACTATGCCAGTCATTAAATCACAATGCCAGTCATTAAGAATATAAATATAAAACAAACTGCAGTCCATGATTTTATGGGATTAAAATTCCACTGGACAATATATTTCTATTTTATACAGATTCTGGACTCCACCACTTTGGATGGGCCACCTGTTGAAGCAACACAGTAGTCAAGAACAAGTAGAAATGAAAAGAAGTAAATTCAGGTCAGTGCTGGAAGCACTAAGAAAAAGTATTCACTGAAATCCTGAGCTACAAGCAGATTCACAATAGAGGAGAGGGATTAAAGTTAGTAAAATAGGGACATTAGGTCTATTCTCTAAGAAGGCAGTTAGAAGAGGGGAAAAAAAAAGAATTAAAAAAAAAAGGTATGCCATTTTTATAATAGTAGAAATTTGGGGAATTGATGCTACTAAATTTTAAGGTGATTAAAAATATAAACTTGTTTATTTTGTCTATCTTTAAGAATAGTTCAAAAATCACTTTATATAATTAAAACCTGCTAAAAATGCATCTTCATAAAACACAAGAGTGCCTATCACACTGGATTAGTTAGACCACTCACCCTGAGAAGTTGTACTTGATAGACAAATTCAGGCCACAATTTTGAAATATCCAAAAATATGACAGTAAAATAGAATTGAAATAAAAGTAGATTTACCTTTCTTCACTGAAGCGTCGACCAATCTTGACCTTAACCTTGTCCTGGGGAAGGCATGCAGCAAGCAGAGGTACTGTTCGTAATACTTTGTTTTCCTTTAATTAAAAAGCTAAATCAGTTTTATACAGATAAGCATAATGTACACATTTTATTTTTAATTTTTCCATTTTTAAAAATACTGCCATTTGAAAAGCATCAATCAAAAAGCACTTATATATCTACTATATGCCAAGCACTGTACTGAATCTCTAAGATTACAAATACTACAAATGAAAAAAAAAAATCTCTCCTCTAATGGAATTTACATTCTTTCTGGGAAAAAAAAAAAGAAATACATATATAAATACATAAAATAAATATAAAGAGAATAAATACACAGTACCTATAAGAGTACACTAGCAATTGAGGGAACCAGAGAAAGTTTCAAGCAAAAGGTGGTTAAGCTGCATCTTAAAAGAAGAGCTCAGAATTAATTACTGGGGGTAAGGGAAAGGAGAGTTGAATTGATGGCAATGAGAAGAAAACATACTCCAGGTTTAAGGGTGGCCAACACAAAGGCATGAAGACAGAATTTGGAGTGTACCATAAAGCATAGGAAAGGAAGTAACATATGTGTGTGTGTGTGTGTGTGTGTGTGTGTGTGTGTATAATGAGGCCAGAAAGATAAGTTGGCTTGAGATTGCAATAGGCTTTAAGAGGTAAACAAAGGAATCAGTATTTTATCCAGAGGCAACAGTATACAAAAGTTTACCTAGCAAGAGAAAGGAAAATAATTTTGGCTGGGCCTGGTGGCACAACCCTTGGAGTAGGAAGGCTCTGACTGGGTAGAGTTTCTGGACTAGGTTAGAAGACAAAGTGTGAGGACTGAGGAATGAGTGAAAAGAAGTAGAAAGCACCTAATTTAGATGGCTATTCATAGAAATTTGGTTATGAAAGGAAAAGATATTTTTTTAAAAATAGCTTCAGGAGACAGTAGGAAAAATTTAGTAAAGTTGAGGGAGACTTGGGAGAGAGAGAAAAAGTGTAAATGATTGAGGGAGAAATCTCCTGGAGAGGCTGGGCAGGGATGGAGTCTCTGGCAAATGTAGAGGTGTTGCCCTTTCTTTTTTCTTAGGTATTGACCTTTTTTAAAGTAAACGCCTCTACATTTACCAAGAGAAAGGACTGCCTAGTAGTCACCAAGTAAAGGAAAGGAAACAGTAGGAAATGATGTCCAGCAGTTTTGAAATGAAGAAGGGAAAAGAGAGTAAATGTTCGTTCAATGGTCTAAATTTTCTCATTAAAGTAAGTCTCCAGGTGAGATTAGAGAACAGAGATGTGGAAAACTTAAAAAAAAAGAAATTTAAAATTCATTTTAAAAAACCTGATAAGAGTAATTCTTCTATTTTAAAGGAAGTAAAACATACTTATATACATAGAACAGGAAGAAAAAATAGGTTTTGGATTCAGATACAGATTAAGTTTCCAAGCTATTAAAGCAGTAATTTCCTTTGTTTATTAAAAAAAAAAAAAAAAACTCAAAATTCTCACCAGATGACATGAAATTTTCAAAATCAACTAAAATTCCTGACCACAAGTTAGCAAAATTATCAAATGGTTCTTAAATAGTATTGTTGCTATACTACATATCACCTATAAAACGTTAACAAATGAGAAAAAAGACACTACAAAAAGAACATAATTTTCCCAAAAAGAAAATATTAACTTAGTTTTTTAAATGTTAATAATATCTACATGTACAACACTGTTTCCCATTGATTTTTTCCATACATTATTAGTTAACTTTCATTACTTCCCATATTATTACTTACCTCTGCTGGATGCTGAATTATATATAGGTTGGTAGAGATATGTAGAGGATGTACTGGCAAAAATGGACATAAGCAGACCTTCTGGGGACGGCTGCAGAATTAGGGGAAGGGGAGGAAGAAAGTGTCAAAAATTAAGAAAATTCAATGCCATTTTAATGAAGCCAAACATTTATATAATCCCAATTGGCAAGTATGGTATTATTGTTTAGTTCAGGGAATTATGAATTATATTCCTTTGTAAAAACTTCATGCTGGACACTGGAATTTTCATTTTTTAAATTTAGTATTATTTATTATTAAATTTTAATTTTTTAATTTATTTCTTTATTAAAAATAAGTCTTATGGATTGGGGGGGAGAGTTTGTATCAATAATTTCTAGCTATACCACACAACCAATCTATTTCTACGCAGAACTAAACTTTCTCTTGTAAACAAAGAAAAACAATTCATCAAAACCCTCCAGACAACAAATCAGACAAGTCTAACTTCATAAATCTCTGCTGCTCTACCAAAAGCAAAGAAATATGTTCACTTGTACATTATTTAGTTTTTCATTTATCCAAAGTTCAATTTTGTTTTGATAATTTTTTCATATATATTGTTATGGTTATTACATTTAATGTCCTGCTTATTTTAATGTGCATCAATTCATACAATTTGTCCAGTGGTTCCCCAATGAATGTCTATTTTGTAAATGGTTCCTTGTTGATATAAATATACATACATATATGTATATATATATATATATATACACATATTTATTGTATATTTACTGATATATTTAATATTATATGTATTTGCCATCATATACCTACATTTTGGAGTATATAATGGACCATTATAGATTTTACTTCCTTAAAGGAAATTTGTGACTCTTTTTTGTATAAATAGCACATCTATTAAAGAGAATACATAATACTTTTTGGAAAAACATAAGCAGCATCTTAAAATTTTAAATGAATAATACATTTTACTTTTATGCAACAGATTCACACTAATAGGATGTACCAGGACTCTCAATATTACTTCTAAAATTTCAATAAAAGAACATGTTATATACCTAAACATGTATGTTAGTATATATCTTCTACTAAAGATCTAATCTAACAGCCCATCCTGGAGAGATGATCAGTTTTTACCAAGTCATGCAAGTAGAATAAATGGAGTTATTTTATACCAAGATGGGTCATCTTTGGGTCAGTCTTATCCATTGTCTGAAGATCAACCTATAATATGATAGAGTTTCACCTTCAGTTAGTAGCAGAGTGATGAATTTTTTAGCAACTCAAAATCATTTTCTCAGCAATAAAGGGAGTGGGATCTGCATTGTATTGTAGAAGCAATGACAATGAAATTACAAATCTTTAATGTATTAAAGTAGGAATTACATTAGTCACACAAATCAGTTTTATTAAACTACTATCACACTATCTCCACAAAAGTCATTTTCTGCTACATTATGGTAAAAAGTGACCCCAAGTTCTGAAAGATTATTTTAGTGGAGTATAAATTCTGTCAAGTTCTACCAAACTATTAAGATTTTAAACACAGGACCAACAAAGAGTGTATTAGTTATCTAAGCATCAGCCTAAGAAAATTCAGAAAAGTTCATCATCAGAACTGGTTACTGAGTGATATTTATTTCAACTATAAATTCCATGGTATTTTATTTTCCAAATACCTTTAAAGATAGTTTTCAACATTTACTTTTGTTGTACTCTGTACTCCAAATTTTTCTCACTCCCTCTTTTACATCCCCCCCTCCTAAAGAAAACAACCAATATGATATGGGTTAAATAAGTGTAGTCATTTTAAACGTATTTCCCTATTTGTCATGTTGTTTAAGAAAATCAGACCAAAAGGGGAAAAAAAAAAACACACAAGAAAAACAAACAAAATGTGAAAATAGTATATTTCAATCTATATTCAGTCTCTATAATTTCTTTAAATGTATATGGCATTTTCCATCTCAAGACTACTGGAATTTCCTTGTATCGTTGTATTGTTGAGAAGAGATAAATCCATCACATCAACTACAAATATCATTAAACAACCTATTAAGCTACAGAGTGGGTTTTCATAATATGTATGAGTAGATAGAATATCTAAACTAATGAAATCATAGACAGCTTGATTTAACAATGCAACGTAACTGGCTTGAATAAATAGGTCCTTAGTCTTGTTAAATACTATAAGTCTGAATAAAAATAACTGGATGGTTAGGAGGAGAAAGAGTGTGCAAACTTCTACATATTATAAGCCTTTTTGTTGTTATTGTTCAGTAGATTTTCAGTTGTGTCTGATTCTTCTTGACCCTATTTGGGGTTTTCTTGGCAGAGATACTACAGTAGTTTGCCATTCCCTTACCAGCTCATTTTGCAGATGAGGAAACTGAAGCAAAGCTAAGTGACTTCTCCAGGTTCATTCACAATACCAATAAGTGTTTGGTGCCAGATTTGAACTTGGATACAGATGCTAAGAGGTAGGATAACTGGTCAGAAAGAGATTGTAGAGAACCTTCAGGCAGCACTGTGCAGGACTCTGTTGCATTGTCCATACTTAGCTCTGGGACTTTAGAGTGAAAAGGAACACTAGCCTACTAAGGCTGATCCCATGGGAAAATATTAATTGACTTTGAGTACCCTAAATTGACAATTCTACCTAAATTAATCTAAAAACATTATTTAGGGTTATATCAATCAAGCTACCAAAAAAAAGTTATTTTATAGAGATAGAAAAAAGAGAAATAAAATTCATCTGGAAAAACAAAAAAATCAAGAGAATCAATGAAAAAAAAAATTGAAGGAAGGTAACCTAACACTGCCAAATCTCAAACTATATTTCAAAGCAGTCTGGTACTGGCTCAGAATAGTGGTAGAAAACTGGAATAGATTAGTACACAAAACACAATAGTAAATGGCCATAATAATTTAGTATTTGATAAAAATACATAGATCCCAGTTTTGAGGACAAGAACTCTCTATTTGACAAAAACTACTGGAAAAACTGAGAAACAGTCTGGCAAAAACTAGGTATAGACCACAACTCACATTTACCAAGATAAGGACAAAGTAAGGACATGATTTAGACATAAAGAGTGATACTGGAGACAAATTATGGGACAGGGGAATATTTTACCTGTCAAATCTATGTATAAGGGAAGAATTTATGACCAAACAAGAAACAGACAGTATTATAGGATATAAAATGAATAATTTCAATTATACTATATTAAAAAAGTTTTGCACAAGCAAAACTAATGCAGCCAAGATTAGAAGGAAAACAGAAAACCAGGGAGTCAAAGGGGAAATTATAGCAAATTTCTCTAAAAAAGGCCTCATTTTTTCAAACACATAGAGAACCAAGTCAAATTTTATAAGAATACAAATCATTCCCCAACAGACAAATGGTCAAAGGACATAAACAGGCAATTTTCAGGTGAAAGCTATCTATAGACATATGAAAAAGGTACTTTAAAACATTATTGATTAGATAAATGCAAATTAAAATAACTCTTAGATACCATCTCACAATTATCAGATTAGCTAATATGACAAAAAAGAAAATTGATAAATGTTGGAGGAATGTGAGAAAATTGGGACATTAATGCTCTGTTAGTAGAGTTACAAATTGATCCAACCATTCTGGAAAGAAATTTGAAATTATGCCCAAAGGATTATAGTACTATATTTTATATTCTTTTACCCAGCAATACCACTATTAGATTTGTATCCTAAAGAGATTTTTTTTTTTTGAAAAGGGAAAATGATCTATATGTACAAAGAATATTTATAATAGTTATTTTTGTTAGCAAAGAATTAGAAATTGGAAGTAAATCCATCAAATGGAAAATGGATAAATAAGTTGTGGTATTATTGTGCTATAAAAAATAATGAGAACAGGATGCTTTAAAAAAAAAATCTGAAAAGACTTAAATGAACTGATACAGAATAAAGTAAGCACAACCAAGAGAATATTGTATACAATAATAGCAATATTGTATGATGATCCACTGTGAATATTTTAGCTATTCTCAGCAGTATAATGATCCAAGACAATTACAAAAGATTTATGATTTACATTGCTATTCACTTCCAGAAGAAAAACTGATGGTGTCAGAATGCAGATTCAAGTATACTTTTTTTTTAACTTTATTTTTCTTAAGATAAATTTTTGGAGGGAAGACAGTAGTTAAGTTTTCTTTTTGTAACATGGCTAATACAGAAATATGTTTTGCTTGACTATACATTTATTGTCTTTATCTAATTGCCTTTTTCAAGAAAAGAAAAGCAATTGGAACTCATTTTTTTTTTCAAAAATTAAAGTTAAAAATTGTATTTACATGGAATTTAAAAAAATAAAAATTTTCACAGAAAAAAATTTTCAAATTATATTCAATTTTACAGAGTATATAGAAAAATAGGTATCTCCATTCATTGTTTATAAAATTACAAATTTGTAAAAATCTTTTTAGAGAGAAACTTGGCTATGTAAAAATTGACAGCTATGTAATATTGCAGATATAATCAAAGATCTAAGAAAACCTGAGTGCAAATCTGGCCTCACATATTTTCTCATTTGGGTTTCCTCTACTATAAAATGGAGATAAAAATAGCATCTGCCTTTGGATAATATACTGGGCATAGATTCAGGAAAACCTGAATGAAAATCCAGACTCAAATATTACCTCACAGTGTGATCCTGAAGCAAATCATTTAATCTGTTTACTTTGATTTCCTTATCTGTAAAATGGAAATGAGGGCCACTGAAGAATAATGACTGACTCCACTGACCAGCCTAAATTAACAGATTACCAGAAAGCTAGATATCAAATGATGACATTTTTTACCCACTATAACTCATAGAAGCATAATTGAAATCCACAAAAATAAAATCACAGATATTTTAAAGTTTTGAAGTATTTTATAAGTAAAGAAGCATATTTCTCTTCTCTTAATAAGGAGCTAGCTGATGGGCTAGAGAGGCAAAATGAGATATACATTTTCAGCCTGAGTAAATGTGCATTTGTTTTGTTTGATCCAAAGGATGTCTTTCTGAACAGGAGACAAAGACAGAAGAGAACAGGATTAATGAAAATTATGTATAACAAATGGAAGTAAATTATATTGTCTCCTTTTACTCTTGAGGAAACTGAGGCAAACATCATAGGCAGCTAGAAGAATGGAGGTTTCTTTATTTCACGTCAATCGGTTTTACATTAGTTAATATAGAAAAATAGATATCTCCATTCATTGTTTGTAAAATTACAAATTTGTAATTTTGTCCCTACCATCAACTTAACTCAATAAAAAACCCCTACCAAGAAGATTCCTGTCTCCATAGACCTGGTGATTTTCCCATAACACTACTGTTAAATACAGATAACCAGGATTATCAACATGTATCCTTTGTTCTGTACTGAACAAAAATGTCCTCATAAAATAAGAAAGCCTATTCTTTTATAAGTTTTGCTTGTTCTGGCTCAGTAATTTATGTCATAGGCAGCATTTGTAAAACATTTCAAGGTTTACAAAGTGCTTTACAAATATTATCTCATTTTATCCTCACAATAACCCTGGAAGATATGTGCTTTTATTATCCCTATTTTAAAGATGAGAGAACTGAGGCAGAAAGAAGTTAATTGACTTCCCTAGAGTCACAGAACTAATAAGGGTCTAAGTCTGCATCTGAACTCAAAGCTTCTTGAGTCCAGATTCAGTACTCCCACCATTGCCTCACCTAGCTAAAGATAGTTTCCTAAGCCCCCTGGAGCAGATCCTTTTGTCATCTTTTAACTATTCTCACCAGTTTTGCACACTCTAAGTTGGTGAGTTCTCTAATAAAATCCCTGCAAATCCTTGTACATTCACCTTCAGTCTTTTTTGACATAAATGCCCTTTACCTCATCATCTGAATTGTTTAATTTTGTTTTCAGAATTTAATTTAAGAAAGAGTCCTAAATTTCCTCGGACAATATCCCCAATAGTGCTATCTATCAAAAAATGGTCCTATTCCCCTGTCTGACAGGGCCTGAACCACAATCTTCAAGCTTGGTATTTACCAAGTTAACTCCTCTCTCCCTGCACTATCTTTGAAGTAAAGATAACAACACCTTGTTCTTGCTTCTGTGTTTTGCTTCTGTATTTTGCTTGCTAATAAACCTTATATAAATGGTATACCTTAATTGCTCTGGATTGAATGCTTTGGAAGTATATTTCCATTTCGGTCAGCTAGCTTAAACTCTTCACATTAAAGATCAAGAACAATCTCTTCTCTCTTCAGTTTCTCTGGCATTACATTATGAATTTAAATAATGTAAAATAATTGCAATCAAAATAAAATAAAGACATTGACCACAATAACAGACATAAGAAATCACTAGAAGTAAACAAAACTTTGAAAAACTGAAAGGTAATAGATCTATAGAAGAAAGGGTGAAATATATAACATCCTTTCTCATGATGAAGTATAGATTGCTGTAAATACCATTATATATATATATATATATATGGCTACCACATTGTAATGTTCTGGCTTGATTTTTTTTTTTTTTTTTTTTTTTTTGTTATTGCAAGGACGTGCTCAATTTGGAAAAGAGGTGAGAAGAATTCTTTCCAGTAATGGCTGTGATGTTTAAAAAAAAAAAAGTCATCATCTTTTTTAATCTAGGGAATATATCTAGGATATATGCACAAATTCAGAGGCAGTGGTTTCTTATCCTAAGGTTTCCATAAACTTCTATTTTAGCAACCTTTCTTATTTAATTGTGAAATATCATATCCACAATATGTTAGGCTCTATATTTTGATGACTGAAATCATTAAAATTATATTTATATAAGAACTTTCTAGAATGTAATTGGATTAGTCAGAATAATATTTAATCACTTAATGACTAAATAAGTCAACTGAAAAGAAGATTGTAAATTGAGAACTACTGAAAGGAGTCACTGTTTTATTATGGGACATTGAGAATGCTAAGTTTTACCTTTCTTCATTCATAAATTAGTGATGATAATGCCCTAAATAAGTTTTTTAAGACAAGACTAATGAATTGTTGGAAAGTAGTTTGAATATTTGGAAATTGTATGATTGTAATTTTGTACTACTTTATTATAGCATAACCACAGGAACGGGTTATTCTTGCATATATGTATCTACAGACTGTTAAAAATTCTCTTTTCCTATTCAGTAATGCTTTTTCAAAAATCTACTCTACATTAATTATACTCTGAAAGTAAAGATGAGACCTTCTCAAAATTTCCTTGGGGAAATTTTATGTGGCTTTTTTTCTTCTTTCATTTTTCATTAAGGATATAGGAATAAATATGGATGCTTTCTGAAAGACTCAAAATTATTTGCTCAGTAGTGAATACTATAATAGAAGTGTAATCTGTCACTCTTAGTAACCTATATTTGACAACATGTAGGCAATCAAAATTACATCTGAAATGGGACTAGTGATGCTAAGACCTTGGAAAAATGGGTTTTTTAATTAAACAAGATATATTAACACTTTAGTATTTATTCCTGTAGACTTTTTCCCCATGTAGAAATGGATTTAATTCAAATAACTTAACACAGAAAAACATGAAAAATCAGTGAGTGATTTTATGTTAAAAAATATTTCGATGATGAAAAGAATTTTATTTTTTCAACAAATGAGTGTAAATAGAGAATTTTGGAGGTAAAAAGTTTCTTACCTTTCTGAGCATACAACAAAATTTTTTAAGTCCCCAAATTGTGAAAAATCAGTAAACAATGAAATAGTTTCATATCTTTTCAACTGGACTGTTTGAATAGCCACACTATATAACACAAAAATGTCAATAGTTTTCTATACAACTAGATAGGAAAAGTTAAATACCACAGTGCCCTCTACTGTCACTTTTTAAAACTCTTGTCTTTTGTAATGATTTTTACTTTGAGTATATCTGAAACAATATCCTGAATTGTATGCAATGAATATAAAATGAAAAGAAAAAAATAAAGTGCTTTTTCCCAGTTGCTTTGCATAACCAAAAAGAAAGGATTAATTTTAAAAATAGTTACTTTTTTATTTTAAAAATAGTAACTAATCTCTGGGAAAAGTGTGGATGAAACTTGGCTACATCATCAATATCAGGTTCTGGTATTACAAGCAAAGGCAAAATTATATTTAAAAAACTCCATTTATTACTACCTCCATGCATTTTGAATTGAATTAAAGGCTCAATCAATCAATAAACAACATGTATTAAGTGCTTACTATGTGCCACACATTATATAAGATACTATGGAAAGTAAAAAATTAAAGTGTCTTGGTCCTCAAAGAATTTATAACCTATTACAATTTATTTCTGTGTATTCTACACACATTACCAGAACTAAGGTAACTGAATGTAATGGCAAATGTTAATTTTATTTTCTCAAATTCACCATGTAGAGGCATGTACAAACAAGCATCCCAAGATGATTTGTTATTTCTTGAAGTCAGTAAAAAAAAAAAAAGGGGGGGGGGGAAGGGAGGGCGAGGGGAGAAGGGAAAGAAAATGTAAATAAAATTTCCAAGTTAAAAACAGAGCTCTAGAATGAGGATTAATTTCCAATTTGAGTTAGGTATGGGAGGGGCAAGTTCAATAACATAGTCTATGTTAAGCCAAAGTAAGAGTGACTTTTCCACAGGAGAGGCTATGTCCATGAAGACAGGAGACAACTTTAGGTGAAAAGAATTTGCTTAGGAAGACAAAGTCATTCCTAAAATAGTATTTATTCTAAATCAGAGAAACTGGAATGTTCTGATTCAGAAAAATGCCACAGTAGCAATCCTTGGAAAACGAGGGCCCCATTTTTAGAAAAACAATTATTTTAAGAGTGTCTCTAAATAACCTTGAGTGAGCTAAAAAACAAAATAACATGCTATCTATAATTAACTATACAAATGATTACTTATTAGATTGGACCCCCCAACCTTCTGTTCAATAATTTATCTGTCAAAAAAGTTCAGAGGGCATCAATAAGCCAGAAAATAGTCCAGGAAAAAAAAAAATCTTAAATCCTTACTACTCTAATAAGCACATCCAAGTAGTCAATTGGTCCTTCACATTTAAAAAAAAATAACTCATATTTAAAATATTAATAGTTAAGGTTCACTTTCCTCCAATATTACAAGATAAATATTGCAAGTATTATCCCCACTTTACAGTTGAGAATGCTGTTTCAGAAAGGTTATTTCCTTGCCTATGACCACTTAGTCTGAGTGTTTTAAGTTGGGATTCAATCCCATATCTTTTCTAGCTCCAAATTCAGTTCTTTCTATTATATTATACTATGTCTCTAAAACATCATACTCAACAATTTTTTTAAGACTGTGGTTTGATATATTTTAACATGTTAAACATATATTGGATTACTTGCCATCTATGGGAGGGGGAGGGCAAAATTTGGAACACAAGGTTTTGTAAAGGTCAGTGTTGAAAAATTATCCATGCATATGTTTTGAAAATAAAAGCTTTAATTTAAAAAAAAGTTAAAATAAATAAAGACTGTGATTTGTTACAAGTGTTTTCTTTATTAAAAGTTAAAAGTATTAAGACAGCTAATTGGTGTAATGGATAGAGCACCAGCCCTTAATTCAGGAGGATCTGAGTTCAAATTTGGTCTTAGACAGTTAACACTTCCTAGCCTGTGACCCTGGGCAAGTCACTTAACCCCAAATGCCTCAGGAAAAAAAAAAAGTTAAAATTATTAAAGATGAAAATACATTATGAGGACACAGAAACAAGATGGTGAAATAGCAGGAAAAAAACAAACCAAAAAAAAATTCCTCCAAACTGATTTGGAAAATAAACCAGATGAAAACCTGATGGGAAAATGCAAGAAAAAGACACAGTGAGTAACTTTCCAACCCCAACTCAACCTGGGAAAATAGAGAGGTGCTTGGATACTTGGAAAGTGTTCCTGCCCAGGAACATATAATAGAAGACTCTATTCTGGGGAATAGAGGGGAAAGGCTGTGCACCAGAGCAAAAGGAGGTTCCAGGCTTGTAGTAGAACACTGCATTGTATATGGATAACAAATTGACATGCTATCTGGCAACTTTATGTCCCACTACTTAGGTCAGCCTCACAGGTTTCAAAATGGATAGAGGAAGGAATATACAACCAAAACTGTGCTCCAGGGCAAGGAATAGTATTAGGTGCTGGGATGGGTACTAAGGATCAAGTCTGTAAGAAGGCACTAGGGATGTAGCTTGGAATCCAGGAACAAAGCAGGGTATCAGTTCTGGCCTAGTCTGAAACCTGAAGAAGAACCAAAGCAGGAATCCTAGGCCAAACTGTAAACAGTTCTGTTACTTTGAACCAGCAGTCTAAATAGCTGACAGTAGCTAAATCCAACAGTATTGTATTATTAATCAAACCCAAATCTGGGTCAAGAATTTGTAGGGCTCAGACTAGGAGAGCAATCAAATTTTGTATTGAATCACTCCATTTTGAGCACTTCAAATCTCAAGTCTTAGCTTTCTCTGAAATCTTGGAATAATACAATACTCCAAGAAAAAAGCAACAGTACTAGCCTAGACCTTCACTCCAGATGTGCTCAGAATTTAGTCCTAACATCAAGTCTATAGTAAAAAATGAGATTAGAAGAATGAGAAACAAACAAGAATTCCAACATAAAAAAACTATTATGATGAAAGGGATGCTCAAGATATAAACAAAGCTTCAAAGACAAACATAATTTTGACATAAACTTTAGAATTCCTGGAAGAGATAAAACGAGCATGTTTAAAAAAAAAAAAAAAAAAAAAAAAAAGGTAACTTTTTTTAAGTACAATTAAAATACTAGAGGAAAAAAATTGGAGGTAAAATGAGACAATGTACATCATAAAAGGTACAAAATCTTGTCCAAACAAGAAACTTCTAAAAATTAGAATGAATCAAACAGACAAAAAGGACTCCAAGAAACAATAACAACAAAAAAATGAAAATTAAGTCAAAAGACTGAAAAAAATAGAAAAATAAAAGCTAAGGCATTTCTCTCACAGGAAAAAAGAATTCACCTGGAAAACACTGAAGAAAAAAATTCAACTTGAATGTTATGATTAAAACAAGGCTGGGACATAATATTTAAAAGAAAACCACAGGACAAAGTAGAAATAGAAAGAATCAACCAATTATTCCCTAAAAAAAAAAAAAACCCTCAAAATAAAACTCCCAGAAACATTATGGCCAAAATCCAGAGCTTCTAGGTCAAAGAAAAAATTACTGTGTAATTAGCTAAAAAGAATTCAAATACTAAAGCGTCACAGTCAGGAAGACAGAAAATTTAGCAGCTACCAGTATAAAGAAGCAGAGAGCTTAGACCATGATATTCCAGAGGGCAAAATATAGGCAAAGAATAACTAAGCCAGCAAAACTGAGATCCTACAAAAGGAAAATATAATTTTGATAAAATAGAGGATTTCATCCTGATGAAAAGACCAAAGCAGCATAGAAACACTGAAGTTCGAACACAGGAATTAATAGAAACATAAAAAGGTAAACACAAATAAACAATCACAAGAATAAAATTTCTAAATTCAAATACAAATTGCATGTATTTGCTTGTATTTATCTCACAATCAGGATTCACAAGTAAACATCCATAAAACAAGGAGAAAGGTGATGGGGAAGAAGAAACCAGCTGACACCTGAATGTCATTTTCATCTTAACTTATCAAAAGAGGAGAGATTACATACACAAACACACATACACAGAGAGAAAGAGAGAGAATACAGTTTAGAAATGAATTTCTCTATGCATGGAAATGTGGAAAGAGAAAGGAAAAGGGAAGTTAGAGGAGAGGCATTAATTCTAAATAAAAAACTATAGATATACAAAAATATTTATAGTTCATGTAAAGGCACCTTTACAAAAATATTCTTTAAATTAAGAATGACTGAACAAGTTTTAGTCTGTAAAATACGGAATGATTAAGAGAATGATTTCAGAGAAACCTGAGAAGATTTATATAAACTAATAAAAGTGACATGAATAGAAGCAGAACAAATTATACAACTATAATACAGTAAAAAAAAAAAAAAAAAGTTTGATCATCATTAATTACAAACCACAATTCCAAAGAATTAATGATTCTAGCTACCTCCTAAGAAATAGGTAAAGAACTAAGAGTGTAGAATGTCATATTTTTTTGACATGGTCAGTGAACAAATTTGTTTTACTTGATTATATGTTTTTGTAATTAATTTTTTCTTTTCTTTTTTTCTTCATTTTTTCTAGGAGGAGGGTATTGGTTGGAATGAGAATGGAAATTTGTTGATTGAAAAGGAAAAAATATATATTTGAAAAGAAAAGAAAATATGTCCTAGAGCTACTTCAAGTTGAGGAACACCTTCTTAGAGAAATTCCTTACCCAGTTTTGATTTTATTCTTTAATTTCTCTCTTTCACCTCATCTGATATACTGACATCCTGCTCCTATTCCCTAAGCTTCCTCTCACTTTCCAGTACTCGTATATTGGTTGTCTTCAAGGACTGTCTTGCTTATATTTCTATCTTCAATGCTTCATACAATGTCTGGCACATGGGCAAGCATTAAATAAATATTTTAAATATTTTATCTATCTTCCCACTTCTCTTACATTTGTGATGTTTATTTTCTTTTTCCTCCTTTCTGAGCCAAATACACATTTTTCTTCAAAAAAGAAAAAAGAAGAATTTTGACACTTTCTATCAACCAATATAAAATAGAAGACATGTTAATTTGTTATTATTAAATATGGTTTCATTTTTGCATGACAAATTATATTGTACTGCTTTTAAAGAGTCATGGAATATAAACAGTAAATTGTTGGCTCATAATATCATTTCACCTATAGATAGTGACAGCACAAAACCTAAATCCTCACTTGCCTAACAAGTACAGTTCTTTATCTTTATCTTTAATAATCTTTATTTAATGATCTTTAATCAGCCAACAGGATCTATATACTTTTTAAGCCATATCATGATGAATGACACTTTTGCACTTAGTAAAAATATGTTAGTTGTTAGTAACAAGATGAGGAAGATATCTTAGAAAGAATAACTTTTGTTTAATATTAGCTTGCCATGTGTTCCTCTAAATTTGGGAAACTAGACCTCTGCAAAATTGTGTATATTCTGATATACTATTGTCAATTACAACAATAAAGAACCCAAGGAAATTACAACAAAAATAGAAGGGACCTAGTATTATTTATGAAATATTAAAGGTGGATAAAATCAAAGACCATCTTAGCTTTGTTCTTATTTATTTTCATTATAAATGTATCTTTGAAATTATATTTAAATTCCATCCTGTATCTTAAAGAAAAAATTTTTCAGAGTATTTTTTAATCTAAAGTTACAAAATATTTTCCTTCAGCTATCTATGTACAGTTTTAAAATAAATGCCTACATACTAATTCTTTGATTCCAAACCAAGTCTAGGCCATGAAGAACATTTAGTAATGATAAATAACATTAAGCACGAGGAGAAAATACATCTTTCAAGAAAGTATTCTTAAAATTTGTGTGTACATTCATACACACACACACACACACACACACACACACACACATACTATTCTGGGGAGTAGGAAGACATTGAAAAACCACTGAGAACTGAGCTATCCATACTCTCTACAAAACAAAATGAGGAAGAAAGATTTACCTCAAGATTACTTGGCTTTGGGTATGATGTGGTTAGGAATTATGTATGTCTTCCCTTATGCTATCTTGCCTTAGATTACTTTATAAGGCCAAGATGCTGAGCCAAAAAAAATTGCTGATTATCAGATAATAATCTGCTGGTCAGTGACAATGGAGTTTCTGAAGCTAATGAACAACAATAATGAAGCGCCTAAAGTTAACACAGGCACAATACAAAATTGGGTAATCTATAGATGTTTCAGACTTAAAAACACATCTCCAGAATGTACTTTCCTCCTAACTCTGTCCAGAGAATAATGGGTATTGTACTTGTTCACAAAGAACCTCATCATTCCTCAACTCTACCTCTAAGTCATAAAATTAGCATATCATTGACAAGAAACACCTGGTTTCTCTCACTTTTCCCTATAAATTTATGTACTTGTTCCTGGCTCTTTGCTAACTTCTTTTGGAATTTAATCCACTTTAATTGTTGTTATGATTATAATAAATTTTACCCCTTGACTTGGAGATGGGTCTGGGTCTGCAAATTCTTTTGAGGCATCTCACACCATTGGTTTGGAATCCCAGTATTTTGGGATCTCCCTTGAACTCCAACATACAGACATGTAATACTTTCAAAATCAACCAAAATAAAAATAAGGAAAGTAAAATTGTTTCAATACAATAAAAAAATTACTCTAGAACAAATAACTCGGTTAAAGTGAAAAATAATTAATCATTCAATAAACATTAAGCTTCTATGTGATTGGCAATGTGCTAATTCTGGGTATAACAAAAAAGAAGCAATTCCTCATCTAAAGGAACTCATGGTTTAACAGAGGAGACAACACTCAAACAATTGTGTTAAAAACAAGCTATCTGAAAAACAAATTAGATGAATCAACAGAAAAAAGGCACTAAAAGTAAAGGAGAAAGAAAGGAGACGAAGAAACATGAAAGATATCCAAAGAGACAAACTTAAAACATTTGAAGAAATTAGACATTGGCACTGATAAAAAAAAAAAAAAAAATCCTGAACATGAGATTAAAAAAAGCAAAAAATCATAAGAATAAATCAAGTGAAAATTAAAAGGCACTGAGAAAGATCATGAGGAAATAACAGCAAATTATTACTACAGAAAATACAACTGAAAATCTTTATTAAGAATCCAAAAAAGCCTGTAAAAAACATAATGATAAATGTTGGAGAGGATGTGGGAAAATTGGGACAATAATACATTGTTGGTGGAGTTGTGAATTGATCCAAATATCCTGGAGAGCAATGTGGAAATATGCCCAAAGAGCTATCAAACTTAGTATATCCTCTGATCCAGCAATGTCTTTACTGGACTTGTATCCCAAAGAGATCAACAAAAAAGGAAAAGCACCCACATATGCAAAAATGTTTGTAGCAGCCCTTTTTGTAGGGACATGCCTATCAGCTCGAGAATGGCTGAATAAGTTATAGTATATGAATGCCATGGAATATTATTGTTCTATGAAAAACAATCAGCAGGAATGATTTTGGAGAGGCCTGGAAAGATTTACATAAACTGATGCTAAGTAAAGTGAGTAAAACCAAGAGAACACTGTACACAGTAACAAGATTATGTGATGATCAACTATGATGGACTTGGCTCTTTTCAACAATGATTCAAGGCAATTCCAATAGACTTGGAATGGAAAAGGCCATCTGCGTCCAGAAAGAGAATTATGGAGGCTGAATGTGGATCAAAGAAGAATACTTTCACTTATTTGTTGTTGCTACTATATGTTTAATTTGAGTTTTCTTTGTTTCTTGTGGCTTTTTCCCTTTTGATCTGATTTTTTTTTCACATTATATGAAAATAAACATAGTTCCATATAATTAGAAGAACTGCACATATTTAACCTATTTCAGATTGCTTGCTATCTTGGGAAAGGGAAAGATGGGGACAGTAAGGAGAAAAATTTGGAACACAAGATTTTGCAAAGGTGAAAGTTGAAAACTATCTTTGCATGTATTTAAAAAAATAAAATACTATTAAAAATAAATTTAATTATTTAAAAAAAAAAGGAATGAGTAGTCAAGAAATAACTTCAAAAAGAATAATGATTCCCAAGTAATGCTATCATTGAACTTGGGATTTTATATATATATATATATATATATATATATATATATATATATATATATAATGCACAAGACAAACTCAAAATTATGTACTTGGAAAAACCCAGTAAGTTTTACAGAAGGTAAGATGGATACCTGAACCATAAATAGCTGCCATTTTAAAGTACATATCCACTTGAGAAAGCCTTCAAACAACAGTGAAGCAATAAGTATTTAAAATAACATATAATTCTCCATTCAAAATAAAATGGCTACAAATAAAATGTAAGAATCATCAACTGGCCAGTTCTCGTTGGGCAGTATTTTTTTTTCCTCCCTTCTTTTCTTCCTTTCTTCCTTTCTTTTTTCCCCTCTCTCCTTTCTTCCCTCCCTCCTCTCTTTATGTCCATATAGGGAATCACATCCTTACCTGTGGGTGCTCTGACTAATGAAATATAAATTTTGATCAATGAAACCTCACAAAATATTTTGAGATTTATGGGATAGATTTTTCCCCTTTATCCTACTTATTAATTCTATCATTTAAAAAAAAAAAAAAAAAACTGGAACAACTAACTCTTTTACCCCATATAGTTTCCTTATGACTTCTTGAAATACACTACTGGAAAACCAGGTCTTGATAAAGCCTATTGGGATTCAAATGGAGCCTTAAACCCAAATCTTTCTGCCTCTTACTGATAGAACAATCATAGATTCCAACCCAAGCGTCACTGGTTTATTATTTCGCTTTTGATCACTCAGAGTGAATATAAATAGAAATTGTTTTTGTTCTGGCCAAAAATCCTGAGGATTTTTCCCTTTCGGTTTGATTTTTTTTTTCTTTTTTTGTAGGCAAACTAGACCATTTTATGCCTCATTTCTTACCTAGCCTTAAATCACTGAATTGAGTGTTGCTTCAGACAAACTGAACTATGGAAAAGCCTTAGCTTAAAAAGGCTAAGATCTCCCATTGCTCTAGGATCATCTCTCCAATTTTCCTAATCTATTTTGCTACTAGACTCAGATGACTTTGGAGGAGAAGGTGAAGCTGATGGCTTTGCACAGTTCTGCCTCACTTAAATCTAATTCACAATCAAGGCATCACTTTCTCAATGTCATTGTCCTCTTTGAGAATGAACAACAAACTACAATAACTGGGGAGCTAGATGACATAGAAAGTAGTCATCTTTCTGAATTCAAAGCATAATTCAGACAATTACTAGCTATGTAACCTTAAGTATGTCAGAAATGGGTCACAAAGAGTTGGACATAACTGAACAACAAGAAGTTTTTAATCCTCTTTCCCAAAGTGATGATTTGAACAATCTGAGCTTTTCTGCTAAGGGAGAAAATAGAGAGACAGAAGTCTTCAAAAGCAGAATAAAGAAGATGGGAACTAGAGTTTAATTTGAATTATGACCTTCTGATTCAAAGAATATATATTTCCTTACTATTTACTATATAAATATCAATATCAGCATTTGGAAAATAAATACATACACACATATGGAACATACATATATACATATTATATACATATGTATATAATATGTATATATGTGTGTGTGTATAATTTCTCCTTCTCCTCACTGTGTATAAGCTTTAATCCGTTCCAAGTTTGAGGATCATGCCATAAAATAAGAGCATTTTCAACTAATTTCATATTTCAGATCTAATGAAACAAGAAAATTTGCAACTGTCCAAAATTGCATGGTCTAAGTAGATAAAGAAATATGACTTTAATTCATGTAAGTTTCTAGTTATTATTTACTTAGTCTTCACTTATTGAATATCAACTAAAAGTAGGTTACCAAGATATGAGAAAGATGAATAAGATATAGGAGCTAGGTGGCTCAGTGTATAGAGCTCCAGGCATAAGGAGCACCAGGCATTAAGTCAGGAAGACCAGAATGCATATGTAACTTTAGACACTTAGTTTTGGGAACCTGGGGAAGTGACTTAACCTTGCTTGCCTCAGTTTCCTCATCTTTAAAATAAGCTGAAGAAGGAAATGGCAAATAATTCTAATATCTCTGCCAAAAAAAAACAAAAACAAAAACAAATGGGATCACAAAGAGTTTAATGCAACAGAAAAACAACTGAACAACAATATAAGATATTCAAGACACATTTCCTAATTATAAATTCTTTAGCCTGGAAGTAAAAATCAAAAATATTCCTTCCTAAAGGAGCCCTTCCAATTGAAATGAAGATGCAACAGAGGAAAAAAAAAAAAATACAGTGAAAAAAGAGATGAAGTCTAGCTAGTTCAAGATTTTTTAATAATCTATAAGAAGAGACACTTAACACTTCCTAGCTGTGTGACTCTGCAAGTCATTTAATCCCAATTACCTCAGCAAAAAAAGAAAAGAAATGTTCTTAGTTCAAAGCTTTTGCTATAATGTTTTAGCAATAATTACATATATAAGGACATCTGTAAGGTGCTCTAAATTCTAAAAATAAGAATCTAACTCTATTCTTGTTTCAAAAAACATCTCTCTGTACTACTGAATGCTAAGGAAACAACAAATGGCCAATCACTTCCAAAAAAAAAAAAAAAATCTGTTCCAAAAATAATGGTTACCAGAAGAGAACACATGAAATGTTCTCTATTTAATAAGAGAAGAATTTTAAATCCAGTAACTTTTAAAATATTAAAACAAACTACTTTTACTAACTAGACAGGTTCAATGGATAGAACACTGAACCTAGCATTAGGAAGATCTAAATTCAAATCTGATGTCAAGCATTCACTAGCTGTATGACCCCTGGCAAGTCCCTTAACCTGTAATATTCGGGCTAGCTTTCTGGAGGTCTCCAGAAGGACTTTGGTCTCAGCAGGATAGACACCACGAGAATGGACAAGAATAGCGTCCAAAGTCTTTATTGTCTCTTCGTATTCTGACTCAGACTCAATCTCCTCCAGTAGTCTGACAGTGTGACAGTCTCAATCAGTTCCCCCCATAGTGCCCCAGTGCAGCAGTGCAGGAGTGCAGGACAACTACCAATCAAAGATAGAATGTCTAACTTCCAGTCTTTCTTAGCTCTTATATACCTTATTGTAATTACATCATTACAGCATACTGATTATGTGTGAATTTAAGAGAACCATTACATCACCACCCTAAGTACTAAGTATATATGTGAACTAGAGAACCATTATCTCATCAATTCCACTGAGTTAACATCTTGTTTCAAATAAACTTCTCCAGAGTTGCAGCCCTCTACATAACCCATTTGCCTCAACTTCCTGATTTGTAAAATGGGATAATAATAGCACCTATGTTCAGATCAAATGAGATAACATTTGTAAAGCATTTAGCACAGTGCCTGGCATATAGTAGGCATTTTATAAATTCTGGCTTTTATTATCATTATTATTACAATCTTGATTGCATTATTAGATGGACTGGGCTCTTAATACATATTATTTGTGACTCTTGATACCTGAATCACAGAAACACAATACTATTAAATATTAAAAGGACTTGAATTCCTACTTCCTAAACATAACATAATATTATTGAAATCGAATAACATTGTATCACAAATCTCATTTAATCCTTACAAATTCATTAGATCAAATGAAATAATATACTTAAAGTGGTTTCATTTTAAGTCAATCATCTGATACAAACTAGCAGCTATGGGAAAATATATAAGGAACATAAGATTCATAATTATAAATTCTCCAATCTTGAAATGAAAGGGGAAAAATCCCTATAATAATCGTTCCTGATAAAATAAAGATGTAAAAGACAAATTCAAAATTTGAGACTTAAAAAATGGCATAGGGAAGAGATAATTTAATATTTAATACTAACCTGTAAGTAATCTAACTTGTTTTTGAAACATCTGCCAAAAATCATTCTGATCTTTTTTGGTTGTTTTTTTTTTTTTTTTAGTATTGGCTTTTTCTTTCTTTTTTCTTTTTTTGCTATAATTTGCTTTCTTTATTTACTATGGTAAACTTCAATTTATTCATTTAAACCTCATTCTATACTCATAGCAAAATTATTTGATTTGAGAATGTTTTAAATATTAATTATCTCAGCTATGGAAATACCAGTTATTATTACATTGTTATTATTCTAAAAAATTGTTGGCCCATAAGAAGCATATGTCCCAGAATTTCAAGGACCTCCTTAAGTTCAAATATTCTGTACCTATATAGTCTAAATCATAAAATGTACCAGAATTTCATTATTTTTAGCAAACATTAATAAAATTAAAATGTCAGTAAACATTACAATAAAAATATAATCAAAAGTAACAAAAGATTATCAGCCACAAAAGATAAAAAACATAGTTACTCATGATCATTCATGAATATTTGTTCATACTATTTATAGCTATCACTAACCACAACATATGAATATGAAATATGTGTCTACATCACTGATGACAACTGGTTGGGATATTTGTGTCCTTAAACCATATTTTAACAAGAATATACTAAATAAATGGGGGGAAGAGATTTATAAAACAGAGTAAGTTGGATCTACTTAAAGAACTTCAATTGGGATAATATTCATACTCCAAAAACAAAGAAAATATAAATATTCACTTTCTGTATTTTTTGAATTTCATATTTATTTCAAATCCTTTTGTTCAATAGAACTGTTCTGTACAGTTACTAAACATACAGTATAACTAAAGTAGTTTGTTTTTTACACTTTTGTAAAACTTTCTCATGATTAAGTTCACAACTAAAATAATAAATATTTTGTTAGCTCAAATTGTCAATTTTGGTTCAGGAAATATAATCCCCCTAACCAATCAGTTCATAAAAGATTTTCTAAGCAACATATAATGAAATCCACAAACTGAGACAAAATCTTCAGGATAAGGTTGATTAACCTTTGACTAACAAATTGTTAGTGGCATCCAATGTTATAAATGCTCAACATCCAAGGGCAGTTGAGTCAAACTCAGTTTAGGGGAGTTAAGTAGGAATTATAGACAACAGCACTAAGAACCACAGCAACCAATCTCTTAGTGTAGGTATACCCATAGCTGACAATTAAAAGCAAGCAGAACCAAGACTTTAGCACAACATTTATATGACTATGCATTTTATTATAAATGCTGAACTGATTCTCATAGGAAAAGTGAAAGAATGAGACAGTTGAGACCTTAATCAAAAAGTAGCTTCCAGGGTCTGGACAGTTTTCCTGTGTCTCTGCATTCTTTCTGTGGTATATGTCTCCAGGGAAGGTTCTGGTAGCTAAGTGGCATAGAGGATAAAGTGCTGAGTCTACAGTCATGAAGCCCTGAGCACAAATTTGACCTTTAACAGTTACTAGTTATGTGAGTTATGCAAATAACTTAATTTTTGTTTGCCTCACTTTTCTCATTGGTAAAATGAAGACTAAAAACAGCACCTATCACTCAAGAGTGTTATGAGTATTAAATGAGATAATATTTGTTAATGCCTGACATGATAGGCTCTATATAAAAATTATTATTAATGGACAACTCCAAAAGCTTTTAAAGTTTTTTTTTTCCTCTGTTAGAGATAATTGGGAATTTGCAAGAATAAAAAAAAAAATTCAAAAAGACAAAATTCATTTTCAAAATTGAAGACTATGTAGAATTTGTGCTTCAAAGCTATTTCTCAAAATGGTATGACAGAAAGCACTGAATGGTGTTATAAAAGTCCTACATTCAAATTACAATTCTGATACTTGCCAGCTATAAGACCTAGGATGAGTCAATTCATTTCTGAGATTTCATCCACAAAAGGAATTGAGAGAATGGGGGCAGGACACATGTATATCTGTAGAATATTCTACTATGCCTAAAGGAAAGAGTTCAGGATCCAGCTGAGGTTAGTTCTGTTCCAGCAGAAGTCTGCAGACAGAGACTGAAGTCTGTGAAATATGAATTGCTCAGAGAAGGCTAAGTAAGACAGCTTTGAAATCTAGTGGCTCAAACTCAAAGAGAAAAGAGTAAAAAAGTGAGTATTAGGTAAAGGGGGAAGGGAAATGACTGAAATTACCAAATATCTCAGGAAGAACTTGAATACCTTGAGCATAAGCAGATTAAACTAACAGGGAAGATATTAATAACAAAAGGGAATGTGACCTTGAGATCATTCCATATAAACAAAATATACTGCTCTCAAAGATAGGATAAAATATGGCAACTTAAAGAAGAACACCCAAGTCAAAAAACCTATACATTATAATGCAAGAAACAATTCAAAAGACTGCCCACAATTTCTGAATACTGAAAACAAAGGTCAATGGAAAGAATTCACAAATTACCTCTGAAAAAAAAAAATTTATAATATAAACTCCTGATGGTTAAACCTAATAATGTCAATGGCAAACAATAAATGGTAAAAAATGACCAAGAGAAAGACTTAAAATAAAGGAAAAGCAATTTTAATAACCCAAAACTACTTTTTTAACCACCAAACCCCAGGAGTTAATAATGTGTTCTGAAGAGCAAAAGAATTTAAGATTCAACCCAAGGTAACATATCCTGCAAACCTAAGCCTAACAAATAATGAAAAAAAAAAAAAAAATGAATGTTCAATGAGAGACATTTGGAGCATTGTTAGAAAGAAAACAAGATCAAAAGAAATTATTTACTTGTCAAATACCTTAGACAAAAAAATACAGGAGAGTAAGGATTGTTTCATTTGTTGTATTATATCTCAAGTACACAGTTCTATACCTAGCACAGAATAAGCATTTTAAATGTGTTCAGATTGACTGATATTTAAATATGTATGAAATGTGTCTCACCAGATGGAGACAGTGTCATAAAAATTGAGTGAAGGTCAATTGTGCCCCAGACCCAAGTTTCTTTCTCCAGAGATCACCTTGTTTACAAAGAATGGGATCATAATACCCCTTTACTTTGTGAGACTAAATTGGGGCCACCTTGGCATATAAGGTAATTTAGTAATCCTAAAGATGCAATTGGGTTAGAAATTTTTCCTCATTTATGACCTATAATGTGAGGTCATTTGTTTTGGAGTTTTTTTATGTTATACATGTTAAATCCAATATGTATAAATATATACAATTCTCTTGCTACACAAGTAAAATCAGATCAAGAAAACAAAATGTAAGTGAACAACAACAAAAAGAGTGAGAATGTTATGATGTGATCTATATTCATTTCCTACAGTCCTCTCTCTGGGTGTAGATGGCTCTCTTCATCACAAGATCATTGGAACTGCTATAAATCATCTCATTGCTGGAAAGAGTCACATTCATCCGAATTGATTGTCATATAATGTTGATGTTGCCATGTCTCTTGGTTCTGCTCACTTCACTCAGCATTAGCTCATGCAGGTTTCTCTAAAATCATCCTCCTGATCATTTCTTACAGAATAATAATATTCCATAACATTCATATACCATAATTTATTCAGCCATTCTCCAACTGATGGGCATCCACTCACTTTCCAATTTCTTGCCACTACAAAAAGGAATATGAGGTCATTTGTCCTGACTAAACAGGGCAAAGGTCCAGCCTAGAGGGAGTGTTACTCCAGACCTGTATATAAGCATTGTCTGTTTCACTGTGCCTCACTACTCTTTGCCTGACTGCTTGTTGGGAGGGAAATGCCCTTTCTTGAAAGATCATAATAAAATTCTATTCTGCTTTTACCTTGAAACATCTCCTAGATTTGAGTCAATGAGCTTTGAACCACACATAGTATATGGGGGGGGGGCAGGGGTGTTTGTCCAAGGTCACGTGATCTGGTGATGGTGGGTCCAAGGCCCATGTGAGTGGGCGGGGTCTTGAGCATTAGCAGGAAAGCATCCTGCCTTGCTGTAGGCAGCCTTCAAATTTCAGGGACCTTTCTCTGCTCTCCAAGATAAAGTGACTCAAAGGGGAGACTCAGGGCAAAAGGAAAGTCACTAAATCCATGGCAAATCTATAGTGGTTGTGATTAGATGGAGTCGGTCAGGCAACTTTCGTGCATGGGAAGCCAAAGGTAAGTTAGATCTTGGAACCTAGCACTATATTCCTGAAGATCAGGACCCTTTGGGGTGACTGTGGGTAGGGAGTGATCCCACCAAACTGAGTGTGAGACTGGGATCTAAGTGCAGTTGATCCTGAAAAGTCTCTTCAAATATTCAAAATAGGAAGGGCTCAATCAAAGCTTCCCTCCCCAGAAAAAAAAAACAGAGATACTGGTAGATGGTTTCTTGGGAAGATAGAAGGGCAAAAAGTAAAATGATTAAATACTGTTGCTCTGTATGGGGAGGATATTGCCAGGGCTAAATGAGTATGTCCAATTTAAATCCGTATGCAAAATAGATTTCTGAGTGTGTTGTGTGTAGGTCTGCTTTGCATTGTGTGCTCTGTGTTAAAAGTTAGCAAGTTGAATGAGAGACAAGAATTCAGCCTTCTGTTGCTGGTTTGGAAAATATCAGGCTGAATTGTTGGAATTGCTGGAATTCAGAATAGTAATTCTTTCAGAGTGGATCAAGATAAGATCTTTAAGATCTGGATGGGTGAATATACTAGTTCTTGATCTTGGTAAGGTAATTTGGAAGATAATTCTGGGGTCCTTAGCCCAAGAAAAGATAATCTTATTTTCTTTTCCTCTGTAGTGTGGTGTTCTCTTCATTAAAATATAATGGTTCTCTTTGGGAGCAGGTTTCTTGGGGATGTTTTCTGGAGGCAGCCTTAGTTTCAGTTCAAAGTAATAATCACTTGAAATACAGCCAGCTGATAAAATCCAAACGTTTATTTTCTCCTTCCTTGATTCCAAGAGCTCTTGCAGCTTGTCCTTTGCCTCTGCTTTCTTCAGCCTCCAGCCAGCACAAAGGGTAGAAGATGGAATGAATCTGACTTCGCCTCCTAGAGTGGGCTTGTGGGCTTCTGTATCTCCCAGAATGCTCTGTGTCTGGCCCTGAGAGCTTCTTGCTTATATGCTGTTCACTGAGTACACACCAATCATTATATCACTGGGGACCATTATTTGTTGTCGGATTAAATCAGTTCTAAATTAGATTTAAACATTGTCTCCTCAATTCCACTTAGTACCTTGTTTCTGGCCCATAACATCTCCTTGTAAGATCAGATCAATCATACTGAACCATGCTAAATTAGATAATTATTGTCTCTATCAACTCTAATGAGTTAACATTTTGTAAGGATTCCAACACTGTAGCAGCTTTGCAGAAGAGGGGAAGAGAAGAAAATATATTTAATATGGTGAAAATGATAAAAACAAGTAAAAGAAAGGAGATTTTATATATATAGATGAGAAAGTTTAAGTATGTGTGAATGAGAAGAGCATAGACTGAAAGGGATTAGAGAGTTTAGGAACTTTTGGGAAAATGGAAAAGCAGTGTGCTACTACTTTAAAAAAAAAAATGAATGAAATGGAAAATGACATTTGTGTGAACCTAGACTGGCCAATTTGAGTCTCCAGAAATATTTGTTATAAAACATTAAAAAAAAAAAATTAGCAGATTCTGGTGTTTTTAAGAATGCAAGTTTTAAGTTGCTTGGGATTCTCAGCTAAACTGAGTTGATCTATATTGTATTTTTAAGTTGGCCTAATTTACATGATTAAAAGCCTACTGAGGGAACCTGCCAAAGGGAAAAAACAAAAACAAAAACAAACAAAAAACCTTGCCCTCTCTGAGATTTTCCAAGCTTTTCAAATTTGTGGAATCCATCTTGGCTAGGGAGGTATCCCTGGCTAACCTGAATTCTTCTGGGGTTTGTGCTGGTGCCCCATCACTTTGACATGGGCCCCTTTCCCAGCATTTCTGACACAGAGGGTGAGATAGCCACTGGACCACAGACCTGTAGCAAGACATCTAGGTCCAAATTTCTCCAGCCCCAGCGTCTTAAGAATGTGCCAATTTGGGGCAGCTAAGTGGCACAGTGGATAGAGTACCAGACCTGAAGTCAGGAAGACCTGAGTTCAAATTTAGCCTTAGACATTTAACATTTCCTAGCTGTGTGATCCTGGGCAAGTTACTTAACCCCAATTGCCTCAGCAAAAAAAAAAAAAAAAAAAGTATGCCAATTTCTTAAAGTCCTGTGGTTGGACCTGAAAGAGCAGTTTTCTGCCACTTAAAAGTTTTGGGGCTGTGTGTTCAAATCAGAATACAGATTCTGAAATTGTACTATTAACTCATGCGTGCTAAAATTGTGAACTTATTTATTCTTCTGTGGAAGACCTCAAAAATGGACTATTAAGGACAATTTAGAGATTATAATCTCTAAAATTGACTTTGCAATTAGGAATGTTTTGGTGGGAGATGGGAATGTTTGTGCTTAGAAGAATTTTAACAATAATGGTGTTGTACCTGTTATTTATATTTCCAAAAAATGTTTATAGGGACTCAACTGGAGGAAGTTGAATTAACTCTTTTTTTAGAATGAAGAAATTATTAATGTTAATTCTGATGAAGTTTTTTATGTGAAATTAGGATATTCTATATTCTATATGAGTTTCAATTGATTGTATTGAGTCATCTTAAAATACTTACTTAAAGGAACTCTAAGAATAAGAGTTTTTGCCTTTGTCTCTTTTAAACATGTTTCTGCTATAAACAATATGCAATTTAGAATTTTTATATGTATTGCACATTTTAAAAGCAAAATGATTTGTGTAATGTTGAATTTAGATATAAAAGATAAGCTATGAACCTTCTAGGATGAATCTCTTACTGTTATTAATCTAAGGTCATTGTTGATACCTATTTAGGATATATGATCCTTGACAGCTAAATTCACCTGAAGTTTTGATTGATGAGATTTGCTATTTAAGATAAAATCTCCTGGGATTGTAGCTGAAATTTTGAAATTCTAAATTTGTTTGAAAATTTGAAATTCTAAAAACTTGCTATAAGAAAAAAAAAAAAAAAGTCAGAGACCTGATTTAAATAGCATCAAAACTGGTCCTTCTGTATGTGCCAAAATGTTTGTGGCAGCCTTGTTTGTAGTGACTAGAAACTGGAAAATGAATGGATGCCCATCAATTGGAAAATGGTTGGGTAAATTGTGGTATATGAATGTTATTCATTATTTTGTTCTGTAAGAAATGACCAGCAAGATGAATACAGAGAGGCTTGGAGAGACTTACATGAACTGATGCTAAATGAAATAAGCAGAACCAGGAGATCATTATATACTTCAACAACGATACTGTATGAAGATGTATTCTGATGGAAGTAGATTTCTTTGACAAAGAGATCTAACTCAGTTTCTAATTGATCAATGATGGACAGAAGCAGCTACACCCAAAGAAAGAACACTGGGAAATGAATGTATTGTTTGCATTTTTGTTTTTCTTCCCGGGTTCTTTTTACCTTCTGAATTCAATTCTTCCTATGCAACAAGAGAACTGTTCGGTTCTGCACACATATATTGTATATGGGATATCCTGTGCCATATTTAACATGTATAGGACTGCTTGCCATCTGGGGGAGGGGTTGGAAGCAAGGAGGGGAAAAGTCGGAACAGAAGTGAGTAGAAGGGATAAGTTTGTAAAAAAAAAAAAAAAAAAAAAAAAATTACCCAGGCATGGGGTCTGTCAATAAAAAGTTATAATTATGAAAAAAAAAATAAAATAAAATAAAATCACACCTTTTTATGGAAAAAAAAAAAAAAAACTGGTCCTTCAGGCCTGAGAGCACATACATAATACAGGATAAAGCATCCTTAACTCAGTTTTATTGCAGGTAATTGACAATTTTCATTTGTAGCAAGTTTTTAGAATCAGAGCAAATAGTCAGTAGAGGCCATGAGCACAATTAAAAAAAAAATAATAATAATGTGGTCATTATATCCTAAAGTAGGTATTTGGCCCAATCATCTATCTGTTGCTAGGTGTATATGTTTGTCTATTTATTTTATCATTTCTGTTCTTGCTGACTTTTGTAGTAGCCATCTTTATTTGTGAAACTTTACCTATAGGGGACATACTTATAGGTGGCCCTGCTACCTGAGCCCAAGAAGAAAACTTCCAAGAAATAAGAAAAAGATGTGTGTATAAGGCTATTCTCATACCACTTTGTGGAGTCCTCTATTCCCAATATGTATTATCCAAGATCATTAGAATGAAGGACAAAGAAGGGAGGAAATTGGGTGATATCATAGTAAATATTCTCATGAGAAACAACTATGTTTCCAGGAGAAAATACTATTGCCTTGGTAAAAGATTTAAATAACAAAGACATCAGAAAATTAGCACATATTCTTGATCTTGGTTTAGAGGAGTCTGCTGGAGACAGGGTTTATGGTTTCTCCTAATAGCCCTCAGTGGAGTTATGAATCCCCTATATGATGCAACTTAATGTTGTGCCAAAACTCACTTTTTTATGTCTAGACCCAGTGTCTCCAATTGGCCTATTTAGTTATTCTGCCTCAGGTTATAACCTTTCCCTCTTAATGTTTGAGATAAAGGTTTTATAGACATTCCTTCTTAATGTTTGACAAGATAAAGGTTTATCCATTTTAGATGTCATTAGAATATCAGTAACCTCCCTCCATTAGGTTATTCCCACCTAGGTACCTCCATTATGTCATTGTTCTTGTTATTCTATACAGCTAGACTCTTTGAGATGATAGTCTCCTCTAGCCCTGGGATCAACCATAGATCCATTGGTCTCAGTATTTCTCTCCATTTAATAAACTATTGAATTGGTCTCTAATCTTTGTCTTGCTCAGTTTTTTCGGCATTACATTATTACCAATATGGTTCAGAAAACTCTGTCCAAAATCATTAAGATAGAAGCTACAGTCTTGGAATTAGAGTGATCTCAAAAGACAAGGGTGGGAATTGGAGCCTGGGAGGGTAGGTCAGACCCTGAAAATGAAGTAAATCAGGAAACTGAAGAAATGTATAAACTTTGGTGTGAGAGAGTTTCAACTGATGAAAGGAGAGAAGAGGGAATTGAATGAAGGAAGCTGTGAAAGCCATCTTACAGGATGGAGAGAATGTTGTAAAAATTTAGTGAAGGTGGGCTGTGCCCCAGGCCCAAGTTTCTTTCTCCAGAGATTACCTAGTTTACAAAGAATGGGACCATATAACCCTTTTCTTTGTGAGACTAAATTAGGGCCACCTTGGCATTAAAATTCTCATATAAAGTAATTTAGTAATCCTAAAGATGTGGTTGGGTTAGAAGTTTTTTCCTCATTTATGACTTAGAATGTGAGGTCATTTGGCTTAACTAATCAGGGCAAAGATCCAGCCTATAGGTAGTGTTACCTCAGACCTGTATATAAATATTGTCTGTTTTACTGTGCCTCACCTCTCTTTGCCTAATTGTAGGAAAGGAATCGCCCTTTCTCACGAGATCGTAATAAAATTCCTTTCTGCTTTTACCTTGAGAAGTCTCCTTGATTTTTTTGAGCCAGTGGTCTTTGTCCCACACAAATATATACTTACCATTTAAGATACAGGATTTGTAAATGCTTTTATGATTCTTATCCATAAGTACAAGAGTATAACTTTCAGAGGCAAGAGGGGTCAAACCATGCTGGGTTTTGTTTAATCTCCCAGTCAATCAGAGGTTTGAAATTAAATAAATTTCTTCATCAATTATTAAAAATATAGCTAACTTTTACCTGCATTAAAAAGTAGGGTAGTAGGATTTCTAAATATAAAGGATGCAGAACAGTGGTGAAATAGTTGCCAATTCACATAGCAATTGTTGGCAGCAAAGGGGAGCTCAGAAGTACTGATAGAATAAAGAAATTGATCTGGCATTAAAAATTCACTAAAGATAAACCATATAAAATGGATAGTTTAGAATTAACTGTACTTACCTTCTAAACAGGGAACTTGTAAAAAATAACTTAAAAGGTATTATTTTAAAGTGCTATGTAAGCGTTAAGTTATGTAAAATGAATATGTAGGAAATTTTTTTTAAAACTAAAATACAATAGAAATTGTCATTTTCTGCAAAAGAATACTCAAAATTCATATACATTTAAATTTTTCATAAATTAATGACTTAATTCAGAACAGCAAACTTTGAAGAAATGTGTATCTTTTAAATCCCATTCAGAAAATAATAATATGTAAGGCATATTTCTATATAAGCAGAACTGATTTGTACAATAGGACTTTGCCCTCTTCATAACTATAAAACTTAAGTCATCTGTATTTAGGAATAGATTTTAGCTTCTCTCATTAGAATACAAAATCTAAGAAATGGTTTTAAATAAGAATCTCATTTTTTAAGATAAATTTATTAAGTTAGAAAAAATTTACAGAACTAGAGTTCAGGTTCACAGAAATCAGACTTGGAAAGTACATAGGAAATATGTAATCTAACCATATATAATAATTATATATATAATATATAATCATCAGAAAAATTCTCTCTAAAACATTTTTGAGCATTAATTATCTGGTTTTGCTTAAAGACTTTTAGGAAGGAATCTACTACCTACCCCAAGAAAACTCATTCCACTTTTGGATGGATTTAATTATTAGGAAACCTATTCATCCCTCAAGATTAAATTTGTTTCTTTAGAATTTCTACCCATTGTTCCCCAGTTCAGTCTTCTGAATGAAGCAGAATATGTTCACCTTGTCAGTTTATTTTTTTTACATTAACATGTTCCACTTGATAGCCTTCAAGCCCTTAAAGAAAGATTTTATCTTCCTCCCAAAAGGGGACTTGGGTTCAAATCCAGCTTTTGATACTTACTACCTATTTAAACTGGCAAATAATTTTAACTCTCAGAGTTAAAATGTCATAAAATGTCTATGATAGTTATATCACTGAAAAACTATAAAGCTGAAATGAGAATATTTTTTAAGTAGTTGCAAATGTTAAAGTGGTATATAAATGCTAGCTATTGTTTTTCTAGTTATCTCTGGACATTCTTCCAGCTTCTTTATTGGTAAATGTCCTTCCTAATATACAGCAATTTTTGCTTACCATATGTAGCAATCCCATAAAGATTACACACACACACATACACACATACCATGCAGCAACCATTATTAGGTTTGAGTATTATGGCAGATGTAAGTAATGTCTTAATATCTCTCTGGTACTCAAGTATAAATACACTTAATCCCAACCCCTCTACCTATTGCTAGTTTGTATTTTATTCTCTCACCAGATTCAAAGGCAATCTAGTAGGTATGAATAACAACTCAAAAAATACTTTAAAAACCAAAATCTCTCATAATTAATTGTTTATTAGCTCTGTGTTCCAATTCTGGTTATTCAGAATAAACTAAAGGATCAATTATGAAGAAGGAAAAGATACCAAAGGCATTAGTTATATTCATACTAAAAATAAGTCTACCAAGAAAATATTAATAACTACTGACCTATATATCTATTTTCCCATCTATTAAAAAAAATCTTTACAAGACTCATCTATATATGAATATTCACTGAGTATTAGCAAAAAAAAGGTTTTCATAAGCAATATTCTATAACAGACTACATCTTGAATATCTTGCAACAAAAAATAATAGCATCTAAATTATGGAAGATTAAAAGGACTTTGTTTCATCAAGAACCCAGTTTGAGATTGGATTACATCAATTTGTAGCAATCCAAATTGGCTTATTGTGATTTTTTTCCAGCTCTATTCAGCAGCATATGCATAGGAAAGAAGGTGCATGGTGGGATTAAGCCAAGATTGTATTTTAAAAAGTATGTACAATAAAAGGACAAAGGTAAGTAATTCAATAGGACAGTATAGAATTGAACTAATTATTGGATTGAACCTGGAAAAGGAAAAGAATGAAGTTATAATTGGGGTGATGGCCTTGGACCATACCGAGGAATATAAGGAAAATCAAACCAATTAGAATACAGATCTATATGAATACTTCAGAGCTGTTAGACATTTTACAAATTTCCACATTGTATCTTTTAATATATACACATTATTATTCACTACCCAAATGGCTTTTACTATAAGAGAAGCATTAATTCATCATCCCTATTGACCTAAGAATCATTACAGACATAAGACAAAAACCTAATATGGAATTAATATGGCAGATTTAACTCCATGTTAGGCCTTTGCTTTAAGTTTCTAATTGCGAAATTCATGCTTAATTTTTTAAAATTATTTTTAATTTATGGAATAAAACAAGCATTTCTATAACATAATGCAATAAAAAGATGATTATAAATGAAATATAAATCTACTATACACAATTGTAAATCTATTACAAATATAATATTATCATATAAAGGTTTTTTTTTCCTTCCCCCACATCCTAGAGATAGTTTCCATCAGAAATAAATAGATGTGTTTATGTCTCTCTCTCTCTCTCTCTCTCTCTCTCTCTCTCTCTATCTCTCTCTCTCTCTCTCTCTCTATATATATATATATATACACATACATACATACACACACACATATATATATGTATATATATATATATATATATATGAATGTATGTAGAGACTTATTTTAAACATACTTCTATATATCAGTTCTTTTTCTGAGTGGTTCAAATTTTTTAAAATCAAAATTTAGGCTTAAATTGAAGTGGGGAAAATCACTAGACCTTATAGGTATGACCTAAAGAATATCCTTTATGAATATGAAATGGAAATGATAAATAGATTTAAGGGATTAGATCTGGCAGAGAGAGTATCTGAAGAACTATGCATAGACATTTGCAATATTGTAGAAGCAGCAGCAACAAAAAAATCCCAGAGAAAAAGAACAAGAAAGCAAAATGGATGACTAATGAGGATTTACAAATAACTAAGGAAAGAAGAAAAGCAAAAAGAAAAGGAAAATGGTCAAGATATACCCAACTGAATACAGAATTCTAGAGAATAGCAAGGAAAGATAAACGTTTTCTTAAATAAGTGGAAAGAAAAGATATAGAAGAAAACAATAAAAATAGGGAAAAAATGGAAAATCTCTTTAAGAAAATTAGAAATATAAAGATAATGTTTCATGCAAAAAAAGGCATGACAAAAGTCAAAAAATGATAGAAGTTCAACAAAGTAGGAGAGATTAAGAAGAGATGGCAAGAACAATACAAAAAAGATCTTAATATCACCAATAAGCATATATTGATATGCTTACTGATCCAGAGCCATACATCCTGGAAAAACAAAGTCAAGCAGGTCTTGGGAAGCACTGATAACAATAAGGCTAATAGAACTAATGGAATTCCAGTCGAGCTATTTAAAATCCTATAAAATTATGCTGTTAAAGAGCTGCATTCATCTGCCAGCAAATTTGAAAATTTCAGCAGTGGCCAGTGGACTGGAAAAGATCAGTTTATGAATCAAAACAAAGAAGAACAATGCCAAAGAATGTTTAAATTACTGAACAACTGTACTCATCTCATATGTCAGCAAGGCTTTGTTTGAAATTCTGCAAGCTAAGCTTCAGCAATATATGAACCAAGAATTATCAAAATTATCAGAAATATTTGCCTGGCTTTTGAAGATGGAAGAGGAACTAGAGATAAAACTGCCAACAGTCATTGGATTACAGAGAAAGGAAGCTGCAGAAAAATAACTATTGCTGCTTCATTAATTACACCAAAGCCTTTAACTATATTGATCATTACAAAATGTTTGTCACATTTATCCTCAAAGGGATGGGAATACCAAATCGTCTTACTTGCCTCCTAAAGCACTTATTGCAATCAAGAAGTAACAGTTAGTAGTGAACATGGAACAACTGACTGGTTTAAGTTTTGAAAAAAAATACAACAAGGCTGTATATTGTCACTTTGTTAATTTAAATAATATGGAGAGTAAATCATGCAAAATGCCAGGCTAGATGAATCAAAAGACTGAATTAAGATTGGTAGGAGAAAAAAACAATAATCTCAGACACTGATACTTGCATGCATCTCTGATGGCAGGAAATAAAGAAAAATAAAGAAGCCTTTTGATGAAAGTAAAAGAGGAAAGTGGCTTGAAGCTTAACATCAAAACATACACACACACACACACACACACACACACACACACACACAAAGATCTTGGCAACTGGACCCATCATTTTCTGGCAAACAGGGAAGAAATAAAAATACTGTCAGATTTTACATTTTTGGGCTTAAAGATCATTGTAGATGGTGATTACAGTCATGAAATTAAAGGACATTTGCTCCTTGGAAGGAAAGCTATGGTAAATCTGGACAGCATACTATAAAGCAGAAACATCACCTAGCTGACAAATGTAGAATAAAGACTGCAAATCCTAATCTTTGCCTTCTAGAAGTATGGGATCCTGGAAGTTCCAAGGGATATAAGTGGTTAAAGTCAGTATAAAAGATCTTCCAATATAAAGAAATGATGATGAGCAACACTAGGAACATCAGGACCATAACATAGATGTGTCAGGTTAATTTGCATAAATGTAGCTACAAGGTCATGATGCTCTTGCAAGGAGCTAGTCTGTTGCGAGGGTCAATGCTGAGACTTGTTCAATAACTTTGTTCTTTGATCTATCAGTCAAGAATATTCTTTCAGTACTAATCCAGGTATAAAAGAAATTATGTTCAAAGAGCTAAGAGAAAACTTAAAGATAATCTAAATTAACCTTTTAATTTTATAGATGAAGACTGAGAAAATTAAAGTGATTTATTTGGTTCATATTAGCTAATAAATTACAGAACTAGGATTTTAACTTGAGGCATCTGTTTCCAAGCTCAGGGCTCTTCCCAATACACACTGTTTTTTGTTTTGTTTTGTTTCTTCTCATAATAGGGACAGGGACTGGACCTATGATTTAATTGGAGTTGAACTCCTGTGTCAAGAAACTCAATCTAAGGGAATGAGAAATTCAGTGACATAGTCAATATCAGAAACTACAAGCAAACCCCAGTCTTTGCCAAGCCACCCTGAATAATCCATTCACCTTTATAGATCACTTCACAGTTTATGAAACACTTTTCTAAATCCATGTCTGAAAAGGTGATACAAAGAAGTATGGGGCTCAAAGAAGTTAATGGATTTGTCTATTTTAATTGAACCAAAAACTAGCAGAGTTTGGCATACATATTTATAATATATATACATTTGGCATATATCAGGATCACTTAAGATGGCAGCGCCAATTCGTAAATTGCCAAGGACATTCTTCTGGGAGATGCCATTCTGTATTCTCAACCATAGGGGTGGGAGTAGTGTCTTTCCATTAGCTTCATAGCTATAACAAACTGTCCTTGAAAGTATCCAATTCCAGCAAAACTTGCTATACTTCTGGCAGTGTCCAAAAGATAAAGGTTCCACTGACTCATAGGACTGACAACATGAACTCAGTTGGCTGGCCTTCTCTACCCTCCCCATACCACCCCTTAATACCCATGGCCCCAAAAAATACTTTTGGGATTTTGGTCTATTTTGTTTGAACTTTTCAGTCTTGATTAAAGTGGGGTCCTACTATGGAGACTTTAGAGGCAAGATATTGCAACCAGCCCAGTAGGGAAGCCTAAAGAAGTGAGAGTACTCAAGCTCAATGTAGGTCTGAATTTAGTGGAGCTATGATTTAGAATACCCAAACTAAATTGTAAAATATAATCCCCTTTTCTTCCTCAGGGGCTGAAGTGGATTATGGCCCCCAGGTTTTGAGAAAAATGGTAAATGTTTGTATATTTGTTCTTTAAAAACCTTTAAAGTAAATATTCTTTGATAAGAGCTAATTACTATTAGGTATTTGGACGTAACTGGGGAAATAGGACCTTGTATCAATAAACTAAACAACCTAAAATTCCTTGAAGGGTTACTAGAACCTGAGGAGTGAAATGTAAGATATGGCTTTAGTAGGGACCAATAAAGTTATTATTTATACATTCATATACATACAGATGTCAGACTAT
Source organism: Sarcophilus harrisii (assembly GCF_902635505.1). Lineage (NCBI taxonomy): Eukaryota > Metazoa > Chordata > Mammalia > Dasyuromorphia > Dasyuridae > Sarcophilus > Sarcophilus harrisii. Next base: position 238,733,478 of record NC_045426.1, read on the forward strand.
TTGTGTACTGTGTAAATATATGATACATACATATATCTAGATACAATAGCAAATTAATATAAATACATATACAAAGCACACACTATATATACATTTTGAGATTGCAAATATCTAGAGAATTCCAATAAAATAAAATTCATTAGCACTAAGACTATATAATTTAATGTGTAATTTGTATTTCGAAATGCTTTAAAATTCAAGTTACAACCTTAAGTGATGGCAGTTCTGCTTAAATAAAATAGGTACTGTTTCAGCTAATTACCGATCTATCACGTCCCCAAATGGTTTAAAATTGCCACTAAGACTTATGAAACACCTTGTATTCTTAACTGTGCCAAGAGTCAAGAACATGGAAGAAAACCTGCACCTATTGAACTTTCCTGGCTCTAGTTTCTCTTTCACACAAAATGTCTTTCATTTATAAACGTACACGTCCATGATCAAGCTGCCCCTAAAAGGGCAGGGAAGTCAGTGAGAAACGGGCAACCCATATATAGTAAAGGTCTCCTCAGACAGGAAGCACTTCTCGAAGGGTGAGGGGCGGGGAAGGAAAGGTCATGGAGAGGCGTTAGGGACCATACGGGGCCTGCGCCACCACGCTTTCGTCTCCAGAGCCGTGCTTTTTACTCCGCAGGAGGCGCTATGCGCGCGCCGTCCTCCCAGAGCCCACCCCTCGCGATCGCGCAGGCCCCGCCCCATACATCTCGCTACCCGGGTCACCTGCAGCGGCTGCATTCCGGCCTCCTCAAGGCTTGCTCTACCGGCAGCTCCCAGAGCCCGTCTGCGCAGTCGCCGCCATTCTCCGGGGCTGGGAAGGAAAGCGTTGCTGTAGCGGACTCCACCGAGCTTTCGCTCTCCCTTGCCTTTTCCAGAGATATGAAAGACTCCGTTAGCCCTGCGATAGACCCCGCCAATGCAGCCTCCTTCGAGCCATCAACCGCCGCTTCCGTCTCCATGACGTGCTCCGGCAGTGGGACCGCCGCGACGCGGGGCGGGCACCACTAGGTGGCGCCAAAGGGCAGGAGAAAATATTCGCCCGCGCGGGCTCTAAGTCACGTCAGCCGGGGGAGGCGGGTTCTTTGGGCGGCCCTCGTCAGACCCGCGCCCGCCTCGCGGCCTCGCTCGGGGGGAGAGCGGGAGGCGCGGCCTCGCTCGGGGGAGGGGGTGAGAGCGGGAGGCGCGGCCTCGCTGGGGGAGAGCGGAGGCGCGGCCTCGCTCGGGGAGGGGAGAGCGGGAGGCGCGGCCTCGCTGGGGGAGAGCGGAGGCGCGGCCTCGCTGGGGGAGAGCGGGAGGCGCGGCCTCGCTGGGGAGAGCGGGAGGCGCGGCCTCGCTCGGGGGGAGAGCGGGAGGCGCGCCCCCGACGCCGGATCCCCGGGAAAGTAGAGAGGCTGTGCGGGAGGGATCCCTGCTAATCTGAGTAGTCTTTTGCTAGAGCCCCTGCCTTCAGATCCCGTCTCGCCGAGGTGTCAGATCACATCATCACAGATCGGGAGAGGAAAGGCACCAAGGCCCTCTCATTTACTGATGAGAAAACTCGGACCAGGGATGTTATCCAAAGACATAGAGCTGAAACTGAACTTAGCTTTCCAATCTTAATATTTTATAGATAAGGAAACCGAGGTTCACAAAAATGACTTCCCCAAACTCATGCAGGCAGGCACAGAGTCAAGATTGGATTCTTGGTTCCCTGCGGGTCAGTCCCCTTGAAGTGCACATTGCTTTTGTATCATTTATTCGGATCCTTGACCCAAAATCCGGATACTGAACAGAAAAAATTAACAGTCCTCTCTAGGAATTTAGGAAGGGGGGGTTGGGGGGGACAGGCAGAACCCAGTGCACTCATTTGTGGGAGGATCAATTTCTGGGTCACACGCACTGTATGTATGAATGAAGAAGTAACAAAACTTCTGTAGCCAAGAAGTTTGGAAGAGTGTAGCTGTGGGCAACTTTTGATCATACTCTTTCCGGAGGCTGCAATCTATTGGGTTTTTGGTAATCCTGCTCTCTTGATAGTTCTGTTTCTCCCACCCTTGAACCTCAAGTCAGCCCATTAACCATGGAGTATCCCAAGATACTTCTCTCTTTTATATAGGTTATCCCACTTGGTGATGTCATCTATTACCATTTGTTCAGTTATAGCTAGGCACATGATTCGCAGATACATATGTGTCTGTATTGCCCTAATACCTCTCCTGATATATAGTCACTTCTCAAACTCAATGTGTCCAAAATAACTTGCCTCAAAGCACTTTCTCTTTTCGAACTTGTGTTTTTCACTACCTTTAAACAAGTCATCTATACTATTCTCAGTCTCTCACCCTACATATTCAGTCCTTTACCAAATCTTGTCTTTTCTGCCATTACAATATCTCTTAGATGTCCTCTTCTTTCCAGTCATACAGCCATAATCCCAGTTTAGACCCCATTACCTCTTAAAATAATAGTAGTAAAATGTGAAAACTCCTTGAGGGAAGAGATGTTGATTTTATTTAGGTAACTTCAGCACTTTGAACAACTGCAATAGCCTTCCCAAATGGTCAACTTCAAGTTTTTGCATAGTCCAATTTATTCTCCAGTCAGCTGGTAAAATGAACTTCTGGGGCCAATACTTGGCTCCTCCCAAAAATTCAGCTTTAGTGATTCCCTATCTTTTTCTAAATCCTTTCTGGCATTTTAAAACACTTTATAACATGATCTCTTATTACCTTCCCAGTCTTCTGCCCCTCTAATCCCCTCCTTACTCTCTAAAAATCCCATTAAACTGGGCTTATTGGAATTGCTCTAACATGACACTCATCCCATCTTTCTATCTTTGAATTGCTGCCCCTCTGTGTTTGGATTCCTCTGCTTCCTTCCCTCATCTTTGCTTTTGGTTTATCAGGCTCCCTTAAGAAAGACTTGGCTTATATCGCACCTTCAGCAGGAGACATTTCTTAGTCCCCCAGCTACCTAATATTTTCCCTTTCATCTGCTTTATGTGATTCCTGTGGACAAGTCGTCAGTCTCCTCTCAATCCCCAATTAGAATGTGTATTCCTTGAAAGCAGACAGTATCCCCAGTGTTTAACACAATACTAGCAAATAACAAGTGTTTAAAGTGCTTATTGATGGGCATACTAGTGGATACAGTTCTGGACTTGATATCAGGAAAATGACTTAAAATTGTATCCTTGGCAAGTCATTTAATGACTGTAAAATTAAGAAAATTGGATTTGATGGCTTTCAGGCAAATTACAACATTAAATCTGTGATCCTACAATATTCAAATAGATCTGTGATGCCATCATTATGGGTACTTTATAATCTGTATTTCTTTTAAACCAGGGCTAAAAACTGCAGAAATAAAAGATAATCTAAACTATAAGACAATTCTAAATAATTTTGTATTGAAATTATATCTTGTTCTGGGTCCCTTGTAGCCAATATAAAGGGACAAAAAAATAGGAAATAAGATTGCAAAGGGAAACCTGAAAGTCACATACAAACCCTCCCAAAGAACAAAGTAGTATAATTTACAAAATGTGTCATATATAACCAAAATTTGCAAATTGTTAATATATGCAAACAGAGGAAGCCATCTAAGCACTGCTGTCAAGATTTTTTAATCTGATTACATGTAAATCTGAGACAGGTTCCAGACATCAACAGAATTTCAAAAGTGATGAAAATTTTGAAATGATGTTAATCTGCCAGGGGGTTTTTTGGGTTTGTTTGTTTGTTTACTATCAACTCTGATATGATTTGGATGTGACAGTGAACAAAATAGTACAGATAAAGAGTCTGTTTCCCCAAAAAATATAGAAAAATAAGAACTCAAGCTCTTGTCCCCTTTAATCTTCCTTTGCCGCCTTCAAGCATTCTTCAATTTTAGCAGGTTCATGTTGTCTAATACTCTCAAATTCCATGGTTTTGTAATTATCTGTGTGTCTCCCCCTTCCTATCATGAGGTTCTTCCTCATGCTGGCTGCCTTACTTCATCAATCCATCTAATGTTCCTGTATTGTCTGCCTCTGTCTCTCTGCCTTTGTGATTTTTGCCCCAGTACTATTTGTACTTAATTAAAGTATGATTGCCATTGTGTTTCCTGCTGTCAGTGAAAATCTAAAGAACCAGATGTGCCTGCTTTCATTTCACAATTTTATAAATTATTAATTCAAACTTCAGATATCTTCTTGGTAGTTTTTCTGCTTATGCCACAGTAAATACCGTAATATATCTTATTCACCTTTGGATGAACAACAAAATCGAGGCAAATTTCCTTGCCTTTATAAGAAGAACCTATATTTCCTTATAAACTCAAATTTCACTTGTATGAAAATTGTGACTATTGGAGCCCAAGAACTTAGGTTTAATTCTTGACTGTCATTTTCTATGTGACCCTGAGCAAGCCATTCTCATATGTAAAATAGAATCCAAATGAATCTCCAAGATACTTTCCAACTCTAAATCTATGGAGCTATTCTAGAACAGTTTTTCAGGTTTTATATCTTTTTTTATGGGTTATTGAACAATAACTAGCACTTAGAATATCAGCAAAGAAGTTAATATTTCCAGATGGTCCAGAGACTACATTGTTAATATTTTTGTGTCCTTCTTTAGAATGAACTGTACCACAATTACTGAAGAAACAAGAAATTTGTCCAAGACTGAAAACCTTTTTGTAGTTTTCTTTGTTTTATGAGTTTATAGGTAAAATTTTCACCACATATGCCTGATGGGGACAAGCCTTTCTTTACCTTTAAATTGATTCTTGAAAACAGTCTGTCATTGAGACCAAGTCCAAAGTCTTTCATCACACAAGTATTTGTCAGATCCAGAATCCTCTATGCACAGTGAAATATCGGAGTAGAACTTTTATGGAGTATTTGTACTCGCTAATTTCAGGAGAAACATAGGATTTAAAAAAAAATAAATGAATTTTATATTCATCATTTTAATTTATAGTAATGCAATGAAGAATTGATGTCAAATCTAGTCCAGTTAATTGTCTATATTCAAAGAAATTGCCATTCTGTTCATCTTTACTCCAGTGTTATGTTAGACAAGATACATTAAGCATTTTCTTCACTTTTGCACCCTTCACATACAGATTGGCTTGTCATTTTTTTTTTAATAAAACAGTATTCAACTAATATGTGTGCATATGTTTACATAAAATAGTTATATGTTGTGTGTATATATACATGTACATATATACTATCATTCAGGATAACCTGGGTTTTCATTTCCTACCTGGACACATACTGACTAGATAATTCAAGAAAACACTCAAATGCTATATAGAGAATCAACATTGTATCTTAAATGTAGTTGTAGATCTGTGTTGTTGAGGAAGTTTCTTTAGAGAGATTTTCCTGTATTATACCAATCGTCCTATATTCATAGATCTAGTCCTCCTCACTCCCCAAAAAGGTATGTTATTACTATTGCTTTTTGATAGGGTTAAATAATTTAAATTGAGAAAAAAAAAAGTAAATCATGGAAAGAAGGGAAGAAAATAAGCATTTATATAGTGCATGCTATATGTCAAACATTGTGCTAAATGCTTTTACTAAAACCTCATTTGATCTTCATTACCATCTTTCAAGATAAGTTCTATTTTACAGTTAATTAAACTAAGGCAAATAGAATTTAAGTGATTTGCCCAGAGTCCTATAGCCAGTAATTGTCTCAAGCTGGATTTGAACTCAGATTATCCTGACTCCAAACCTAGCACTCTATCCACTGTGCTGCCAGCTGCCTGTTATGTTAAGAAATGTTAATTTTCAGCTTAGGGGCAAAAACTATCAATACAACATTAATGGACTTTTTAAAGGGTAATCATCTTTTAAAAAGCTGCTCAGAGACATATCTAATCTAATTTGAAAACAAGATCCTGGGGAGACAGCCCAAAACTCAATTTAGGAGCAATGGGAATTCTAGTGACCCCTAAATCAATAATTCTGCTTAATAACTTGGTTCCCATAACCATCATTGAGGGAAGCAATCCCTATGGAGAGAGGCCCACCTTCCTTACCACTGCCAAGCAGTCCCTGTGGAGAGAGGCCCACCTTCCTTACCACTGCCAAGCAATCCCTATGGAGAGACACCTTCTTTATCACTGCCAACCATTAACCAGCTGCTACTGTTGGGGAGGTATGCCAAGAGCCCTCGAAAGACTATAAAGTGCTAGTCCAGCCCCTCTAACCCTCACACTGGGAATCAACACCTTTAGAAAGACATCCTGGAAAGCTGCAAATAATGAATGTACCTTCTGCTGAAGACCCAGAAAATTAATTCTTGACACCAACATCTTGGGTATTGTCAAATGGTTTAACATCAGAAACCAGTTTTTCAGAGGACAGGACATTAAAGATTATGTATTGCCAGCTGCTTTGCCACTGTATTCTGAGAACCACAGCACTTTCCTATCTAATATTCAACTGAAACTTCCTGTATGTTGTCTCCTCCATTAAAATAGGAATTCCCTGAGAAAAGAGACTGTATCTGCTTTTCTGTGTGTATTCCCATTGCTTAGCTAAGGCTTTACACACATAGCTTCCAAAAAAAGGAAAAGCTAAAAACTGCTTAGATTTATATTTTGCCTTCCTTACAATGGCCCTGTGATATCATGAAGGTATTGCTAGTCAGAACAGTAGCAATAGATAGCAATAATATAGTACTTTAAGGTTTGCAAACTATACAAATTTTATTTTATTTGATTTTTTTTTTTAGATTTCTTTTACAGATGAGGAAACAGACTCAAAGCCACTGCAATTAAAGTCTATTGACCACAGATCTAGGAAGTCAACTTTTTACCTTAATAAAGTGCAAGGCCCAAATTATATTTTATTTCATTAGTATCCTCACAATTAAAATGCTTAATACTTCAGGATGGATAAATTTGTATTGAGTTTGTGGCACTCTTACCACAGTGGCAAGAAACTGGAAACTGACTAGAGAATGGCTGAATAAGTTATGGTATGTGAATGTTATGGAATATTATTGTTCTATAAGAAATGATCAGGAGGATTATTTTAGAGAAGCCTGGAGAGACTTACATGAACTGATGCGAAGTGAAATGAATAGAACCAGAAAATCATTGTACATGGCAACATCAATATTATACACCAATCAATTCTGATAAATGTGACTCCAACAATGAGATGATTGATACCAGTTCCAGTGATCTTGTGATGAAGAGAGTCATCTACACCCAGAGGGGACTGTGGGAACTGAATGTGGATCACAACATAACATTCTTACTCTTTGTTGTCGTTCGCTTGCATTTTATTTTCTTACTCATTTACTTACTTTCTTTTTTTGGATCTGATTTTTCTTGTACAGCAAGAGAATTGTATAAATATGTTTATACATATTGGATTTAAAATATACATATATATTTTATAACTATAACTTTTTATTGACAGTACATATGCAGGGGTAATTTTTTACAACATTATCCCTTGACTCACTTCTGTTCCGATTTTTCCCTTCCCTCCCTCCACCCCGTCCCCTAGATAGCAGGCAGTCTTATACATATTAAAAATGTTATAGTATATCCTAGATACAATATATGTGTGCAGAACCGAACAGTTCTCTTGTTGAACAGGAAGAATTTGATTCAGAAGGTAAAAATAACCTGGGAAGAAAAATAAAAATGCAAACAGTTTACACTCATTTCCCATTGTTCCTTCTCTGGGTGTAGCTGATTTTGCCCATCATTGATCAATTGGAACTGAATTAGATCTTCTCTTTATCAAAGATTGCCACTTCCATCAGAATACATCCTCATACAGTATTGTTGTTGAAGTGTATATGATCTGGTTCTGCTCATTTCACTCAGCATCAGTTCATGTAAGTCTCTCCAAGCCTCTTTGTATTCATCCTGCTGGTCATTTCTTACAGAACAATAATATTCCATAACATTCATATACCATTATTTATGCAACCATTCTCCAATTGATGGGTATCCATCCATTTTCCATTTAACATATATTTTAACATGTTTAATATATATTGGATTGCTTGCCATCTAGGGGAGGGTGGGGAGAAAGAGTAGAAAATTTTTTGAAAGACAAAGCTATGTAAGGGTTAAATTATCCTTGCATATGTTTTGAAAATAAAAAGCTTAAAAAAGATAAATTTGTACTGAGATCCAGCTATTATAATAATACCAAACAATAGAATGTGAGGTGAGAGAAACAATATGTGTAAGGGTAATCTTAAAACATGTTAGCCTAAACAGCCCTTTAAAGAAAAAAAGCACATAATTCAATAGTAGACTGGAGAAACCACAAGATTCAGGTTTTGGTTTATTTTGAGGCTATTAGACCAGAAGCTAAAAGGAAACACAGGCTCTACAAATTACAGAACTGAGAACAACTTTTGTTTTCTAGCTTTACTAAGAAAGGTACCAAGAAGTGAACTTTTAACATTGTTCTGTGAAAGGTTTAAGCTATTGCACTAGAAAGAGGAATTTAGAAATTACCAGGATTTGCTATTAATTTTGTATGGAATTAAAGCTGTGTGGGATTCAGTTTTATTCAAAACAAAAGTATGTTTCCCTAAAGGATCTCAAATCACACAATATAAAAAATACCATGCTAAAATATAAACAATAGTTACTGACTTTAAAAAGGGTTATCTTTACTAATAACATGTTTATATAAAGCATTTATCTCCCTTATTTGATTCTCAAAAAGTATATAGCATTATCCCTTTTAACAGAAGGGAAAGCAAGCTCAGAGTTTTTGACTTCCAGATTCTGATAGTATCTGAGACAGCAAACTTCCTGACTTCAAAGCCAGTACAGTAAGCACCATGCCTCTTAGTTCTCTTTAAGTACAAACAGCTACATATTATGACTGACCCAGATACAAATATATGCAATTTCCCCACACTGCCTTTCCTTTACTACCCCAAACCTCATTCTGATGTATCTTACCATTATAGCCATTTTCTTCATTTCTTTTTTCTTAACTGAAAAAGGTCAAGATCTTTCAGTATATTCAGGACTATCTCTAGTTGCCCTAATTAATATCTGGCCATTGGACCCAGATGGCTTAGAGGAAAAAATGAGGTTGCTGACTTTGCACTACCCTCTCTCACTTAAAGTAGTTCACTTGCATGTCATGGCATCACCTCCCTGATGTCATGGTCCTCTTTAAGAATGAAGGACAACAACCTCTCCACCACTATTGTTACTTAGCAACCAACTAATCTCATGTCTTGCCAAACATCCACCCCACCCCACGTATCTAATGTCAGCAAGAACAACTTTTAGGGATCCCAAAACTAGGGAGTTTGCCTCCAGGAGTTAATCTGCTAGATAAACATTTGTCTCAGACTTGACTGAGCCTCCTCTTTTTCCTAACCAGCCAGAGGAACAAAAATATACACTTTAGCTAACACATTTTGCAGATTAACATACATGGGAAAACTAGTCATGTTCCTTTATCATATCCCATTTGTATATTAGAAGATATAATATTCGTAAAGTTATATTGACTTCCTAAAAAGAAAAAAACCTACCTTTTATTTCTTCTCTACCTCTTTAAGTATGTGTTCATTGGTTTTTGGTGATACAAAATGTGGTATGGGTAGCTGGGTAGCAAAGTGGATAGAGTGCCAGGACCCGAGTCAGGAAGAATCATTCTCCTAAATTCAAATCTGACTTTGGGCACTTAACTACTCTGTGACCCTAGGCAAATCATTTAAACCTATTTTACTCAGTTTCCTCATCAGTAAAATGGACTGGAGAAGACAATGACAAACTATTCAAATATCTTTGCCAAGAAAATCCCAAATAGATCATGAAGAATTGGACATAACTGGAAATAACAATTGAAAAATATGGTATAAAAACTTTGCATACTTTGTAATATGTAGCCAAACCTTGTTCTCTTCTAAATGCTCTCTTCTAAATCTAGAGAAGAGCAGGCTGTCATAAGAATTAAGTAGTGTGGTATTGTTTAGACAGTGTTGACTATAAAATCAAAAGTAGTGTAATATTATGAAGAGTGTTGGTTATAGAATCCTACCTCAATCATTGTGACCATAAGCAAGTAAAGTCACTTAACCTCTCTAGGTATCAGTTTTCTATAAAATAAGAGACTGGGACTAGAAGACATTCAAGGTCCTTTCCAACTCTGGATCAATAAATCATTTGTATTTTACTGAGAAAGAATGTATTGTTTTTGACCACCAGATGGCACAAAAGTTACCAAAAATTAACATTCTCTCCACTGCCCAACACTCCTGCTCTCAGCTGACTGGCAATAAGTGACTACACATCCAGTATGTTTAATACAGATAACACTATGATGAGGAATATGCACAAAAATGCGAAATCAATTTTTCAAGTCCCATTAAGTCCCCTCTTTGTTTTCAGGTCTTTGCTACTACCAAAAAAAAAAAAAAATGTTGCTATATATATTTTTTTGGATATAGAGATTCTTTCCATCTGTGATCTCTTCAAGGTTTATGACTGATAGCAATATTGCTAGGTCAAGGAGTAAGCATATTTTAATGACTTTTGGAATATAGTTCTGAAATGTGTATCAGAATGGAGATCACTTTATAATTCTATTATTAGTGTTCCTGTCCTTGCCTTTTCAGCTTCCTTTTATGTATTGTCTTCCTTCTCCCATTAGATGGTAAGCTCCTTGAGGGTAGTTTAAGAGTTTTCTCTTTTTTGCTATTTGTATCCTGAGAGCTTAACATAGTGCCTGGAATAGCAAAAGTGCCTGGAAGCATTTAACAAATGTTAATTGACTAATATAGATAACTCTCAAATTTAGTTAAAGAATGAAGAAGAGAAATAGTAAAATGGTTAACAAAGCTTTGGTTGGCTTTTTTTTTTTTTTTTTTTTTTAAAGTATGGGGAAGGGACAGCTAGGTGGCTTAGTCAGTAAAGCACCAGCTCTGAAGTCAGGAAGATCTGAGTTCAAATCTGGTCTCAGACACTTAAAACTTCCTAGCTGTGTGACTTTGGTCAAGTCACTTAACCCTAATTGCCAAGGGAGGGGGAGGAAATATGGGGAAGATGTGAGTATATTTGTAAACAGTAGGGCAAGACCCAGAATGTAGAGACTAAAAAACAACAACAGTGCAATGATAGGAGGTGGGGGATAGTGCGGAAATAACAGAAAAGGATTGGAGAAACCAAAAAAGTATGAGATTAAGAGGGCAGGCAGAGTTAAAGGGCCATCTCTTTATCAGAGAGACAAATGAGAGAGGAGATAGTAGAAGTAAATACCTGAGTGATTCAGAAGAGGAAACTGTGAATGTCCTCAGTTTTTCAAGTGAAATACAGCTTTGGAAGGTAGGGGAAAAAATTGTGGTGGGCAGTGTAAAGAGGGATGAAAAATTTGAAATTGTACCTGCAGAGAGTTGGATAACAAATAGATTTAAAAAAAAAAAAAAAAAAAAAAAGGTATTGCCTTGCTGCAGTGAGGATTCATTTGTTATTTATAATTTATAATGGACCCAGATGGCGTGGTTTCATCACTTTTTTTTTTCAACTCTATTTAACAGTACTAGCTATATAGGTTTGAAGAAGGCAGAAGTGAAGGAGACCAGCTAAGATGGTGGAGTAGAAGGTAAAGCTAAGATCCAACAACTACTCCACAAAGATCTTAGCGCCAGACAGAATCTCGACCAGGAAAACCAAGAAAAAAGGTCAGTGAATCATTTTTCCAGCCCAGATTCTCAGAAGGGAACTTGTACCTACAAGTAGTGTTCCAGTACTAGGAGCTATTGCTGACCCTAAGCTATGTAATAAGTAAGGAGCAAGATAGAAACAAGCAACAAGTAGCTTGGATTCTAAGAATAGGGCTGGTTTGAGACACAGTTTCTAATCTTGTCTGAAACTTGAAGCAGAATAACCAGGATAGTGATAAGAATTTTTCTATTGTATTAATAATCCATTATTAATTATGAGCCAGGCTTTTCTATTTCCTCATTCCAGGGACCAGCCCCTATAAATCAGTTGATCTCTAAAGGATATTGCTGATGGATAAGATTGCCAAATGCTCTGGAAACATGCTCCTATATCTTGGACAGGACCCCACCCAACAGGACCCTTACTTCTATTTAGAGTGTAAACAAAATCTAATCACAGAATCTAATCTAGGTGCCTTTTAGCCCTATGTTTTTGTATACTCTCTTCACACACAGACTGGAGTTGAGGGTAACCCAGGTTATGAAAGAAAACCAATCAGAGTGGTCTGGGTAGAGATGGATTACTTTGTCAAGATTGCTAGTGGCAGCTGAATCTCATGAGCAAACCCGTTTACAACAGGAGGAACTGAAGACTTTCAACCCATTTCATTTGAAAATGCACCCCCTCATTAATTGTTTACCAATCAGAGTTGATTTTCAACTGTCATGGGCACCCCCTTTTCGAAAGATATTTAAAATTTCAGTCTCCATGGTTTTATCTTTGGTTATTGAGAAAAATCCCTGACCATCAATTTATTGATTATCAGATATCCAAATTAATAAATTGATCATGAATTCCCAGAAACTCTTTCTCTCAGGCTTTTTATTCATCTTAGAAAGAAGCTCTGACTAAAAGGGAGTCTTCACTTCTTTCTCTCTAAACCTACAGACCTTTCCAGCTGGGTGACTTGTAACTGGATCAGAATTTTCCTGACAAAGCTTTTTTGATTTGCTTAAAACAACTTGTTCCTCCCTACTCCATACCCTGCCTTATCCCCTCCCTTCCATGAAACCTAAACCACTCTACTTCTCTGATACAGCTTCCACTTTCTGGTCTAAGAGCATAAAAAGTCCCAACTTCATGTGGTCAAAGTCTCTCAAACTTTATGGGTGCCTTGAGACCATGTGAGCGTCATGATTTAATGACTTATTGATGAGACAATGTTTCCAAATACAAGGAATCCTCAATTGAGAGAAGATGCCATTGCTGTGTTAGGGGAAAATAAACCTCTTTATTTGTTAAATGTTGAGTGACTTTCAGTTGCCTCAGTTCATTCTAATATCAAACCTGAACTAGGAATTCTGGCTTTTCATGCAAGCTTACATTTGATAGTAGTGGCAAGTTGGCGTGAGATAGTGAAATCATCTTGTGGCCTCATGGCTTACATCATGGCTGAGTTGAGAACAGATCCCTCCACATGGAGGAGGAGGGTAACCTGTGATATTACCTTGATATAATCTGTCTGACTGTCACCAGGGAATTCCTGATCATGTATGAGAAGTTCTCACTATGAAATCAGCAGGTAGACTTCTACTCAAACTGATGAATTGGATTGGTAAATTCTAGAAGAGGCAGCCTAGGAGGATAAATAAGGTGCCAGAACCAGCATTCACTAAATGTTGTTGACTTGTACTGCATGCACTGGATTGTCAGAGTAGTCAAGATTGAAATCAAATTGGACTGTCACATTCAGCAGCTAAAGAAAGAACTTGGGATTTTTACAGATCATGCAGTAAAAGTCAAGGAACAACTAATGGAACTGGAGAGGCCATGGTAAGGACTGAATGGCTTCATAAAAAATAATTTGTAGTATGTCATTTTACATTAATATTTTCTTTGATCCAACTTTCTTTTTTTTATTGCTTTTTCTTTTCTCTTTACACTCTCTCTCTTGGCAAGCTCATCTATTGCCACGGATTCAACTATCTATTCTCTTGCAGATGATCACCATATCTATTATCTCCAGCCCTGAACTCTCATAATCATATAATTTCTTTGCTCAAAAGTAAAATGGTTATTTATTGCCTACCAAGCTGACTCCAAGCTTCTTATTTGGCATTTCAAGCCCTGTACATTTTAAATACAATCTGTGTTTCCATTCGTTTCCCTTATTATTTCCTTTCATTGGACTCTGTACTCCAATCAATTCAAACTATTGACTATTACCGAAGCTATCTAGCACCTTCCTGATTCCATACTCTTTGTTCATCTTATTCCCTATAATATCTCCATAAGTTTAAGTCTCTTCCATGCATCAAGATCCAGCTCAAATACTACCTATTCCAGGAAACTTTCTCTGAGCTGTACTTGTTAATGAGTAATTCCTTCTTTTTTTGAATTCTCAAAGCACTTTAAAAATCTTTTCTTGTACTTTCATACCCTATATGATATTATAAATACCTTCAAATTCTGGAATTCTGTGATTATATGAAAATAACATTGTTGTAAGCATCACTTAATTAAGCACTTTGCAAATCTGTCATTATTTTACAATGTTAACTATTTTTTCGTTTTAGCACTTATCACTTCCCAAGTACAACCTGGGAGTACACACCAAAAGATGGAGGAAATTCTATTCTGTATTAATCCTGATTAATAGGAAGAAACTGCTTACTGAAGCTGAAATGATGGGAGGCTTAGGGGCAAGTGACCATCCTAGAGTATATGATTGAAGATTGGAAAGCCATGATTTTACTTATAGCATAGTTTAACATGTATCCTATTCTTGGGAGAAAAATTAATAAATTAAGAAAGAATTAGAAAGAATAGGTAAGGTTCTGTTATGGTGAAAACGATGTTGTCATTTAATCCTGGCCCTATTTGGGTTTCCTTGACAAAGATACTAGAATGGTTTGCTCTTTCCTTCTCTAACTCATTTTACAAATGTGGAAACTGAGGGAAACAGGGTTAAGTGATTTGTTCATAGTCAAATAGCTTATAAATGTCTGAGACTGGATTTGAAGTCACAAAGATGAGCTTTCCACAACAGTCTTATCCACAACAGTCTATCCACATCATCTAGCTACCCATAGCTCAGAATTTAGGATATGAGTTAGTATAAAGGTTTACAAATTGCCACTTATCTCATAGATCTGTAAACCAAGTGGGCTTGTCCCAAAATAATCTCCAATAAAAGGACAAATGAAATAAATATCAAGGACAGTTATGCAGAATTATAAACTGTTGCTGACATAGAAAATAAAATATTCCAAACAGAATATGATGTTCTTAGATAAAGTTTTGCAATATTTTATAGCCTAGTTTGTCACTGTGAGAAAAAGACACTAGTGACGATAATAAACTATTAGGAAATTCTTAGCTCAGTAATATGAATTTTTAGGGGGAGACTAATATTCACTCTTTTCAAATTAGACTTATAATGATAACCTTAGGATTTCAAAGAGACTGGCTCAGGGATAAATCCAGGTATAAGAAAGTAAATTGTTTTATACAATTTACACTAAAATGGAATTACACATATCAAAAAAGAAAAAATAGATGTTTGATCTCTCTTTGTCTCCACAAACTTATGGACTAAAATTCTATAAAGCTTCAATGTTAGCCTAGAAGGAACAGAAGATTCTAAAGAAATAAATTTAGAAGGCTTAAAAAGAAACAGTTTTAATGATGAAGAAAAACAATAGTTATCTGAAGAGACCAATATGGACATAAAGAAAACTAAGCAACCAATTTCTATTTTTAAAAGATATATAAAGGAAAGAGTTTATGACCAAATAAGAAGTGGAGAGGATCATAAGAAATAAAATAAATAATTTCAATTATGTGAAATTAATAACCTTTAGCACTAACAAAACTAATGCAGCCAGAATTAGAAAGAAAATAAAAAACTGATGGAACACATCTTTATAATATTGATATTTGAAAGATCATAAGAAATGAAGGTTGCCCATAATCTTAACTTTGACTCCTGGTTATTTCCTAGAACACATTACTAAAAATATATAGTTAACATCTAAAAAATAAAAAAATTAAATAAGTGAAGCAGCTAGTTGGTATAGTGGATAGAGCACCAGCCCTGAAGTCAGGAGAACCTGAGTTCAAATTTCAAACACTTAACACAGGGTGTCTGTGTGACCCTGGGCACTTAACACCAGTTGCCTAAGCCAAAAAAAAAAAAAAAAAAGAGGAAAGAGGTAATCAAAAAAGAACCAGCATCAGATCTATCAGGAACAAATCTTTCAAGATCAACCTTATTATCTTTTGACAGTGATAAATCAAATGGTACTTTCCAAGTTGTTTAACTTAGTTATGGCAAATGGCAAAGATTTGAATACTGTAGATAAATTCACTTACCTTGACAATATACTTTTAGAGCTATATACACTTGTAATGAGGTTGACACATACATTGCCACAACTAGTTCAGTATTTGGGAGGCTCCAAAGCAAAGTATGGGAGAGAAGAGGTATTATACCGAATACCAAACTGAAGGTGTACAGAGCCTTAGACTGATCTCATTGTTGTATGCTTGTGAAACCTGGACAGTATACCAGCTCCACACCAAGAAACTAAATAGCTTCCATCTGAATTGTCCTAGAAAGATTCTAAAGATCACTTGTGGAGATAAGGTATTAGACACTAAGATCCTTTCTCAAACTAAACGATCATGCATATATAGAGAGCATAATTCCAATGGACTGGCCACATTGTTCAAATGCCAAATATATGCTTGCTTAAAAGACTATTTTATAAGGAGAATTCGCACAAAGCAAGCATTCACTTGGTGGTCAGAAGATACAATATAAGGACACTTTCAAGGTCTTGGAACTGATGGCATGACATGGGAGACACTGGCACAGAAATGCACAGCATGGTGTGTTCTCATCAAAGAACAAAGTAGAATTAAAATAACTCAAAAGAAATATAAGATGCAAAAATTTAGAGAATACTGACATGGACTCTTTATCCCTGACCTGTAGTAAAGCACTCTAAGCTCATATTGGTCTAATCAGCCACCATTAGACACACTGTAATTTGACTCTAACATAAATGATGTCACTTTGGTCCTCTTCAGAAACAAAGCACAACAGCTGAACTGACTAGACTTAAAACATTTGATGAAGTACCTCAGTTATCCATAACAATAAAGTTCATCTTATTTTTGGACAAGTATTTTAATTTGACTCAGTATTCCAGTGTGTTAGTTATCAACAATCAGCTTTGTGATATCTGCAGACTTGATAGTTCTGTCATATATTCCCTTATCCAAGTCACTGATGAGAATGTTAAATAATACAAGGCTAAGTATAGATTTACCAGATGGCTCTTGATGCATTGATATTCAACCATTAACAAGTGCTCTCAGTCCAACCATTCAACCAATTGTGAATTTGTTTATTTGAGTTATGGAGTCTATTTCTTTCTATATTCAACACAAAAATTGGATGAGATACTTTTAGAAGTTTTGCTAAAAGTAAGCTATATTATCAGCCATTTCCTCATTTACCAGTTCGGTAACCCAGTCAAAAACAGAAATGGAGTTAGTCTGGCATAACCTGTTTTTGATGAAGGCTTACTGATGCTTTATAATCACTGCTTCTTTTTCTAGATGTTCATCAACCATTTCTTTAATGATCTATTCCCAAATTTTCCTAGGAATTAAAGTGAAAAGGACTGGTATGTGTGATTGCTGAGCTACTATCAGTAATATTTAAAGGCTTGTGGAAAATTGGATAGGAAAGGTAAGTGCTCCAATTTTCCTTTACCTTTTTTTGAAAATCAGAATATTTGCCCTAATCTAATCTCATTGTACTTTCCCATTTTCCATGATTACCAATAGTAATGCAGTAATCCCACATGCCAGTACTTTTGACTTTAATTCCTAGGAAAATTTGGGAACAGTTCAGTAAAGAAATGGTTGTTGAACATCTAGAAAAGGAAACAGTGATTATAAAGAGTCAGTAAGCTTTCATCAAAAACAGGTTATGCCAGACTAACCTCATTTCTTCATTTCTATATTTGCCCTCTGGCACAGTGGACAGTATGCTAGGCCTGGAGTCAGGAAGACTCTGTCCATATGTCAGACACGTATTAGCTGTGTAACTTTGAACATATAACTTAGTCTCAGTTTGCCCCAGTGTCCTCAACTATAAAACTATAAAATAAATAATTAACACCTACCTTTGAGAGTTATTGTAAGGATAAAAGGAAAATTATTTAGCTTGTACAATATCTGACATATAGTAGGTACTATATAAATACTAGTCATCATCTTCATTACTGTTATTCATAGATATAGTAAATATTAGACCAGATGATTTGAATTCTTCAAGGGTAACTTATGCTGCTTAATATCTCCTTAGTTATCTTAGATATTAATTCCTCATTTGCCATTTTTGTTTTTTTTTATTTCTAGTAGAAAAATCATTCTCTCAATGTGAGACAAAAGAAGCAAAATCAGAATTGAGCAAGTTTTCTTTCTCTGTTGTCAGTTATCAGATTCTCATCTGTCCATAAGCAAATGTCCTATTCCTTTTTGATCTTCCTTTTTCTTCCAATAAAGCTAAAGGAAAAAAAAAAAACAAAACACTTTTCTTTGTTCTTAGCTTCCTTTGCTGGTCTTAACTCATTCTGAACTTTTGTACATATGACATTATTTTGACAGAAACATACTACAATATTCATCCTATGTTACCTGGTCCTAATTCCATTATCTGTATGTTTCTTTTTAAAATGAGTTACGTTTCAAATTCCCTATGTAGCCATATTAATGCTTTCAAATACCATTTCCTCTCTATCTATTGATTTCTTCCATTCTTCCCAAGTCTCTCTCATCCTTAAAAAAAAAAAAAAACCTTCTTTAGGGGCATCTAAGTGGTGCAGGGGATAGAGCACCAGCCCTGAAGTCAGGAAGACCCAAGTTAAAATTTGACCTCAAACACCTAACACTTCCTAGCTGTGTGACCCTGGGCAAGTCACTTAATCCCAATTGCCTCAGGGGAAAAAAAAAAAAACCTTCTTTAGACATGGCCATTCCCACAAGTCATCATCCTATATCTCTCTTCCCTTTTTTTTTTAAGCTAATCTTGAAAGTCATCTACATTCATTGTTTTTACTTCCTTTGCTCTCATTCCTCAACTATTTGCAAACTGACTTCTGACCTCATTCCTTAAATGCAATTGCTATCTTTAAAATTGGCAAATTGAGTGGTATTTTCTCAATTCCAATTCTTCTTATTATATTTGCTGTGTTTTGACACTATTGACCATCCTCTCCTGGATACTCTCTCCCCACTGAAGTTTCATTGACACTGCCCTCCTGGTTTGCATCCTACCTTGTCCAGTTGCTCTTTCTGCCTCCTTTGTTGACTCATCATCCATCTCACAACTCCCATTGCTAGATATATGTACAAGACTCTATTGTACAATCTCTTTTTTCTCCTCCTACTCTTTCTCAATAAACCATCATCCTGTGTGACTATACTCTTTATGCAGATGACCCTCAGATACATATATCTATTCAGCCACAGTCTCTCTTCTTGCCTTCAGAATCACACCACCAATTCTTAAATGGACATTTCAAACTGGATGTTCCAGAGATACTTTAAACCAAACATGACCAAAAACGAATTCATTATTTTAACCTCAAACCTTTCCCTCTTCCAAACATCCCTATCTCAGTTTACGATGCTATTATTTTTCCAGTCTTTTTGATTTATTACTTGACATTATCCTGGATTCCTCAAATACTTTCACTCCATATATCCAATGAATTGACAAGTCTTACTGTTTCTTCCTTCACACTATCTCTCATTTCTGACCTTTGTCTCTTTTACAGAGGTACCACTTTGGGTTTTTTCCACCCTCTCCTTTTATTTGGAGATAATGTCCTAATAGGACATTATAATTAAAGTTTCTCACCACTTTATCCTATTCTACATACTGCTGTGAAAGATTTTTTTTTTAATTTTTGCTGAGGCAGTTAGGGTAAAGTGACTTGCTCAGGGTCATACAGCTAGGAAGTATTAAGTGTCTGAGAGATTTGAACTCAGGTCCTCCTGACTTCAGGACTGGTGCACTATCTATTGCACCAACTAGCTGCCCCTAAAGAAAAGAAAATTTAACTGTAGATCTAGCTTTGCGATTCCCTTATTCAACTTACTCTGGTAGTTTTCTTTTTGTCTTGAAAATAAAATATGAATTCCTCTATTTAGCATTTAAAACTTTAAACAATCTGTGTCTAACCTAAATTTTTGGCTTCATTGGATATTAGATGTCCTACATAATATAATCCAACAAACTAGACTTTCATCTGTTCCTCACACATGACATTCCATTTTTCATCCTTGTGCCTTGACATTGGCCATCCCACATGACTGAAATGCTTTCTATCTCTTAGCATAAAGATAATGGACTAGAAGTATGGAATGAGATGTACATTTTCAAACATAGACTGTGAAATTGTTTTTTTTTTCCTTTATTATATTTATATAGTATAAGGGAGGGCTTTTCTTCATGTTGTGGTGAGAGTTACAAGGACTGAGTAGAAGAACAGTGGAAAATAAGTAAAAGAAATGAAATATAAAAAATTTGTTAATTGCTATGAAGCATTTTTTTTCAAAATGCATGAAAGAATAGAAGGAAGGTCATAAGGGAACACAAGGAAATTGGGTAATTTTGGAACTTTGGTGTTAAATTTAAAATTCTTTTTAAAATAATATGTATTGTAATAGATTCACAATGTGATGTACAACTTTTTCTCTTTAATAAGAAGATGCATGAGTTTGTTGGTGTCTGTCAAGTTTGTAATAATAAAAAAAATTAAGAATACATGATTGTAATGGGATATTAATACACTATAAGAAATGATAAATATGGAGAATTTGAATAAACATGAAAGACTTGTAAATACTGATACATAGTAAGGAGAATCAGGAAAACTAATTATATAATAACTATTATAATGTAAACAAAGAAATTAAAATAAAGCTAAATGCTAGGTAATTGAAATAATCAATCTTGATCCCAGAATAAATGTAAAGAAATACACCTTTATCTTTCCAGTGAAAGACTGTGTATGGAAAATCTCATATACAGTCAAACTAGATATCTCTATTGGTTGGTATTGCCTAATTTTTTTTTTTTTTTTAATAAGAGAAGCTTCACTGAATGGAGTATTTGGAAATTTGGAAATTTGGAACTGTGATACCACTAATATTAACTTATGCCCCAAAGAATAATAGTTCATTGAGAGTAAAAACTGTCTTTGTGTGTGTGTGTCTCTGTGTGTTTATATCTTTCATACTTTCTATGGTGCTAGAGACATATAGTAGACATTAAATAAATATATGTTGATAGAAATTGTTTAGCAAAATAAAAAAAAAAATCAACATTTTTTTTAAAACAACCAAATAAATTATATTCTGAAACTTTACTAATTATTGTTAGCATCTTTTTTTAGCTCTAGAGAAGATTCTGAGAAAACAAGTGTAATGAGCTCTCAATATGCAGGAGTTTTGAGAGAGACAGGAGGGGAGGAAAAGTAGCATTTGAATGCCAGTGCTGGCATTTTGAACCATCAACCTTTAGCAGCTTCTATTTCAACTCACTTAGGTCCAGAGGGAGCATGAGGTTGAACTGAAAGGCTTAATTAGGAAGATCTGTAATTAATGGACTTTTCATTTGAGTAAAATGATAAGACCTGATGATGTTTGTCTATCCCTTCACACACTTTTCTCCAAGTAGGAGAATTTATGTTAAACCTCAAAATTGCCTGTTCTTTATATTATAGCTATATATATATATATATATATATATATATATATATATATATACATATACATATATATATGTATAGATATGAATATAGAGACACAAATATATAGATTAAAGTAATATATAGAGATCTATGAACATAGAGATACATCTATAACTATAGATATCAACTTGAAAGTTTTATATCTATATCATATATTTTCATTTAGATATATATTTTAGATATATTTATTTATCTATATAGGTAGATAGATAAATACATATATTTTTTCTTTATTATATTTATATAATATAAGGGTATATAGATAGATAAATATATATTAGACATATATATTTATAGCCAAACCCATCTATATAAACATAATATAAAAAAACAGACAATCTTTGGATGTAATATAAATTCTCCTGTTTAGAGAGATGTGATTGGAGGGACCAGCAAACATCACCATCTATTATCATTTTCCTCAAATGGAAAGTTCATTAATTATAGTTCTTTCTAGTCAAGCCTTACATCTCATTCTCAGGCTCCCTCTGGACCTAGGTGGATGGAAAGAGAGGCTCCTGAGACTTGATGGTTTAAATGCCAGCGCTGGCATTCAAATGCCACCTTTCCACCTTTTGTAACTCTGTCTCTTTCAAAACTTATGCACACTGAGTCAGAGCTTACCATCCTCAGAGTCTTCTCCAGAGGTAAAGGAAAACAAAGATAGATAGATAGATAGATAGATAGATCTGTTTACCTTTATATTAAATCAGTATTGAAAGCTGACATAAGATAAAAGTATAATTAGCAACAACAGTTTCTTATTTGTGTTTCATTATTGGAGATGGGGGAGAAGGTGAGGAGGGAAAGAAGTAAAGGCTAACATTTTATACACAGAGAATGAAAGAAGAAATAGACTCTCCTTTCTGGAAAATTTTGGCATTTTTCTTTCTAGGGGCTCTGGAGTAAAATGAAAGCAATTACTGATTCTAAAACTTCCCCAAAGCAGGAAAAATGTTAAATGAATCCCAATCTTTGACTCTAGGAAAAGCCCGAACAATAATGAGTTTTAAGTTCTCCTAGAAAGTCCAATGAAATACCACCTCCTCCCTGCGATAGAGCTGAAGACAGTGAATGACTAGAGAAAGTCATGCCAAGTGTGAGGAGGGCAGTGGCTGTAAAAGGGGCTCTATTCACATAAGTGTAGGAACTCTCCAAGAAGAAGTACCTAACTTTCCTCTTTAGGCAAAATAGTAGATAAATCACTAAGTCTGAAGTCAGAAAGACCCAAATTTAAATTCAACTTCAGATATTCAGTCACTTAAACCTATATTTACCTCAGTTTCCTCACCTGTAAAATGTTAGCTATTAATATTATTAAGTTAAATACAAAATACATAGTAAAATCTAGGGGAAAGTCACTAGCAACTAAAAGTGAAGAAATATTATGTATCAGTATCAGGTGATAGAAGAGTAAATGGAAATGTGAAAAATTCACATTAGGCATTTATCAGGTCCTTTGTTGATGTGAAAAGGCTCATGGGCATTAAAAAATAATTAAGCAGTATGTTTTAGTGAAATGGCTTTTAAAGGTTGAGAGAAGAGGGGCAGTGAGTAAGAGCAAGATCTACAAAGTTAGGGAGGAATTAGGAATTAGGGTCCCAGTGACCTACAGCCTAATGAGATTAGAAGAGTGGAGTATACTAATAAAACAGGTCTGAGGAATTAGGCCTACCTTCCATGACAATGGAAATTGGATGGGTTGATTAAAGTTCTGACAAAAGAGGCTGAATGAACTGATTAAAGTTCCTGCTCCACATCAAAAGAATAATGATATATTTCTTTTGAAGGAAGCTAAGATTCTACCAGATTGAGGTAGAGAGAGAATGAATTTCAGGAAAGGAGGACAGCCTATGAAAAAATATTGAGATAGGGGATGAAATTGTACATGAGAACAGCAAACAGATCACTTTGACTAGAGTGTAGTGTGTGTAAAGAAAAATAATGCACAAAAAAACAGAGAAAATTACACAAGAACCAGATTTTAAAGGGTGTTAAGGGACAAATAGAGGATTCTGTATTTATTATAGAGACAAGGGAAACTGGAATTCCTTGAGCAAGAGAATGCTTCAGATCTACTTTAAAAATATAAATATAAATTTTCCAGCTCACTGAAAAATAGGTTACAGAAGTGACAAATTTGAGGGAGAAATCTCACGTATGTGAGATGAGTTGGAAGGCTGTATTATGAAGACCTGAATTATATATATATGTATATAGTTACATATTTATGATATAGTCACATCTAAGATTATTCTTTCTGGAATGAGTGGCATGATTACTTTTTCTCATCTAAGATTTTTTACTTTGAAGATAATAAGGTTTATCCAAGAGAAAGGACTGCATTTGAATGAATGGTTCTCAAGGACAAAACTGTTTAATTTTTTCCCAGACTTAAGTTCCTGTGAGACTGCATTTACCAACGAATAAGATTGCATCAGAAGGTCAATGAAGGCTTCCAGAAAGAAGAGAAAGGATATGAATAGGCAATTTTCAAATTAAAAAAAATCCAAGCTATGAACAACCACATGAAAAAATTCTGCAAATCACTAATAAGAAGAAGAATGGGTATTAAAACAATTTCAAGCTTCCAGTTGATAGGAAGTAGGTGACAAAGATGACAAAAGATGAAAATGACAGTTCTTAACTAAGGCAGTGGTATGATATATACTAATGCACTATTGATAGAGCTGTGAATTGGTTCAACTATCCCCCCCCAAAAAAAAATTTTAGATTATACTCTAAAAGTTACTAAGTTTATATACACTGTCCTTTCAACACCACTACTTTTGTTGTTTTATATATATACCAGATATACACACACACATATATATACGTATACATGTGTCCCTATAGATTTACATCTCTCTACATATGTATATACATACACATAAGTACACCAGCACTTTTTGCGTAGTAAAGAATTTCCACTGATTAGGAAATGGCTAAACAAATTATGTTTATGCATGTAATAAAATATAATTTTTTCATAAAAACAACAAATATGTAGGATTCAGTGAAACATGTCTAATGATTGATTGAGAAGTGATAAGCATAGAGTGCTGACCTTGGAGTCAAGAAACCTCCATCTTCCTGAGTTCAAATCTCAGATACCTAATTGTTTGTGAGATAATTTGGGGTTAAATGACTTGCCCAAGGTCACACAGCTAGTAAATATTAAGTATCTGAGGCCACATTTGAACTCAGGTGCTCCCAACTTCAGGGCTGGTGCTCTATCCACTATCGTTACCCCCTTAGTTCCTCATCTGTAAGATGAGCTGGAAAAGAAAATGACAAGTCATCTCAATATCTTTGTCAAGAAAACCCAAATGGAGTCATACAGAGTTGGACAACAACAAAATGCTGCTGGATTAATGAAGTGGGCTAATCACTCTTGATTTTAAGACTCCACTTTTTGGGCAATGCTACTCTTTCCTAGCTTCTCCCCTCAGGTAGAATTTTCTCTCAGCTCCTCACCTCCAGAAGATTGGTTTGCTTTATAAACTAATTGTGCAATGACAACAGAATGGGAAAAAATGACAGTGGTGCCTCTTCATATTTTTACTGTAGCTAATCATAGCCTCCACCCAACAGAAGTGTTTACTTGTTGACTAGAAAGGTTCAAGTCCAAGTTTTTTTTTTTTTTCTTTCTGCTCTGGGAATTTACAAAAATGATTCAATAATTCTCTTTTATTTAGCTTGAACCCCCACCAGGAAAATTGCCCAGGTGAGTGTATACTCATGAAATGTATTTCATTCTGACTCTTCTAAGGATTTTCTCATCCTTTCCCCATTATCTTTTCTTTATTACATTTGAGCAATAAAGCTTAGATCAGTAATGCAACAATTAACCAACTATCTCAGAATAGTTGAAAGAGAAATAAAGTAAGCAAACACTTTAGAAGAGATGTTTGGGCAAAAAAGCACAAACCATAGGAATTTCAAATGAAGGATTATGAACTCAAATCTTCCTGACTCTAGTCCTTTATAGACTGCACTGTGAAGGAAAAAAGTTTAGGGAGATGGAGTAGAGGTGATTGAGAAAGAAAAGGGGAGGAATGGAGAGATTTAGAGAGGGAAAGTAAGAAAAGGAGAAAAAAAAGGAAAGGGAGTAAGACAAATAGAGAAATAGAACTTCCTGTTATAAATGAGAGTAGAAAGCACCAGACATTTTTTGCTTGGTGATGAAACCATAGTCCCTAGAGTGCTTGAGTTGGGAGTGTTTTCTTATTTATCACTTTAATTTGATTAAATATTTTATTTTAAAATTTATGTCCATAATCTCAGACTTAGAAGATTGAAAATGAAATACACATTTACTTTATCAAAAGATAAGGGACTAGTATTAGAGATGCTATACTGTGTCATACAAGATTACCATATTAGTTGACTTTACTTACACATTTTTCCATTGCTACAAGGATTCAGTGGAAAGCGAGGGGAAGGCTTTAAGGGGAAATAACTGTGCTAGAAAAACAAAAAGTAATGCTAAAACCTTTAAAAATATTGCATGTATTTGTTATTAATCTGCTACACTTGTGTAAAATGATTTTAGATCATAAAAAAATTATAGTTTTTTTTAATTCAACAAAAAAACTCATTCAACATTCCCATTAACTCTTTAAGTATTATCATTTCTATTTTACTAAAGAAAAAAGAGGCTCAGAGATTATTTGCCCACAGTCACACAGTGTTAATTGGTAGAACTGAAACCCAGTTCTTGACAACAATTTCTTTTGATCTGACAAGTTTCTGGCTGAGCTGGAATGGGAACTTGAGACAAATAAAGTATATTTATTATCCAAATGCCTGAAATTGAACCTATAATCCTCCTAAATCCAAAATTTAATGGCACACAGGGTGCATTTTGTAAGGAATTACCCATAATTGTTTATGGAATTTGAGGCCAAACTACAGTTATCAGCACTAGCATTATAGAAATCCATTCAAGATTTCATTTTTTAAAAAATCCTTTCAACATTTTTTTTTTGGTGGAATGAAAACTTACCACAATAATTTAGTGAGATACATTAAATTTTTTTTTTCTTTCAAATTCTATACTATACTTTGCAGCAAGTCTTTTCATTACTGACTTCAACAATGTAACTTGCTGTATCTTTTAAGTTACTGGGTTGTCTCTACTCAGCATACTAAGAGAAACTTGAACTGAAACAGTGGCTGAAAGTTAAATCAGAGTTCTGAGAAAGCAGTTACAGAATTTTGAATGTGACAAGCTGTTACAAACTTCAGAGATATGGACAATAAAGAGTATATAGTAAGATAATGAGACAAATGTAATTCATCTGATAGTCTGAACCCAGAAAAATAAGTGGACAAAGATTTCAGAATTGCTATCAGCTAATTTTGCAGTGGGAAATCAGAGGTTCCCCTTTTGAGGAGTAATGGAGCTTATTGGAAAAACAGACTGGAAACAGAGAATTAGAAAAAAAATCACTTGATGTAATATTCTCTTCTCTAAATTATAATGTTCTCTGGGAACAGGTTTCTTGTGGGGCTTCTGGAGGCAGCCTTTGTTTCACTTCAGAGTAATAATCATCTCAAATACAGCCAGGAGTTTAAGTCCAGTCCTTTATTGTTTCCTTCAAAATAGCCCAGTTAGCTTTCTTGGAGGCCTATCTCACGTCTTGGTTCCAAGAGCTCTTGCCACTAGTCCTTTGTCTCTTCCAGCTTCAGCCACTAGCTCCCTCCTAA
The DNA here is from genome assembly GCF_902635505.1 of Sarcophilus harrisii. Classification (NCBI taxonomy): domain Eukaryota; kingdom Metazoa; phylum Chordata; class Mammalia; order Dasyuromorphia; family Dasyuridae; genus Sarcophilus; species Sarcophilus harrisii. The sequence goes on from NC_045426.1 coordinate 238,760,669, forward strand.
TCCAAAGCCTCCAACCAGCAAAAAGATGGAAAATGGAATGAATTGATTCCGCCTCCCAGAGAGTGGGCTTGTGCGCTTCTGACTTGTGAATCTCCTAAAGTGAATCCTATGAATCTCCCAGAGTCTCTAGTGGCCTTGTTCTTTAGTGGGCTCCTCCTTATATGCTCTCTTAAAGGTGTGAACTCTAAAGGTGTGAAATGTGTGAACTCTCTTAAAGGTGTGAACTCTAATGTGTAAACTAATGTGTGAACTCTCTTAAAGGTGTGAACTAAGTACATAAGCAGTATCTCTATCAATTCCAGTGACTTAGTACCTTGTTTCAAGTTCTGACCCATAACAACTTGACATATTAAATAGTTTGGCTGAAATGCCATGCCTAATAGTTAATGAAGCACAACATTTATCAACTCAGCAGTAGAAATGTCTTTGCTATTCAAAAGCTAAAACAGCCCAGTTTCCACATAATTACTCAAGCAAAACGTAAAGCTCATACATGACTAAATGATGAAAGAGAAATATTGAAAACTACTATGATTTCTTCTACTCTGGAATAGTTTAAAAAAAAAAAAAAAGTCAGCCAGAAGCCACAGACAATAGGAAAGAGAGACCTGCTATAAAAGCCAATGTTCATGTTCAGGCAAACATGTTCCTCCCAAGAGCAAGAGAGAGAGGATAGACATACCTTTTATCTTCAAGATTCTGTATGGAGGCCTAAGAAGCAGAGATTCCTCTGAGAAAGGCCATAGCAGGAAAATCCTTAGCAGGGGTATCAGATGCAATTGAGAGCAGCAGTTATTATTCTGAGTGCATTAGTGCTTACACTGTGATATCTCAGACACAGGAGCTTCAATACGCCTAGCAATCTGGCTTAAGATACCATCAATCCAGCACTTTGAAATTTAAGAGGAACAGATCCTTTAAGTTAAATATCATCATAGAAATTCAAATGACCCAGGTTAAGATCAAACTGGGAGAACATTCCTCTACTACTCAAACTCCCAACAAAAGCATACTTGGAGGAGTAACCTGACTTAGACCCAAAGCTCCAAGTCTGGAACTAAGGTTGGAGAGATGAGTGAACAAAAGATACAGACCACCATAAAGAATTATAATAAAGAAATATTGTAAAAAGAAAGAGTAATTTCATACTATCATCTGATTTTTTTTTTTAAGATTCTATTGAGGCAACTAGGTGATGCAGTGGATTGAGCACCAGCCCTGAAGTCAGGAGGATCTGAATTCAAATCTAGACTCAGGCACTTAACACTGCCTAGTTGTATGACCTTGGGCAAGTTACTTAATCCCAATTGCCTCAGCCAAAAAAAATTCTATTTGTATCCTTCTTTCTTATTTGTCTTTGTGTTAGATTTATCTAGGAAAGGAAACGATATATCAAGGTCTCTAACTAGTTTTACTAATTCTTCTTATAATACATTTAACTTTTTCTTCTAAGTTTTTAAATGCTATGACTTTTGGTACATTCTAACCCTTTCTTCTCTCTTTACTCTTTCTCTTAACAAAAAAAGAAAAATAGGATGATAAGAGAGAAAGTAGTGTCTTTACCACTAAGGATCTGTTTCATGGAATCTGTTTCTGTTTCTTGCACCTTATCTTTCACCTCCCATTTTATTCGAACTCCAATCACATATACTTACTCCAGTCACATATACTTACCCTTTATTTCTTGTTTTCTAAACCTTTCTTCACAACTTACCTTCCAAGGTTAGAACTTGCTTTCCTTATTATGAATTTATTCCTGAATTATTCTTTTTTTGTCTCATCTATTCTCTTTTATCTACTAATTTTTTCCAGTTTTCCTGTTGAGTTGAATGTATTTTTACATCGAATTCTTTGTGTTGTACTCTCTTTTGGGGGTTTCAGTATAATTGAAGTTCAGATTATAGAAGCTCCCCCATCTCTTCTTCTTTGTATCTATATCTTATATATCTTAATTATTAGAAAAAGGAACTTTCTACCTCCTTCCTCCCTCTCTCTTTCCTAGCATATTCTTTTCTCTCTCTTTTCTTTCTTATTTAAAGATCACCAAAACATAATGGAATCATTTCCTAGGCCCTTTATCTGTGTTTTCCTTTATGATTCTTGAAGATATTGGAGATCTCAGGAGACATTTACATCTTCTTCCCCAATATAAATATTTCATCCTCTATATTCCCTTTTGAATTCTCAAACATAAGTGCTTCTAAAATATTTTCTTGATTTTTCTTTTTACATTTCAAAGTTTATATTCAGCTCTGAGTTTTTTTTTTTTATCAGCAATTATTAGAAGTTTTTTATTTCATTAAAATTCATTTTTCCTTTTATATTTTTATGTGGTAGATCATTCTTGGTTGTAAGCTTTTTTTCATCTTTTGAAATATCATATTCTAAGTTTTTTTCTTGATAATGTTAGCTGTCCTATATGATTTTGATTGAGGTTCCTCAGTACTTGAATTCTTTCTTTCTGCTTGCAGAATTTTTTTTAACCTCAAAACTCTGGATTTTAATATGTGAAGTTCCTAGGAATATTTATTGTTTATTTGTTTTTTTTTCAAGGAATGACTACTCATAGAACACTAGAATCCTAAATCTACCCATCCTTTCCTCTAAGATCCATTCCCATTCCAAAGGTTCCTTCACACTTCTCTTTAACTTTTTGATTGTGCTATGTATGGAATTGTATTCTAGGTTCCACATTAAAGTGTGAGCATGCCATATCCCTAAAGACTGTTATCTTATCTTTCAACTCCTGTTGAGGGCCCTTCTTTACTGAGTCCAACCCCTATACTAGGTGGTCCACTACATGTCATCCTGAAGAAGAGGAACCTCTACAATCCACATCTGGAGTTTGGGCTGTTTTCTTGTCCACACAAAGGTATTTATGTTTACTTCTTAGCCTCCTTTGGTTATCAATGTCCCATATTCAATTATCTTACAGGTATCTACTTGAATTATTTGTGGGTCCCCTGTTTTCATCAAATTAACCCATATCCTAACCTTTCTTGGAGATTACCTCTCCTAGAGTATACCAACTATTATCATAAATCCTCTTCCTTTAACTCAGTCAAGGGCTTACCCTGTACGCTTACTATCTCCAGACCTCAGATGACAATGAGCCCCACCATATTTTGGGTTTAAGCAGAGGAGGAAACATGAAAATATAATCCCACAAATTCTAATTACCAGTATCACTAACCCAAATACTAAAGCCAATCTCTCAGGTCCAGTATTCTATTCAAAAAAAGTCATCTACAAAATACTCCTGAAATTACAGGAGGAGTCCAAGTCCTGAGTCTATGAGTCTCCATTCTTTATCCCACAGCAGATCCAACCTATCTAGAGTGTCAGTTTCTATGGGAAGTCACCAGGCTGCCCAGCCTGGTGTACTGCCCAGTACACTCCTCTTGCTTCATTGATCTCTTCATCATGGTGAAATGAGTCCAACCTCACTCCACAATCCAAACTCTAGTTTCTACAGTTAGTAAGGACCGTCCCAGCTAGGCTGTAGTTTTGCCTCCTTCCAGATTTTAATTGGCACCCAGTCTCCTGGTTGGAAAGAGTATACAGCAAACTCCAAATGGGGACTTTGGGTGAGTAGTCCTCCATCTAAGATCTGAAAAGGAGGATGAGACTGCCAACACATAGTCTTGCAAGAATTTATCTTTGGTCTCAAAGGTGAGTAGCCCCTCCAGCCTTCCTAAGTAGAATAACCCAAATAACATCTCATATGGGGATAACCCTGTATCCCCCTAGGAACTGTGCAGATTATCATTAAGGCAAGGGGCAAACATTTGGTCCAGAGAAGTTTGGTTTCAATTATTAATTTGATTATTTGTTTCTTATGCATTTGATTCATCCTCTCCACTTTGCTTGAAAAGGGCAGATTGTCATGGAATACAGAACTGCCACTCCACTTGTAAAGCCCTCATGGTCTCTTGCAATACCTCTGAGGTGGAGTCTCATTGGAACCTATCCTTTCCATCAAATAATCCCATTCCTTGGAATTATTTGCTCTAGGAATATCCTGCTTACTCTGCTTGAAGTGGAAGAAAGAGTTCAGGGGATAAGCCTCCACCCATTCTATCAAATCATCTGCAATTACCAACAGATAGTTCACCCTATTTATGAGCATTTCAGCGAAATCTATTTGAACATTTTGAAAGAGGCAAAACCCTAGCTCTCTGCATCCTTGTCATAGTTTCCTCATGACCTTTCTATTCACTTTCTGTCATACTGGTCATCATTCAGTGACTTACTATTGTATATAGCCCACGTACCCATCTTAAGAATGTGTTCCCCAATACCTGAGCTCCCCAATGCCCTCAACTCTGTAACACAATCAACACCTCTCTGGTTATCCCTTTACTCAGCATTTTCCTCCCATCAGGATATATTCAAAATCCTTCCTCATCCCTAATCTCCTCAGTCTCTCTCATCTTCTCCTTTTCTATCTCAGAAAATACCAGAGATATCTTGGCAAAGGGGAATTCAGGTGTCATCACCAACATTCTAACCTCCTCTTGGCATGCTACCTCCTTTGCCATCTCATCTGCCAAGCAGTTTCCTATGGTCTCAGGGGAAGTACTCCTCTGATGTCGCCTCTCATGTACCACTGCTATTTCAATCGGTCATAATAGATTTTCTAACACTTGTTTGAATATTTCCCCGTGTGCCAATTCTTTCCCTTTACTATCCATTAGTCCTCATTCCTCCCAATTTTTTTCAAAAGTGTGTACTACCCCATAAACATATTTTGAATCAATATAAATTGTCCCTTCCCTATCTCTTAATTTCTTCAGGGCCTGATTTAATACATATAGTTCAAATCAGAAAAACTTCTGCTTCAAGTTAATCTTTTCTTCCTAACCACTACTACATCTCCATTGCACCTTTTTCCATTCATCACCTGGGACAATCTATCTATAAACAATCTTTCCCCATCTCCCAAGAATATGCCCCTCAAGTTTGGTCTTATTTTGGTTTGATAATCCACTAAATCTAAACAGTTGTGTTCTAGTGTTTGGTTGGGATCTCTTCTACTTAAGAAGTGACTGAATTAAGTACATTGTCTACACTTAGGACCACATCATCCTTCACCATTAGTATTGCCTTGTATTTCAAAATTTTGGAATCTAAGTCACCTCCCTGCTTGCTGATTTAAAATGATTCTCCTTTCATGGGGAATACTAACTATGAGAGCTCCCAAAAATGTCAATTTCCTATTCTCGTCTATTAACAGGACCATGGCTACTACTGCCTGTACACACTCATGCCAGTCCTGAGATATTGGGTCCAATAGCTAAGACAGGAATGCTATAGGGTGCCACTGTCTGGCTCATGATTGAATCAGTAGCTACAATGCTGCACCTTTTTTTCACTGTGGCAGACAGATGAAATGGTTTGTCCAGAATGGGTAAGGTTAGCACTGGTACTTTGATCAGGAACTTTCAGCTCTTCCAAACTGTCTTTCCTCCTCCCCTGTCCACTCTAGCTTATCTACCTACCAGCTTCTTGCTTTTGGTTAATTGGGCAGTTGATCCAAAATTGGCAACATCTTACTAACACCTGAAATTTCCTCGATTCTCCTCTTTCTTAAGTTTTGTCTTTGATAATTCCAGTATTCCCTTTTCTCTCTCTGGGTTAATCTTCCTTTTCTCTCACTAACCAGGTGTCCCAAATACTTCACCTCCTTTTCCACAAATTTCATCTTCTTCTTTGATATTCTTAATCTTTGTTTTCCTAGGAAATTAAGTAGTTCCTACAGTCACTTCATTTCTCTTTTTTCTACTTAGTAGCAAGTCATCCACATGCTGCAAAAGGACTTTATAGGGAGGGTTATGGATTTCCCTAGTACTATCTCTGATGTATGCCCAAACAAGTTGGAGATTCTATAAATTCTTGGGACAAAATTGTCCACTAAAACTGCTGGTACCTCCCACTCTGGGGGGTTCTCTCATATGTGAAAACAAAAAATCTCTCTGCTACTTATATCCAATGGACATGCCCAGAAATCATCCTTTAGATATATTACATTAAAATTGTCATGTTCTGAAAGCACTTTACATGAGAGACTATAGGAATTGAGCAGTATAGGGGACCTAATTTGCACTATTTTATTTATGGCTCTCAAATCCTATACTACTCAATATGACCCATCTGACTTCTTTATAGGCAACATTAAAGTTATAATACTTTAATATTATTTAATATTAATTATAATTTAAAAGTCATACAGGGTTCTAATAATCCATTTTTAACTAATTTCTCTATTTCAGGTCAAAGGCCTAACCTTCCTGCCATAGGGGTTGGATATTGTCTAATACAACCTACCTCTTCTGAATCCTTTAGTCTAATTATAATGGGTGTTATACTCAATCTTCCCATTCCCTTCTCCAGTCCAAACTTCTGGGAGTATATAAAATTACTTTTCAACACCATTTTAAACACCACTTTCTAATCTTCCACTCCCAATTCCAGGTCCAGTGCCATTATCAAATCCCTGCCCACCAAATTACAGCTCATTATCTAGTATGAATAATAACTTCGCCCTAATGTACCCCTCTTTGTCTTTTCCCATTTTTCTAACCACTATTGCTGAAGAAATACTGAAGAAACTGCCACTTAAAATTCCTCTTCTTTTACCTATGTAACTTTTACTTGTTCTTTTAATAATCCAATTCCTTTGGGGAGAACACAAAGTGATAGCCTCTCAGTCTCAGTATCTACCAAAAAGATTACTTCTCTTGCTTCTCCAATCTTTAAATTTAGTAGGGGTTCTCAATTAAGTCTAAGGAATAGGAAACCCAGACACCATTAATCTTCATGCAATAGTAACAGGGGTGTCACTCTTTCTTTCTTTATTGCTTCGGGACAATTTCTTGTAAAATGCCCTTCCTTTCCATAGAAAAAGCACCTGCACTTTCCCTGTCACCTATACTGCCCTCGGTTGCTCACTACCTCTTTTGGTTTCTATCTACTATTTCTTTCTTGTATCTTTTTGGTTGAGGAGTTGCAGAGTGCTGGAAGGGACAAACCTCTTATTGGATCCAGGGCCAGTTTTGCTCACCACCTTTCTAATAATCTACAACATTACCTTAACTTTCTGTTTCTGCTTCTATCTCTTATTCTCTCTTCTTACATAGACTTTCTGAGCTTTTCTGAGTAATTTATCCAATGGTTTCTCAATTTATCTAATTTCTGTAGCTTAATATCCAGCCATGCTTTGATCACAAAATTTACTTTGAACCTACCCTCTGCTACTGGGTCTTGTGAATCTGTTCCTGAATATTTTCTCATCCTTTCCCTCCTTCTCCATAGAGACTATAAGGGTGACTAATCTTTTTCCTGATCTATCTCAAATGCCTTATTAATATTCTGATACTTTGAGACTGAGCCCTTAATACCTTCCACTATCCAAATCTTGCTTGTGCCTCCTATAAACTCTATCATTATTGTCCTACTCAGGGTCCTTATTGGGGGAATTTCTTATCAGCAGTTATCCCCTGAACCAGGCAGATGCCTCCATTCCCAAATTTCTATGGCTGTCCTATTCTTTTTTCCTCTTCAATAAACAGTAAAATTTAGAATAGATATTAGTTCAGCCCAGGTATAGATATTTGGAACTAATCTGTCTAGGAACTGATCTATCTGTTCAGTCAATCCTATCTATTAATCCTACCCAAGCCTTCTATTAAAGACTTCATTTCTTAATTAAAATTAAAATTTCTACCTCACTAGCACTGAATAGGGATATTTACAAACCCAGTTTCTCCATTCCCTAAGGGAAGTTCCCTCAGGGGAAATATAGTAATCCTTGAGGGGATTGGGAGAGGAAAATTCATTGAATCCTTTTTACACAGTTCCAGTCTTCCAAAAGCTCCTCCCATGTCTCCTTCCCTGTTTTTGTGCTGCGGGAGGAATGGCTGCTGCTGAGAATCAGTAGGAAAACATGGTGGGTGGGGGTGGGGAGAGGATGAGACAGAAAGAGGATCCTATAGCTTCTCCTCCTTCCCCTCCTTCTCTTCCATACTAATTAAAATTTTTGCGGGGTATGCTTCCACAGCTATGTTTCCTTTCAGCTAAACTGCAGCATACTCTGTAGTTGATAAGATTACATGAACCCATTTCTCATTAGTTGGATTCCCCCCCCCCTTTTTTTTTTTTTAGCAAATTTGTCATAATTCTCAGAATTTTAGCTCTCTGTGGAAAATTATTTTGTTACCCTATGCAGGGGTCCATCTATCACAACAAATATATGTGTCATTTCCCTGCTCAAAAAACTTTCAGTGCCTCTCTTATTTTATCCCAATGCATTTTGGATAGCATATAAATACCTAACCTAGCATTTAAGTTTCCTTTCATATGGTTTCAATTTACTTTTCTATCTTCATCACACATCCCTCTGTGCTCATTCTGTATTTGAGAGAAACTGAACTAATAGGTATTACCCTATACTTATCCTATACTTCCTCCTCTCTTTCCCTGTCCCCAATTTTTCTCCATTTCCATGAACCATCCCTCATACCAGGAATGTACTCCCAATTCATTTCTACCTATTGAAATCTTACTCTTCATTCAGGCTTAGATGCTACTTATTTTATGAAGCCTGCCCTGATTCCCCATTTGAAAGTGACCTTTCATTTCTCAAACTTCATATAGCTCTTTTTTAAGTCTTGTTTCTTCATTGCTTTCCACTTTTTATCACTCTTATTTGTATGTAAGCCACTTACTTCCTCTTAGATTAACAGCTTCTTGAAGGCAAGAACCTTATTATTTTTCATTTTTGAAATTATAGAATCACATACATCCCCAGTGTTTAACAACTATTTGGAAGATTGTAAATTATGAATAAATGTTAGCTAAATTAAATTGAATTTTTAAAAAGATGTTAATGTAACAATTTAGGAATAACTGTCCCCATACATAGTTTTGTTGGGATTAGTTCAGCTGTATTAAAATCATCATCAAGAACCAAATCAGTTCTAATGGAGCAGTAATGAACTGAACCAGCTACACCCAGCGAAAGAACTCTGGGAGATGACTAAGAACCATTACATAGAATTCTCAATCCCTATATTTTTGCCCGCCTGCATTTCTGATTTCTTTCACAGGCTAACTGTACAATATTTCGGAGTCTGATTCTTTTTGTACAGCAAAATAATGGTTTGGACATGTATACTTATTTTGTATTTAATTTATACTCTAATATACTTAACATGTATTGGTCATCCTGCCATCTAGGGGAGGGGGTGGAGGGAAGAAGAGGAAAAATTGGAACAAAAGGTTTGGCAATTGTCAATGCTGTAAAATTACCCATGCATATAACTTGTAAATAAAAAGCTATTAAAAAAATAAAAATAAATAAATACTTTTTTTTAAAATGGAGAGAATGGAACAAAAGGAAGTCAGAAAGAAGGTTTGAAAACCACAAATTAATTTTATCATAGCCTCAAAAAGAAAAGCAAGTTTTTTATAATAGAGATAGGCCTTTTCAAATGAAATCTTTTTCTGTTCTGCTATGTGCATATACCTATTCCATTTGGTATTAACATTTAGAATAAAAATAAAAATTAATTTTGACAAAATTTAAAAAAAAGAGTTAGACTCAACTGAACAACAACAATAATGGCAAGAAAGGGATTAAATGAGTTGGATTTAAGGATGATGTGCATTTCAGGCATGGCAGACAGCTTATACAAAGACAGAAGATAAAGAGTCATACTTGAGAAGAGCAAAAGTAAAAGTATTTAGATCATACTGTACTGCTGGGATTATCGTGATAATCAAAAGAAATGATATTTGTGATTCACTTTACCAACCTCAAAGAAAAATGGATAGGGACTAGATCTGTGATGTCTTTGGAACAGAATGCTCCAAACTAAGAAATCTTTTTTTGTCAATTGAAGTAGGTAATAATCCCTACAGCAGATAGTTTTAGAAAGTTTTCTAGAGCAAAGATATCATATAGGCTGTGACATTTCAGAGTATGGCTTTAAAAAGATTAAAATATAATTGGAAAACATTTAACAAAATAAAAAATACAATGCAACATTAAAAAAAATAAAAAATAAAATAAAATCATCATCAAATCATTGTCCTCTCTGTTACCTGTTCTGAGTTCTAAGATAATTGAAAGATATGGCCCAATATTTCCCTATAAGTTAATAATATGATAATGTGCTGATTAACTTTGAGTTTTGACGTCAGTATATTTGATAAATCTTTTCCTATAAGCTTTTTTTTTCTCTTTCTTAAACCATCTCTGTCACGGGCTTTTAAATTATCATCAATGCAATTTATATTTTTTTCAGGATATGTATATCAATTTTTATTATTTTGACCTTGATAGTATCAACAAACATGAACATTTCCATGGATAAGGAACAACAGAAAAATGAGGATTGTATATGAAACTGGAAGTCTTTTTTTTTTTTTAATACATAGCTCTTCTCTTTTTTTCTCAGTAGTATTTTATTTATTGATGGCAATGCAATTTATTAGCATTCTAACAAATAATTCAAATAAATTTCAACACTATGTCCCATTGAGAAAGATCACAGCATGAGTCACGGGAACTTGATGATTTCTTGTCAATTCTACAAACACAATCCCATTGGCTTTCTCAAGTTGGCAACATATTTCCAGAATTTTCTTCATAATACCTTGTCCAAAGCAAAAGAGTTCAACTCACTTTTTTAAGGAAATGTCTCTTCAGTTTTTGTCAGAGATTTCTGTGTCTCAGGAAATAATTTTTTTTTATTATTCTTTTCTCTTTGTAGCTCACAATCTTTCTTTTGTGATGACAATCAACAGTTTTCAAATGATAGACTGATCTGACATTATTCCAGGATTTTATTCCTTCTTAAAGATATAATTAAAGCAGCGATAGAATTTGTGGGAGAGATTTAACTGAGAGTCAAAGTAAGAAGATTAACTTCTGCTCCAATTAATTCAAATCATTAACTATCTACCACCACTTAGAGGAAATGTTTCTTTAAAAAAAAAAATAGGTGGAAGTAAAGATTTGAGCTACCATATTCAATTAATCAGAGGAAGATAGAAGGCAAGGCTTCATGAGGTCAAGAATAAAAATGTGCATGTGTCCAAAGGAAATTTAGTATTTTTTAAAAAGTGCTCTTTTGAAACAACTTTGAAACTTGAAACTTATTCATATTTCCATTGGTCTTTCCACTCCTTAGAGTCTAATTGATTGTGATACTAACTTTATTTTACTTCTAGACCAATACATGCAGTTTCTGGACCCCTAGTTTAATCTCATTTGCCATCCATAGAAACCACATACACCCCTTTATTTCCTTTTTGACTGTGATAGGAAGATTAAGTTGTAGCCAAACAGAGATAACTATGGTTAACTTATCTCTTGAAGTCTCTAAAGGTCCCTAACACTTTCAATGACAAGTTATGGATGCCTTGAGAATTATCTTTATTCAAAAATTGCTAAATGAAAAAGCAAATAATAGGCAAAACATTTCAAAGCAATTCTTAATTGTTACTCGTTGCTTCAGGAAATAACAAGAGAGAGAAACAAAGAGTAAAGTAGATTTATCATTTCTCCAAAGGATTCTTAGTTTTTCTGAAAAGCCAGAATTTAATCACTTTCTGGGGGATTATGTTTCTTGTGGTTTTGTGAGGCAACTGGGATTAAGTGACCTGCCCAAATTCCCACAACAAATAAGTGACTGAGGTCAAGTTGAACTCAGGTCCTCTTGATTCCTGGGCCAGTATTTGATCTACTGCACCACCTATCTGCCCCTGGATTCTCTTGATAAATCAAACTGAGTCAGGAAAGGAAAAGACTCTAAATGTTTAGAAGTTTTTAAGCCTGGAAGCAATTCAGTTTCACAGGCATAGAGCAATGAGGTCAGCACAATGACTCTCTTGATTTTCAGTTTGGTAGGCATCCTAATATCTCTTTCCTCCCACTCTTTCCTGTGAAGCCTCCCCAAAACTAAGCTAACTCTGGCAATGCATGCATCAACCTTATTATCTACATGTACATTCCTGGAAAATACACTGCCAAGGTAAGTGAACTTATCTACAGAATTCAAAATTTCTCCATTTAACATAACTGATAGTTCCACTTATGAATGGTATAATGTTGGCTGATGGAGAACCTCTGTTTTCTTGTTAATTCTCAGGCCAAAATTAGTACAAGTATCAGAGAATCAATCCATATTTTGTTGCATGGCAGCCTCAAAGTCTTCATTGAATGCACAATCATCTACAAAAATGTTGCATAACAATCCTCCTACTTTTAATCTTGACTTGTAGCCTTTTCAAGTTAAATAATTTACTTTCAGTGCAGTAGCTGACTTTGATGCCATTTTCATTCTCATTGAAGATATCCAACAACATCACTGAAAACATCATGCTAAAAAAAAAGCATGGGAGCAAGCATACAATCCAGTTTCACTCCATTAGTGACTGAGACAGCATGAGAGCATTGACCAGTATCTTGACAAATATGGGCAAATATGCTGCCCCAAAATTAGTATACCACATTGATGAATTTCTCTGGACAACAAAATTTTGCCATGATCTATAAGCCATCACAACTGACAACATTAGTCAGAACTACAAATGTTATATACAGACCTCTTTTTATTCCAGAAAAAACATGTATACAGCTCCAATTTCCATAAGCCATCCTTGTTTCACTCAGGACTGGTGTCTGGATGTAATACCTGCTGAATTTTCTTGCAGCAAAAACTGATCTACTAGATTTCATGTTGCCTATAAATATGCACACATTCCATATACCACTGGTGAGTGAAATTCTCTTCACAAAAGTTTCCCTACATTTTAAAAAATATTTAATCACAGGGTAGGATCTCTGCCTACAGTAAACAGGCCAGGCTAAGGATAGGTGAACCAGATAATTTTTAAGCCACCTTTTCTTTGAATTATGGGCCCAAAGGGCTATAAAGCTGTGCATACTATTTGATTCAGCAGTGTCATTATTGGTTCTATATCCCAAAGAATTCATAAAAGAGGGAAAAGGACCCAGTAACTGTCCATGTCCAAAAACAAACAAACCCAAAATTATGTCTTAATCTATACTCTTGAGTCTTTCAACTCTTTCTTAAGAGGTCAGCGCATGTTTCATCATAAATCCTCTGGAATCATTATTGGTCATTATTTTGATCTGAGTTCCTAAATATTTTACAGTTACTGGTCTTTATAAAATTATTATTATTGTATAAATTGTTCTCCTAATTCAACTCATTCCTCTTTGCATCAGTTCATGTAAGTCTTCCCATGTTTATCCAAAACCATCCCCTTCATCATTTCTTAAATCACAATGTTATTCCATCACATTTATTTACCATAACCTATTCAGTCATTCCCCAGTTCATGGGTACCTCTTAAATATTTCCAATTCTTTGCTGCCACAAATATTTTCATACATTTTTTAAGAATTTGTTTTGCTTAGGAATATTCTGGCCAGTTATTTACTCTTCCTCTCTCCTTTCTTCCTTCTCCCTTTTCCCTCTTATCTTCCTCTATTATGCCACAGTTCTCAGTTTCCATAATTATCCTGACCCAGTCCTGACTCAGTTTGTCTGCTTCTCAAAATTCTGTCCTGCAAAACCTCCCCTCCCTCTTTATCAGAATATTTGATAAGAATAAAAGATTTTATGTTTTAGAATATCAGAATGCCTCTCCCCATCCCAAGCTACTGGAATGTCAGATATTGTCTTATCAAGATGCCTTTCCCCATCGCCGGGGTTCCTCCCCCCATGTCTCCCGTCACCCTATCAGAACCGGATTGTCAGAGTCCTGTTCCCACTCTTAGCAGCCTGACTCTGCCCCCACCTCAGTCTACCCCCTGAGTCTGAGCCATGTATATATAGATCATTGAGAACTCTCATTGTTTGTTGGATTCTTGGAGATAATAGTCTCATCCAGCTCTGGGACCAAACCATGGATCCATTTGGTCCCAGTAAATCTCTCCCATTAAATAAATTATTAAATACTCTCTAATCTCTATCCTGCCTCAGTTTCTCTAGCATTATACCTCTTTGAGTAAAATGTATTTCTATGCCTAACTCCTTCTGTATGTATATTCTTTCCTTTGACTAGTTCAGAAAAGAGTATAGTTGAAATGGCAAAAAATCCCTGACTCCCTTCATCTTTTTTTCACCCTTCTATTTATGCATCACAATTTATATTCAAATGGGAAGAAAATAAATACTGGGAATTAGTGACCAGGAAAATATATTTTAGTTTGCAAAATCATAAAGTGAATAGTCATAAAAAAATTGATTTTCTCAAGTAACTGTAGTAATACTGATTTGATCATAATTCCTAGAGGAAGAGGTAGAAAAGGCTTGGTATTGTCAGGGGTGAAACTGTATCCTCTTTAATCTGTAAAATAATTACTCTGCCCCTTTGATTCCTGGCCTCCCAGACTCCATAGAGTCTATGAGACAGCATATTTCCCAGGCTGGACTTTTCTAAGGCAAAACACCCACTTCCCCATTGATCATTTGGACAGCCAGATCCCCATTCAGAAAGCCTTCAAAGTGATTTTCATTCAATTGGGAGATCTGGGTCTGATACTGAGTGACTTGAAACTTTAAGTATCTAGGCCTGGGGGCATTGGCTTTCTTTTCAACTGGAACTTTTACCCTCAGACTTCTATAATGGACAATTCTAAACTCCATATTTTTGCAGAAGTCTGGGGTAGGACTTAGTTGCCTACCAGGACTCTTGCCCACTATGAAGACATTCTCTTCTCAGTGCTAATAAACTTCCTTTTTTTGCCACTAATATTTCGGGTTCGTGAATTCTTTCACATTTAAACTGCACCAACCAGAAGGGGATTCCCACCTCAACTCTCTGCACTGCCACTAGAATAGCATCAGTATGAGAGTGGCAGCAGTGCAAATACCAAAAAATAAACTAGAATGGAATGTGGAGCAGGTCTGGAGCCAGTTAGATAGAGTGAATGATCTATCCATGTGAATTAATATTTACACACTGACTAGTTAGGACAATGTTCATCTTCTAGGTGTGAGTTCTAGAGTTTAGTGTTTTAAATCCTGCAGAGTTTAGCTCTGTAAGTCTGGTTGTTGAGAGGGAACAAAGGAAGATTTGTGGTAAGGAGATAACAAGGATGGAACAAGGAGGAAGTAAACAGAACCAGAAAAATATATATATATGATGATTATAAATGGAAATGGAAAAGATATATATACATATATATCTTATATTATAAATGTAAATGGAAAGAACAATAAAATGAAACTGACTTTTGTGTAATTATATTGGCCAAACTTGGGTCCAGGAAAAAGATGAGAAAATGCACTTCACTCTCTTATTTGCTGAGGTGGGGGACTATGGGTGTAGAGCATTGCAAATACTTCCAGGCTCTAATGTGCTGGTTAGTTTTTCTGAATTGCTTCCCCACTTTCTCTGCTTCCCTCATTTCTTTGCTATAGAGTAAGGCTGACTGTTTAGAGGAAATAAGAGGAATATATTCATGAGGGGAAATGTGAACTAAGAACAAAAAAAATTAATTAAAATAAGATGAAATTTTTTAAAAAAAGAACAGTTACAGTGAAATGAAGGAACAAACATTCTAGAATTAGAGAAAAGTCATTTCTTTGGAGGAGAGAGAGAATTTGGAAATCAAATTTATAAAAAATGGTAAATATATTTTTAAAAAATCACTGGCTGCTGAGGCTTCAGAATGCTATACTGAAGGCTCAAGAAGCACATTCCAGAAACCTATGAATGATAAGGCCCAGTTCCATCTTGGTGAAAACAGAAATGTTTTAATATCAAGATCCAGGCCAGGAAAAAAATAAATTTGATCTTTTATCCCATTTTTTCACCAATTGTTTGTTGCCATGTAGAACTGTTGCCTAACCACAGATGTAGTACTAAAATAGGGAATCCTGAGCTCACATCATGTTCTCATCTATGAATCTATTAACAACAGTAATGGGAAGGGAAAGATAAGAGTGTCAAAGAGAAGTCTGAATTCTAAAGTCAAGCCAGAATCTTTTGCCAGGATCAAACTATAGAGTGTGGGAAAGGAACCCAGATATGAATTACCAGCAAGGAATCAAGCTAGGGTAAAGGATTACAGGGACTACTTCAACAAGGTCAGATGAGTCTCTGGAGCATCAGCAACAGAAGACGTGTTTGTTTGCCCAAGAACTGAAGAGAAGCATAAGCTTTTCAAGTCTGCCTACTCAATTCAGGTTGGTGCCAGGAATGAGGGAACTAGAGCCACAGCAATGAAAGTGCTAAATCCTTACTTGGCAGACCACCAGATAACAATAACAATTTACCACCTTCTCAGTTTATTTAGAAGAGATTTACTATGAAATTCTACAGAAAATTAGGGAACAGGTAAAATAATGGATGGTTAAGGGTAAAGGAAATTCTTGTGTTCTTTTTCTGAGGATGTGGGGGTGTGAATAAGAGGAGGTCAGTTTTGTGAATTTACACTAAGAAGAAGAAGCACCTTAAGACCTTAAGGGTTCATCAGTAATCCAATACAGGGATCCTTATTGTATACTATGAGAGAATTCTCCTTAAATATGATAATTTTGATAAATTTTTGTTTATATGCTAAATTGATAAGTTCAAAAGGGAAATTGTTTGAGGAAATAGGTATTTATAATAAGACACTTTACGTTAAGTAGGGTGGATGGAGATGTTCTCTAGTTCCTCTGGTATTTTTAATTTCATTATTTTGCATTGAGCAGGCAAATTGATTCAGAGTGTACCTTCTGAATCATGTTTCTTATATCCTTTTTTTCTCTCCTCCTTCTCAAAGTTTAAAATAGCATATAGATTAAGGCATACAATCAGGGTGAATAAACAAGATCAGGATGGTGTAGGAGAGAAAAGAGATTCTTTGCATATGTCATCTCATTCCATTATTGGTTGTAGGCAGAATACTATGTGGAAATGTGAGAGGTGAAGGAATGTTATTAAATTCAATCCAAATTCTCTGTCTTCTTGTCTTTATGATGCAGTTAATTTCAGTCCTGATTATTTGGTATGGATTGTAACCTAGGCTGAAAAGCAACTGCCTCTGTGACACCAAAAACAAACAAACAAACAAACAAAAAAAAAAACCAAGATGATATTACTTTCCTTTTCACATTTCTCAAATCAGAATGAATAAAGCAGGTGTGGTAGATAAAGAAAAGGAAAAGGAAAGTGTATTAGTGAAAAGCAGCAACAAATGAATGGAGAAATAAATCAATGATCAGTATTCTAGGTGAATTCTATATCATGTTGACAAGCATTTACATACTAATCTGGCCATGTATTTTTGAAATATTAATATGGCAATTGTATGAAAGCTCTATTGGAAAGTATGCTGCTACTGAATGGAGGTTTCACCACAGCTGTGATAATTCTGAGTTGCCATAAGTAAAGAATTGTAAATGTAGAAGATATTGGAGATTTGGATGACTATTGACTCTGATATAGAATGTATTTTGTCATGTTATAAAAATAAAATGCAGAGAAATGAGTTTGAATTCTCTGTTTCTCTGGATTCTTGGATAAATGAAAGTTTACTGAAATTGTAAGGCCAATCTTTTATTTGGTCACAAAAATAAGAATTTTAAAGAAAATGCTAATGTTTTATACATGGAAGATGTTAATTTCTTCCTAGTTTTCTTTTCACCTTATTAGTCAATACTTTTTATGCACTAGAGAAAAAAGAAAGACTAGTATTTATAAATATTCTAAATTTGATGTAGTTCAAGCTGTTTAATGAATATGAAATAATCAATTGATTTAATTAATTTAATTCATTACCATCTCTACTAAGCAGATTGTTAAATTTAATTAGAGAAAAATGTTTTGAAATTTAAACTAATAGAGAACATTTGTCCCTTTTAATAATGAGATCATTTACAACCATTCTGGAGAATAATTTGGAATTATGTTCAAAAAGTTATCAAACTGGGAGTGTCTAGGTGGTAGATAGAGCACCAGTCATGAAGTCAGGAAGACCCGAGTTCAAATTTGATCTTGGACATTTAACACTTCCTAGCTGTGTGACTCTGGGCAAATCCCAGATTTATTTAATCCCAATTACTTCAGCAAAAAAAAAAAAAAAAAAAAAAAGTTATCAGACTGTGCATACTCCTTAACCCAGCAGTGTTTCTACTGAGCTTATATCCCAAAGAGATCTTAAAGGAGGCAAAGGGACCCATATGTGCAAAAATGTTTGTGACAGCCCTTTTTGTAGTAGCAAGAAACTGGAAACCAAATGGAAGCCCATCAACTGGAAAATGACTGAATAAATTATGGTATACAAATGTTATGGAATATTATTGTTCTATAAGAAACAACCAACAGGATGATTTCACAGAGGCCTGGAGAGACTTACATGAACTGATGCTAAGTGAAATGAGCAGAACCAGGAGATCATTATACATGGCAACAAGAAGACTATACAATTCCAATGGACGTGGCTCTCTTCAACAATGAGATGGTTCAAACCAGTTCCAATTGTTCAGTGATGAAGAGAGCCATCTATACCCAGAGAAAGGATGATGAGAACTAAGTGTGGACTATAACATAGCATTTTCACTGTTTCTGTTGTTATTTGCTTGCATTTTGTTTTCTTTCTCAGTTTTTTTTTCCTTCTTGATTCAATTTTTCTTGTGCAGCAAGATACCTGTATAAATATGTATACATGATATTGGATTTAACATATATTTTAACATATTTATCATGTATTAGATTACCTGCCATCTAGGGAAGGGATTGGAGGGAAGGAGGGGATAATTTGGAACAGAAGGTTTTGTAAGGGTCAATGTTGAAAAATTACCCATTCATATGTTTTTTTAAATAAAAAGCTTTGATAAAATTTAAAATAATAATAATAAGATTATTTATATGGAAAAGATGGACTTTTCCATATAATTGACATGAGGAAACAAAAAAAATCTGTAAGCTATTTGAAATAAAACATTTCTAAGACTGAATAGGACACCTAGATAGATTTTGCACAAAAATATTATAAATTCCTAGCCCTTATTATAAATATTTTCGAACAACTAAAGGTAATAATAATAGTTTGTTTTCCTTAGTTTGCGTTCCTTTTTTTAAATTAAAGTTTATTGTTTTTGTTTTTAAAAACTAATCTGTCCCAGGGAACAGAGCCAAGATTGTGGAGAAAAGACAGAAACTCATTTGGACTCTTCCAAATTTTCATCCAAACAACTGCAAATAGTGCCTCAAAATGAATTCTGGAGCAAAAGAACTGAAAAGATTTATGTGAAACAATTTTCCAGCAAAAGACAACTTAGAAAGTCAGTAGGAAAGGTCTATCATACATATTGCAGTGAGATTAGAATGATTCCAGCACAGGCTGCATAGTACAAATTGGATTACAGCAAACCAGCAGCAGGAATTATAGGGATTGGGAGAGATGAGGAGGCAGCAAAGATTGCTTTCAAAATTCTCATTCTGTAGACAATAAAAGAATTGAACAAGTGGTTAGAAGGAGTTTAAAGGGATCTGTTTCCTGGCACTAAATGCAGGACCCTGTTGCATTGCCCATATGTGGATGGGGAGAAAGGTGAACCAATAGAAGGTAGGATAAATTCAGAGAGGAGGTAATCAGAAGCAAAACACTTTTGAGGATGAATGGTAAAAGAAGAGACAAAGTAGAATAAACAGGGGGAAACAGGATGTTAGAAATCAAAACTGAAAAAAAAATTTACAGCAAGATTCTCTGATAGACTTCATTTCTCAAATATGTAGAGAGAATTGAGTCAAATTTAGAAAAATGAGAACCACATCTCAACTGATAGTCAAAGGATATGAATGTCTAACATTTTTTAGACAAAGTAATCAAAGATAACTTTATAGATATATGAAAAAATTCCCTAAATTACTACTAATGAAAATTAAAACATCTCTTAGGTATCACACCACACCTATAAGATTGTCTAATGTAACAGAAAAGGAAAATGTCAAATATTGAAGGGGATATGGGAAAATTGATAAGCACTAATGCACTGTGCATTGTCAGTTGTATGAACTAAGTCAGCTGTTCTGGAGAGCAATTTGGAACTATATCCAAAAAGTTATAAAATTGTGTAAATCCTTTGACCCAGCAATACTGCTAGTAAGTCTGTATACAAAATAGATGAAAAAAAAAGGAAATGGGAAAGGAAACGACCTATATGTACAAAATTAGTTATAAATTACTTATGATTTCTTTTTTAGTAGTGACAAAAAATTGGAAATTGAGAAGCTCAACAATTGGAAAATGGCTGAACAAGATGTGACATATGATTTTGATCGAATATTATTGTACTATAAGAAATGGTAAGCTACATGCTCTCAGAAAAACCTGGAAAGGGGATATCTATATGGCAAACACTGAAGTCAGATGAATCGGATTGCAAATATGACCTCAGACACTTGCTAGTTTTGTGATGCTGGGCAAGTCATTTAACTCCAGTGGAGTTATTTTAAAAAGTAAAGTAAAACCTGAAAAGACTTATATGAATTGAAACAGAATGGGATGAGCAGAATCAGAAAAACATCATACACAGGAACAGCAATCTTATGCAATGATCAACTAAATGACAACTCTTCTCAGCAATACAATGATCCAAGACACTTCCAAAGAACTTATGATGAAGGGAAAGAACTAATGGATTCTAAATGCAGATTAAAACATACTTAAAAAAAACTTTATTTTTCTTAATTATTTGTTTTTGGTGTATGTTTCCTTTTACATCATGACTAAAATGGAAATGTTTTGCATGATTATACATGTATAATCTTTATCAAATTGCTTGCCTTCTTAATGGGGAAGGGAAAGAGGGAGAAAATTTAAAATTGAAAAAAAATTTTAATGAATGTTAAAATTATTTTTACATGTAATTGGGGGAAAATAAAATAGATTTTTTCAAGGAAGGTTATCACTCCCCAAAAAAAGATTAATATGTTCTTCTCATTATCCATTCATCCCCATTAAAGAGCAGGAAAGAAAAATAAAATCTTCAATACATAGCTGCATAGTCTGGCAAAATAAATTTCCATGTTAGTCATGCCTGAAATTGTATATTACATTTTGCATTTTTAGTCTGTCATTTCTCGATCAGGAGATGAGACACTTTATTATATCTTCTTTCTTTTGACCTCATGTTTTATTATTAGAATGAACACAGTTCTAAAGTTCCTCAAATATGTTTTCTCTATAATGTTAGCATTGTATAAACTAGTTCTTTCTATTCATTTCACTTTGTAACAGTTCAGAGAGAGCTCTTCCATTTTCTTCTGAAATTTTCCATTTCATTATTTCTTGTGGCACAATAATATTCTACTACATTCATATAACATTCCCCAATTAGAAAATTCCTCCTTAGTTTCCAATTTGGGACTATCATGAAAAGAAATGCTATAAATATTAATGTGGCAACAAAATATTATTATAACATATTTTTCTTCTTTCTTTGATTTTTTTCTCTTTTGGTTTACAGGCCTAGTAATATTATATTAGTTCATTTTTTCAAATGGAAAAACATAGGTTAAATGACTTTTACAGATCTATGAGCTTTATAAATTAGATACAATTAGTCTTAGTCACTTGGCTAGAAGAATTAATTACATACAAACACCACAAATCCTTACAGGAAAGAGAGCAACATAATTATATCCAATCTTCAACAGTTAGTAATCTTACAATTGAGTTTTAGGGAATCTAGGTTTCTGACACTGTCTTGATAAAATGGAAATATTAAAGAGTTCTTCCTCTTCAAAATCCTCATTAACTGAAATTAGCAAAAATTCAAGTATATCAGTTAGAAGAACAAAGCCATTTCCAGATCCATAGCCTAAACAAAGAAAACCTTTCCTCTACCATTCAGGCATATAAGAAAGGGAAGATTTTGATGATTCAATAGTTTCTAGGTAATTCTATATTTCCTTTTTCCATACTCTCACTATTGAATGTTAATACTTTTATATTAACTACTAGTTTTTTCATGGTATGTGGAAAGGAAGTTTACAAAAATCAGCCCCCTAAAAATATCTAGCCACAACATTTTCACTATCTCTCCTGGTGCCTACCAATGTTAGTGACAATATCTCCTAAAGTAGTAGAGGACAAGAAATAATACTACACATAACTATTTTCGTATTTATTTAAATGTGTTCTTTCATCAGCCCTAATTAATTTAGACACCACATAGTTTATTACAAGGACTAGACCAGTATAAGCATCAGCTAAGGAGAGACTATACTTTAAAGAATCTCATTTAAAATTGTGAGATTTAAAAAATACAGAATAAAGTGTTTGATCTTGAAACCACTAAGAAAAAAATTAACCTGCAGACCTCCTAATCTTGGAACAACTCAACACTGCTATAGGTTCTCTGACACTTTTGGTGGAGTCCTACAAAGTAGTAGGAAATTATGTGTGTCAAGCAACCAACAGATCTTATTAGATTCCTAGTTGCCTGGTTACTTTTCCTGAGGATTTTTTAAAAATCTCATTTCAATAGCATCTGCCTTGCAAGCAAGTTAGCAAATATATTTGTATTAGTTTAAGTCAGTCACATCAACAATAGCTAAAATGGTGTAATCTTGCTATAAGAATTCAGCATAATTAAGTCCTTCCTGAGTTTCACTGAAGAGAATATTCAGTTCTAAGAATCCAAAAGTTGTCATTTTGTAGAATTACCTAAAAGGTATTTGAATTCTGAAGAGAATGTCACACATTAAAAGTTCACTGTAGGAAAGGGTCCAAGTGACAGAACTGTCATTATAAACTTCTTCTAGCATTTATTTTTCTGAGATCTTTAACCATTTGGATGAAATCCAAGAAGGACTGCATAATGCAGATGAAATCTTGCTTCCATAAAAACAATTTTTTAACATAATGAAACTATTTCTCTTAAGCAAAATTATTTTTATAACTCAGTAGACAACAAGAACTAATGAATGCTTCTGAATGAACAATACTTTGGTGTGAATTTTTTAAGTCCCTGCCTCAATTAGCTAAATATATGTGTAGTGGGTGATTAGCCAAAGAGAACCCAATCCTGAAAACAAGCCAAGTGTGGTGAACCTCCTTCTGGAAATGTCTTGATGATGTGGAATGGAGGGGTCCTGATTACAATTTCAGAAAATACACAGGTGTTTTATGATTATTTCCAGTCTGATAACCACATGATTTAAAAAATGGATTGTTGACTGTCTTAAGCTGAATTTAACACAACTGGTTAGGAAAGGAGAAAAGAAGCTTTTGGAGGAAGGGTTAGTATCTTTTGAATGTACACCCAGTTCCAGCTTAACAGCTATTTACCTTTCTTCACTATGTGGTTAGCAGAACACAAATAATTATAAAATACTTGTCCAAGCTTTGAAGTAAAGTACAAAGTTCTATCCAAGTCATCAGCTACTTCCAAAAAGAAGTCTACCAAATGCATGTGTTCCCAGTACCAAGCCCCCCATTAGCCAATTCCTCATTACATATCTAAGGGTAGAATATGTGTCTCAATCAATCAATCATAGGTCTTAAGATTAAATTTGAAAAGTTTTTGAAAGCCATTTGATGAATGGAAATATTGCCAGATAGAAATTACATTCTACTTGGATGAAGTAGAACTTCTTGGATGGACATTTCATTATAGTCTCCAAATCCTGGGGACGTGGGGGGGGATAATTAAATTAAACAAAATGGGAAAATTTCCAGAAATAAGAATAAGTGACTTCCCAGAACACCACTGAGGAGAAAACCTCTAGAAGAGAAGGAAAGGTTTCAGCTTTGTCCAAGTCTTCCTTCCCCTATTAACACTACTTTGATCTTAGCTTCATAGGGTTCAGGAGATGTTGAATTTCCCATCTTCCCATGGATGTCTTAAATGGCTTCCTTGGATCAGCTGCCAACAGGATCTTTATCCCTTGTAGCTAAGGACAGATTAGACTCATGGTCCTACAAGGAACTTAGAAAATAAACTAATTCTTAAGGGGAATTTCTTGAGCACTTTCCTACAAATAAGAGAAAGGGGACTCCAATAACCAGGAGCTGTGAGTTACCCTTTTGATATATTTGCTTTTCGTCTAGATTCTATATGTACTTTGGGGACTGTTATGAGCCAGAACTCTGAACTTGAAACAAGGTGCTAAGTCAGTGGAATTGATAAAGACAATGATAGTTCAGTACATATACTTAGTATTTACTACAGTTCTACAAGATTCACACCTATGAGAAGAGAATATATAAGCTCAGACAAACTCAGCCATAGGCAGAGACATTCATTCCATCCTTCACCTTTGTGGTGACTGGAGGCTGAAGCACAAATCTTTGGATTCGGAGGGATTCAGAGGGCAGAGAAGGAGGCAGGAGCTCAAGCTTTCGGAACCAAGGAGAGAGATAGGCCTCTAAGAAAGCTAACTAGGCCACAGGAAAGGAGACAAGACTTTGAAGGAGACAATAAAGGATTTGGACTTTAACACCTGATTACTCTGACTGAAATGGAGACTCCCAGAGACCCCAAGAAAACCAAAAAAGAGAACAATTCAGGGGACAGTAGATCACAGACCTTTGGTATCTTAGTATACTATTATTCTATTCTTTGTGTACTACCTTAGAAACCTTCCCTTTCTAAACCTGGATGATGAGCTAAATGATTCTCAATTGATCATCTTAGAGAGAAACATACTGGGAGCAGCTATATGGCAAAGTGAACAGAGCATCAGCCCTGGAGTAAGGAGAGTCTGAGTTCAAATCCAGTCTCAGACAATTGCTGTATGACCCTGAATAAGTCACTTAACCCCAACTGCAAGAGATAGAGAGAAAAGAGAAGCATTCTGAGGGCTCAAACTAGCCCTCATTAGATAATTATCCCTGATTACTCATGGATACACTGTGGTTAACCAAGATTTGGAGACCTGACTCTTCAGTGGAAGTAGAAATTAGGATGAGGCTGTCCTATAACTTCAATGACTTACACACATGCTAATTAAAATATTGTTTTGCTATTTATGATTTTCAGTGGGGCAAATAGGTGATACAGTAGATACAATGCCAGAACCTGGAGTCAGAAGACTCAATTTCCTGAGTTCAAATATGACCTCAGATAGTTACTAGTTGTGTTACCCTGAGCAAGTCACTTAACCCTGTTTGCTTCATTTGTAAAATGAGTTGGAGAAGAAAATAGCAAATCTAAGCTATCTAGTCATGACTAAATAATAAAAATTATTTTCAATGTAAATTGAATGTATATGTCATTGTCTCATCTGAAGGCAAAGAAGAAAAGAGGAAGAGCAAATGAGATAATCTCAGCAATTTTCAAATCTTTTACTAAGGACAGTAGATGGAGAATAATCATAGAGAATAGCAAGGGGACAGAAGTCTTAGATTCCTAAAAAGTGATTGAATATGGATAAAAATTAAGATTTATAGATCTTAGCAGAGATAAATGGAGATAGAGCAAGGGAAGCTGGAAACAATTGGTAGTCATGAACCCACTCAAATTTTTGATATCTTGTCTGGTTCATGAAGGATATTTAACCTGCATATAACTATTTTCTATGATAGATTACATTGTAGTGTTTTCCTGTGAAGTTGTTTTTCTTAAAAAAAAATTTATTTTTAACAAAAATTTGCATTTTAGAACAAAAAATCAGGATTGGAGATGTTAAAAAAAAACAAACGTATTTTTAAGTAAAATACTTAGGTGAGTAACAATATATAGCAGATGTCATCCTATCCTGAAAGCAAATGATCTGCTATCTAGCACAGTAAAGGAAAATTAATTTAACGAATTGAAGGTTTGGGAGAATATAAGAAGAAAAGTCAAAATTTTTATATACTATATAATCCTTAAGACAAAAGGCAAGTATGGTGATATTCCCTATTTTCAAATTTTGCTGCTGACTTTTAATGTTACTACTGAATGAAGGCTCACATTTATATTGTGCTTTCAGATTTTCAAACCACTTTTCTCACAACCTCCCTATTCCCCAACACACACACACACACACACACACACACACACACACACACACACACATTCGAGGTAGTAAGTGCAAGTTCATTGTTCCTATTTTGTACAAAGGGAAACTGAGAGAAGAGGCATTATTCAAAGGAAGTGCTCCTAATTCAATGTTTCTTTCCTGGTTCTTCTCATTCCATTTCCAAGTCTAGCCTTGGCTAAAGTGTCATCTCCAGGGAGAGTTTTAATCCCTTTTTTAAAACTTGATAATAGTTGCTTTACTTTCTATTAAATATTTACTAAATATTTCCATTACTATTTTAATAGAAAACTTTAATAGAAAGTTATGAAATAGTTCATAATATGTTTTTGATTATCTATGGAAATGCTTGACAGTAAGGGATGTTCATATTCCAATATAACAAATATCTTGATCCAAAAATTCTTTTTATTTGTCTTTACATTTTATGATTTGGGGCTCACATTTCATAATGTTAGGATGACTATGCATATTTAGCTCCTCTTTTGCTTCAGCACTTCAGAAGATCTGCGAATTTAACTCACAATATGCATATATTGATTGTAACCCACCTATCTTCCTTCTTTATCTTTCCCCATATTCTCCATAGTGGATATAATCAAAGCACTTGAGTCCCTCCTCTCATTAAAAAAATAATATATATATTTTGTTAATGCTTTTTGTTTTTACATTATAGTTATTTCTAGGGAGGAAAACTCTTCTCTCAAGCCCCTCTAGAATGAGCCCTCCTTGGTAATTAAAAAAGAAAAAGCAATTAAGCAAAGATACTTAATACAGAGACCATATCTGACAATGTATATACCTGCCCCTCTGCTCTAAGGAGATAAGTATAGTTCATTATTTGAGATACTGCTGATTTTTCAATTATTTGTAAACTCAGCTTCCTTTCAGTAATTGTTTCCTTTACATTATTGCTTATTTCCCCGTTTGTCTTCTCCTATATCTCCTCTTTTAATATTCATAAACCTAATATTAAAATTAATTTCATTCTCCCTAAACAGGCAAGGAAATAGCCCAAAGGCAAATGGATATCAGGGTAGCTAGAATATAATATAGCCCATTTAGAATCGAAAACCTGAAGAACAATCTCCAGAGTAGATTTTTTATTTATATAGATAGATAGATAGATAGATAGATAGATAGATAAGTGTTCTGCTGGTCACAAAAGGGCTGCTGATAATTCAACAGATAAAAAGGAAATTTTCATATTCAAAGCAAATGATACATATATACTCCTGTACTTTTCCATTTCCTCTTTAGAATGGTTGCCCAAATTTTACATACCTTTATGAACCCTGTATTAAGGCCAACTGACCACTACTTCCTGAGGCTGCTTCTAACTGATTCAGAGCAAGACCAAATTAGACACTGCAGGAATCAGTGATGGTGTAAACAATCTCCCTCAGTTAAACTTACCTGAAGCAGTCAAGTGAAAAAAAAAAAAAAAAACTGATAACCTTGGATAATAATTTGTAAAATTCATAGGGAAATGAAAAAACAAAACCTGACTTTATTTTCCCCAAAGATGTCTAAAGAGATATGAAACATTCTAATATTAAGAGACTGTTCAGATCTAGAATGGTTGCTTTGCACAGATAGAAGTGATTGATTTAACTAATTAATTTTAATTAACAAATTCAAACAACTTGTGACACTGACAAGCAAAGCAAGGAATATAAGAATATTGTTTATTTTTTGTTTGTTTTGTTTTTTATGCTTTCTGAGTTTCAATGATAGTGGAAAAGTATGTAATGATAGTGGCTGATATATACACAGAAGTTTTAGGCTTTTAAACTAAACCTGCATTAAAACTTTGGGGACACTAGTACTTTACATGTTATCTCTTTTGAGACTCACAATATCCCTCTTATTTTCCTCATTTTATAGAAGAGAAAACGTAGTCTCAGATAAGTTATTTGTCTGTGGTCACACAGTTATTAAATGTCAAAGGTGATGTCTTTCTTCCTCTAGGTCTAGCACATTGCTTCTTTAAGTAGCATTTGATTCACACAAATTTCAATAAAATCTAAATATCGCTATTGAAGGTAGAAAAGTCTGTTACATTTAGGTAAGTTCATGACAATTTCAATATATTTTCTCCTCAGTACAGTAATTTTCTAGTAATGAAGTCCCACAAATAACTACAAGCCATATAAAGACACAAATGGCAGGTGAGAGGGAAAATTTCCATCTGGGATCCAAGCATCAATAATCGTGTTTTTAGTCTCATTTTCTTCACCGTTTCCCTTCTTAGATTAAGAATAGAAGTGACTAGTCATAGAAGTGTAATCTTGATCAAAGAAATGTTGAAATGAATTGTCTTACATTATAGAAACTATGGGTCATTGAAAAGCTTTTCAGCAGGACCTGAAGTTCCATCTCATTGAAAAAAAAAAGTTTTTTTATGTGAAGTTAAGTTTTTGGTGCCCAAATATTCACACTAAAATGGAAAGAGAAATGGATTTTGTCTGGGGACAATTTATATGAAAGGGAACAAACTGAAAATTTGGGTCCCTTAGCATTATACTTTAACCAAACAATGGAATGAATCCATCCACTCATTCATTCAATAAACATTTATTAGGCATTTAAAATGCACAACCCATGGTGCATAGTCATACCAAGAACTAATGTATTATAGTTTAGAAATAACCTTAAAATTATTTTGAAAAGGTAAAATTCTTCTGTAATTTCCATTGGTTCAGAACACTCCATCACTTCATTAGTTGAGTGATCTTGGATGAATTTATTAACTCTGTTTTACTGGGGGAGTGAGGGGAAATGAGAGTGCTCATCTTTGAAAAGTAATTCTAACTGCCTGAAAGGCATACTGGAAATCCAAAATAATAATAATACCTTACTAAAAGATTGTAAATACTATAGATAATATTATATAAGCCAGATGACAAGTAATTAGCATTCATAAAATGCTTTGAATTTTGACCTACTTAATGTAAAACAACAGTAACATTGATGAGCAATATCATTTTAATTTCTCAGATGAAAAAATTGAGTCACAGAAGAAACTAGTGAAGGTCTCATAGCAAATTACTAATAGAAACCTCTGTCCATATTATATTTGTTTTCAAACTGAAAATTCTTATAACATCATAGTGCTTCAGTTCTAAATATTAGCCTGTATTCAAGCCAAATTTTTCCATTTACCCCAAACATGTTATTTTAGAAAACAAACCTATGGTATGTTCTTTGTTTATGTCACTATTCCTGCATTGCTAATCTCCTAATAATATAAACTCCACAGTGTAGGAATACTGTATTGTGGCTCAGCTAGTTTGGGCTCTAGTATTTTTGCCAAGAAAACTCCATGAACAGAAGTTCATGAGGTCATGAAGAGTCAGACAATTGAAATAACTTGACAACAATCATAATATACCATAACATTTGTATGTATGTGTATATATTTTCTTTTCTTTTCTTTTTTTTATTTAATAGCTTTTTATTTACAGGTTATAGGCATGGGTAACTTTACAGCATTAACAATTGCCAAACCTCTTGTTCCAATTTTTCACCTCTTACCCCCCCACTCCCTCCCCCAGATGGCAGGATGACCAGTAGATGTTAAATATATTAAAATATAAATTAGATATGTGTATATATTTTCAACATGATATGAGTAGACGACTTCTGCAAAAGGTGTGTATATGTAGCAGAAACTATATAGAGTTGTATGTCAAGAAATAAAAAGGAAAAGATACCCCTAACATTAAATAGAGAGCCTATGCAAGGTTTATCGGAGGACATAGTCAAGAGTCAAACAGAATTAGAAGATGTGGATGAGTTTTCTTCTCCACTATTAGAGGAAATGTTTACATTAATAGATAACGTTTTGACTTCTACATATTTTCAGAAGTTCTTCCTCAGAAGGGTAAGAATTGTCATGTAATGAAATAGGATGATAGAACCTCAGAGAGCAAGAAAAAGAACTAATGATGAAATGACCACCTACTGAAAGCTAAGGAAAGAAGCTGGAGGGGGCATAAAGGTGAACAAATAGAGCAACCGTTGTAGAGAAAAGGCTAAAGAGCAGGGACTGGGAAGAATAGCAAAATGCACCAGGGATGAAATAACTCACCTACTAGCCATTGAGGAGAGCTCTGGTAGAACTATTGAGAAAAGCAACAGAGAGCAGTAATCAGGACCAGGGATTCTACTCAGAGTGATGAGAGGCAAATAAGTCCAAAGCAAGCAGGATATAAGCAGAGGGACCCTGGAGGGGAACACTAATGGAGAGGAAAAAATCCTGATTGTTTGCAGCCTACAAATAAATTATGAGAACTGTGCAGGATCCAGAAGGAATGTATTGAGAACTATGATTAATTTTATGGGCTTGTATGAGTGCTGTTTTTATTAACTTGTAAAATAAAACTGTTCATATTTTTTAACCTTTTGAGCTTATATTCACATACATAAGAGGAATTAGTGACTACTCTTGATGGGAGGAAGGAGAGAATAGTATGTTATGTACTTAGATTTCAAGATTATCTAGAGATCCAGATTATCCAGATCCAAATTACTAGACGTTAGTAAAGTGAAAAGTTTCCCAAAGCATAAGCAAGTTTTTGATGTTAGAAAGAAACTTATGATGTGAGATTTACATGTATGTGGACACATCATGATCAATAAGTATTTATTAATTACTGTGCAGTCCCTGCTCTCAAAGAGTTTACCTTCAATCAGAGGAAACAAGCCATACACATATCCAACTACTACTAGAGGAAGTTCACGAACAAGTTTTAAGACTTTCCATTCTCAGGTCTGAAAATTTATTGTAAGCACTCACAGTCCTGGGACCTTGATAGTCAAAGCCAACCAGCAGACAATGGTTAGTATAGATACCTCTGCTTTCCTGTACTCCAAAAAATAAACTTTTCTTTCAAACTATTGTCTAGGAAATAGCCAAGGGACCCGAGTGCACTCAACTTTTTCTCAGTTTATGACCTCTCTAAAGATAATGCCCAATTTGTCTTGGATACTTTTACAAGGCTCATGGGGAATAAAACTGATATTCTCCCCATTCTTTGTAGCTCTGTATAGTTCCTTCCAGCTCTTCTTTGCTGGGCAAAACTGTCTTTGAAAGGGGACTCTTCCAAGTCTTAGTCCCTAAATTTTCACTGATCATAACAACAACTTGGACTTTGTTAGTCAATAAATTTTAAAGGCTTAAGAATGAAAGTAAACATTTAGGAAAATAGCAAAGCTTCTAAAATCTTGGTTGTTACTTAGCCTAAAAGGGATAATGGGAGTATGAAGTAAAAGGATTGACTAGCAAAATGGATGCTTACTTTCTCCATGAAGAAGGAAGGGAAAGAGAAGAGAGTCGTTATGTATGTCATCCTTCCAATTGGACAGCTTTGAAGGTCCAATCCAATCCACAGCTCACACTGAGAATGCTTAAAGTTTATAGTTACCATAACATGCTCAGCATCTGTTTCATAATAGTTTTATTTCAGCTATCCACTATACTTTTCTGATGTCCTCTTCTCTGTCCCAAAAACCTGTTCAGGATTAGAACTTGTGCCCCTCTCCAAAAATTTGAGGAATTCTGGATAAATATCATCCACCAAGTATCTTCCTTGAAGGCTTCTGAGTCCATATTAAGGGATTACCAGAAGATAGGGTGATCAAAAAAGGTATCATGTAGAGAAGCAGACTTGAGGAAGGAGGATATTCCTGACAAAGGGGACAGAATAGGCAAAGGTATGATGACAAAAAACAAGTTTTATATAAGGAATAGCAAAGAGGTTAAATAATGTATATGTCAATGAAAATGTAAGCCTGAAAAAAATATACTGGTCTCAGATTATGAAGAGCTTTAAATGCCAAATAGAGGAGTTTATATTTTATCCCAGAGAAAATAGGAAGTCAGCAGAGCTTCTTGAGAATGGCAGTGTCAAAACTGTGCTTTAGAAATATTACTCTGGAGACTGTGTATGGGATGGATAACATATACAATATGTGTGTGTATGTATATTATATGAATATGTGCATGTATATGCATATATTTTATTTTTAATGAGGAGATTAGTTAATAATAATTATGAGTATATGTAACTTGCTCTGTTTAAACAATATGCAGTTGGACTTTAAAGTATGCACTGTTATTGTTTTGGATCTGCTTATCATGTCAGGAAGAGGAGCTCTTTTATTTGCTTTATGCTAACAATAGTAACAAGAAAATTCATCATTTCTTTCCTCCCTAGCTTGATCAGACATGACACATTGTAGAGAGGGACCTTAATCTCCCCACCTAGACCCACATGTAGTTATGAAGATGAGCTTTTATTATTTTGCTTCTTTATGTTCTTTCTTGCTCTTGGATGAAGGAGTATTGGACTGGGGTGCAATTTTGTAAGTTTCAAAAGATCAGGAGAGCAAGCCAATAGAAGTCCAAAAGCTAGAATTCATGCATTTGAAAGTGAATTTGCTAGTAAGAAGGATCTGTAGAAATTGCTTTAAATTTGAGACCAATATACCCAAGGATAGAGGTAGCATAGGGAATGTACCTGGATTTTGGGAGAAAATATTTACATTTTTGTTCTTGCTATATCTTCTTAGTAAATATTCCTTTGTAAAAGCTAATTGTTGTTACTTAGTTAAATGAAACTGGGATGCTAATTGCTAGAATATATAGATGGCAAAAGGGAAATAGTTGCTGTAATTGATGATTGATATTATAAAAAAACAGCAGAATATGAACAGGATGATGGCATTAAAGAAAGACCCCTTTCGATATGAATAGACAATTTTTAGAGGAAGATATTAAAACCATATGTAGTCACATGAAAAGATGCTCCAAATTACTATTGATCAGAGAAACGCAAATTAAGACAACTCTGAGATACCACTACACACTTCTCAGAATGGCTAAGATGACAAGAAAAAATAATGACAAATGTTGGAGGGGATGTGGGAAAACTGAGACACTGATATACATTGTTCGTGGAACTGTGAACAGATCTGGAGAGCAGTTTGGAACTATGCTCAAAAAGTTATCAAACTGTGCATACCCTTTGATCCAGCAGTGTTTCTACTGGGCTTGTATCTCAAAGAGATACTAAAGAAGGGAAAGGGACCCACATGTGCAAAAATGTTTGTGGCAGCCCTTTCTGTAGTGGTAAGAAACTGGAAACTGAGAGGATGCCCATCAATTGGAAACTGACTGAATAAGTTAGGTGTATATGAACATTATGAAATATTATTTTTCTGTAAGAAATGACCACCAGGATGATTTCAGAGAGGCCTGTAGAGACTTATACGAACTGATGTTAAGTGAAATGAGCAGAACCAGGAAATCATTATCCACAACAACAAAAGACCATAAAACAATCAATTTTGATGGATGTAGCTCTCTTCAACAATGAGAGGATTCAAACCAGTTCCACTTGTTCAGTGATAAAGAGAGCTATCTATCTACACCCAAAGAGAGAATGGGAACAGAGTGTGGAATACAACATAGTGTTCTCACTCTCTCTGTTGTTATTTGCTTGCATTTTGTTTTCTTCCTCAGTTTTTCTTTTCCTTCCTTCTTGATCTGATTTTTCTCATGTAGCAAGATAACTGCATAAATATGTAAAAATACATTGGATTTAACATGTATTTCAACACATGTAACATGTATTGGACTACCTGCCAACTAAGGGAGGAGGTGGGGGGAAGGTGAGGAAAATTTGGAACAAAAGGTTTTGCAAGGGTTAATGTTGGAAAAATTACCCATGCATATGTTTGTAAATAAATAGGTAAACTGTTTAAAAAAAAAAAAAAAAAGATTTCTTTCCCTGCCTCTCAAGGGTATACCTAGAACCATGAGGGGATGAAGTTTTGTTCAGGGACTTACTCATTCATGATAGTGGGAGTTGGGATAAGGATCCTTAGTTTTTATAAAGGCTAAATACACACACACACACACACACACACACATATATATATATATATATATATACATACACACACATCATATGTTCACATGTATACATAATACACCTATCCACACTATTCATATTTGAACATACATTTAATTTTCAAATATGAAAAGTACAAGCAGTAGTATGCTAGCAAATGTTTAATAACTCTTTGGAGTGGAGTAGAAGTATACATATACACAATTTGCATTATTAATATTTTATCAAGTGCAGATAATCACTAAAACAGAGCTTGCCCACTATACTTCTGAATATCTTTATATAATCTGTAAATCTATATAATTCTTTTACCCACTGAAATAATCAAATATTGACTGGATTTTTGTTACAGCAAATTCAATTTATGGTACAATCATTGTTTCAAATTTATTCACATAAATATTCTCATTTATTGAATGAGATTTCAAAAATTTTCAACAACTTAATTGAAGAAGGGATCATAGATCAGAACATATAAGGTCAATTTTTCTTCTAAGAGTTTTGGGGCCATTTAAGATTAGTTTTCAGTGGGGGATGGAAAAGAAATCAATTTCTAATCTTCAAAGACAAAAGAATTTTGTAAAACATAGCAGGTTTTGTTCTATTTTTTAATAAAGAATTCCAATTTCATTATATAAAGTATTTCCAGACCAAGTTGCATTTTCTGAGCCAGGGAATATATAAACATTCTCCATATCAAAAACAGATTTAAATTTAGTTTTAACATTACGTAATCTGGATACCATCTTTACTACTACTCCTCTGACAAGGAGAACTACATGCTGAGGATAAAAACTTTAGGTTGAGTTGGACATCTTGAGTTTGTAACTTGAACAAAAGAATTTAAAAAATCATACACTTTTAAAATATTTTTTCCAGTTACATGTATAGATAATTTTTAGCATACTTTTTTAAATTTTGAGTTCCAAATTTTTCTCCCTTTTGCCCCTCCCTCTTCTGTAAAATGGTAAACAATTTCATAGAGGTTATATATATGCAATCATGCAAAACACATTTCCATATTACTCATGCTATGAAAGAAGAAACAGATCAAAAGAGGGAAAACATTTAAAAATGGAGTAAAAATAGTATACTTAGCTACGATCTACATTCAGACTCCACAAGTTCTTTCTCTGGATGGGTATAGCATTCTCCATCACAGCTCTATTGAAATTGTCTTGAGTCACTGTATTGCTGAGGAGAGTGAAATCATTCATAGTTGATCATTGTACAATGTTGCTGTTACTTTGTACCATGTTCTCTTGGCTCTGCTCTTTACTTTACATCAGTTTATGTAGGTCTTTCCAGAATTTTCTGATTTTTCTTATAGCACATCATTTCTTAAAGCACAATAATATTACATTACATTCATATATCATAATTTATTCAACCATTCCCCCTCAAATTCTAATTCTTTGCCACCACAAAAAGAAATGCTATAAGTTTGGGGTTTTTTTGTATATATGTCTTTTTCCCTTTTTAATGATTTGGATAAGTCTTAAAAGAATGTATTATTTCTTCCCTTCTCTAAGAAAAAGATTCTTACTGGTCACCCAGAGTGGATGTTTAAAGACGAACTCAAGAGGACTATGATAGTTGTAGTTTGAGCTTAGAATGGTTGGCATCAATAGCAGGCATTGCAGGGGCAGTCTCACAGACAGAAAGAAACTATGATGGGCATTTTATGATGAAAGTTGAGGAACTAGAGTTTGGACACTAAGATTTAGTTACCTCATGGTTGATTGCAATAGCTTGGGGCTGACATCTAATGTTACTGGTGGTGACTGTTCCTTGTGAATCAACACAATGACAAGAAACATTTAACACTCCTCCTGGTACCTATTGTGGGCATACACTTTTTACAAAATGTTCTCTATCTCTTTAAACTATTTCTATTTCTTAATCTTTTCTTTTCTTAAAGTCTTCAATAAACTATGACACATCATAAGTGATCTCTGATTACATTCTGTATGCATGAGGAAGAGTAATATAGAACACCATTGATTACCTTGTTATATATAAAGACTTAAAACTCTTTAAAGGTTTAATCTTTTCCCAGAACATTAGAGATTCCCTCACTAAGAACTAAGCCAATTGTTAAGAAAATTGTATTGATAACTTTGATAGGCTCTTACAGAGCAAAGAGAAATGACCCATATGACTCATGATTATTATATATCCCTAGTTAATTTTATCACTTTTATGCCAGAGTCACATCGACTGGAACTCAATGAAACTTTATTCTATGAAATAAAGAGACATGTGGATAAAGGGAAAATCATTTCTCCCAAGCCACCCAAGGGGAAAAGAAAGCTCTTTTAGAGGGAAGGGGAAATCAGGAGAGATCTTTTTCCTCATACTTTTCATAAAATTCCAAGCTGCTGGTCAGAATTAAATTATTGGATATTCCAATATGTGTCTCAAATTTTGAGCCTTTAAAATGCAACCTGTGAATTTGGGGGATTAAAAAAATAATGTATTTATTAAATAAAGGCTTTACCATGAAATCTTTTAATAAACTTGCTATGTCTCAATAAGGTCTCCAAAGTACTTATTTCTTGCATCTAAAGCTATAGAAAGTACAAGTGATAAATGAGTTGTTGTGTTTTGTTTGGATTAGGTGGTCACTGGGTCCTTTCCAACTCCCAAATTCTGTGATTCTAATTCTTCTCAGTTGAATTACATAAACTGTAAACCAGCAAGTCATTTATTATCTTCGTAAAATTACGGAATTGAACTATATGTCCTTTGTGGTAATCCCTTCCAACTCTAAGATAAATGATCATAGACTTTTTTTTTTTTTTTTTTTTTTAAGGAGAATTGCTCCATATTTCCTAGATTTACAATACTCCCTTTCCAATTTGATCTAGTCATTGCAAAGAACTTCCATTCTAAATCAGGATAAAATTAAACTAATAGCTATGCTATGAACCAAATTTGCCATAACAAAAACGCACTCATGCTTTGATATTTCTTTAATAATTTATGTCAAGTTTTTGAAATTTTCTTCTGTTACACTTGTGCTAAGGCTTTAAATAGAAAAAAAAATCTTAGAAGAATATTATTCATAAATTTGAATACATATAAATTTTTGTTTTCCTTTTTGTAAAAATCATACAATTAAATCAATCAATTAGCAAGCATTTAAGTGTTTATGTGACAGGCACTCTGCTAGACACTGTATTCTTCAGATATTTTTAGGAGGATATTGTTTTTTTGCTTAGGAGTTTAAATACTATTTTAATTTTTTCCTTTTCCTTTTTTTATTTTTTAATATAATATTTTATTTCCCCCCAATTGCATGCTAAAACAAATCTTTTAACTTTTAAAAAAAAGTTTTGAGTAACAAATTTTATCCTTCTTTTTCTCCCCTCCCATCTCCCTGAAACAGTAAGCAATCTGTTATAGTTTATACATGTGCAATCATGTAAAACATTTCCATATTAGTCATTTTGTACAAGAAGGAAAGTCAGTAGGAAATAGATAAGCATAAGAGCTTTGAAAACATATTAAATTTATTATATACCCTTTTTAAAAAGGCAAGCTGTATCTAACATAGAACCAGTTTCACATACAATCTTCCTTTCTATTTTGTAAATGAAAAATTTCACTTTTTTTGTTGAATTGTCTTAAATCACTGTATTGCTAAAAATAGCCAAATCATTCACAATTCATCAAAAAATGTTGCTGTTACTGTGTACAATGTTTTCTTGGTTCTACTCACTTTGCTTATTTATCAGTTCTTATAAGTCTTTACAGGTTTTTCTGAAATCATCTTGCTTGTCATTTCTTGCAGTACAATAAGATTTCATCACAATATATATCACGTCTTGAAAAGGATGCATTTACTATTTCTGCTTTTCTGCATTTATTAATGAACTTTTCATGTTCTAATACATAGTTAATTTTTGTATGGGTGTCATATACCACTGAGAAAATTACATATTTATTTCTATTCCCATTCATTTTTTTCCAGAGATCTATCATATCTAACTTTTCCAGAATTTTGTTTACCTCCTTAACTTCTTTCTTGTTTATTTTTTTAGTTAGATTTATTATGTCTTGATGTCTCCTAGAGACACTGAAAAAATGGAAAAACTTCTATTTGTTCAATTCTAAGTTTCATAAAATTATTTTCTTCAATGAACTTTTGAACTTCCTTTTCCATTTGGCCAATTTTATTTTTAAGGAGTTATTTTCTTTGGTACATTTTTGTATATCTATCTTTTTTCATGTGGTTGACTCTTTTAAAAAATGATTCTCTCACATTATTC
The DNA here is from genome assembly GCF_902635505.1 of Sarcophilus harrisii. Classification (NCBI taxonomy): domain Eukaryota; kingdom Metazoa; phylum Chordata; class Mammalia; order Dasyuromorphia; family Dasyuridae; genus Sarcophilus; species Sarcophilus harrisii. The sequence goes on from NC_045426.1 coordinate 238,798,863, forward strand.
TTATTTCTTTTCCTTTTTACTTCTCTAATTTGCTTTTTAAAATCTTTTTTGGGCCTGAAACCAAACTTGTCTTTGAGATTTCGCTTGTAGCCATTTTGACAATTGTCTTCTTCTAAATTTGTGCCTTGGTTCTCCCTATCATACAGTAACTTTCTATAATAAAATTTAAAAAAAATTGTTATTAGGTTTTGCTCATTTTTCTTCCTATTTTGTGACTTGGTATTTATATATCAGAGTTGGACTCTGGTCCTGCACTTTCACAAGCTTCTTTTGCTGAGGCTCAGGATGTTGCTGGCTTTCACTGGACTTCAGGGCCTAGGTACTAACTTACCCTGTAGGGGAATCCTTTCTCCTAGCTTTTCCCTCAGTATGGGGCTCCAGATGAAGGGCTTTACTTTGTGTTGATATGGAAACAGTGCCTCTCTGTTATCTGGCTCTTGGAAAAGGGTCTTGCTTTTGGTCAGCCCCACGGGTGTAATCTTGCTTCAAACATGCCCTGGGGTTGGGGCTTCACCACTGGTCAGCAACTAAGCCTTGTTGGTGGTCTTTGCTAGGGATGGGGCTGCTGAGGTAAAACTGTTGTGCTGAAGACTGCTGGCTTGCCTGGGGAGGGAAGAGAGCTGCTGGACATTGCAAGGGGGCAGATTCTCATTGGTGGATTGTGCCCTGCTGTTGCTGCTACTGTTGCTCTTGCTGATGATATCTGAGCTAAACTTGTATGACCTATATTGCTTGCTGTCTTGAGGTGATGGTGGTAGTGATGGTGTGAACTGAAGCTCAAAATTTTACCAAAATGAATGTTGAAAACTATTTTTACATGTAACTAGAAAACTACAACATACTATTGAAATTTTTTTAAAAAGTTTCCTGAAGTAAATATCAGCATTCACTACAAGTTAATATGAATTTTATTTTAAAAAGTCTAAAATAATAAAATACATTTTATTTTGATAATTCATTTTGTTCATAAAGTCATACTTCACTATTTCATTGGAATCTGCAGGTAATATAATGTTTTTGAATGTCATTCCAGTTAAGTAGAAGTTCTGGTTGGTTGCTAGAAGAGTTTCAAGAAAGGTCAGGCTTTGTTTACATTCATAGGACTAACTGCTAAATACAAAGATCTTCTTCACCATTAGATACTTGTAGGTAAATGCCTACAAGTCACTTGTGGATAAAATTTTAAGATAAGGCAATTCATGAAAGATAAAATCTGTGATAGAAATAATTTCATTTTGAGGGGTAGATTTTTAAGGTATTTGCAAGAGAGGAAGGTCTTATAAAAAAAAAAAAAGGAAGAAGGAAAAAAAAAGGTAGCTAAATAATTGCTGATTTATATATCTACTTGGTATTCCATAGGATACTTCATTCTTTTTATTGTTCAGTTGTTTAATATTCCATTTGGGATTTTTTTTTTTTTTTGGCAAAGGTACTGAAGTGTTTTGCCATTTCCTTCTCTGATTCATTCTACATATGAGGAAACTGAGGTAAACAGGTTTAAGTGACTTACCTGGGGTCACACTGTTATGAAGTAACAGGAAGATAGATTTGAACTGAGAAAGATGAGTGTCCTGACTTCAGAACAGATGCCCTACCCACTGTTTTGCCTATACCTCATTTATATCAACATACAAATGACTCCAAGTGGAAAGAATATTGATCCCTATTTTCTTTATTGATAGTTGACTACAAAAAAGCATTTGATCTGAGTGACCAAATTTTGCCTTAAAATTTTCACTTATTAAGGTGTCTCCTATACATGTGTCAAAACAATACAGTACAAGAATCCTTAAAAGAATAACAGAGATAACTTTGTTCAGTATTGATTATTGTATTATCTAATTGAACAATGAATATTTATTAATTACTTATACAGAAGATTAAAAGAAAAAGCAATATCTATCCTCATATTTATAGCTCATATAAGTGAATAGAAAATGCATACGAAATAAACAAAAAGTAATTTTGTGGAAATTGAGATGATCAGTAAAGGGGTCATTTGTAGTGGGCACGTGAACTAAGATTTGATGAAATTAGTGATTATTAGATGTTGGAATCTTTACAAAGTGTTAAGTCATTAGAATTGATAGAGACAATAATTATCTAATTTAGCATGGTTCAGTATGATTAATCTGATCCAAAAGCAGATGTTATGGGCCAGAACTTGAAACAAGGTACTAAGTGGAATTGAGGAGACAATGGTTAAATCTAGTTTAGAAATGATTTAATCCTACAACAAATAATGGTTTCCCAGTGATGTAATGATTGGTGTATACTCAGTGTACTGTATATAAGCAAGAAGTTCTCAGGGCCAGGCATAGAAGCCCACTCTCGGAGGTAGAGACAGATTCATTCCATATTCCACCTTTGTGCTAGCTGGAGACATTCGGAGGGAGCTAAGGGCTGAAGCTCAAGACTTTGAAGGACACAATAAAGGACTGGATTTTAACTCCTGGCTGCATTTGGAGTGATTATTACTTTGAACTCCAAAAACTAGTTCCTCCAGAAAAGGCTGCCTCCAGAAAACCTCCCCAAGAAACCTGCTCCCAGAGAACAATCATATTATACAAAAGAAAAGAACACCACATTTTGGCGCCCAATGTGGCGTCCACTTTGGACTCTTTGGCATCTGAACGTGGGACTGACAGAATCCTGATTTCAGTGGAAAAGCCTCCGATCCTGATTTCAGTGGAAAAACCTCTGATCCTGATTCCAGTGGAAAAGTCTCCTCAACCCAGAAATTAGAGTGAGTACAACAAAGAAATTTTGTTAAAAGAGTGAAAATAGAATTTCAGCTAAGATGGGACAGATGTTTAGAAAACAGCCTTCTGTTTCTGTTCAGGGAAAATGTTTAGAGAGCATTGTCAAGGTTATGAAAAGCAAGGTTTGATTATAATTTTGGAGCAGATCACTGAACTTTTAGAAATTGTAAAGTACATATGTCCTTGGTTCTCTATGGGAAAAGAATTGGATCCAAATGAGTGGAAATTAGTAGGAGAGCAACGAGGTGAATACTACAATTCTAATCCAAACTCAATGGAGTGGAAATTAGTAGAAGAGGATCTTTGTCAATTCTGCAATAAAAATGGACCTGACTCAATTCCCAAAGACACACTTAATACATACAATTCAATACAACTGGCTATAAGAAATTATATAAGTGTTAGAATGAAGAAAAAGAAGAAAGAGCAGGAAGGGGAGGTGCCAACTAAAGTAGGTGAAAAGGAGGAAGAATCAGATAAGAATGGAGTTAAGTACAATTTTGAGTGTGATACTTCACAGCAGGAGAAATTAGATCATTCCACATTTCATGACCCTCCCCCCTCAAGTAATCCTTCATGGGTGGAAGAAGAAGGAGGAGGGGGAGAGGCAGAAACACAATCAGCATCTCCTGTGAAGCAGAATATGACAAGATTAGAAAAGGCATTAATTAAGGCAAAAAATGAAGAGAAGATGTATCTGATTTTATAAATGCATATCCTGTGATTGAAGAGCTTGACTTTTCAGGTCAAAAAGGGAGAAGATACACTCCTTTTAATTTGGAAAAAATTAAGGATTTGAAAAAAGGGTTACACTCTTTATGGGGCTACATCCTCTTATGTTAAAATGTTACTAGATAATTTGTCTTATGAAATCTTAACCCCAAATGATTGGAAATCCATAGCTAGGACATGTTTAGAACCTGGACAAAATTTTTTGTGGCTTTCGGAGTTTCATGAATTATATAGGATTCAAGCCCAATCCAATAGGCAAACATGAGCTATTGTACAAATAGTTTTTGACCAACTAGTTGGTGAAGATCAGTGTGGAGAGAATTCAGAACAGATTTATTATCATCCCATACCAGTGTATGAGCAAATTTCTAAGGCTGCAACAAAAGCTTGGGGTTCCCTCCCAGGACAAAAAGATTGAGGGGAAGCTTTCACAAAAATAGAGCAAGGTCCCAATGAACCTTTTGCTGATTTTGTGGGACGTTTGCAAACATCTGTAACAAGAACCATTGGAGATAATGCAGCCACAGAAATAATGACCAGACATCTGGCTAAGGAAAATGCCAATGAGGTTTGCAAAAGAATTATATGGGAACTAGACAAAGATGCTCCTTTAGAGGAGATGTTTTCAGTGTGGAAAAGTTGGACATTTGAGAGCTCATTGTAGATATGGAGATAGAGTGAGAAGACAGAATGAGAGAAGACCTAAAGCCCCACGTTCAAAATGCAACTGAGGCTTCCACTGGGCCTTGGAATGTAGATTGACCCAGAGAAATGAGAGGCAGAGCCCAGTTCCAAGATATCAATCAAAAGACAGGTGGAGCATGATGGCAGCTGAGGTTACACCCAGAGAGTCTGATGTGATCAATCAGCCTAAAAGCAATCACATGACAGAAAGAAATTACAGTTGGGGAGAATACAGGCTTTTTAACTCAACAGGGCAGTGTCCAGTGCAAGCAACTCCAATGTAATTGCCAGTTGATAAGGAGAAATCCCAAAAGTGGTAAATAGAAGGGAATTAGATCGGTTAACTGCTTGGGGAAGAGGGTTTGCTTGTATTTCTACAGATGGAGAAGGAATCAGATGGGTGCCAATGAGCCATATTTACCTTGTCCATCAGAGAGAAACAGAAAGAAAAAAACCTCAAAACAAAGGAGAAGATTTAAGAAACATTTGACACTGAAAGAGCATGGCTGACAATGAGACTGTCAAAAGAACTTTAAAAGCTTCAGGAATCATTGGATTCTCTATTACAAGATGAGAATTTCTAGGACTTGAAAACCTGCTTCCCTGAGATGAAAAATTGTTGATGAGACTATTGCAGTACTTCAAAGCTTACAGGAATTATTGGATTCCTGGCACATGAATTAATGGACAATGGATTCCTTTTGGACTATTTCTAGGACTTATGGACATGTATAAATTCTCATGTTGATTCATGTTATTTGTTACATTAATACTAGCCTGTGTTATATTGCTATGTGCTTATGTAATTATGTATAATGCCTCCCATATTGATGGATTTATGTATACCTGTTTCAAATGAGCTCCTTCAGAAACCCGCTAATCTGATTTGATTTCCCATTTCCTTTGGTGTTTTCATCTCCCTTCCTGAGATGAGAATGTGACCACCTTCTTTTTATGGTGTTTTCACTTCTTTTTTGAGCAGTCAGGGAAGGCGTGATCACCTTCTTTTTGGGGTTCTCACCTCCTTGAGAAGTCAGGAAGGTCCATTATTAATCAGAGAAATGCAAATTAAGACAACTCTAAGATACCACTACACACCTGTCAGATTGGCTAGAATGACAGGGAAAGATAAAGCAGAATGTTGGAGGGGATGTGGGAAAACAGGGACACTGATACATTGTTGGTGGAATTGTGAACACAACCAGTCATTCTGGAGAGCAATTTGGAATTATGCCCAAAAAAGTTATCAAACTGTGTATACCCTTTGATCCAGCAGTGTTTCTACTGGGCTTATACCCCAAAGAGATACTAAAGAAGGGAAGGGGACCCATATGTGCCAAAATGTTTGTGGCAGCCCTGTTTGTAGTAACTAGAAGTAGGAAAATGAATGGATGCCCATCAATTGGAGAATGGTTGAGTAAATTGTGGTATATGAGAAGTCAGGGATGTCATGACCACCTTATATTCTAAATCAAAAGAAAGCAGGAGATGTTGGAATCCTTACAAAGTTTTAAGTCATTAGAATTGATAGAGACAATAATTTATCTAATTTAGCATGGTTCAGTATGATTGATCTGATCCTACAAGGAGATGTTATGGGCCAGAACTTGAAACAAGGTACTAAGTGGAATTGAGGAGACAATGGTTAAATCTAGTTTAGAATTGATTTAATCCTACAACAAATAATGGTTTCCCAGTGATGTAATGATTGGTAATGATACTCAGTGTCAGCATATAAGCAAAAAGCTCTCAGGGCCAGGCACAGACGCCCATTCTCAGGGGCAGAGACAGATTCATTCCATATTCCACCTTTGTGCTGGCTGGAGACATTAGGAGGGAGCTAGGGGCTGAAGCTCAAGACTTTGAAGGACACAATAAAGGACTGGATTTTAATTCCTGGCTGCATTTGGAGTGATTATTACTTTGAACTGAAACTAAGGCTGCCTCCAGAAAACCTCCCCAAGAAACCTGCTCCCAGAGAACAATCATATTATACAAAAGAATAGAACATCACAATTAACAAGTAGAGATGAGTAAAAATTATTTTCAGTCTTGGCAGACGCCTATGAAAAGTAATAAAAATGGTAGATGAGATGTTGTGTAGTTTACCTGGATTAGAATATAAGGAAAAAAGGAGTAAAGTGCTATAAACCTGGAAAGGTAGGCAAGAGTCAGATTACAAAGAATTGTAAAAGATAAACTGGTGGGGGGTGGGAGTGGGGTGAAGGGTGTGTGTGTGTATTTTATCCCAGAAGTAATAGGAAAGCACTGAAGCTTTTTGAAAAGGAGAGTGATGTGGTGTAGTGAATATCATCACTTTTGGTTGCATGAAGATGGATTGAAGAAAGTAGATATTTGTGGAAAAGAGAACTTGTCAAGGGGGTTATTAAAATAATTTTAGGAGAGAAGAGATAAAGCATGGACTAAAGTCTTGACCATGTGATTGGTGAGAAGGGAATGAATAAATATATTGAGAGACATGAAGGTGGAATAGATAAGATATGACAACTAACTGGATTTAGGAAAGAAAGGGAGAATGTGGAGTTGAAGATGAGTTTAAGGTTTTTTTACACCAATAAAATGGTGTAATTCCTATAGAATTAGATAAATTCAGAGGAAGGGTGTTTGGGTAGAAAGAAAATCAATTTTGTTTTAACACATTAAGTCTGAGATTCAGATTTAAGATCTAATTGAAAATGTCTAATTGGAAGTTGGTGATAGACTAGAATTCAGGAGAGACTAGGACTGGATAAGAATTGTGTATATGTGTATAGATCTGATCTATGTGATCAGATAATTAAATGAATGTTTGCTGATGATATCATTTCAATGAATACACAGTTGCTGACGAGATCACTTCAAGAGAGGACAGAAAGAAAAAGAGAGCAGCTAAGTGGTTCAGTGGACAGTATTTTGGTCCTGGAATCAGGAAGACCCAAGTTCAAATCCTGGTCACTTCACACTTCATAGCTGTATAATCTTGGGTAAATCAGTTAATGTTTTTTGCTTCAATTTACTTATCTGTAAAATGAGCTGAAGAAGGAAATGGCACTCTAGTTAATCTTTGCCATGAAAATCCTAAATGGAGTCATGAAGAGTTGGGAATGACTAAAATGATTGAATAACAACAGAGAAAAAAGGGTCTTGGAGATTTGACTTACATAGGGGGAAAAAAAGTAAGATTATCAAGCATTTAGAAAACAACGGATAGGTGGCATATACTTGGGACACAAAGACATAGGGCTTACATTTTGTCAGAGGAGATATGTATAGACTATACGTACAATTCATTTCTATACAAACTACATACAAAACTAATGTAAAGGTAAATTTGAGGGAAGGTACTAACAACTATGGAAATTAGGAAAGGCTTCTGGTATTTAGTTCTTGAGTTAAGCTTTGCAGGCAATTAGGGATTCTAAGAGGTAAATGTAATGTTCTTGTTTGGTTTTCTGGAGGTCTTGGGAGCAGCCTTTGTTTCAGTAATCACCACAAGAATAGCCAGTCCAAATCTTTTATCAAATCTTCACAATCTAGTTTCCTTGCCTGGGACCCAGGCTGGCTTTCTTAAAGGCCTTCTGGATTCTTGATTTCAGTGGGAAGAGCAGGAGGACAAGCTAGCCACCACTAGGCTGATGAAGATGGAATGAATCTGTTTCTCCTTGGCTCTGAGAGCTTGAGCTCCCACCTCCAGTCCATTTGTCTTCTCTGGCTCTGGCTCTGAGTTTCTTGGCCCCCAGGAGAGCCATCAAGAGCCTGACTGAAGATGGAATGAATGTGTCTCTGGGTCCTTTCTGAATCTGTGTCTGGCCCTTCTGAGTCTCTCTCGAAGCCCTTCTAAGTCTGTCTCTGCTTTAACAGGCCTTGGTCTCAGTGGGGGAAGTGCAAGAGGCCAGGCCAGCCATGGTGCTGTGAGATGGAGTGAATGAATCTGGCTCTGAGTCTGAGTCCCAGCTTATATGCTCTACACTGAGTATAAATCAATCATTATATCACTAGGAAACCATGATTTGTTGTAAGAGTAAATCAATCATACTGAACTTAGAGAACTATTAAGCACCATGCTAAACAAGATAACCATTGTCTTTATCGATTCCACTGACTGACACTTTGTAAGAATTCTTGTTTCAGAGTTCAGGCAAAAGTAAAGGAGAAATATAGTTCAAGCATGAGGGATGGATAGCATAGAGTAGAAGATGGAATATCACAGACAAGGAATTGAAAGAATGCAAGTTGGACTGTACCCTTCAATCATTGGTCAGTCAATAAGCATTTATTAAACACTTATTTGAACTGTGTGTGGGACAGATTATGTTCAATAAGACTAGAAAAGTAGATTGGGGTTAGGTTGTCATTGAATGCCTCCCAATTTTTTTTTCTTAAAATTTTTAACTCGACAAAAAAATGAAATTTTTCATTTATAAAGTAGAAGAAAAGGGAATGGTATATGAAACTATGAGTCTATATTTCCTATAGTTTGCCTTTTTTTAAAAAAAAAAGGAATATAATAAATTTAACATGTTTTCAGAGCTTATCTATCTCCTACTTACTTTCCCTCTATTGTCATCAAAAATGTTTGAACGAAGGTGATTGAGAGAGACCACAGTAGCCTGTAGGCCCTAACCATCTTCCTGCCAAGCCTACTTAAATGGCTCCCTTCCCTTGATCTACCCCACCTACAATTTTTACCACTGGTTTTGGAACAATAAAGGTCAGCTAGGTGGTACAGTGGATAGAGTACTTCCTTTCGAATTAAGAAGACTTATCTTCATGATTTCAAATATGACTTCAGACACTTACCAGCTGTGATAACCCTTAACTTTGTTTGCCTCAGATCCTCATGTTGTAAGAAAAGTAGGAGAAGGAAATGGAAAACCACTCCAGTACTTTTGCCAAAAACAAAACAAAACAAAACAAATAAAAAGACTGTAGAACAACAATTAATAATCACACCAATGATACCATAGCTTCAGGAAAAGTCTGAAAAAATTGAATGGCCTCTGACTCCACTCAAGATTCTTGTCATTTTCAAAACACCCTTCCTTAGCTACCATTTTTCTTTCTTTATTAGAATGTAAGCTTCTTAAGAGAAAAGACTATCTCACTTTTGAATTTATATCCCTAGCTCTTATGATAGTCCATCGTACATGACAAGAGCTTAATAAATTTCTTACATAGGGGAATGACCTGGAGTTACATGTTACAAAAATCATTTCAGCTGTAGTTTGGAGAAGGTATTAAAAAGAATAGTGACGAGGCAGAGAGGTCAATAAAGAAGTTATTGTAAAGACCTATGTAGAGTTAGTAAGGATCTTGACTAGGAAGTTGGTTCTGAAAATGGAGAGGAATGAATGATATTATAGAACAGACACAAAAGAGCAAAGATAGCCAAATATCTCCTGATCAACGCTTTCTGTGTCCATAATGCGGATATGGAGTGGTGATAATCACCATGATATATTGGAGAGTAAAGAACCATCCTTTATTTCTCACTGAAAATATTTTGCCACGTGATTTGCAGACAAGAGGTTCATTGAAGAGGAAGCTAGGCTTGGAGTCAGGAAGACTCACTTCCTGAGTTTAGAATCAGCCTCAGATACTTACTAGATCTGTAATTCTGGGCAAGTCACTTAACCCTGTTTGTCTCAGTTTCCTCATCTGTAAAATGAGCTGGAGAAGGAAATGGCAACCCACTCCTGTATCTTTGCTAAGAAAAGCCCTAATGGAGTCACACAAAGAGTTGGACATGACTGAATCACAACATGATACTATAGAGATAAAATAGAAAAGATATGGTAACTGATTGGCTATGTGGGAGTGAGGAAAAGTGAAGAATTAACAATAAGATTGATGTTGTATGGACCAAGTAACTGGAGAAATGGTGGTACTCTTGATAAAAATGAGAAAGTTTGGAAGAAGAATAAATTTGGAAAGATTAGGGGGGAAGGAAAAATTGATGAAAAATATCTTTTGTCCAGAATACAAAACTGGGTTAAATGGACAATCTATATTGCTTATTTCTCTGTATATAATGCAGGAATATTTTAGACATTACAAATAGACAATAAACTGTCTCCAGAATTGAATAGGATGCAAATAATGAGCTGGATAGCTTTTGAGAAATTATAAAATCCTTTTAATGAAGCCAAATGAGGGCTCACAAGTTCCTCAGGTTATACCCTTCTAAAGGTGCCTATTTGCTTAAAGTCAGGAAAGAACAAACAAAAAAGTACCTCCTGACTCATACTATATTATTGGTAGGGATTATCATGACATGATATTGAAGAGTATAGAACCATCCTATGTTTCTCATTGAAATTATCTTGCAACATGAGGGGTTGTACAAGAGGTTCTTTCTGAATAATCAGTTCTGAGTCAGCAGATAATTAGACTACCAGTGATACATCACTAGAAAAAGGCACATCAGAGCTCTTACATAGTTGATCAAAAGCAAGTAGACATTGTCTATACATGTTCTATATAATCAGTAGCAGCCTGGTAATATTATGGGTAGAAAGCTAGATTTAGAGGCAGGAAGACCTGAATTCAAATTCTCGCTCAGACATTTGTTAGCTACATGATTGTGAATCACTTAACCTCTCTGTCTCAATTTCCTCATTTGTAAAAATGAAGTTCATAGTAGCACCTGTCTATTACTTTCAAAAACCCACTTTCTAATTTCAGTATTCTAGTGTTTGAAGAACTGAAGTTAAAGATTATCTAAAAGGCAAAGGAGAAAAATATTGTAGTAACAATACATTACAAACAAGATACATTACAAATAAGGAATTTCTCAGAAGCATTTTAATGGATGTTATCAAGGAAATATTTCATCAAAAAAGAAAATGCATCAGTCACCTATCAAGACTGAGAGATAAACTATGAACAGTGCACATGCTCATTGGTATCCTTATCATGTTATAAAAATACAAGGAAGGCCCTTAACATTTTGGGTGGATCCCCTCTGGTAAACATAGAAGAGAATATGGATGAGATAAAAAAGAATGGAATTCCATTCTTCATCCATAACATTTGGAGGAAACCACAGATCCATGGTAGTATTATAATAATTCATTCTATTAGTTTAAAAGTGCATTTAAAAACTTGCTTTGTTTTTGAATTCTATAAAACTAATCCATGGGTTCTATATATTATCAGAGGAAACGGTGGTATGGCAGTGGTAAAAAGCATATTACTAATTTAGGAATCATAAGACCTGGGCTCAAATCCTACCCCTTGTGTTTGTTCTTTGTGTGACTTTAGGCAAGTTCCTTCACTTCTGTGGGCCTCAGTTTTGTCATCTCTCTTCTAGCTTTAGGAGTTAGTTCCTACGGATATGACTACAGAGATAACTATATTATATACATATATATTTTTAAATTATAACAATTCAATGAGTCATAAAAACCTGGTGGTATATTCATCATTATAATGCAGAGTGCCTTTAGCAGGATTCAAATGGAAGAGATAAGGTATTCTAAAGATTCCTGTTGGCTGATACTGTATTTCAAACTATTTTCACCAAGCCCCATAATACTATAAAGCTTTTTAAAATGAGATTCACACCCACTCAAAAGATATTTCCTAATGATTCGTAGAGGTAAAAATGAATGAAAGTATACTGTGAGTTATCTAAATTTTGGATAGACAAACAAGGTTTGTCTAAAATTGAATAGGAAGAAAGCAAAGTGAATTGCTTTTGGGAAACTATAATGCTTTCAATTATTTCAACCTGATGCAAAAACCTGTATTTTTATCTCTTAGAAGTACTATATGGCTACAAATCATGAACTATGATAGTTTGTGAAAGAATTGCTCCAAAGGGCAATAGAGTGACACCCTGTGAGCAAATATAGGCTATGTGAAAAAGTAGAATAAATGGCATTATCTAAGAAATAAATGATAGGTAATAGAGGTTCTAACTATGGGCCAGTTCTATAGTGACTATTTGATAACTAATTCTAATACTTCACCAGCACTGTGAAATTTTTAGCCTATATGTAATCAAGTTTTTCTGTATACATAAGAGAACTGAAGAATTAGAGGTCATGGTATGGAAGAAGGCAAAAAGAGAGACTGATAATCTACCAATTTGTCATTTGGCAGGCCTGGCAAACAGATCCATTTTTTGCAACTGTGATTCAATATAAAACACATGAACATATACTTAAGGGTAGGGAAGGGGAAAAACATAATTATGGGGAAATAGGAAATATTGGGGGGGGGGAGTCAGAGGAGTTAATTTTAGTCTCCCAGATCTTCACTGATTATTCTTAGAAAACTTCATAAAGAAGGTAGGTGAAGACAATTACACAGACTCACTTTTGTAATTACTGTCTCAGTTTAGAATTGTAAGATCTAGAATTAAAAGAAATCCGGGAGTCCATTTATTTCCATACTCTATAGATGATATAGATGATGAAACTGGGATGCAGGGATGCAAGTAGTAAGATAAAAAAGGTGGTGTCTGAGTTAGGATTAGAATCCAGGCTCTTTGACTCCAAAATCCATTTATTTCTTTCCACTAAATGTTCTCCTTGGTTGTGAAGTGTGCAAAGAGGAAAAAGAGATCCAAAATACTAATTTGAGCAAAGTGAGAAGAATCAAAAAGAAATGAAAATGTTACATTAGAAAATAGAGTAGACTGGTACAAAGAATGCACTCAGTAAGGAATAGGTTTTGTGATCATGGCATTAAATTTAATTTGGCAAGCAGGGAGTAAATAAAAACAAATTTCAGTTCAAAAATTTGAAAATTTCTTTCTCCTTTAATAGAGAAACGTGGCATGTCTCCCATCCCTATTCTTCATAATGTAATATAATGGGTAATCATTTCAATTTGTTAATAACTACATCTGATATATGAAGAAGTTATAGAATTTTGTCAATTCATTCTCAGCATACAAAGTAATTTTTCACTAAAAAAATATTTGGAAAGTATTTGGTATTCATTAATAGGAAAAGTATTAAGTAATCATAGTTTGCATATATTGCTTTAGAATTTATAAATAACTTCCCTCACAAACCTGTGGGGAGGTATCCCTATAGTAAAGTCAAAACAGACCCAAAAGATTATATGGCTAGTAAGAAGTGGAAGTGAGAATCAATCCAGATCTTCCTATTTTAGTTCTATTCCTCTTTCCATAGAGTGCATAGTCTGTTTTGGTAGCTGAACCAATAATAATATGCTAAATGAAGGTAGGAAAAAACATTGAATTAGTTATGTAAATATGCCTCAGAACCAAGGCAATTAGCTAGTTTGATAAATATTGTATTAAACAAATGGAATAAAGACAGAAGATACCTTTTTTAGGTATCTTTTTCTTTGCTTATTCTCAAGAAATGAAGCAGCACTTTCTCCCAGGACCACAGTCTTAACAATACTCTGGATTTTATTTGTGTTCAAAAAAGTGGGGGGTGATAAGGAATAGAGGTCATAATGTCATAGCACAAGCTAAAGGGTGGGGCAAAGGCCATTCCTACAGTTATGTGACTACAATTAACAGGTTTTTTTTTTCTCTCAGCAATTTATATTATAAATTAGTCAACTATCAATTGACAAAGTCTTTTAATTGCTGATTCATATTCAAGTCTTAAAGAGATACACATATTAATTACTGAATTTAGTGTAATACATTTATACTACTTTTTTAGCTGCTTTTAAAGCCCCAGCATAGAATCAAATTCCATTAGAAACAAATCCCATTCAAAGCCACCCTATACTAAATGGGAGATGGGACAACCTAACACTATTTATAATCAGCACTGGACTGAAGGACATTCTGACATTCTGAAGCACTCTCAGAAGGGAATTGGGTTGGATCTGGGATTTTCAACTCTAATCTAGAATAATCCTAAGGGGTCTGGATCAGTTCTCTACTGGTTTCAATTTAGGAAATTATTGACTGATCTGTTCTAGTCCACATACCTGTAGTCTATACTATAGGTATAGCCCAGGCATATAGTACAAGACCACCCTTCTGGGTAGTAAACCAAAATCTGAATTTGCCCGGTAACTGTAGAGAACTCCCAGGAAGCTAGAAACTTCAGTAACTGAGATGTTCCCTTCCTCCCAAGATTAGTCAAGCATGCATTTAAGCTTGAAATCATAAGAAAATATAAATTCTTGGTGCTATTACTGGGGCATTGTGAACTTTAAATAAGATTGAGTCCCTAGAAACTAACAACATGCTTCAGAGAGTTAGACCATAGAAAATAGAAACCAAGGTTAGTTACAGAACAATGTTTTTCTTTCTTTTTTTTAATAGTAATTTTTTAAATTAAAGCTTTTTATTTTCAAAACATATGGATGGATAATTTTTCAACATTGACCCTTGCATAGCTTTTTGTTCCAAATTTTCCCCTCCTTTTCCCTACTCTTCCCTTAGATGTCAAGCAATCCAATATGTCATACATGTTGAAATATATGTTAAATCCAATATATGTAAAAAACATTTATACAATTATCTTGCTGAATAAGAAAAATCAGATCAAAAAGGAAAGAAAATGAGTAGGAAAACAAAATGTAAGTAAACAACAACAACAAAAAGAGTGAGAATGTTATATTGTGATCCACACTCAGTTTCCTACAGGCCTCTCTTTGGGTGTAGATGGCTCTCTTCGTCACAAAATCATTGGAATTGGCCTCAATCATCTCATTGTGAGAAAGAGTCACATCCATCAGAATTAATTGTCGTATAATATTGCTATTGCCGTGTATCTCCTGGTTCTGCTCATTTCACTCAACATCAGTTCATGTAAGTCCCTCCAGGCCTCTCTAAAATCATCCTGATGATTGTTTCTTATAGAACAATAATATTCCATAACATTCACATACCATAACTTATTTAGCCATTCTCCAACTGATGGGCATCCACTCAGCAGAACAATGTTTTTATAGTAAAGTAATGTTTTAAGATATATAAGCAACATGATTTCTCCCATTAAACAGTTCTGTTGAATTATCAGCAACTCCTTCTCATTTTCAACCGCCACTAGCCCATTTCTTATGCTGGCTGCAATAGTATCTTTCAGACTGAGACAAAGCTAAAAAAAACAAAACAACAAAAAAAAATAAAACCTGGCCTTGCAAGATTGATCCAGAAAGTTCCAGATCTAAAGCATTCTAGGTTCCTTTTGGCCTATGTCAAATCTCAAAGACTGACTTAATTAGAGGAGCAAGGAAATTATCTGCCAGACCTATGAATAGAAGAGTTTGTGTCTAAAAAAGAGAGAACGAAGATCACAGAAGGTAAAATAGACAAATTTGATTATAGTACATAATATTAAAAAGTTTTTATAGAGGCAGCTACGTGCCACAATGGATAGAATACGATCCCTGAAGTCAAGAGGACCTGAGTTCAAATGTGGCCTCAGACGCTTAGCACTTCCTAGCTGTGCGACCTTGGACAAGTCACTTTACCCCAAATGCCTCAGCAAAAAAAAAAAAAAAAAAAAAAAAAAAAAAAAAGTTTTTATATAAACAAAACCAAGTGAAAGAAAATCTTTAGAGCAAGTTTCTCAGATAAAGGTCTCATTTCTAATATATATAGGGAACTGATTAATATTTTTAAGAATAAGAGAAGAAGAAATCTGAGCTATCAATAGGTTATACAAAAAAATACTCTAAATCATTAACAATTAAGAGAAATGAAAATTGAAGGTTTTACCTTGCACCAGATTGATTACAAGGACAAAAAAAGAAGAAAACAACAAATGAAGACAGGGAAATGAAAATCAGGTTTATTAAAACATTATTGGTGGAACTATGAACTGATCCAGCCATTCTGGAAGACAATTTCAAATTATGTATGTCCAAAGAGCTACTAAATTTTACTAATCCCTTAACCCAGTTAATAACACTATTAGATCTATATCCCAAAGAAATCAAAAATAGAAGAAAGGAACACATATACACAAAAATATTTATAGCATCCATGATGGCAAATAATCAGAAACTGAGAGAATATCCATCCTGTATGGAAATGGTTAAATAAGTATGTGAATTAATTTTTTTTTAAGTTACAACAAAAAGTTTTTTTGTACCTTGAATTTAAAATATTATTTTATCCTTATCTTTTAAAAATTCTACTTTTATGTATGTTTTATAATTTACATAATGTATTCATAGAATAATATGAATATATTTATTTAAGCAGCTAGTGACCCTATCAAGTTAGGAAAGCTGAGCTATCATCTAGGGAGCCATCATAAAACTAGCTTCCTTCCTTTCTTGGGGGTGGAAGTGCCTGTGGCTTTCTTTCAGCTTCAAATTCTCTATAAGAGATTTCCTTTTCATAGTCTAATTTGGAAGTAGACAGTTTGAAAGTTAAAGTTAGCTTGGCTTTGTCCACTTGGACAATTGGGGTTTCTTATCATCTCTGGTCTTAAGAGATATTTGGCCTCAAATATTATTCACTATAGTCAATGTACTATATTCACCACTATCTGTTCATTCTAATCCCCAGCAAGTTTGAACTGACAAAAAAATTCAAATTGCTTTTATAAACTCTCAATACTGTTAAATTTGCTCCCCTTCTGGGTAGGTGGTCTTACTGTTCTTAACCTCACTCACTTTTGTGATGCTAAACAAATCACTTAACTTATTTTCCCTCAGTTTTCTTGATTGCAAAAGGGGACTAATAATAACCTCCCAAGTTTGTTAAAAGGAATAAATAAGCATAGTAGTTGGCACCTTATGGGAGCTTAATAAATGCTTGTCTCCTACCTTTATCACTATCAATCAAGTTAGCACACATTTAAGTAATCATTCAGTTTTAATATATAATCACACACATTGAGAAACATTTACAATACATCATTTGTAGAAACAAGAGTTTTTAAAAGTGGCCATGATTTACTAATACAAGAAGTGGAAGGGAAAATAGGAACCATATGCTGCTTTCCCTTCTATCCAATTCTCCACTAAGGAACAAGAACTCTTTATTCTTCTTGTAATTAAGGTAGGTAAAAAAGCATAGGTCTCAGTCACTCAAGAAAGAACAGGGATGGGGGGAGAGAGGGAAATTTTCAAAATAGTCTTATCAGTATCCCTGATTATAGCATCTTTAATGGTCCCTGTCAAGTTTTCTGAATTCTGTCCCTGTCTCTTCAAGTCATGAAGAATTTCTTCATGACTTGCTTTGCCATGTTTGATGATTTCAATTCAACTTATGATGGTAGAGTTCAGTATGAAACTGTTTGGGATATTGGTTTTGGCTCCTTCTTCCATTCTCCACCATTCATCAAGGTCAGTGTCTTTCCTCTTCTATGAATCTTGCATGCTTGACTCCCTTCCTTTCCATCAGACCCTTTAAAAATCAGGATCAAAAGGCTTTATGGGTAGTTTAACCTTCAGTAAAGTATGAAATCATCTTGAAGCTTAGAAAAAGCTGATGAGGGGACTGCCTTACAGGAAGCTCTACTTCTAATTCCACTTATTCTGTGTATAAGATCTTTTGTAAGAGGTTTAACAAGCTCCCCTAATAAGTGGGTTACATTCTTAATAAATAGTTGCATTAGGGTAGAAGGTGCTCCAAAAATTTCTATTGATGGGATACATGATTTTTTTTAATAAAAGGAATGTTGCAAGTATTTATTAATTTTCAAGTTTCTAATCTTTTGTATTTTATTTTTTTACATCTACATGCATTTTCTTAGAAGGAATAAATAGGTTTTTGCCAAATTGCCAAAGTGGTTAACGATGGAGGGAGGGAGGAGTTAAACTCCCTGAGCTATGCTATCTCAATTGGTGATCTCATCACCTTTCAAGATTTCAATGATGCAGGTGATTCCCAAATCTAATTATTTAATCGAAGATTTTTTTCTTCAGTCATATGCCCTTATCACTACATTCTGGACATCTTAAAACAAAACATTCTAAAACAAAAATTATTATTTTTCTCCCTTCCTCCCCCACACAGCAAGTAATCCAATATACATTAAATATGTGCAATTCTTCTAAACGTATTTCCACATTTATCTTGCTGTACAAGAAAAATCAGATCAAAAGAGGAAAAAATGAGAGAAAAAACAAGCAAGCAAACAACAACAAAGGTGAAAATACTATGTGGGGGTAAAAGTTTTGATTCCAATTATCTAGATGAAACCTAAAGAAGTATCTCTTTGTTCAATCTTCTCCCCTTCCCCTCATGTCATTGACTTCAGGAGTTAGACAAATGTTATTTGTTAGACAAATGCTATTGTTTAACTGTTCATTCATCTCTGACTTCATGACTCTGTGGACCACACTGTTTATGAGGTTTTCTTGGCAAAGATACTAGAGTGGTTTGCTATTTTTTTCTTTCTCCAGTGGGTTAAGGCCAACCAGAGATTAAATAACTTGTCCACAGAAAGTATCTGAGGCTGTATTTAAATTCAAGTTCCTGACTCCAGGCTCAGCACTCTATACATTGAAACCTCTACCTGCCTCTTAATACTATAATATAGGACCCAATTTTTTTTTTTTTTGCAGAATCTGTGAAAGGTGATTGTTTTTTTCTCATGCATGAGTATCATTCTTCCCCAGTTAAGATTATTCTATACTTTTCCTTGAATATATACTAAACATTTTTGTTTCTTTTATTCTTTGAAATCTACATCCTTCTATATTTCCTTCCTATCAAAACTTTAATTTCTGAGTCTTCTCTGCTTCCAAATTCCAAATGACTACTCATTCCTCAAATGAATCACTTGCTAAGCTATTTTGTAATCAATACAATTTATAAATCTATTTCAAATAGGTACTCTACATATATCCCTCATAAAATAGGACAAATTTGTCCCAATCAATGGGGACACAATTACATAAACAACAATAGTTTAATACATTATAACACAGTTCTAACTTAAATTTTAGCCAATTTGTTCTTCTACTATGGCCTTCCCTAGTTCCTTTCTATCTTCCTTCTCTTTCTTCCCCTCAAATCAGCACAGTTCTAGATATCTAGTCTTTGTTCTTCTTCACTTGGGCTATAACTCCCAGTAAGTCATGGCAAGTATCTAATATATATTTCATTTCCCCCCCAATTACTTGTTAAATCAATTTTTAGACATTTAAGATTTGAATTTCAAATTCTATAACTCCCTCCCTCTTCTCCCCCAACCTGAGAAAGTAGATATAGATTATAGAAGTGCAATTATGTAAAACATTTTCATATAACCATTTTTTAATAAAATGAAAGACAAAAAGTAGCATAGTTTAGTCTGTATTCAGACAATATCAGTTCTTTCTCTGAAAGCAGGTAGCATGTTTCATCGTGATTTCTTTGGGATTATTTTGGTTTATTATATTGTTGAGAATAGCTAAATCATTCCCAGTTCTTCATCAAATAATATTAATATTCCTGTGTACAACATTTTCCTGGTTCTACTCACTTCTCTTTACATCAGCTCATGTAAGCCTTTGCAAGTTTTTCTGAAATCATCCTGCATGTCATTTCTTATAACACAATGATATTCCATCACAATCATATACCACAGCTTAACCAACTCCTAGTCATCACAAACAGAGCTGCTATCAATATTTTGGTATAAATAGGTCTCTTCTTCCTTTTAAAAAATATTTTTGATATACAATGATATTGCTGGATCAAAGAATATGTCTAACTTTACAACCTTTTGGGTATAATTCCAAATTCTCTCCAAAATGATTGGTTCAGTTTACAACTCCACCAACAGTGCATACTTCTCCCACATTTTCTTCAACATTTATCATTTCCCCTTTTTGTCATATTAACCAATCTGACAGGTGTAAAGTGGTATTTCAGAGTTGTTTTCATTTGTATTTCTCTAATCAGTTTAGAATATTTTTTCACATGACTAGAAATAGCTTTGATTTTTCTGAAAACTGCCTGTTTATATCCTTTGGCCACTCATCAAATGGGAAATGACTTGTCTTTTATAAATTTGACTCCGTTTTCAAAGATACTTGTTCCAAATTATCTTCGTCACCTCCTCTCATTTTCTGCTTTCCTTTTAATTTTGGTTACACTGGTTTTGTATCTAATCTATACCACCCTTTCTTAGCTAGTACCAGATTGTTTTGGTAATTTTCACTTTATAATACAGTCTGAGATCTGCTATGGATAGACCTCCTTCCTTCGCAATATTTTTCATTGATTCTTTTGATATTCTGTGACCTTTCTCCTTCTAGATAAATTTTGTTATTATTTTTCCTAGCTCTATAATTTTTTTGGTAGTTTTGATTATTTACTAGTGATAACTCTATTCACAACAAAGAGAAATCAAGTTAATTTTTCCACATAGCAGTTTCTGGATTATAAAGGAAAATCCTTTTTTCCTTAGTTTAGTCTGTATTCAGACTAAGGAAAAAATTGTGACCTTTTAAACCCAATTTCTACCAATTCAGATTTACTTTCTGTCTCAAATAATATTATTTGATGAAGAACTGGGAATGATTTATCTTTTCTCAACAATAATAACATTAATTGTCGTGGGCCAGAACTTGAAACAAGGTGCTAAGTCAAGGGAATTGATAGAGACAATAGTTATCTAATTTAGCATGGTGCTTAACAGTTCTCTAGTTCAGTACATGTACTTAGTACTTACTATAGTTCTACAAGATTCATACCTTTGATAAGAGCATATATAAGCTAGGAGCCTCAGCCAGGATTCAGTCAGGGAGATTCAGAAACCAGAGAAGACAGGTGGGAGCTCAAGCTCTAGGAACCAAGGCCAGACTGAAAGGCTCTCCAGAAAGCTGTCCAGCCCCAGGAAGGAAATAATAAAGGATATGGACTATAAAAAAGCTAACTAGACTGCAGGAAAGGAGATAAGATTTGGAAAGAGATAATAAAGGATTTGGACTTTAATCCCTGGCTGCACTTGTGGTGATTACTGAACTGAAATGAAGGATGCCTCAAGAGACCCCAAGAAAACCTTCCACATATTTTACCAGTACTTTCCAACTTTTGTTCCTCTGGGGAAGTAGAGATTGCATCTTCTTCAGCTATTGACAATTTTGATATGGAGAAATAATGTTCAAGCTCATGTGGAAATTATCATTTCTATTTAGAACATAAACCAGAAGATAAGGGATGCTTTTAGAAGAATTAACCTGTCTTCAATTAATCAAAAAGTTTTAAGATCTATCATAAGATTCATGAGATCTTGTACCCTTTGCAGGGGTAATAAGATAGTTTTCCATTATAGACCTTAAAACAAGTCTATCATAGAAGTTAAGAATACAAATATAAAAGTGAGAGTCTGGGTCATCAAGGAGTTTATATTCTAATTTGAGAAACAAGGAAGGGATATTCTTTTGATCTAGGGCAATTATAGAGATTGTGAGTAGGGTTACAAGCTAGCAGATGGACATACTTTTGTTAGTAGCAATGGTAATGTTTCCAATTGCTTATGATGGTAATATGGACTTGATTATTGTTGCT
This sequence comes from Sarcophilus harrisii, assembly GCF_902635505.1. NCBI lineage: Eukaryota > Metazoa > Chordata > Mammalia > Dasyuromorphia > Dasyuridae > Sarcophilus > Sarcophilus harrisii. The sequence continues at coordinate 238,820,448 of NC_045426.1, forward strand.
AGAGCAAGAAATGGAAACTTGAGTTGAGCTTACTCACTAATGGCAGGGCTAATGGTAAAAAAAACCCTGCTGATTAGGTCCCAGGATCACTAAAATGAATGAATTACTTGGGATGGGAAGAAGAATAAGATCTTTGTAACTCCAAGTACTTGAAGACAGGCAATAGTTGTTACTTTCCTTTACCCAAAGGAGCTTGTGTGAACATGAAGGAAAACAGTCTTCTCCCCTAGCAGAGAAAACAAGGGTATTGAAATCAGATTTCTGATTTCTCTTCTTCTTGGCTGAAGTGTCACTTTCTAACTCTACCCACAGAAAAATCATAGGTATGACCAAAATTTCCTTATACTTCATTCATTATTATAATAGAAAAAAAGAAGTACTTCAGAATGCTTTGATTCATGAGATCTTGTACCCTTTACAAGGGTAAAAATCCTTCTTTCAGGGTATAAAGGAATTGTTTCTTCTTTGAACCAATTTTTAACCCTTACCTATCTTCAACATTAAACTAATGTGACCTTTAACCTTTCTGCATCTTGTTTCTGGAAAGAAAGCAGTTTTTTCTGGCCCAATCAAGCCCTGTCTCAATATCTCTACCAACTCCAATTCAACTTTAAAATGTCAAGTTTTTGTAAAAGTACATTTATAGTTCAGAATTTGGATACTTATTGGAATCTTCCATCTACTTTTCCATCACTTTTAAAGGAATTTAATGGCTAAATAAATACCAAATAATACCAAAAAATTTTGGTAGATCCTACTAGGTTGGAAGGACTTTGAATATGGTGTAGGAATTAAGCACCAAGCTGGCTAAATACTATACTATAGAAGTAACTGCCTAATGCAACATTATTTCACTTCATTACTTCTAGTTAAGTTGAGCTATCATCTTTATACAGATTCTCCCAAATCTATATAACTAGAGCTTTCATCTCTTTTGTAAGCTCTAGCTCTCCAACTACCTATTAGATTATCCAAGTTGGTCGTCTTGTTAGCCCCTCAAATTCCTCATGTCTAAAATCAAACTTATTATTTTCTACCAAACCCATCTCTTTCAAACTTTCTCATTGCTACTGAGGTTACTACCATCATCCTTCCAATCAATCAAGTTTATAACCCCACAATTATCCTCAACTACTTACTTTTCCTCATCTAATACATTCAATGAGTTCTCAAATATTGTAAACTTTATCTCCTCATTTCTCCCTCTCCCCATTCATTCAGTAAACATTAAGTGGCTACTGTGTATCTGGCTAAACTCTGGGGATACAAAAAAAAGTAAAAGACAACCTTAAATACTTAAAGTTTGAAAATTTCATATAAACTTGACACTTATGCACGTAGCTACAAGAATGCTCCAAGAGTCACATTCACTGAGGAGACTATCGCAATCCAACCAAAGGCTGAATTTCTTGCTGGGACACAGAGTCAACGAGAAGTTAGAAGAGGTAAGCAGCCCCTGTTACAATGAAAATATTTCTTTTGAATACTAAAGAAGGGAAAGGGACCTGTATGTGCCAAAATATTTGTGGCAGCCCTTTTTGTAGTGGATAGAAACTGGAATGGATGCTCTTCAATTGGAGAATGGTTGGATAAATTGTGGTATATGAATGTTATGGAATATTATTGTTCCGTAAGAAACGACCAGCAGGATGAATACAGAGAGGCTTGGAGAGACTCACATAAACTGATGCTGAGTGAAATTATCAGGACTAGGAGATCATTGTATACTTCAACAACGATACTGTATGAAGATGTATTCTGATGGAAGTGGATTTCTTTGATAAAGAGAAGATCTAACTCAGTTCCTATTGATCAATGATGGACAGAATCAGCTACACCCAAAGAAAGAACACTGGGAAATGAGTGTAAACTGTTTGCATTTTTGTTTTTCTTCCCGGGTTATTTTTACCTTCTGAATCCAATTCTCCCTGTGCAATAAGAGAACTGTTCAGTTTTGCACACGTATATTGTATCTAGGATATACTGTGACATATTTAACATGTATAAGACTGCTTGCCATCTAGGGGGGGGGGTGGAGGGTGGGAGGGAAAAATCGGAACAGAAGTGAGTGCAAGGGATAATGTTGTAAAAAATTATCCGGGCATATGTTCTGTCAATAAAAAGTTATATATAAATATATATTATATATATATATATATATATATATATAAATAATATAAAGTTATATATAAATATATATATATATATATATATATATATATATAAAGTTATATAAAAAGAATGAATAATAAAAAAAAATTTATATTTCTTTCGGTCAGCTGCACAGCTTTTCCATATCTATCCAAAAGTAGTTTAGGCTTACGTCCAATAAACAGGTAACTAAACCTCACCCTCCTCCATTCATTCCTTCCCTTGAAGACTTATAAATATATTGCACAATGCGGCTGCCCACTAGCACTAAATCGATTCGTTCTTTTTTTACAATGGGTGGAGCCTAAAACAGATTCAAGATGGGGATTGGTCAACCTGGAGGAAGCGGACGGAGTCAAGAATCCCAATTCACTCATTATGAAAATGACAACGGCTGTTAAGTCCCTTTAACAACTCCCGCCCTATCAGACCTAAGCCGCGTAAAATCTCGCGATAGGTCTTCAGAGAGAGCGACGCACTCCTAACGATCAAGGCCAGTGACTGGGGAAGGGAAACGGGTAGCGAGGACCGGAACCGAAAAGGGACAGGTTAGGGAAGAAGCGTGCGGAGACACTGGGCTTACTGCGCCACCCGCATTCCACAGAAGCCGACTTGCAGCCACTGAAGAGGAAGTGATTCTCTCCACTTCCTGCCCCCCCAGTGTTTGCTGCTCGTTCCTGGGCAAGTGTCCGACCTAGACCCGCGGCCCCGGCGCGGGTGGTTCCGGAGCTGGTCTCGCTGACACCCGGAGCTGTTTGGTACGGGCGGTGACAGGTGCGCTCTTGAGGCAGCTCAGCGCCCCGTAGCTCCGCCCCCGTCCCTCCTTCCTTCAAGCCCCCTCCACTCCTCTCTTCTTCCCTCCCTTCTCCTCCCCTCTCCAGTTCTACACTGCGCTGCGCGGCTCGAAATGAGCCGCGGGCCTGGGCAAAGCGACACCAGGTCTGTGTGCCCGCAGCCGCCGCAAGTCCCGAACTACGCTCGTCCCTGAGAAGAGCAGTCGCTGTCGTCCCCCCAGCTCCTCACTCCGTGCCCCAGCCCTTTCCCCGCTCCCCACCCCCACTCCCTGCACTACCAGCTTCGGGCATGAGGCTGGCATCGATGCCCCGGCCCCAGCTGCGGGAGTGAAGGCAGAAGCGAGCGACCGGAGGGGGCAGTGACGACATGAACCTGCACCAGGTCCTAACCGGGGCCGTGAACCCCGGGGACCACTGCTTCTCCGTAGGGAGCGTCGGTGACCAGCGGTTCACGGTAAGTGGCTCTCCCGGCCCTGCCTTCCCCGCAGCGGTCACTGCCCGGCCTTTGCGCGGCCCTGGGGCCCCGGACCCCTTGGTTCTCGATCCGCTTTGCGATGACAGCTCGGGGAATGCGCCTGAATACAGCCGGGGGAAGACGGATGAGGGGCTGGGAGAGAGCAGGACCCGCGGGCCGAGAAACTGGGGCTTCTGCTAGTGACAACTGCGGGGACGAGGTGGAAAAGGGGAAGGAAATGTTAGTCGTGAGGATATTAGACTGAATCTGAAACCTGAAGTGCGACTGATTATTGAGCTGGGGTCGGAGGGGGGTGGGGGGCATTGCTCAAATGAAAATGCAGAGATTTGGGGTAAAAAGTCTACAAAAAGCCTTGTCAGTTTTGGAAATCGGAGCAGTTCCTTTCGTTCTTTTTGGACTTGTTTCTACTATAAAATTATGTGGCTGTTTTAATTTAAAAGAGTGGGTGTCTTAGAAACAATCGTTACTTGTTTTGCAGCTAACAATAAATTCCAATGTAAAATACATGAAGAAAGAATAGCTGTGTGGAGAGAAAGCCCTTTAAGTATTTTTCCAGATTCTTGTAAAGGTGACATTTAATTGAGGAATAATAATGACATATGTGATTCATGATTTCCTTGAAAATATAAAGAAACTTGCTTACATTTTCCCATGAATGAAACAGATGTTAGAAGTTGTACTTTACTTAACTACAACATATTCCAGTGTAAATTCATATAAATTCATACAGTCTGGAATTTATATAAAGTGAGCCAGAAGGACTTTATCTTAATTTTGTCTCATTGATATGGGAGGTTTGTAAGTGTTCATCTTGAAGATGTCATTACAGTGAAATATTAGAGTAAAAGTATCATTTTAAATTCATGGAAATATTTTAGTAATGTAATTTAGAGTAACAGTTAGTGTTGCAAGTGTTCTCTAAAAGATGAAACATTCCAGAGATGACTTTTTGACGTGACTAAATTGACTATTATTCCCTCCACTCCATAAATAAAGTAAAGCAGAATGAAGCATTTAGTTTGGCTTCCATATTATAAGTGCCTAAGTCCACCTTTGATTTTTCTGCGACTGATCAGCCCTTAAGGTACTAAACATTTTCCTTCAGAGAATAATATTGGACTCGTGCACCTGTTTTATCTAGATACTTTGTTTCACAATGCAAAAATTAATTTTCCCTCTAAGCATTTAAATAAGTAAATCAAGAGTAAATAAGTTCTAAATATATTAGATTTTGAACAAAGGGAACTGTTGCTGTAGATTCAATAAAAAGATGAGATAGCATGCTTAGATGTAGTCTTCAAATGCCTCCTTTTAGATAAAAAAGTTCTGAGGAACATGAGTGTAGATAAAGTTACAAGAAGATTAGTGTTCCAGGTACTTTTTTTTAGTGATTGATTAGTTTATTATTCTCTTTTCTCAGTTTTTTTTTGAAACATTTTCTCCAAGAAGGCCTCAGAATCTGTTGTTCAATCTTTGATGTCAACTTTATACTATAACTTTTTAGGGATACACACAATAATTTCTATACATTGCTAAATTGTGATAAATTTTAGGCTCTCAGACTGGTGATCTTTCCAAAATGCCTACTATAACTTTTTCTTGGTCCTGTTTCCTCCATTGTCTCTTCCTAATCTTGGCACTAAATATATATATTTGGCCCTCATCTTTCTTATTTGTTGCTCTGACCCCAATTTTTTTCTTTAAACTATACCATGGACATGATGTTGAAGAAATTATAGAATTTCATGTTTGGGAATGATTCTTAACTAATCTAGTTTACTCCATCCCTGACTCAATGACTTCTGTAATGTCTTCAACAATGAATCCTTGGTTTTCATTTATGAGGACTTCTAGTAGGAGAAAGAGGAAACTTACTATTTATGAAGCAGTTCATTCCTCTTAGGAATAATTTTAATTAATAAGTTTCACCCTTGGGAGGTGATTATAATCCCTATGTCATTAATGTCAGAAACACTAAAGTTTAGGTTGCATTTTTATAGTCATGTTTCTGAAAGAATGTTGCATGTTGAGTCCACTGAGCTTTCTACTTAGGCTTCAGGGTCACCAGCATGTTAAGCGGATTGTGATTACAGAATTTTTCTTTGGCAGTGAATTTTCTCTTGGATAATATAGTGTTTATCTCAATCCCAATCAATGAATTATACTAGAGAAACCACATACAGAAATACTTTTTCCTCTAACATTTTCAAACATGGAAATCTTTCCATTGCCATTTGGATAGATTTAACTATGCTAGATAAAATGATCTGTCTTCCCTACATTGTTTTTCATGTCTTTGTGATGGCCCTTTAAAAATGGTACAGAACTGATCCAAAGTCTCTAGGTAAGCTTATGTTGGCAGTACTTTGATTAATACGCACTTATCCATAAATTTATTCATGCTCTGGCCTAATTGTAATTGAAAATGCAGGTGACATTTATGAGTAGTTGATGGAACCATTTATCGTTTTAGAGGTGACTTTGGTGCTTAAAACAAAATACAATTCAGTTTAGTTGGACAAATACTTATTAAGTACCTACCACAAGATCCCTGCTCTTCGATATTGCTAAATAAATATATAGCAAAGTATTTTCAAGGGGGTAAAGTGTTAGTAGCTCAGATCAACAAAGGCCTCATGGAAGTAGAATTTGAGTTGAATAGAGGAGATATAAGAAAAACATTGTAGAAATAGGGTTGAGAAGAGATTTGTCAGCTAATTTAGGTTTGAGGAGTGAGGGTAATGGAAATAGGAAGGATGATTTCAAGGTTACAAACCCTAGTAACTAGAATGATAGAGATACTCAACAAAAATAGAGAATATCGGAAAGGAGATGTATTTTGAAGGAAACTTCAATTCCATTTTAGAGACATTAAATTGAAGGTACAGATGGGACATTGATATAAAAATGTACAACTTGCAATTGGTAATGTTGCACTTGGTTTCAGGGAAGAGATTTTGATTAGATATATATCTCACCATTCATCATCACTATCATCAGCACTGCCACCATCATCATACTTGGACATTATCTACATAGAGATGATAATGTAACCTATCTGAAGCTAATTTGGATAGCATTCTACTGCCTTACTGTTCAGATGACAATTAGCTAGGTTGAAGTAGAGCGTCTTGTAGATTAAAAATTGTTTGCATTGATATATTTTATCTTCTTACTGTGCCTCCTGAGCCTTAGAACTTTTCCATCAAAAACTATCTACAGAGAAGGCATATTTGTATAAATGGAAGAGTATTTGATGTTTTCTTTGTTGACTTTTTTGTTATTAACAAGGTTTGATATTTTTTTTTCCAGGTTTTAGTAATCTTTCTGTCCTTCAGATACCTCAACACCCAGGTTATTGTAGTGTCTCCAGCATGAGTTTTTTTCATTTATATTCTTGATTTTTGGCAGACCATATTCTAGTAGAACCATCTTTGCAAATGGGCTTAAACCAGGTTGAAGTAGGCCTCAAACTTATCAATGATTAGGGGGATATCTACAAGTATGTGAAGAATTCCCCTTGTAGAATGGGTGTAAGAGAATTATTTGTTCCCACAGCCATGAAGGTGGCTAAATTAGGCATTGTGGAGTGCTTAGAACTTGGTCAGACCTCAAAAATGAAGATGCTAAGGTCATCCATTATATCCAGGACCAATGCCAGTCAATCTTTGTCCAACTCTATCTCACTTGGATTCAAATCAAGACAGCATCCATGATGTCATAGTAGAAAGTCAAGAATAAACGGCCACCAATAACGTGTATGATGTTTGGTCTAGACAGTAAGAAAAGGGGAATAATTGTGAAATTATATTGGAAAAGAAGATGGGGTCAGATTGGGATGATTTTAAATGCCAGACTGAGAAATTTCCATTTTATCCTAAAAACAATTGGAAGACATTGGACATTTTTGACTAGAAGGATAATAAAGTCAGATATTTGAGTTTTCAAAGTTTTTGACTTTGGTGATTAAATTTCCCCTTTCAAATGAATCAGCCCTCTAAGTGGTTTAATCTGTAACCTGATTTAATTTATCTATAAAGTCTATTTAACAAGGGTTTGTCTCTTTAAGAAAATGAGATTATGACTGTTTTAACTTTTTTTAACTTTTATGACATTGAAGGAAGCATGGGATTACGATTTTTGTAATACTTATGGCCACAGTACACTTGTTTTCTTTTATAAGTTCAAGTCCCCTAGTTTATAACCACTAATGCTTCCTCAGATTGTTTTGGCATGATTTGGTATAAACAGTAGCAATTAGGATGATTCTGTTGAGGATAGAACTATTTAGGTTTAATTGTTGTTCTGTACCATGAGCATGGTTAGCACCAAAGTGCATTACACAAAGTCAGCCTTGTGTTTTAACCTTGCTCTGCTTCTGGGTCACACTAGAACTAATCCCATCTCCTCTATGCTACTCTTATCTAAGCATTAATACTATGTCTTTAACACTAATTCCATCTCTTAAATATGCTGTAATGGTGGGAAGCTAATACTAATCTATCTCCTCACTAAAAGATCTACTAATTACGATTGTTTTACCCTTATATATAAATTGTTTGAGACTGGCGCTACTACATCTGTTTGATACTTTGTCAGCTCTATTCCAATTGCTTGATGTGTTTTTGTCTTAAATACAAATATCAATCGACATATTTATGGAATATAGAGTAGAGAGGGCTAAATTTGGTACGTGGAAACCAATTGGGCTATAGTAGTAATCTCAGTAATGGAGAGAAGGGAATAGCAATGAGAAATATTTGGACATAATTCAAACAAAATTGGCAGCTTATTAGGTATGGAAGTTGGAAAAAAGAGGAAAGAAAGAAGAATGATTTTAAGGTCTAAACCTGGGTCATTGGAGTTCAGATAATACCCGATTACAATTCTGGAGATTTGTGAGATAATCATGAACAAATGGGATTACTTGAAGAAGTAGAGAGATAAGCAATTAACCCAGATTTAGTGGGAGGAAAGTAGATATGATCCAGTAAAGAACAATAGGGCATTTGGAGGAATAGGGGAAAGATTAAGGGAAAGTGGTGTCTTGGTACCCAGGAAGGATAAAATATTTAGGAAATAATGGATAGTCAGAAATTGCCAAGAGGTCTAAGAGGACAGAATTTAAAAACCACCAGAATTAGCAGATCATTGATGACCTTGAAAATAGTAGTTGGAGGCCTCATTACAAGGATCTGAGGATTGGTGGGAGTCAAGAAACTACATCATTTAATGTTTAAATTGCTGAGCTTCATTCAGATGGTATTAGCTAAGTAAAAAAAATTATTGTATATAAAGTTCAATTCCAACATTATTAGTAGAGTCAGCTTGTGTTAATACTTCCAATCAGTCACCATTTTAAAGGCATTTTAACATCAATAAACACTAAACATTTATTTATGTGCCAGGCACTAAAGTGATTTGCCATTTCCTTTTCCATCTCATTTTACAGGTGAGGAACTGAGGTAAACAGGGTTAAGTGACTATTTGCCTTTTCAGCTTCTTTTTATTCCCCTTCATGAACTCCAGGTAAAATGAACTAGTAGTTGTCCTCTGAATCAAATACTCAACCTCCCACCTCTGTTTTCCCAAAAGTATTGCCCAGTGTGAACCACACTCTTTCTTCATCTTTCCCCTTAAAAATCTTTGTCATAGTACAAGTGCCATTCTCTGGGAAGCTTTTCTTGACCCCGTCAGTTGTTAATACCTTCACCTTCCCAGTGACTAGACCCTAGAATAATGTATTCAGCTTGTCTCCCCCTTTTTACACATGAAGACATTAAGGCTCAAAGAAATAAAACAATTTGATTTGTATTTGCTTGTCTTTTTAATCTTCACATTTGCACACAAAATTCTGTATATTATACATCAAATGAGATAGGATGTACAGTTCTTTGTAAACCTCAAAACTAGTCATATAAATGCTAGTTTATCATAGGTTCACAATAAATGTTTAATTGAATTAATGAATTGCTTAAGGTAAAACTGCCCAGTTATAGGTATATTTGGATGTTTTTATAGCATATAAGTTCTTAGGAAGTATTTCCATTTAATTGAAGTTGGTTTGGGACATTTAATTTTGTATATATAATTTCTCAACTTTATTCAAAGTTGTTGAAAGACCCCTTTCCCCAAATTAACTAATCTTCAGATTCAGCATTTATTTAGTCCTTGCAGGGAGAGGCAGAGGCCTAATACACCCCAGACGCATCCCAGCTCCCACCATGTGTTTGTGGACCTGACAAATGAGAATTTTATCAGGATTTAAATAGCAAAAGAACTAAGCCTTTTCTTTAGGTAGACTAAAAGGAGGTTACCTTAAAGAGCAGAACTCTGCAGAAGTATACTTGAAAGAAGGTGTTAACTCAGTAGAAATGATAATACAATGGTTATCTAGTTTAGCATGGTGATTAATAGTTCTCTATTGTATTCTCTATGTACTTCTTGCTTAATATAGTTCTACAAGATTGACACCTACGTGATGTAATTATAATAGAGTGTATTATAAGCCAACAAAGATTGTATGAGGGACATTCCTGGTGGCTCCTGGTGGCTCTCCTTCATTTTTCCACTGAAACCAAGTCCCGTCTGAAGGCCCTCCAGAAAGCTAGCCAGGCCCCATGTGAAAGAGATAATAAAGAATTTGGACTTTATCTCTGATTATTCTCGTGGTGATTACTCAGCTGAAATGAAGGCTGGTCCTAAGACCTCTAGAAAGCTAACCAGAACATTACAGTTACCATCACTGACCAATGATCACCAATGTTGTCTGCTTTCTGTGTGTCACATCACTTTCTGTAACTTCACTGACCTAGGGTCTTAACCTTTAAAGACCTCTAGCCCTAGAGATCATGTGACTTCCTTCAGCCCAGGGTCCAAGGTCTACTCTGGCAGAGGGAAGAAGTTTTGTACAGAGGGTAGTAGTGGTTTTTACTCTTTTTATTATCATAAAAGTAAGTCTTTGTATTGAGATTGGGAAAGGGGTATCTCAAAAGAATTTGCAGGCTTGAACCCATCTTCTAGTCAAGGGGCAAAGCTTTATTATAAGTAACACCATTACAAAAGCAGGCTTGAATTCTATTGGAAGAAACAGAAGCAAGGCAATATATTTGTCTAGTTTTCAATCAGATATGCTAATTCTACGTCTCAAGGGTAGGAAGGAGTGGTTCTCAATTGACTAGATTATTTCTGACCAGGTTACAGTCTTCAGTGAATTGAGGAGTGGTCTCAGGAATCTAGCAGATATGGATGTTTCCTGAGTTGTGGGAGTTTCCTGAGGTCAGAAGTTATATGACTAAGGAGTGGTCAGAATCACAATTTTACCTACAATATATTAGTGTCCCAGTTTTTCTACACTCCCTTCAACATTTAACATTCTTTTTTCTTGTCATTTTAGCCAATCCAAGATGTAGAAGTGGTACCTCAGAATTGTCTTAATTTGCATTTTTCTAATCAATAGTGATTTAGAGCATTTTTTCAGCTAATTAAAAATGGCTTTAATTTCTTTGTCTGAAAATTGAGTGTTCTTGTCCTTCGATGATTGGAGAATGACTTGTGTTCTTATAATTTTGAGTCAATTCTCTATATTGTTTAAAAAGGAGGACTTTATCAGAACTCTTGGATGTAAAAAATTTTTTTCCTCAGTTTTCTGCTTTCCTTCTAATCTTGGCTGCATTGCTTTTGTTTGTACAAAAACTTTTTAATTTAATATATTCAGAATTACCCATTTTGCATTTCATAATGTTCTCTAGTTCTCCTTTGGCCATGAATTCTTTTCTTCATAAATCTGAGAAGCAGACTATTCCTTGTTCTCCTAATTTGCTTATAGAATCACTATGTCTAAATCATGAAATCATTTCAGTCTTGGTTTAGGGTATTCCTATTTTCTGCCATACTATTTTCTAATTTTCCCAGCAATTTTTGGTCAAATAGTGAGTTCTTTTCCTAGAAACTGGAGTCTTTGGGTTTATCAAATAATACTATAGTCATTGACTGTTGTCTTGTGAACCTAACCTATTCCACTAATCTACTACTCTTATTTTCTTAGCCAAATGATCAATAAATTGGGTATTCAACTAAAAAAGCTAGAAAAAGAACCAATTAAAACCCTCCAATTAAATACTAAATTTGAAATTCTGAAAATAAAAGGAGATTGATAAAATTGAAAGTAAGAAAACTACTGAACTAAAACAAAACTATGAGTTGGTTTTAATGAAAAACCAACAAAATAGATAAATTTTTACATTTATTAGATTTGACTAGAATTTGATTAATTTGTTTAGAAAAAAAACTAAACTTACAGTATCAAAAATGAAAAGGGTGAATTTACTACTAATGAAGAGAAAATTAAAGCAATAATGAGAAGCTATTTTTCCCAATTGATAATCTAAATGAAATAGATGCATACTTATAAAAATATAAATTGCCCAGATTAACAGGAGGAAATAAATTACTTAAATAGTTCCATTTTAGAAAGTGAAATTGAGTAAGCAATTAAAAACTCCCTAAGACAAACTCTCCAGGGCCAGATGGATTTACAAATTAATTTTACCAAACATTTAAAGAACAAGTAATGCCAACACTATACAAAGTATTTGGGAAAATGGGGGAAGGAGTCCTACCAAATTCCTTTTATGACATAAATATGGAGCCGAAATCTACACCAGGAAGGGTCAAGAAAATTTTAGACCAATTTTCCTAATGAATCAATGAATAGTGATGCAAAAATCTTAAAATATCAGCAAAGAGATTATAGCAATTTGTCATTAGGATAATACACTATGACTAAGGAGGATTTATACTAGGAATGTAGGGTTGGTTCAATATTAGGGAAACTATTTAGCATAAATGACTATATTAATAACCAAACTAAGAAAAATCATATGATTATCTCAATAGATGCAGAAAAAGCATTTGATAAAATCCAACACCCATTCTTATTAAAAACACTAGAGAATATAAGAATAAATGGAGTTTTCCTTAAAATAATAAGAAGCATCTATCAAAAATCATCAGCAAACATCGTATGTAATGGGAATAAACTAGAAGCATTTCCAGTAAGATCAGATGTGAAACAAGGCTGCCCACTATCACCATTACTATTCAGTATTGTATTAGAAATGTTATCTTTAGCAGTAAGAGAAGAAAAAAGAAATTGAAGAAATTAGTATAGTTGATGAGGAAACAAAATTTTTACTCTTTGCAAATGATATAGGAAAATCCTAGAGAATCAACTACAAAACTACTAGGAACAATTAACAACTTTGGCAAAGTTGCAGGATATAAAATTAATCCACATAAATTATTGGCATTTCTATATGTTACCAACAAAGTCTAACATCAAGAGACATAAAGAGAATTCCATTTAAAATAACTGTAGATAATATAAAATATTTGGAGCCTACTTGGCAAGAGAACACTGCCTAGATGTATGATCCTGGGCAAGTTACTTTAGTTGCCTTGGGAGGTGGGTGGGGAAGTTTATGAAACATTAGGATGGGAAAGATATTCAACAGAAATATGGCTTCTCAGAAATGTGCTTGATTAATTGAATAAACAGTACTAGTGAATTACTCAATAGCTATACTTATTTATCAATTTTATCAATTCTAGGTAGTGCATGTTATTTGTGCATTGGATCTTTTAAGTCTTCAAAGGAACTTACATAAATGATTCCAGGCTTAGTCTCCTGGACAAATTATCTTATTTTTTCCAGTTATTGTTTTTAAGACTTCTAATTGATTTTTACTTGTTATCTTTTGTTTTTATAACACCTAGAGTTCTTATTTCTTTGTTTTCCTATTGGCTGTGATTCCTGTGCATGAAATGCAATTCAGCAAAATAAACTAACTTATTTTTTTATGGTGTTCCATACACATAATTACCCCACATCTTCTGAGTAGAAAGGGACTTACATTCTTATATCTCTTCTTTGTGACTTAAGCATGATCATTTTATAACTTCAGAAAAGTTCAGTTTTCCATTTACTTGTTGCTCTTATTTACATTCTTTGGACATTTTATTTATTGTTTTCTTAGTTCTGCCATCTTTTCTTTCATGTACATCTCAGGTTTCTCTGTATTCATAAAATTTATCATTTCTTAAGGCACAATTACATTTTTTATATTTATATACCAATTTTTGTTTTGCTGTTCCTCAGTTTTTTACAATTTTTTATTAGAACTTCAAAAGAAAAAAAAATGCTGCAATAAATATTTTGGTATATGTATGGGTAATTTCTTTTTTTGTTTTTGATTTTATTTTTCATCATTGACCTCCTTGGCATATGCCAACTACTAAGCAGTAGGATCTCTTGAGTAAAAGAGTAATGATATTATGGAGATTTTGCTTACCATAAATCTAAATTGCTTTTCAGAAAGGTTGTATTGATTCACAGCTTTTCCAATAATGTATTAATGTCCTTATCTTTACATAACCCATCCAACATTGACTCCTCTTGACTTTTCTCATCTTTGCCAATTTTCTGAGCATGGCAAAAATTTAAAAGCTGTTTTAATTTTTCAATTCTCTTTTTATTAATAATTTGAAATAATACATGGATTATTAAGGTTCTTTTTACATGTACTTGTGTTTTTTGGTTTTTTTTTTTTAAGGCCTATGCTTCTGGATGTGATGTTGTTATACTGGGAAGTAACTTTGAAAGATTACAGATAATCCCTGGAGCTAAGCATGGGAACATTCAAGTAGGATGCGTTGATTGTTCAATGCAACAAGGCAAGGTATGTATAAAAAGTATAAAAAATTTGAATTTATTATTGGCATGTTTTGTAAGTTAGTAGCTTCAGAAACACATATCTTATTGATTTGATGCTTAACTTTACATGCAAGTCTATTGTATATGAAAAATTCTTTGTCTGATTGGAATTAATTTATGGCTTAGAAATGAATGAATGACCTATTTGTTTATAATTGTGTTATGGTTACCCTCTCTGAGTTGTAGAAAGAAATAATACTTTATGTTTGAATATCTACTGACTAGGTATAGGATAAATATTATAAAAATGAATTTTTATTTGAGAAATAAGAAACTTCTTTAGTCCTTTACTAAAAAGAACATGAAAGGCAGCAAGATGAAGTGTACAGACAAACCATCTTGAAGTTAGTATGGTCTAGCATCAAATTCTGCCTCTGATAAATATCAGGCTGTGTAATCCCAGGCAGGTCACATAGCTTTTAAGTTTTGTAGATAATAAGATTATATTATAGAAATATTGCTTTACCTTCACTGATAGAAGGAATTAATTAACTTGGTAGGTTGTTTATACCAAAGAAATCATGGACCCCTCAGTCAATCAGTCAAGTATTTGTAAAACATCACCTGTGTTAGCTATTTTGCTAGCTCTGGAGATAAACTGCAAATAGTGAAACAATCTACACTGAGTTTATATTGTAATTGAGGAGACATTAAGTGCATATAATATGAAGTTAATAAATACAAATGTACAAAATAGTTAAATATAAAATAATTTGGGGGGGGAAGGCACTAGAAGTTATAGGAATCAAGAAAGATTTGATGTAGAAAATGATCTTTAACTTTTTTTTTTTTTTTTTTTTTTTGCTGAGGCAATTGGAGTTACATGACTTGCCCAGGGTCACAACCAGCTAGGAAGTGTTAAGTATCTGAGGTCAGATACTTAGGTCCTCCTGAGATACCTCAGGTCCTCCTGACTTCAGGGCTGGTGCTCTATCCACTACCTAGCTGCCCCTTTAACTGCCTTTTAAAGGAAGAGAAAGACATTAAAGAGGAGTTAAGGAAGGAGAGTACATTCCAGGAATGGGGGTGGTAGACTGTCCAAAAGCACAAAGAAGGGAGATGAAGTGTTGTGATTAAAATCTAGTTTTGCTAAATCTTTTAGAGTATGAGACAAGGAGTAACATTCTTCAAGGCTGGAATGGTAGAGTGTGGACAATTGGTATAGGATTTTAAAGCTGTAAGGACCAGACCTGTCAGGTAATGCAAAATACTATAATTTTACTTAGAAATAAAAAATTTCCTTTCTACTTTATTTTCTTTGCCTTATGGATAAAATATACATATATGTTTATATTAATGTAGAAATGCCAATTTAGTCTTTCTAGTGTTAAAAGCTAATCTATGGAGTCTCTATTTTATTCTAGAGACAGTAAGAAACCAGTGGAATTAACCGAGTTTGGGCATTACATAGTCATATTGACACTTCAGGAAAATTACTTTGATAGCATGGATAAGATGGTGAGAGTCTTGAGTCCTGGAAATCAATTAAAAGGCTATTATGATAATCTAGATAAGAAGTGTTGATGGTCTGAACTAAGGTGGGAGCTGTTAGAGTGGAAAGAAGAGGTCAGATGTGAGAAATCATAACAAGGTAAAAAGAGCAAGATTTGGCAGCTATTTGGATATACAGGATAAGGAAGAGTGAGACACTGAGGATCATACCAAAGTTACAAACATTGAAGTCCAGGAGGACTTGAATTAGAAATGGGAAAGTTTGGAAAAAGGAGATTTAAGGATAATAAAGATTTAAGGTTATAAATTTAGTTTATTGGTTTATTGGATTTTATTGGTTTTAAAATGTCTTTGGAGCATCTAGTTTGAAATGTCCAATAGTCAGTTGCTGTAGACACAAAAACAAGGAATAAATAATCACCACTTTTCAGGAAGATTTCATTCTAATGGATATATATTTTCATACATAGGATTACATTATTTTAAAAGGTTAATAAATGTAAGTATACTGTGCAAAAGATAGTGCTTAAGTTGTGTCTTTAAGGAAGAGAAGACTTTTTGAAACATAGGCAAGAAGGAAGTGCATTCTAGTCATGGATGATGGATATGGTCAATACAAAAGCATGGAAAGGAGAAATAAAAAGCCATTGTATGAAAAAGAGAGACCAGCTTGACTAAATTACAGAATGCAATGAGACTGGAAAAGTTGGGGCTGGATTTTAAAGGATGTCAAAAACTAAGAGTTTTTTGTTTTTTATCCTAGTTAGCTATTGGAGTTGATTGAATAAGAAAATTACATGTTCAGATCTCCAAATATGGAATAATATTTTGGTAGCAGAATGTATAGGTTACTTGGTAGTGAGAGATTTGAGCCAAGGAGATTTAATAGATTATTGCAATAAGAGATGATGAAAGCCTAAATTAAAATGATAGCTTTGTGAATAGAACAAAATAGTTTTATGCAAGAAGTTATGGAGGTAAAAACAGCGTGATCTGGCAACTGATTAGATATGCTGGATGTTAGAAAGTGAGGAGTTGAGATTACAAATGTAAGCTATTGGAAAAATGGCGATAGCCTCCAAGAAAAAGGGAGGGAGAATTTGGAGGGGAAATAATGATAGATTTAGATATATTTGGTTTAATGTATGTCCAGGATATCCAGTTTGAAATGTCCAAAAGGCAGTTAGTGTATGAGACTGAAGATCAGAGGAGTAACTTTGGGCTGGATATACAAATCTAGGCATTACCTACAGAAAAGTGATAATTAAACTCATGGGATTTGATAAGGTTATCAAGAAAGTGCAGAGTGAGGATTCTTAACTTGGAATCTGTGAACTTGTTTTTAAATATTTTCAATATGACTGGTTTCCTTCATAATCCTTTGCATTTTATTTTATGAATTTGAAAACATTATTCTGGGAAAGATCCCAGACTGCCAGAAGGGTTTATAATATACACAAATCTTAAGAACTGATATGGAGAAGAAAAGAGGACCAGGACAGTGCATTGGGAGATAGCCACAATTAGGAAGTGTGATTTAATTGAAAAGCTAGGAAAGAGACTGAGAGATAGATGAGTCAAGAGTGAATACTG
Organism: Sarcophilus harrisii; assembly: GCF_902635505.1. Taxonomy (NCBI): domain Eukaryota; kingdom Metazoa; phylum Chordata; class Mammalia; order Dasyuromorphia; family Dasyuridae; genus Sarcophilus; species Sarcophilus harrisii. The sequence continues at coordinate 238,837,687 of NC_045426.1, forward strand.
TCATGAAATTCCAGAGAGGAAAGCATAGTTAGAAGAGGGAGAAGATAGTCCGCAGTGTCAAATGCAGCAGTTACGAGAAATCAGGACCACAGAAATTGCGGTAAATTTGGAGAAAGAAATTTCAGTTGAATTATGAAATCTAAAGTCAGATTAGAAAAAATTGAGGAACGAGTAAGAGAGAAAATGAAAAATTTCCATTCATACAGCTTATTTTTTTTCCTTTAAAGAAGTTTATTTTTAGAGAATAATTTTGGTTATTGTCTATTTTTTAAAAAGTAGGCTCTATTTGACTGGCATTTATTAAACACCTACTTTGTGCAAAGCACAATGCTCGGTGCTAGAGATATCCATTCAAAAAGCAAATTAATATTGGTCCTAAAAAAGATTAAATTTCCTTTTTAAAGAAAATACTGTCCTTTTTTTCCCACTTGAAAATTCATTTTTTTCTCTCATTGGGGGAAAAAAGACAGAATCTTTAGAACACATATGTATAATCAAGGAAAACAAACTGTTGCATTAGCCATATCTCAAAATATGTCTTAAGTTCACTTCTGTTATCATTGGTTCTTTTCATTGATCAGAGTTCCTAAGTGTTATAAATAGTTTTTTCATGGAATTAGGCTGAAAAAGGGAGGGAAAATGTTGGACAACAGCTTTGAGGAGAGTAGGGACTACTGAATTTTTTTTTTTTTTAATGGGAGGGGAGACTTGGAAAAGCTAAGGTTAAGGAGGTAAGGAGTATGTTTGAAGATACAACCTTATGAAGAATATTTGATGAGTTGGGATGAATGTTCATGTGGAAAAATTAACCTTTGCAAGAAGAAAGGACATCTCTTTGACAGATTAAAGGAAATGAAGAGGGTGGGAAGTGATATCAAGGAATTTTGAGGTGAATAGGAAGTTCATATTAAATACCTTTTTTTTTAAATAAAGAGGCAAGAGCTCTAGCTGGGGGATTAAAGAGAGCAGGGAGTAAAAGAAAAAGAATTTATCAGGAAAGAAGTTTGGAATCACTTTTGTAGTGTATGGTAAAAGGAATCAATTGGGAAGAAATAAAAAAAAATAGTGAAGTTCCAATTCTGTTTGGATAACATGAATTTTTAATAAATTAGTATTTAGCCAGCTTGGATATGGAATCTCCAGCTTCTATTCAACAGCATACAAGTAGCAGTAAAGGAGGTGCAAAAAATATATTGGGAGCAATTCAGGGTTGAATGATAGAATGAGGGAGAAGGGTTAAGTAAAGGACAATGTAAAGTTGATATGGCTAACTCTTATTTGGAGAAGGAGGTAAGTGAAGTAGGGGTATGCATGGGTAATGGCCTGAGAAAATACTGAAGGGTAGAGAGAATGAAGGTTTTGATCAAGTGATAAAATAGGGGTATGAGAAGCATGAAACAGGGAGAAATAGAATGCTTGGAAATTATAGGCAGATAGGAGACTTAGAATTTCTAATTAGGAAAGTAGAAGATGGGTAATGGCAAGATCTAGTGTTTGACCATCCCTTTATGTGGTTGAGGAGGAATGAAAGAGTAGGTCGTGACATTTAAGGAGATGGCAAAAATGGAAAGTTAGGGAGCATCTACATGCTTATAAAAATCTTCTAGTATACACCAAGAAAGAGTTTGAGAGAGATCAATATGGTAAACCAGATACTGAATTTGAGGTAAGAAGTAGAATAATTTGATCAGTCTCATAATTTTGTGAGAGCAAGAGTATTCTGATTCCTTCTCCTGAACTAGTATCATCTGTGTAAGAGGAAGTACAGCCCATATTCTAAAGAATAGCCAGGGATGCAAGATTATCAGGGGAAAGCCAGGTCTCTGAGTTATAATAGATGAGAAAAATGTCACAGAAAAAGAGTCTAATACAGGGAATTTTCTTTATTCTAGAACTGGAATAGGAAGGGATAGACAAAGTTTGATTGAGACAGATGGGGAGGTTGAGTTGAGGGGCATGGGACTGAAAGAACTTTGAAGAAGAAGCAGGAAACAATTTTTTCCTACTTATTTATGATTATTACTGGGATAGAGAGAGAAACAGGAGAAGCCATAGGATAATAGGGGATGGGAGAGAAGCTCTTTATTTCCAATTAGTGTTCCATTATATAGGTATCTTCTTTCACTTGGGAGCCTGGTGGAGGAACTTAGGAGGTTAGGGGTGAGGTAGGTGATAAGGCTCTGGAAAGATCCTGAGCAAGTACCTACTCATTGTTTTTTCATTGATTCTTTACACCAAGCCACAGGGCAAAAGTATAATTTTCATTATACTTTTCTATTGAGATATATTTATTTTGAGATATATATCTCGATATACTATATTGAGATAATCTTTGTCACTTCTAGAGAAGAGACAACCTTTATCTCCTTATAACTTTGTATTGAAATTGAATTTTTATTAAAATCTAAGTGAAGCATATATTCTAAAAATTTAATAGTTATGTCAGGATGGATTAAAGCTTTAAAAGCACCCCAATATCTATCCTGTTTTCTGATACAAATTCTGTGACTTTGAATTGAGGAATGTGACAACTACACATTTAAGGGGAGGGAAGGAAAAAGACTTAAACACAATAGTGCTTCTTAATCTGGATTAGGTTAATTACCTCTGACACTACAAAGAAGATTTAGAATTATTTTCTAGATCCTATTCCATTACAAAACTGTCTAATATAAATGATTCAGTTTAACAAACCATCTCTGCCTTCAGGAACTTTACAATCTAGTGACCGTTCCACAGGCTTATACATAAAGTAATTCAAATTTTCCATGGATGTGGGGGAAAGGATGAGGGAAGGAAGTGTGTACTGGCCACGTATTCAGTATTCAGGAAGGCTGGAGTCTGTACATCATTCAAGGGCAAGTGGGGGCTGGGGACAGAGAAGCAAGAGCAGGACCAGCCATGTAGGGGCCTTCTTTGACCTAGAAGAAGAATGGGGAGGAGGGAGCAGACACATGGGAACCAGGCATACAATAGCAGACAAGAGGACAGGCATGGAGATGCAATACCTGAGCAAAGAAGGACAGAAAACATCATGTGGGATGGGAGAGCAAAGGGCTCCTCTCTTAGTATCTAAGGTCTCAAATTGTAGAGGTGATTTTGCCTGTGTGTTCTTCCATTTTCAGTTGGAAAATTTTTTTGTGAGGGGAGGGTTAGGGGGAGGGGTTGGTGAGGAGTGAGGGATTAGAGGCCTCAGAGTACAGAAAAAAGGGTTAGAGCAGAGAGAAAGAAAGCACAGTACTATACAGTAAAATTAACCTAGATGAGTTTTTCTTGGAATGCAGATTTCTTTCAGAAGGCTTTACACAAAGTAATTCCATAATGTGAATTTACATAAAGCAAGAACTGGCTCTACTGAGTTCTGAGGTAATTTGCTCCTGGCCTAGTTATAGACTCTGTCCCATAGAAGAACCAAAATCTTCTAGTCATTAATTTTAAAATGCTGATGCTTCCATTTTTAAAGAGCACCTCTGTGTTTGGAGTCAGGAATGAAGAGGAGTTTTGGTTTTTAAGTAAATTGGATTATGTAGATTCCATCAAGTATTGTTTCTTCTCTTTTACATATACCCTTTATAAGTACTTGATGCTTGGGGAATTATTTTTAAATAAAATTTAGGTTTCCACCTTATGAAGTCCCTCTTTTTGTCAGTTATACTACCATTCTTAGTTATCTTGGTTTATAAACTTCTATTGTCTTTTATTGCCCTCTTAATCCATATTTTTGCATTCTTTAGAAGTATTTCTGAGTTTGGAATTAGAGGCCTGGGATTTATATGCCAACATTTTCATTATTCCTTGTTCCTAAGTAGATCACTTTATGTCTCTGAGCCTCAGTTTCTTCTTTTTTTAAAGTAAAGAAGATTGAACTTAGATGAATCTCTGAGTTCCCTTTTCAACTTTAAATTTTTGTTCATGATTTAGTCAATTTGTAGCATTCCTGTTTTTCACTGAAATTATTTATCTCCATTACTGTTTATTACCGTCACCCTAGTCAATTGCCATAATGCCTAACCTCTTATTCAGGTACATAGTCATATGTAGAACAAGGTAAGTATTTGATAAGGAAAAGACCTCAAAATTATTCTTATCTCCTTTGACTCTGATAATTTGTGAATTATCACAAATTCTGTTTGTTCTGTTTGTCTGAATTTTCCTTGTTAGATTTTCCAGAAGAGCAATATGGTAAGACAGAAATGTGACTTGGAGCAAGACACAGTCTAGTCTCTGAGATTTAGTTTCCATATATGTAAAATGCATATGATCATGCTACATAGGAATATTATGAAGACAATGCTTTGAAAACTGAAAAGTCACATATGAATATTCTTTATTGTGTACTATATTCTCAGTTACCCAGTTTTACATTCCGGCCATCTTTTTCTATTCTGATGTTACTTTGGATTTTGGAATTTGGTTCAAACCTAGGCTCTAAAATTCATTTATCTTTGTGACCTTAGGTTAATCATTTAGTCTTTTTGGTCCTGAATTTACTGCTTCATCTAAAAAATGAGAGAGTTGCATTAAACAGTTTCTAAGTTCTCTTTTATTTTTAGATACACGATCCTATGATGCTCACATATTTGTTTTTCATTCTTTTTTTTCAGTAGTGTCTGATTCTACATGGTTTCATTTGGGATTTTCTTGTCTGAGATACTAGAGAGATTTGCTATTCCTTTTCCAGCTCATTTTACACATGAGGAACTGAGGCAAACAAGACTTGCCCAGGATCACACAGCTAGTATGTGTCTAGGCCAGATTTGAACTCATCAAGTTGAGTCTTCCTAATTCTAGGCCTGACACTATTCACAGCACTGACCAGCTACTCCATGACCCTAACATAAAATGTCAGATAACATTGTTAAGAATGACTAAGCTCTGGGAAATTGACTCAAATGTCCCATACTCACTTAAAACTTGCTTATGTTAGTTAATTTTCAAAGGTAGGACTTTTCATTAGTAGGACAGTCAACTGGGGACCCAAATGAGACCAAACAAAACCAAATGAAAATTATTTGGCAAATGTTTGGAATCAGCACAAGGAAGATACTTTAAAGAAGTCTCTTTGTTAAGTAAGGGCCTCATTGTTAATGCTGGATAGATATTTCTTGAATGTAGAGCCTCATTTAAAATTATCAAAATTACATCTAAAGACCTCATATTGAATCACAAAATTAGAGTCTAGGTACTATGTCTCTTCTGTAGTATTGGCTTTACCCTATATAGGAATGTATAGTATCATCTATCAATGTTCTTAGCATGTTCTTTTTCTAATTCATACTGTACATTCCTATTGGAAAAAGTGAATACTAGAATGATTTGAGATTTTGTTAACTTGAAGTGGAGGAACTCTCCTCTGTTGAGGGAAGTAATCCATTTATTTATTAATTGGTAAATAAGTGCCCTGAAAGAGAATATAGAAATATTTAATGATTTGTTGTGGGTCACATAACACAGCCAGGATTAGAGACATTTTCACTTCTAGATTGTTCTAATTATTAGGAATTTTCTTATTTGCAAATTCTGGTTGGTTGAATTCAATTCAACAAATTCATTAATTGGGCAATCATTCCATTGAAGCAGATTACTGCACCTTCATCTGTTGGTAGATTGTTTGCAATTGTCTCTGTAAAAATCTCATCATTTACCCAAACTTCTAGTTTTGTTTGATCATCTGTATAACAAACATAATATATTGCCCAGGCTACAACTGAAGCTTTTTCAGTTTGGGCATGGTAGGGAGGTTGGTATATTGTAACTATTTTAGATCTGACTCTGACCCACAGTCTGAAATTAGTATTTTCTTGGAAAAATAGAGTATAAGTCATAAGGTAGATATGACTCAGTTGTGAATGAAATATAAGTCATAAGTCAAATATGACTTGGCTGTTTTGGTAAAAATAGAATGAATTCATTTAGTATTAATTGATTCAGAAAACTGCCATTTAAGTCCATGTTATATATTGAAGAAATATAGATTTCATATATTAAAAAACATTTTTCATTTTACTTATTTTTCTTTAGACTTTTGTAACTTTCACCAAGTTCTTTTTGACAATTTCAGGCCACACTGATTTGCATAGCATGAATTGTGTACATTAACTTCTATTTTGATGGAAATTTTTTTTACTTTATGTAAAATTCAATGCACTTCAATGCTTAGTTTAATTTGTGTTTATTTATGAAGAATAAGTAGGAGTTGAAAGAAGAAAGTAAAATTTCAGTTTCAGAAAAATTACTTTATCAGAAGTAAATGAAAGTAGGAAAAGGTATAATGAGTAAATATTGGTACAAAAGAAAGATAAACACATTTTCTGTAATTTCAAAGTTTCATTTGTTTCTCTTATAGATTTAAAATTTCAGGTTTTAAGAGGTCAAAGGATTGGGTAGAGACCCAGGATAGTTCAGTGTGAATATTTTTCTGGGGATTTTGAATCTCTTAGAATAGGATAGTCAAATGTGGAATCTAGAGATTTGACTAATTTACGGAGTTTTAAATTTGGAATGGAACAGTTTATCAAGGCAATTTCTTATGTGGAAGAATGAAGGTGCTGGCTTATATCTCTAGATGACTAGCTGTGTGAACATTAGACAATCCCTTCATCTCACTGGCCTTTGGTTTCCTTCTTTTGTAAAATGAAGAGGAAAAGTCTAAAATTCATTGGCTGTGAATGCTGGAGACTGCCACTAACTGTGTGACCTTGAACAGAGGAGTTCTTAAGATCTCAGTTCTATGAGAAAAATGAGAGGATTGTACTATATCATTTCTAAGGTCCTTTGTAAACTCCACTTTTGTGGCATCTTAAAGGAAGATACCTCTGGAAATGAATTGCTTCATTTTAAAAGAAGGAAATACTCAAGGGGTGGTTGAAAAAAATACCAAACCAAGTATGAGCTTTGATTTATGCATTCAACCTCTCTTGAAATAAATTGATTTGGGAGAATAATAAATTAATAGTGTTATATACTATACTCTAAAAAACATATTTCAGTCACTAGTGATAGTAGCATTTGATCTGGGATTTAGAGCAATAAGAAAGGTTAGAGATTATTTAATTCAATTACTTCATTTTACAAATGCAGAAACTTAGGCTCTGAAACCTTAAGGAATTTGCCTAAATTGCCATGAATACAGTAAGCAGTAGAGCTAGGAATGGAATCTTGAGCTTCAGATTCCTTATCTAATGATCTTTCCATAATACTTCATAAAAGTAGAATTAAGAAGAATGTTTGGATGGTATAGATATTATGAACTGGAAGCAATTTTAATTATGAAAGTATTATTTTTAATTCTTTTTAAAATTTAATATTTTGTTTCCCCTAATTACATGTTGACAATGTTAACATTGTATTTTCCAAATTTTGAATTCCAAATTCTCTACCTCTCTCCTTTCCTTTCCCCTCCCCTTCCATTGAGAAGACAGGTAATTTGACATAGTTACACATAAGTAGTCATACAAAACACATTTACATGGAAGGCATGTGAAAAAAGAAGCATAAGAAAGATAAAGAAAAAAAGATGTTTCAATCTGCAATTCGTATGCCACCAGTTCATTCTCTGGAGGTAGACAGCACCTTTCATCATTAAGCCTTTTGAAATTGTCTTGAATCTTTGTATTGCTGTGAATAGCTAAATTATTCACAATTGATCTAAATACTATGTTGTTGTATTTCACATGTAATTTTTAATTCTAAGAAAGCTTAGATATTTTTCTGCTGGAGGGTTATAGAGAAGAAAGCTACAAAAATTTTAGTGACCTACATAAAAATGTAATTAGTATTTCTTTGTCATGTTACATATTAAAATTAATTTTTCTACTTAAAGATTGCAGCATCATATGGAAATATTATCTGTGTTTTTGAGCCAGTTAACCTACTAAAACAAAAGAATACTTCTAATGTGGTAAGCTGTTTATCTTTTTTTTTTTAAGGGGTTTAAAATTTCCTTTTTATTGGAAGATTCTTTTCCTAATCTTCTATGAAGCACAGTGTATAAATCAATATTTAGAAAAATAATATCTATAGGATCTGGATTTCTGCATTGTTGAAGGTATATTAAGCATTTTCTTAACTATATTTTACTGCAGTTATAAACTAGTTCAGATTAACTATCTTGAAATTATTTTGATTTTAATGATTCTTTGCTTATTTTATTGGTAAGCATTTGAATACTTGAATAATTAAAATTTAGCAATAAACTATACAATAATTGCATTTTTCTACTTCCTTTATGAAATCTTCAAAGGTACATAGTAAAGCTTTGTACCTTTGAAATGCTTAATATATACCCATGTTTCTTTCTTTTTGCCTTTAATATAGTTGTAATTAGTATATTAGTATAGTACAAAAAATTGTGGAATGGCTTTTAAAAAAATGAAGAATAAGACCTGTAAAAAAAAGAACTGGGATTATTAAATGAATTCAGGATTATATGTAATAATTTTATGAATAAAAAGGATGACAGATAAGTGATCAGTTGTTGTTTTTTTTCCCTAACTCCCTTCAGGATGAAACTTGAGATTTCCAAAATAAGACGAAGTATCATTGTCAGATAAAATAATAATGGTTGCATATTTACACAAAACTTTATGCTTTTCAAATTACTTCATTCAGTATCTCATTAGCTGATATTAATTCCATCTTGAGGAAATTGAGATCTAGAAAAGTTTATTGAGTTGCCTAAGACATACACCTAATTTGTGACAGATCTTGGACTGGAATCCAAGTTTATTTTATTCCTAGATTATTGGGCTTTCTAACATATAACATGACATAAGAATTTATAATAATTAAAAACTAATACAGCCATTTAAAAATGATTTCACTGCAAAAAATGTCTTTATGAAATAAAGTTTAAAACAAAAGAAGCATTCATTATGTTATCTTTCTCTGCACATAATTGGGGATTCTGATAGTAGTTAGGAAAGCTTGAAGGAAAACCAATTACTTTATTGGAGAAAATAGTTTAGACTTCAGAAGTGACAATAAATGTACATTTAATAAAGAATGGAAGGAAACTAAATTAGAAGAAAGTCTCAGGGAAATATTTAAATCCTCATAAAAAAGCAGTATTACTTGATCTTTGTGGCTGTAGATCTTAAAATGTTTTTCTATAAATGAGAAATCTTAAATTAAATTTTCACAACTTCTCTTATTCTGGATTCTATTTTTTAATTTTATTAGTTCTAATCTTAGAGTCTCTTGGTGATGGATTATAACTTAACATCACAGAGATGACTAACAGTTAAGTTTAGATGTTCATTAAACAAATGAACATTAGTATAATAAAATAAGTGTCTAAAAGTGAGGCAATTTAAGATAATAGTGTCCAAAGGATTAAGTATATTTGTTCAACATTTGGTTGTTTCTATGGTGAGCACGGAAATAATAGTATGGAGTTTGTAATTTGGAGGCAAGTAATTTGAAGGAAAGATGTCTGAGCTACTGGAAGTAGGCCATATGTATATTAATTTCCTTCATCTAATTTACTTATCGCTAACTGAATTTCCCTTCTTTGGAAATGATTCCATGCACTGGGGATAAGCAACAAATTTATATATTTATTTCAGAGTGGGAAAAGGTGCTAATAATGCTCGTCTTAATCATTATTTTTAATTTTAGGAATTATATAATCAGTGGCAGAAAAGTGGCCAATTTTTTCTGGATTCCATGGCACACAATATAACTTGGGATCCCACAGGTAAGAAAATATCATTAAGTGAAACATGATATTTTGCCTAGTTATGAGAAGAGATTTGGTAACATTTCAACTTGAGAAATTTTCTGATATTCTGAATAACAGATCTTTGATTCAGAAAAATGCAACATAGCTTGTATTTCCATTTATGTTCTATAAATTGATATGTAATTATTTAGAGAGATCATAAAAAGTATTATCATTATTTTAATTACTATGGAATTGTAGAAAGGATAGGCCAGTGACCCATCACGTTTCATTGTGTTGACTGTAACAATGCTTTTAAATCAGATGATACTTAAACTCTTAATTTAAACTCTTTATTAAAAAGGGATGAACATCTTTTAAAAGTATATTTGATGATGGATTTCAACCTATGTGCACTAACTATTGGTAATCTTCTTAATCTTAGTTTATTTAACCTTCAGAATTAAAAAATACTTTTCTTTTTGTAATTTGTAAGGAGATTGATAATCCTATGTTTGCTTTTAGAATATACAATAATTTGATAAATATACTATTCTGTAAACATGTTAAAAGTACAGAGGATGCTGAAAAGTACTGAGGTGAGAAAAAGTTAAGAACAATAATATAGAATAAATATAGAAAGTACGATTATACCAAGTTGAGGAAGCCTTTGAATTCGAACTTTTATTTGTTAGGCAGTAGTGAGCAACTGAAGGTTTTTGAGCAGGTGAGAAATATATGTAAGTCTATGAATTAGGTGCATTAGTGGGACAGCAGTACGAAGGATGGTTTGGATGGGAGGGAGAAAAGAGGCAGGATAGTATATTAGTAAGTTAACTATTGTAATTCAGGTAGACAATAATGAAAATTCTAGAGTAGCAATAGTGGAAATAGAAGTATAGAATGAATGTGAGGGATAATTAATGTATTGTAGAATTAACAAAACTTGGAAATTTATTGGATATGAGTTAAGGGAAGAATTAAAGATAACATCAAGATTTCAAACATAGAATATAAAATGTGGTGTTCCTTAAAGAATATAAAATAAAATGGAGGAACAGAAATAGAAGGAAAGCTACTAGATAAGTTTTTTGTTTATTTCAGGTACCAGTGGAATATCCATGGAAAAATATTGGTATTTGATAATATGCATGTCTAGAGCTTGGGCTTACTGGTTATGGCTAGAGATTTAGTTTAAAATTGTTTTAGTTATTATGAAACCAAGTTCTCATCATTGCTGTCACAGTTGCTGTAATCTTGCCTGAAGGTTTTTAGTGCTTCAAACTTTTACTCATTATCTGCTCCAGTTTTCAATGTGAAATTATACGGTGTGAAAGATGTCTACATCTTTCTAAGATTATTACTAATTTTGGTTAAAGAAAGTAAAAACTACATTACTTTGAGACTCAAGCAGATCACTAACTTCTATTCTAGTTCTACTTTAGCCTTTACTAGTCTACACTAAACATATTTTAATAGAAATATAAAAACATTCTCTACCTTATCCTAAATCTTCTTAGTCTCAGCAAAATTTAAAAACATCACCCTACCCAACTCTCCCAAGAAGACAATTTTAATTATTCTGCTTTCTTGAAAATCAGTTCAAATCAGTACTTACTATGTGCTAAGCCTTGTTAACTCAAAGAAAGACCAAAAAGTAATCTCTTCTCTCAAGGAACTCATAGTTTAGTGGAAAGACAATATGCTAACAACTATGTACACATAAGATATTTTCAGCAAAGGGATGGGGGGTTAGCCTTAATGAGGCTCACAAAAGAGTATTATATATATGGCATTATTATATTATTCATTAAGAAGCTCAATGGTGGGAATAAGTGTAAGAATACTTAGAAAGTAGGAAGGGGCCAGGTAGTGAAGGACTTAAAACACCAGAGTATTTTATTATTGATCTGATCCTTGAGGTAATAGGAATTCATTGAGGGAGAGGATGACATGGTCAGACCTGTGTTTTAGGAAGATAATTTTGGTTACTGAGTGGAAGATGTATTGGAGAGAGGAGAAGGAAGAGAGGGAGAGATATTATCTAGGTATGAAGTAATGAAAGCCTTTCCTTGGGTTATGGGAGTGTCAGAATAAAGAAGGATCATATAGGAGAGGTATTATAAAGGTAAAAATGACAGGCCATGTTAATTAATTGGAGATGAGGATGAAGTGAGAAAATGAGCATGATATTTAGGTTGTAAAATGTGAATAACCAGGAGAATGATGGTGTCCACAATAGTAATAGGAAAGTTATGAAGTAGGGAGGTTTCTTGGCAAAAGATAAATAAGTTCAGTTATACATAGATTGAGTTTAAGACATCTACAAATCATCTAATTCAAGAAGTCCAATAGGAAGTTGGAAACATGAATCTGTAAATTGGGAGAAAGTAAGAGTAGATGTAATTGTCATTATCACAGAGATAATTGAATTCATGTTTTCTGATGAGAACATCCAGTGAAATACTATATAAGGAGAAGAGAAAAGTGCCCAAACCCTGGAGAATATCTATTGTTATAGGATATGACCTAAATAGAAGTTCAGCAAAGAAGACTGAGAAGGAGCACTCTAATGAGGGAAACCAGGGGAGGAAACAGGAAACAAAAACCTAAGGAAAAAAGAATATAAGGGAAAGAAGAGTGATTGATTTGGTCAAAGGTTACAAGTAGTCAAAAAGGATAAAGATTGAGAAAAGGCCATTAGAGTTGACAATTAATTGGTAACTGGAGATAGTTCAGTGAAGACTGAAATTGGAAGCCAGAATGCAGATATCAGAAGAAAATAATAGGAAAGGAAGTAAGACACTAACTGTAGATTGCCTTCTAAAGATGCTTAGTCATGAAAGGGAGGAGGGACATAGACTGCTAGCAGGAATGAACATTTTGAGGTTGGGGGGAACATAGGCATGTTTATAGTCAGTAGGGAAACATCCAGTAGATAAGGAGTGATTTGAAGGTTAATGAGAGAGTAGGGGTTATAGAGGGACCAGTCTTCTGGAAAAAACTAGATGGAATGGGATCATTTTTGCATGTAGAGTGGTTTTCCATGTGAGTCAGTAGTGAAGGCGATAGTGGTAAAAGTTATCTGCATGGTATAAAATGAGAAAGAGAAGAGAGAGTGTAGTGTGGAAGGAGGGAAAACCATGGAACATTTTATAAAATATATATAATGTTGTATAGAGAAAAAATAAATTATGCCTTATATCATTTTAGGTAGTCGTCTTTTAACTGGTTCTAGCTGTTTGCAACTTTGGTCAAATATTAACTCAGAAAAGCAGTGTGAAGATGAAAATTCTGAAAAAACAGATCTTAATTTTGGGGATTGGCGATGTATCTGGCACTGTAGGTAAGTAGCAAATATGCAAATAAAATCAGTTTTTAAATTATTTTAACATCATAAATTTATAGAATTATAATTACAAGAGGTATCAAGTATTATTTATTTTCTAGAAAGGAAAATTGAAAACCAGAGGGGTTATGACTTGACTAAGGTCATAAAAGTAGTCAGAGTCAAAAGCTTTTCATAAATGAAGGGCAAACAGCAGCAGCAACAGTCTGAAGTAGGATTTGAACTCAGGACATCATTTGACTCCAGATGCAATGCTTTTTTTTTTCACTTTACCACACTATATTTGAAAATGTTTGATAACTCTTCCTTAATGTGTATATAATAATGTATATGATAACGTTACCTTCTTTAGTGTTAAATGGAAAAGGATTGTCTATTTTCTATCTTAGATGGATAGGGCAGGGTGAGAGTGGAGAAAGGAGGAGAAGTTGAGTAGATATGTAAAGCACAGCATACATAAGGAGATAAAATAATAGTAGGAAATGTGCTAGATCTTGATATAAAAGAATATTATGTCTCAAAAAAGTGTCAAAGAAGATTTTTTTTATCATACTTATAACCAGGATTATACCAGATCAGTCAAAACCCATTAGGTAATTTAGCTTGGAAAATACTGCTATTATTGGTCAAAACTACTTGATGTTGGAAAAGATTTATAAAATTCTAGAAGTCTAGTCACCAACAGCCCTATTTTTGAAATTTCAGCTTTTGTGGGGGGAGAAACCTATACTGTGGTCTACTTCTTAGAATCTAGCATTTAAAAGGGATGACTAGAAGCAAGTCTCACTATATTCGGGTGAGATGACATAGAAAATATTTTGTTCATTTCTGTAAATGCTTATTTTATGTTTTAAAATAAATTCCACTATTCTGTATATTATATATGTATGTAATTATATGCATATATATGTATTTATCTTTACATATATATTATACACATAAAAATTGGATCTCTGTCCTTAAAATTTCCATCTTTAAAGCAATAATTCTTTATGTATTTTGTATTACAAATGTAGGATTACTGTAAAAATTTAAATTTTAAATAATCTTAGGTATTAACTTATTTGATACCTCATTTTCTAAATCTAGAAGTTTTTTTATTGACTTATGTTTATAAAATGTTTATTTTATGAGAGAATATAGAAGTGAATTTTATATGAGAACAATATATGTTTGGGCATGGGAGTTTGAATTTTTCATCAGTAATTGAAATAGATTGCTCCAGTATAATAGAGAAACATAGTATTGAATGTTTTTTTAATTTTATTCTTGAAATGGTCAGAGTGATGATGATAGTTGTTTGTATATTTTATAGAACTGCTTCTCAAGTTCATCTAATGAGATTTTCACCTGATGGAGAATTTTTTGCTACTGCTGGAAAGGTAAATATTAACACTTCTGATAGTATGTTGTTTTAATTTTATTTTACTTAAGTAACTAAATGCTACTAAATTTAAGTAACTAAAGTGCTACCACTACTTGTTCATTATTGGAAATTTAAGAAGAAAACGAAAATATCTTAAAAGTACAATAATTGTATCCAGGTGTAAATACTTATAAATACTACATATAAATATAAATAAAACTTGGATCCTGAGTTTGATATAGGTATCAAATATTGATTCAGATATATATATATATATATATATATATATACACATACATATATATATTATTATTATTATTTTTGCTTCTGATTGTTATTTAGTTGCATGGAAAATTATATAAATATTAATATACATTTTACATAATTTTATCAACTTCATATAACTTTGTTCCCATGAATGAATAATGCTTTATTATGTCAGAAGAATGAATAGGAGAAAAATCCTTTATTTTATGTTGTACAGTGGAAAGAGCAGTTAACATGGAGAAAAAAGACATGATTTAAATTCTGACCTCACTGTTTATTAGCCAGGGGACCCCTGATCTCTTATAATCTCTTGACTTGCCACCTCTCCTTCTGCCTTTCTTTACCAAAGCCTCACTGTGACCTACAATCTCATGTAATTTAGTTCTCTTCCAGATCACCACCCTTGCACTAGTCATACTGTCATTTATGAAGTACTACAACTCTGTCCTGTCCTCTTGAGTTACTAGTCCCCTTATATTGCCCGTTATGCCTTATATAGCTTTCATTTTGTATCACTTCCATTATCTGCTGCCTTTGCAGCACACATTTGCTTTGACTAGGTTCACTTTAATTTTTCTTAAAACTTTGATTGGGTCCTCAATGTTGCTAGACAATAGTAATATTATCAATAATATTACTATTGTCAACTTATTACATTTTACAGAAAAATAAAATTTGGCAATTTTCTTTGAATTCCTTCTTCTGTATCTCATATCACTTAAATACCTTCTGGCAGCCAAATTGCCCAGTGAATAGAGCACTAGGCCAGGAGTCAGGAAGACTCATTTTCTTGAGTTCTGGCCTCAGATAATTACTAGCTGGGTGACCTTGGGCAAGTCATTTAAACCCTGTTTGCCTCAGTTTCCTCATCCTTAAAAAGGAAATGACAAAACATTTCAGGATCTCTGCCAAGAAAATTTCACTTACACTTTACTCCCATCACATTCTCTTTAGTCCAATGATCCTGGCTTCCTGGATATTTCATGAACAAAACACTTCTCTAAACTCCATATATTTTCTATGTTATTCCCCATGCTTTTTATGCTTTCCCTCCCTAGCTCACCTGCTGACTTCCCTGTCTTCCTTTAAGACCCAACTAAAATTCCATCTTCAATGAGAAGCCTTTTTCAACCCCTCGTAATTCTAATTTTATTCTATATATAGCTTGTTTGTACATATATTTGCTTATTGTTTTCCCTACTAGATTGTGAGCTCCTTAAAGTCAGGAGTCATCTTTTATCTCTTTGTATCTTTAAACCCTTAGTACAGGGCCTGGTCAATAGTAAATGCTTAATAAATGTTTATTTACTGTCTGATTGGCAAGCCATTTAATCTCTTTGGGCTTCAGTTTTTCTCATTTGTAAAATGGGGATGAAATATTTACCTTTTAGAATTGTTGTGAGAAACAAATGAGGCCACTTTTTAAGTATATAAACTGCAGACAGTTTCCATTCTATATCAATAGAAGGAGTTTTGTTTCCTGCAGTGGAATTTCTTATACAGATACAATCTCAGGTCTAGTCCCAAAAGAGCAAATAAAAGTGCTCCTAAATCATAAAGCATATTATTAAACTACATTTATTACTTAGGTATCCTGTTAGTATTCATGCCATTAGCCATTATTTTTGGACTATTTTTTTTTAAAGACTTACGAACCATCCTTTTAAGAAAATTTTAAAACTGATGGGAAACAGCATCTTAATATGACAAAAGCATTTCAAAATGTAAAGCTTTATTAGAAAATCTTATTTTAGTTCTTTACCAATAAAGTTGATCCTTGTTTTGATTCTTTTCTAAAATGAATGAACCTTTTCTTTTTTGGTTGTTGGGCTTTTTTTTTTTTTTTTTTTTTTCTCTCTTTAGGATGACTGTCTTTTGAAAGTGTGGTATAATACAGACAGCTGGCGGTCCACAGTTACCTCTCAAGATAAAGGTCTAGAAAAACAAACACAAGGAGAAGTTGACTTTTCATTTGTTTACCTGGCACATCCTAGAGCTGTTAATGGATTTTCCTGGCGGAAGACCAGCAAATATATGCCTAGGTCAGTGATTAGTTTTTCAATGGTATGAAGACATTGTGAACAATGATTTCTTTGCTTACTTTTAGAGATTCTATTAAGTATAGAACTTCAGAGGCTGAGAAGATTTGAGTGCTCAAATAAATAGTGGAGCTAATAATATCATTGACTAGATATTATATCAAGATTTATGACCCAATGAAAGGTTATTCTTTTTTTGTTGACTTGTTAAAGAGAGAGTTTCTTTGACTGAAATTAATGCTTTCTCGAGAAATCTAGAATATAAATTCACTATAGCTACATGATCGCCACTCTTGATCAGCTGTCAGCAACCATTTTTCTTGATTTGTTTGTTACTCCTCAATTGGTGAGACATAAGTAGTATTAGTAGTTGAGTTTTAAGATTTGATAGAACAAATATGACTTATATAAAAGACTATGATGTAAAGCTTTTTGATTTTTTGTAATTTCTTAGGTATACTCTTCATATTTTCATGCTTTATTCAACTAATCATTTAATTATTCATCAATTAATCATTCTACACTTTTATCTGTATATTAGGTTTAATGTGGACTCTTCAATTTTGTTTTTATATTTTTTATTTAATAATATGAATCAAGTTAAATATTTTTATGTACTAATTGTCTTATAATTTCTTGGGTATCAGAATAAAAATTTCAAAAATTAAGTAGTTTTTCTTTAGGATATATAGTAATACTGACACATTGTTAAAACAACTGCTACAGTTTTTTTCTTTGTCTTCTGAGAGATGTAATTATATTTCTTTCCTATTTTCTGTTTATATTTTTCTTAAT
Source organism: Sarcophilus harrisii (assembly GCF_902635505.1). Classification (NCBI taxonomy): domain Eukaryota; kingdom Metazoa; phylum Chordata; class Mammalia; order Dasyuromorphia; family Dasyuridae; genus Sarcophilus; species Sarcophilus harrisii. Next base: position 238,855,164 of record NC_045426.1, read on the forward strand.
CCCTAGATTGCTCCCCTATATATATTTTCCCCCCATTTGGCTTTGTGTCATAAAATAAAACATTCATAATCACCAAGTAACATTTTAGATTATTACTATAATAGAACTACAGTTCTTTTATTTTAAATCATTCAAACTGACATTTATACATCTTTTTTTTCAAATACATGAATTGAAATAAAAGTGAGTGGGTTTTAATCCTTTTGGCTAATGCTATTTTATTAAGAATAAAAATAAACTATATTTATTGTAAAAATCAAGAAAATTGTTCAGAAAATCTATCAAAGAAATATATTTAATCCCCAAGCTATCTTTTATTTTCTGTTGTTATCTGTAGATCTCAAGGTCTTTCTTGGGATTAGGTCTTTGCCTGGCCTAAAATAAAGGTAAATAAAATTAGCAGAAATTGCTGTGACAACCTCTCTGAATGTTTCAAGAATCATATACTTGTTGTGTCTCAGTTATTCTAAATTTTATGGATCTCTAGGATATAGAATGTTTGCCTACTATTTGATTTTCTACTTTGTTTTCCTATTGCACATCTACTGATAGCTAGTTTGTATGAATTTTGGGCCACTTATTTTCTTCTTTTCTTCAATATAGTCGAGATATTTTTAAAATGCTTAGCACAGTGTTTGTCACATGGTTGTTGCTTAGTAAGTTCCTCCTTTTTCTTCTTCCTCCATTCCTATTTCAACCATTTTCATATGAGACTGAGTTTCATTCAAGGCAGCATTAGTGATTATGGCATGCTACGAAACTGTTTTAGAAATCATAGTAGTTGCTGAATTAAAAATTCTAGAGACAAATACAATGGTATAAAAAGCTGTTGCATTGAATCAGAGGTTTCTTATATAATCAAGGTTGTAATCTTTTGAACACATTAAATATTTACTATAAACTTTTCTTCATTGATACTTTTAAGTTGAACATATATTTAAGCAATAATAGATAATTTCCATGCTAATTTTCTGCATCAGATATGTATTTTCAATATTGCTTTTTTTCCACAGAGCTTCTGTATGTAATGTATTGTTGACTTGCTGCAAAGATAATGTGTGTCGTTTATGGGTAGAGACTTTTTTACCGAATGATAGTCTCTTATATGAAGGAAACTACAACCATTGGAATGATTCAGTTAATTTAACAAATAACTTCAAGAGAAATGCTTCCAGTAAGGAAAGAGTTCAAAATGCTTTGGAAGTGAGTGCTGTGGTTTAGATGTCTCATTTTAACTACAAGATTTGGGAGTGATTTTAATAACATGTCTTTTAAATCATGGAATCAAGTTTTGGCAATTGTGGTCATCCACCTTGAATTCTTTGTTTCTTAGATGACTGAATTGTCTGACAGTAATCTTAATTTAAATTCAAGTAGATTTAACTTAGCTAGGTGAAATTATAGTCATCTAAATATAAAAAAACCAAGACTCAGGAAAAAAAAGTATTATTACAAAATTTTTGAAGTATTATGAGATTTTTTCAATGAAAAAAATAACAATTTTAAAAATACCAGATGACTTAAGAAATGGAAATAAGTTTTATTTATTTGAAAAAAATAAATGCAATCTGAGCAAGAGAACTGAAGTTGCCATAGAATATAGTTTCTAGCTTTTTTCTTAACCTAAAACTTTGAGGTTATGTAATTTAATAAATAAGAGAAATAGTGTTGGAATTGATTTCACTTGAGGAGAAAAGTTTTGTTCTTGAGCATTATTAGTCAGTTGTCAATATATTTGTACTTCTTAAAACAGACATATTAAGTAAAACATAGTTAATGAGAATAAGGACATTCTAAAATATTTTTTCCATGTAGGTCAACCTGAGGCATTTTCGTAGAGGACGAAGAAGATCACTTGGACTTGTAGCACATACTGGCTACCTACCACATCAGCAGAATCCTCATCAGGTCCATAGGAATACCCCTCTGCAAGCCAATGCTCTTTGTCACTTTCATATTGCAGCCAGCATCAATCCAGCCACAGGTAATAACTCTAGATTCCCCCCAAAAAGTTTTATGTAGAGTAGTATTATGAAACTCTTTTTAGTACCTAATCCATGCATGTTATTACTTTTGTATTTTATAGGTAACAAAATATGAAATGTGGGTACCAAATACAGTGGAAAAAGTATTTGATTTAGAGCAAGAAGAACTGGTTTCCAATTTGACATTGGGCATATCCTATAACCCTTCCGAGTCTCATTTTTCTTTGTATTTAAAATGGAGGGGTTTGAATTAGATGGCTATTAAGATTTCTTACAGATCTATGATCCTGTGATTTTATGATATAGAGTTGGAAGGAAATTAAGAGATAGTTCAATCTGCTTTATTTTGGGGATGAAGAAACCCAGATCTTGATTAAATGATTCACCTGATATCTTGCAAGTCGTAGGTAGGTAGTAGAACTGAGATTCAATTAAAACTATTCTGAGATACTACCTCATACTTATTAAATTGACTAATAGGACAGAAAAGGAAAATGACACATGGTAGAGGGTATGTGGGAAATATGAGACATTAATGCATTTTTGGTGGAGTTGTGAACTATTTCAACCATTGTATAGAGCAATTTGTATGCTTCCTAAGGGTAGAGACTTTTTTTATATATACTAAATATTAATAGTCTCTCATATGAAGGAAACTACAATCTTTGGATTAATTCAGTTAATTTAACAAATAACTTTAAGTGGCTGCAAGACCATTACTAGTCTGTATGTATCATATATATTAGTATCTGAATACAAATTGAAACATACTTTCTTTTACTTTATTTTTCTTGAAGGTTACTTCCCCCCCATGAGGGAATTGTGTTTTCTTTTACAACATGACTATTATGGAAATATTTTGCATGACCACACAAGAATAATCTATATCAAATTACTTTCCTTCTCAATTTGGGAAGAGAAGGGGAAAAGAATATTAAAGATTGTTTTTACATGTAATTGGGAAAAAGGAAAAAACTAAATAAAAAATATTTCTCCAAGAAAAAAAAAATCTCAGAATCTAGGAAGTTGTTGATGTCTACAGCACAGATTGGTACATAAATTTATAATTTTAAGGGATTTTAGAGGTCATTGAGTCCAGTTCTTTCAGTTTAGATGACAAGACTTCAGAGTTTCAGTGATTTGATCATGGTCATACTAAGCTGTATGAGATAAGATTTGAATCCAGTTCTCCTTAATCCAAGTCCAGAGGTTTATCCTAAATTCATGTGAGCTAATGAAAACTTTGGAATATACCTCTAGTTAGGAGATAGGATAAAGATGACTAACCAGCACAGGAATTAATGAAGCGGTAGTCAGATAGATAGGAGATCCAACAGAGAACAGTGTCATGAAATCCTAGATAGGAGATAATATATAGACAGAGTAGTAGACAGCATAAATGCTGTATAGAGGCCAAGAAGTATGATTATTGAGTAACAGCCATCAGATATGACAAAGATCACTAATAACTTTGGAGAAGGCAGTTTAGATGAGCATTTATTGCTATTGGACCTTATTTCTTACAATTGAAGAGTGAATGACAGGAGAGGAAGTAGAATGAATGAGCTTTTCCCAAAGTTTTGATTAGAATTAAGTGATGATAGTGTCATGTGAATTTTTTTTTAAGGATGATTTTTCCATTTAACCATAAGTTCTTCTGTCTTTGATTTCTTTCATAGTGAGGTTAATATGATTCAATTTCTCCATTAATGTTTCCATTGATTTGACAGGGAGCTCACAAATAATTACCAGTACCTAAGTTAAAGTGAATCTCAGATCCTTTATTTCCATATCCAGCTTCTGCCATGGGTACAGCATCAGAAGAACATGATCACAAGTTTGCCAACATGAAGTTATTCATTATCATGTGCTTAGTTTACTGTTGGCGAGATTTTGATGCTTTAGTGAGATGATTCCTCAAAAAGTAGGCATATTAGAAGTTATTGAAAGCAATCTCCTCATTTTACAAATGAAGAAACTGCAGCTCAGTATTCAAGTGATTTGTCGAATTGTAAATGGCAAAGTTGAGATTTGAATCTAGGTTTTCTAAATTTTTTTCTGTTGTATAACATAACAGCATCCAGAATCTATGTTCTGCTACCATAATTTTTAAGATCCCAGAGTGTCCTGTATACCAAGATGTGTCAGTAGAGTAAAAAGAACTTTATGGAAGAATCAGCTCTTTATTGATTAAAAAATTATCTTTGTACATTAATGGAGGAACTGAATCATATTAAACCTTGCCATGAAGGAAATCATAGCTACAAAGTGGTCTGTGTGTAGATAATATTTATTTTAAACCTTTGACTAGTCTTTCTATGATAAACAGTGACAAAAATATGAAGCTCACATGTTACATGATCAGGTAGAACATAATTGATTTTTTTGTCATTTTTGCTTTGTAGACATTCCGTTACTTCCTTCTATTACATCTCTCAGCCTTGGTGAAAATGAAGAAAAGAGTGGGCCTTTTGTTGTACACTGGCTTAACAATAAAGAATTGCATTTTACTTTATCAATGGAAGTCTTTTTACAGCAGCTTCGAAAGAGTTTTGAACAGCCACCTTCAGAAGCTAGTATGGAAGAATCTAATCAAGTTAATGGAAAATCTGATGAAGGTAATGGCTTAAGGAAAATAAGGAATACCTATAATAGTTTGATTCAGTTAAGTTTTTCTTTAGCACATGTATGCATTTTTATATCATAAGGAATAAGTAATGATATATTTAAATGCTTAGTATGTCAAGGTATTATATATGGTACTATGTGGAATATAAAGAACTAGAAGATGGATTTTGCCCTCAAGAAAACAAACTAGAATTTTCATCTATATAACCAAATTTCCCATTTTTCCCCACCCCTACTCTTCCAAATAGTATCTTCCGATGTCTTTATAAAATCTACTTTAAGGCTCAGCCACCAGCCTGAAACTGCTTTATCCAAGATTAATCAGTGTGTACTTGGCTTCTTTCATTCCTCATCTTTCTGACTGATTAGAGTATTGTTGACTATTCTCTCCCTCTTCCTGTATCCTAGTTTCTTCTTTTTGCTTCTTTGTCACTATTTCCTGCTGCTCTGACCAGACCATTTTCAGTTTCCTTTGATGGATTATTAATCCTTGCCCACAGTTGTGGACATTCCCCAAGGTTTTGAACTGGAAGCTCTCTCTCTTTTTTTCTATTTACCCTTTCTTGGTGATTTCAACTTCCAAGTTGCTACCTCTGATGATTTTCAATTCTCAATTTTATATGTCTTGTCCTAATCACTTTTTTTTCCTTTTTTTTTTTTGGTGAGGCAATTGGAGTTAAGGACTTGCCCAGGATCAAACTGGTAGAAAGTGTGAAGTGTCTGAGATTGGATTTGAGCTCAGGTCCTCTTGATTTCAGGGCCTATCCATGTCCTACTCACTCTTGAACTCATTTCACATCAGTACTATTTATCTCTACTTAGATATACAGTCTATTTCCATTTAGGTGCTAAATCTTCTTAAACCTGTTTGATTATCTCACTGCAATCAGTCAGCATTTATCAAGTGCTTCCTGTGTGTTAGGCATTAGCGGTACAAATAAAAAGAGTGAAATGATTCCTATTCTCAAGGAGCTTATGTACTAAGGGAAGAAATAATAAGCACACATATAGGTGAATACAAAATAAATATAAAGAGAATTGACATAAACAAATATAAGGCTGGGAGGTCACTACCACTTGTAGTGGGGGGGCGGGGGGGGGGGGGTGGATCCGGAAAAGCCTCTTTTGGAAGGTGGTTTTTGAGCTGGTTTTTGAGGTGGTTTTGAGGAGTTTTTGTCTGTGCTCTCCAGCCCTCCAATCAGAAGAGAGAGCCAGCTAAGGAAGCCTAGAGAATGTTAAGTTTCAAAAAACATATCATTCTGCATGCTGATAAGATTTCAGATGATCAGCTTTTTTTAGGCATGCTAGATATTCCTGGAGAGGAAACCTAGCAGGACTGCTGATACAAAATGAATTAGAATGAACTGTCATCCTACTTTTCCTCTGCTTTATAGAATCCTTAGCTTTCTTCAAGGATTAGTTCGGGTGCTGCCTCCTATAAGAAATCTTTAATTAATTTAATTAATTAATTAAATCTTTAATTAATCCTTCCCTCTTCTCAAATCATTTTTTATTATTTGTCTGACAAATTATATCCTACAGGAAGGTGTAAATTCCTTGAGGACAAATGTTATTTTTCAAATTTGTCTTTCCATCCTTAGCATCTAGCACAATATATTTCTTGACTTAAATTATATTAAAGTTTTTATTAAAGTTTTAAAATTATGTATGTGATGACAGATTCAGAAACTGTGGTACCTCTGGCCCTAAATTATACTCGCAAATATAATTATATATAACAATAATTGTAATAATATAATCATAACACATAGTATTATATGCAATATATTAATCATAGCATATTATAATAATTTATAGTGATGTGTGTAATGTCCTGGTTTGCTTTCTGGAGGTCTTGGGACTAGCCTTCATTTCAGCAGAGCAATCACCATGAGAATAGCCAGGGATAAAGTCCAACTTCTTTATTATCTCCTTCACAGTCTGTCTCCTTCACTTGGCGCCTGGCTAGCTTTCTGGAGGGCCTTCAGACAGGACTTGGTCTCAGTGGAGAAATGAAGGAGGACAGGCCAGCCACCAGGATGGTGGTCCTTGTTGGCTCTTATATACTCTATTATAAGTACATCATTGTAGGTGTCAATCTTGTAAAACTATATTAAGTACTAAGTACATGTAAAACTAGATAACCATTGTCTTATCAGTTCCACAGAGTTAACATCTTGTTGTAGGACTAAATCAATCATACTGAGCCTTAAGTAAATTTCTCCAAAGTTCCTGCCCTTTACAGATGTGATATAATAATACATTAATAATTTTAAAATGCTCTTAACTGCTTGCTCAGGTTTAGAAAAATCATAACAAGATACATCTACAACATTGGACTAGAAACTTTTCTTAAATGTTTGCTACATTGAGAAATATGTTGATTTTGAGTTTTAAAAACTGATGTTTTTTGGTTGCAAAGAATAGATGAAATATTAATTATAATTGTAGAACACAAGCACTAGCAACATTAATTTAGTAGAATATCAAGATTTCATTTGGTGAATATAACAACTGAAATGAGATTAAGCATGGAATCACTTTTGTGATTGTCCTAATATCTGAAAAGGCTGCAGATTTCATGTTGATATCCTTTCTTGGAAGGCTAGGTTTATATTAGGACTAGTGTTAATAAATATAATTTTAAAAACTTATGACTATATAAATATAATAATAAGATTATTAAAATAAAACTTTACAGTATTTTACAAGGATAGTCTTTAAAGTACTGTACATATTCCTAAAGTAAGTTTCCTTTTTAAAATTCATTTATGAAACTTAGATACTAATTTAAACTTTATTGCCTTTCTCGTAATTCTTATTAAATTTGTAACATAATTGCATTTACTTAATTCATTAATACTTTTTTCTACCAGAAACAGATGATGCTGCTGATGATCTGAAAGCAATTCCTGAAAAAAGAGAGTTGAGTAGTGAAAAAAATATACTCAATTCAAGCTGTATACCCTTACCATCTGCTATTATTGATCATCAGATTGAAGTGCTTCTGTCTGAATGGAGTAAGAATGCAGACATGCTTTTCAGTATTCATCCAGTGGACGGTTCTTTGCTGATATGGCATGTGGATTGGCTGGATGAATATCAGCCTGGTATGTTTCGCCAGGTGCAGGTACGGTTATTATGTCAGCTGGTGTACTACTATTTTTTAAAAAAATATACTTGCTTAATTGTAATTCAGTTTTTTATATCTTTATACAATATACATATTGTAATGCATATATATATATATTTTTTTTAAATCTAGGTGTCATTTGTTTCCAGAATTCCAGTAGCTTTTCCTACGGGTGATGCAAATTCTCTCTGCAGAAGCATAGTCATGTATGCTTGTACCAAGAATGTTGACTTGGCTATTCAGCAAGGCAAACAAAAACCCTCTGGTCTCACACGTTCCACATCAATGCTCATCTCTTCTGGTCACAGTAAATCAACTAATAGTTTAAAATTAAGTATCTTCACTCCTAATGTCATGATGATTTCAAAGCATGCAGATGGATCCTTGAATCAGTGGTTAGTCAGCTTTGCAGAAGAATCTGCCTTTTCTACAGTGCTCAGTATTTCCCATAAATCTAGATATTGTGGTCATCGCTTTCATCTTAATGATTTAGCTTGCCATTCAGTATTACCATTGCTACTAACAACATCCCATCACAATGCATTGAGGACACCAGACATTGACAATCTGAAACAGCCTTATGATGCTTTAAACTCTGAGGAAATTTCATTAGGAAAGCCTAGTAGAAGTACTGTAGATGTAACATTCCAGGATCCAAATGCAGTTTATAGTGAACTTATTCTTTGGAGGGTTGATCCAGTTGGGCCATTGTCTTTTTCTGGAGGTGTTTCAGAACTTGCAAGGATTAATTCTCTTCATGTTTCGGCCTTTTCCAATGTGGCATGGCTACCTACCCTCATACCTAGTTATTGTCTAGGTAAGCATCATGTTTTCTTTTTTATTCAAGATAAGAATCTAAACACTATCCTTTATTGCTAAATTTAAAATGTTCATCAATCTTTTTAGGTGCTTATTGCAACTCTCCTAGTGCTTGCTTTGTGGCAAGTGATGGGCAATATTTGAGATTGTATGAAGCTGTCACTGATGCCAAAAAACTTTTATATGAACTATCCAACCCTGAAATTTCTGTAAGTGAAAGCTTTCTCTATAAATCCTGTAAAACCTGTGTTACTTTTAATCTGAATTTATTAATCACACAAAATATTGATTAAATTTTTGATTTTTATGTAACTAATGCCTGGAACATAAGAGAAACTTAATACACTTTTTTGATTGATTAAAACGAAAGGAATGTTTATATGTAAGTTATATAAACCTGTTTAAATTTTTAATCTCAAATAATATATGTAGTATAAATTATTAGATAGAACATGCTTATTTTCAGGATTTGGTTTTGGTGTTTTGTTTTGATCCAGTTGTTGTTCTATTCAACCCAGAAATTCCTTTGTATTTATTTAGTATATATACTGTATTAACTTATCTAGGAACATATATCTCCTAATGCCTGACACATGTATGTGCTTAATAAATATTTCATTCATTGAGTAACTATTAATTTTTTTAGGATAACATTCATAAACTATCATAAAAATAATTGGATTGTCATAAATTGAAACTTTGATTATCTTTCCTATTCTTTTTACCTGTTCAGACCAACAATTTATCTGCATCTTGTAGTCTTAAAATTCCCTCTCAGACATTGAGAAATTAAGTAACTTGTCCAGTTTCATATAAACAGTATGGGAATTGAACATGGGAGTTGAATCCAAGTTTTCATGATTGCTTTCTTCTACTATTTTTGGCTGCCTTTAACATGGTGATAAAAGTAGTCTTTTATTACTAGCAAAGATGTATATAATTTTAACTTGTTTCCAAAGGCCTCATCATATTTCAGAATAACTTTTTACAAAGCATTGACTGACCACTGCAACTTTTACTTTATCATTGGAGTCAGGCTTATAATACTACTGGATTTGAAATTTTCTCTTAGTACAATTAATCATATCCTCAATTATTTGATTCCAATCTACATTGTAGTGCTTTCCAGCAAGGTGCATAGACTATAATCTTGGAAGGGACCTTAAATGGATTAGTTAGTTGGTTTTATATAAAATTAAAGAAAATGGGATTCTCAGGCTCTTCCCCCCCTCCCCCCCCACTAACAGAGTGCTCTTATAAATGTTGATAATTTTAATGACCTTTGTAACTGAGTTAAGAAAATATCTTTTTTTTTTTTAAACAGAAATATGTTGGTGAAGTGTTTAACATTGTAAGTCAACAATCAACAGCAAGACCAGGATGCATTATTGAGTTAGATCCTATTACTGAACTTGTAAGTTTACAGTTTATTCTGATTATAGACAGTTTAGGTAAATGATTTGCTTGGCAATTTATATTGTTATTTATTTGTTCACATTCAGCATGGCAGAAAAACACAGCTGCTTCATGTTTTTCAAGAAGACTTCATTTTGAATACCCTAGAGAAGAAAAGTCTGGGAAAGGGCAGCATTTTATCTGATTCTGGTAAAGAAAAAAATTTCATAAGTAAAATTATAAAGATATTTTAAATATCCTTTAAATCAATTTGTGGCTAATATGCATATGTGCATGTGTGTACATATATGTGTGTGTGTTTGCCCTACTGCATGCATATGTGGATATTTGGCCTTGTGCAAGTGAACATTTTTGTCAGTGACTTGTATGAAAGCAGAGATGCTGTGCTTTTCAAATTTGTAAGTAATATGAAAATGGAGAGGGATAATAGTCAACACAATTAATGATAAATGAAGAAGCAAAAAGAGTGACTGACAGCCCAAATCTAACAGAGATGTATTTTAATAGAGTTTAAGTTTAATATAAAATTATAATATAAAATATAAAATAAAATATATAACTAGATAACAGTTTGTATGGAAAAGATTTAAGAGTTTTACTTGACTTCATTCTTAATATAAATGAAGATTATTTTATGGTGACCAAAAACATTATTTTAGACGACCTTGAGAAAAACCTTCACTTGCCAGATTGCCATGCTTGCATCAATGAATCTGTCTACATCTGGAACATTCTGCTGAGTTAGGGGGTTATTAGAATTGGGAAGAACGTTGCTCAGAGAATGAAAACCAGGATGATGAGGGACAATGCACATAAAGATTGGTTGAAAGAACTAGAGATCTGTTTTAGCTTGAAGAGATAGAGGCTTAGAAATAACGTGATTCAGCTTTTTTCAAGATCTTCACAAGGTATCCTTGAAATAGAAGGATTAGATTTGTTTGAGCTAGTCCCAAGTCCCCTGAAGGACTGTGTGTGAAAGTTATAGAAAAACAAATGTGGGTTTGAATTAAATGAAATCAGTTATCATAGAAACTAAGGGATCTTGTTAATTCTGAAATTTTTTAAGGAAAATATGCTTAATGCTAGCTTATTAAATGTCTGTTTACATGGAACATTATGTAGATCAATTAGATAATGCAAAATTTGCTCTTTTTCCATATATAACATAAGGTTTTCCTCCAGAAGGTTAACCTTTATAAATTGATTGCCACAACAAGGAAACCAAAAGACTCACAAAAGCATTTTAGTAAATTTCTGAGGAAGTGCAAGCTTCATTTCATCTTACGTAATGGTGATCTGGAGATCATAACATTTCAGAAATCAATTAGATTAAAAATGATGAGACGGATTCCTTGAGAGCCCTCCTTAAATAGTAGAACATCAAGGAGGAAGTCCACCTTATATTCCAAGGTCTTGGAGTACTGAGGAGAATGGGAAGTGTTAAAGTAATTTTCTAAAGATCATTCATTCCAGGAAAGCAGCTGGGGAGGGAGTAGGAGAGGGGTGGAGAGAATGATGAAATGATCACAGCATTGAGTTAGAATGTAAACTGTTCTGTAAAATCTTAAGACAGAAGATATAAAAACATGAGCAGTGGCATCTTATTAAGTTTAAAAGAAGTAGTAGAGAAATCAGTTTAAAGAAAACAGTACAATATCCAGCTAAGCAAAGGGCATTTAATGATGAAAATGGAAGTACCACAAAGAAAAAAAAAATGGAATTTTTATTTTAATAGCTGTTTAATTCATCTAGTATAGTGGAACCACTATTTTTGGATTATAATTGAAGAGTCTTAGTGGCACTGAAGAGAATAAAGATGGAATTGTGTGTGTTATGTGTATATATATATATATATATATATATATATATATACATACACATATTCAATACACATATTTCTGTCTATAAAGTATATTCATTCTAAAGCAATACACTTGTAAAGACATTGAGGGACTAATATACAAAGAATCTGAAGGAAAAAGGCATCCAAAGGCATAGGAACAAAATCTTGGACCTAATTAATGCTGAAAAAATTTTACAATTTCACTACCTGCTAGCTAATATGTATAGCTATTTTTTTTTATTTTTTATTTTTTTTGGTAACAAAAAATCTTAACCTTGTATCCCTTTCTTATAACCCTTCCCTCACCCATTAACCTTGTTAAAGGTTAACCTTGTAACCCTTCCCTTGCCCATTGAGAAGGCAAGCAGTATGGTGTCTATCATACAAGTAAAGTCATATAAAAGATTTCCATATTGGCCATGTTGCAAAAAACAAAGAAAAACGGTGAAAAAAGTATGCTTAAATCTGCACTCAGAGTTTATCAGTTCTCATTCTGAACATAGATAGCATTTTTCATCATGTATCCTTTCGAGTTGTCATGGACCATTATAATCATCTGTGTAGCTAAGTCTTTTACAATTGATCATTATTAAAATATTTTGTTACTATCCACACAAAATCTATACTGTGATCCCTTTCACATCAGAGAGGTAAAGAGAGTAGTACCCTCACAATCTGGAAAATCTGTATAAATATTTTTGGCCCTCCCTTTGTATCAGAGAAGTCTTAGAGCTTTGTAGATTTCCTTCTCTTTTTTCTTGATATTATACAATATTATCTGTATATTTTATGTATTTCTGAGTTTATAAACTTTTTTTGTGTAGTCTGCTGACCTTCATGTGTCATCTGTAGCTTCTTATTTAATTTCTTATTCTGACTTATGTTATATCAAAGCTATGATAGGAAGGGATAATTGTACATGAATTAAAGCCATCCTTGATAATAGTATTAGTAGGAAATAAGCAGGCTTCAAAATTAATTGAGAGGTGTGGAGAATATAAAATTCTTTTGTGCTGGCTGTTTATTAACCACACAAAAAAAAGGCAACCTGATTTTGTAGAACAAAATGCTGCTAACACAGGTCTTTTTTATAATGTTATTTCCTACTCATATATCAAAATCATTTAAGATACCTTAGAAGATAGAGTAGTGAAAATTAGCTTGTTCTGTGACCCTCTTACACTAAACATCATTATTCTTGCTAAGGGTATTCAGGCATAATGGTGGGTTCAGGATAGAGTCCAGGTTAAGGATAGTAACGTTTTCCAAATGTCCATTTGCAGATGTCATGGTACTGATTGCAACAAGATCCAGAAAGTTTTAGGGACGCTTGAAAAACATCTCCAATCACTCATAAAGAGTTGACTTGTCTGTCCACAAAAGAAAGACTAAATGAATGAAAAGTCTCTTCCCTAGATTTAAGAATGCACTTGGATGGACACACCAAAAACTTTATCTAGTAATGTGCACATCTAAGATACATCTAGACAGTAAGTTAATTTCAAGATCAAAGAAAGAGGAGAGGGGGCTGGATTGATTTTAGGAAATTATTTTCTTTTACTGATTCCAATATTCTCAAAACAGCAAATTCCCAACTCTTCAATGTAACACAAGATTGTAGCACCACTGCCTCTGAGAAATTAGAGTATCACACAGAAGATGGTAGAGAAGTACATGGTGGATCTGAGTATGCATCAGTATACAAGCAAAAAAGTACTCTGGTAAAATATAGATATATAACAGGAAAAAAAGATGGACTGGCAAGAACTAGGGTTCACAAGGGAACATCCAGAATGCCTCACAGGTCCCCTTTAAATGAAGGAGGAAGCAAGTGAAGATTCTAAGCACATTGAATGGATCCCAAGTTGAACTTTTACAGAGAACATGGAAAACAATTGCATAGGATCTGCAAGCATGGATGAGAATACAGTCTTTATCAGTGAAGGGAAATCCCTAATTGATGAGATCACAAATTCATTTTAGAATTTGAAAAACATAAGAATATATATATCTTCAATCATTATTGTGTGATACTAATCAAATTGCAAACATGAAAACATCAAAGTCTAATAATTTAGTCTTTATCTTCACATTTATGCAGTTTAAAGTCAGCATTATCTAATTTTCCTATGTAATATTCCTTGAAAGTAGGTTGGATGATGGCCAGAATCATAAGTCTCTAAGGAAACTTAGAAACTAAGTTTAAAAGCAAAAATACCTCATTGATATAGAGAGATAATATTTACAAAGCATTGTCTTTAAAATAACTATGTGAAGAGGTACTATAAGTAATGTTTCGTATTTGATAAACTAAGACTTAAAAGTTTGTGACTTGTCTGTTATTATGACTTATTAAGGTTCTGAAGCATCATTTAAAACCAGAAACCAGATCCAGGGTCCAAGTCCAGGATCTTTTTTTTTTTTTTTTTTTTTTTTACCTTTTAAAATGATATTTAAAATTTAAAATTTTATTTATTATGGTAGTATAATAAGAATATGGTAGTATAATAAGAATACCTTATAAAAAATATCCCATCGTGTCTATTCTGTATTTTTCCTATGAATATAGACAGAATCCAGAGACTCGAGCTTAGAGAACATGTAGCCTAAAATAACTCGTAGCCAATTCCTGTTTGTTCGCATTTCCTGCCTTATTTGCAGGACCCTCAAGAAATTCACCTTAGGCCTTGTATAGTTTTGTTGTTAGGTTTCTTGTAGAGCTTTTGAGTATTGTTTCTCCATGCCTCCCAATGCAAATACTGCTGCTAGTTCATTTGGAGACACCATCTAGGACAATGACATGCATGGTAACATGGAAAGTCAAACATTTCCTGGACTCTTCAAAGCCAAAGGATCTTACTTTGCTCAAGGGAAAGGAGAACTGACCAAAACTGAAATTGACAGTCTCCCTCCCTGACCTTTCCCTTAACTCTTTTTTTCAGGGATTTGATAGAAAACCACAATCAAAAAAAGAGAAAATCACTGATTTGATAGAGGACCACAATCAAATTTCTAGGAAGAAATCTCATTCCAGCTACCTCTTTGCTTTTATATAAAATCCAGAGGGTATAATGAAATGCCACAGCTAGTTCGAATAGACCTCTTGTCTGGTGTCATTTTACTTCACTTAATGGTTTTAAAAAACTTTTTACACTTAGGTAAGGTGAAGATTCTTAACCTTTTTTGGTGCTGTGGACCCCTTTGGCAGCCTATGAAGATTATCTATCCCCCTTCCTGGAATAATGTTTTAAAATGCGTAAAAAAAAAAATGTAGGATTATACAGAAACCAATTTTTTTGAAAATAAAATGTTAATGAGATGATTCAGGCCAGTTCCAATGATCTTGTAATGAAGAGAGCATCTATATCCAGAGAGAAGACTGTGGGAACTGAGTGTGAATAACAACACAGCATTTTCACTCCCCCTGTTGTATGTCTGCCTGCATTGTATTTTTTTTTTTTTTCCTTTTTGATATGATTTTTCTTATGCAGCAAGACAGCTGCATACATAACTCTAGGATCTTATAATATTGCTTCTCAAGGACATGAGTATAGGAATTAGTCTTAATAAGGAACAAGTGCCCTCTGTGATCAGATAGTAGGAGGAACTAGGTGATGAGACTGTTATCTTATGAGGATTAGAGTGGTGCAGGTGAGCGAATCCCCTAAAGTAGAAATTTTGGTGTGTAAATGTTTAGAGATTATGGAGTGCAGTGGTGAGTGAATATGTATGTATGTATGCATTTTTTGGTACACATGTTCCTTGTAAGATATATTCTGTACAGTTATTTTGAATTTATTACAATTTGACATTTAAAGCTTCAAAATGATAAGCTGGTCTAAATTGACTTCATGTTATTCCTATTTGAAAATTTCTTACTATTGAAATTGTGATGGCTAGGTAATTTTATGACTTTTTGCTATGATAGTCATATGTCATAGTATCAGTAACATTTTCAATTGACTTTTAAAAATTAATTCGGTTCATGAAATATAAGCATACTATAGGGATGTTAAATAATCCATCAAATCCATATCCTTGTTAGAAAGTGGAAATTTTGATAATTTTCTTATGTTCTATCATGTTTGATGGAAATATTTTTTAATGTGTGCTAAATAAAAATTTGTTGTATTATTCTTTTCTGTTTGTTTTTTTGCTAAGGCAATTGGGGTTAAGGGACTTGCCTAGGGTCACACAGCTAGGAAGTGTTAAATGCCCAAGGCCAGATTTGAACTCAGGTCCTCCTGACTTCAGGGCTTTTGCTCTATTCGCTGTGCCACCTAGATGCCCCACTGTTATTCTTAATGATTAATTATTTTTAACTTTTGTGTTTAAGAATTATCTTTTATTTTTTAAGTTTATAGTAAATAAAGCCTTTTAATACCAACAGGTACCCAACCTAATGGATTTTCTGAAAAATTCTACTTAGTTGTCATAGAGTCTACTCAAGACAACCACTCATTACTTCATATGTGGAATTTACATTTAAAATCAATTCCTGTCTCAGTAGGTAAGTAGTCATTTTTTTTTTTTGAGGTAAAGTAAAATTTTAGTTAATATAAAGTTAATAGAACTTTTGATTACCTTCCTTGTTAGAGTCATACAAATGTTAAATGATAGTTAAAACTATATATAGAGAGAGACATAAATCTATACACACTTTTTTTTGGTGTACTATTCAATTGATGGTCTCAAACATTCATTTTCTTGCCCAAATTAAGTTTGATGGAAATTTTCTTGTTATATTTAGATTGTGATATCAGTAGCTTAAGTGAAATTTGTTCTATATTTATTTACAAATTGCATTAATTTTTGTTTTAAAATATTATTGAATTAGGTTTTACAAATATATATATGTACATATTTTTATATGCTATCTTTCAGATGAGAAAATAGATAAAAGTGTGTCTGGGACAGTATCACAACAAGAAGAGTTTTCTTCTCCAGAAAAGATCCATTCTCCTTTTTCAAAGAAATATCAGGCTTGCAGAGAAAATCTTCAAAGTACTAGTAAATTGACTCTTTCTTCAGAAATGGTATATAGCCAAGAACTGAATTTGCCAGAAGGAGTTGAGATAATCAGTGTTAAACCATCAGCAGGTTTGTGAATCTTAAGGAATAAAATACAAAAATCTTAGAATCCTTAAGTATTTTACATATATAAATATTTTATTAAATATTCGGATATTCATATATAACTATTATTCAAAAAACTGAGGCAAGAACAAAGAAAATAAAGTTAAGTAACTTGATCAGGTGCTTTAAACCCTTTTATCCTTTTCTCAAATGCTTGTTGGTATAATTTGAAATATTTGTAACTTGAAAATATTTTTTAAAGATTATATTATTACTCTTGCTAAATAATATCCTATTAATTTAAACTAAATCTTAGGATACTTTTTTGTGATGACCACATATTTAAAATCAGTTGGAGTCAGGAATTCAGGTTAGGGGAAAATCTTCGATCTTTATTCTTAGTGGAGGTGAAGGGGGATCGGAGGTGAAGGGGGATTGAAGGGGGATCACGATAGCAATATGAGCAGCTGCAACAAGAGGCCAGCCAGCAGTCTCTTTCTGCCCTTCTTCCTCCACCCACCAAAATCGTTATTTCCTATACAACACATCAGGCTTGCACAAAGAGTGGGTGGGGGCCATTCTTTCTCTAAGCATATATATTAATAGAATATGGTCCAATTACTATTTAGCCTCACGTGCTTGGGATCTCAGTGCATCAACTCGAGCTTCAGCCCATTACACTTTTTATGGGAAAGTTTCTAAGGGATTTAGGCAATCAATTCCTAAGGTTTGCAGGAAAATGTCTTTAAAAAAATAATAAAATTCAACATTTTTCAATAAAATTCAACATTCAACAAAACAAAGTTTACTTATTTACCTCTTAGGAATGTCTGTAGGAGTGTTATGCCTATTCTTCTGCTTGCCTTCTTGCATTGAATATTATTAGTTCTCTATAATGTAGTCATTTCAGTTTCCTCTTCTTTTCCATAACTTCACCTCCATTTACCCCAATTTAGTAACTACTAAAATGAATATTCAAATTTAAAAAAAAAACTATTACATAATTATAAACTCCAAATTACTCAGTATTTTTAAAAATGCCTATATTAACAGGGAAGGGATGAGAGAAAAACAAGTACTATTACCTTTCACTCTGAGGTCTTTCTGTATATTTCTTTTTTGTGGAGGGAGGTTGGACAAGATATATATTAGCTTAATTCTATCTTTTCCAAAATTTTGTGTGAAAAATAGGGTAAGACTGTTGAAAGTGAAATTAACAAAATTTGAGAAAAAGAAAATAAATTTGAGAAAATATAAAATAGCCTTTTATTTTCTGAACGTACAATTCTAAGTTCTGTTACTGTTTGCCCTGTTTTCTTTTAATTATGTTTTATTGTTATTGTTTTCTTTTAATTAAAATACTGCTTATAGAAAAATTATGGTTGACAGAAACAATAGTTTAAGTCTAGGGTTGACTTAACAGGAAAAAAAAAAAGGAAATTCCATGGCAAGGAACTTGTTTAAAGTTTTTTCTTCTTTAAAAAATGAAACAGAGAGAGAATGGTTTTTTTCTCTTTATTTTATTTTGAGGGTTTTATTTTAAAGCAGAGCCATTAGGAAAAAGTAGATAAACAAAATTTTTTTCAAAGTCTCCCAAATCACATAACGTTATTGCACTTTTCTTGTACTAACTGCTCACCTATTTACTTGGAGTCTATTTTTTCTTAACATTATACAAAATCTATATTTTTGTTTTTTTCCACCTAATGTTGAAATATTTTATTTTTTAAATAAGCACCAATATCTAGAAGCACTGCTTAAAACTTTTAATGGTACTCTTCTGAAAGAAGAACAAACTAAAATTTAACTAAATAGGATGATTTATTTATTAATTGTCTGCCTAAGGAATAATTTGTTTTTGTTTTAGGACATCTAAGTTCCTCTTCCATATATCCAGTATGCAGTGCTCCCTATTTATTGGCAACTTCATGTTCCGATGAAAAAGTGAGATTCTGGAGATGCAGAGTAACAGCTGTAGAGACTTCAACATCAGAGAATACTGCAAAAAATAATCTTGAGTACATTTGGGAAGAATGGCCTTTACTCATTGAGGATGGACTTCCTAGTAGCAGTGTTGTAACTATTCCTGGCAGACCAATAGAAGTTAGCTGTGCACATACAAATCGTTTAGCTGTAGCCTACAAACAGACTACATCTAATGATAGATCTTCTCAAGACTTTTTGATGCATGTAAGTATTTTTGAATGTGAGTCCACAGGAGGTTCATTTTGGATCCTTGAACAGACAATTCATTTAGATGAATTAAGTGCAATGTTGGATTCTGGTATTAGTATTGATAGCAATTTAGTGGCCTACAATAAACAAGAAGTTTATTTATCTAATAAAGAGCATATCATGCCATATACAAAGCACTTGGTTCACTTAGACTGGATGTCTAGAGAAGATGGTTCTCATATACTTACTGTAGGAATCGGATCAAAACTCTTTATGTATGGACAACTGGCTGGCAGAGTTCAGGAACAAACTGGTAAAGAAGGCTTGACATTCCCATTATGGGAGAACACTAAAGTTTTGTCTCAGTCTAAGTTTGTTCTACTCCGCTGTGTCGATTTGGTTTCTTCAGTAGAAGGATCACCACCTTTTCCTGTTTCTTTATCTTGGGTACGTGATGGTATCCTTGTGGTAGGAATGGACTGTGAGATGCATGTTTATTCCCAATGGCAGCCACCTTCCAAACAAGAACCAGTGATGACAGGCTCATATGATGGAAGTACTCCATCTATCATAAGTTTAGTGAAACCAAGTAATTCATCAGGATCTGGTTTACACCTATCAAAGAAAACATTAACTCGTTCCATGACTAGTCTTGCACAGAAAATTTGTGGAAAGAAAACTGCTTTTGATCTTGATGTAGACATGGAAGATTCAGGTCTTTTTGAAGCAGCTCATGAACTCTCTCCAACTTTACCTCAATATCATCCCTTGCAACTTTTAGAACTCATGGATCTTGGTAAAGTGCGTAGAGCTAAAGCCATTCTATCCCATCTTGTTAAATGTATTGCAGGAGAAGTTGTGGCTTTGAATGAAGCAGTATCCAATCAAGAACGCCGGCTTAGATCTGTTACCATTAGTGCAAGTGGGAGTACCACAAGAGATCCCCCAACATTCAATAAAACTGAAAATACAGACTATACAGAAATAGATTCAGTACCCCCTCTCCCTTTATATGCCTTACTTGCTGCAGATGATGATAGCCCTTATACTTCATCTTCAGAAAAATCCAGTAATTGTAGTCACTTAAACAAAACAAGTCAATTACATGATGAAAGTTACAATGAGCTTTTCCAGATATCAGCACTAACTACTGATGATATTCATATCTTTGAGACAGAAGAAGAAAATACAAAGCCCAAGGTTATTGATCTTTCTCAGTACAGTCCAACTTACTTTGGTCCTGAACATGCCCAGGTTCTTTCAGGCCATTTACTTCATTCTAGCTTACCAGGTCTCAACCGGATGGAACAGATGTCTTTAATGGCCTTAGCAGATACTATTGCAACTACAAGTACTGACATTGGTGAAAGCAGAGACAGAAACCAAGGTAAAAATAAATTGTGTTTTATATTTAAATAATTTAGATGGCACAGTGGATAGAGCACTAGATATTGAGTGAGGAAGACGTGAGTTCAAATGTGACTTCAGAAATGTATTAGTTTTGTGACAGCTAGTTAAGTGACTGTTCAAGTCATATAACCTGTCTGCCTTAGATTACTTATCCATAAAATAGGGATAATTCACAGGTTTGTTCTGAGAATAAAATGAAATAGCCTTTGCAAAACTTAATATGTCTATAGACATGCTAACTATTAACATTGTTATATATTTTATTATTTAAAATTTTTTTCATTTAAAATTTTAAAATAGTTTAAAATTTGGAAGATGTTGATCATTTCTATACAGTGCTTGCCCCCAAAATTTTGCCATGGAAAGCATTTTGAGATTTGAAATACTTTTGAAAAATTCATTATCATCCAAATGATATGGAGTCATGGACTTTATCATTACTTCCAGAAAAAAAAAAAAAAAAACAGTTCAGGGAATTTTTAGAGCAAAGTAGAATTAGTTATAATGGTATTATATTCAGTGTTGGAAGGGACCTTATAAGCCACTAGTTTTATCTCTAATTTTATGGATAAGAAAGGTGAGATACAGAGAAGTATTACTCAATATCACATAGATGGCAGAGATTCTAACTTATATTCTCTGACTATAAAGTTAGTGATCTTTCCACTGTACCAGTTGTTTTATCTTATAGGGAGAAGTAATAAAGTAGGAGAAAAATCTTGGCCATACATAAAAGGGCTATATTGGGAATTTCATATTTAATATTGTAGAAAAAAATAGTATACTTGACATCCATATTTTCCTTCCATAATCTTTTTCTTGTAGTACAAAACAGTTTGAGAAAACACTGTCTTGGAAGGAAAGCAGTTGATGTAAATATATTCTTAACTCTGTTTTCATTTTCTTCTCTGAAAAGGTTGTAGTGGCATAGTAGGGAGAACACATGGATCATAAAGTCACACCTAAATTTGAGTTCCAGCACATTATTTGTTATATTTGATTCTAGCCAAATCATTTAATGTTTTAGTACCTTAGGTTTCTCATCTAATATTACTAAAAATATGTTATAAGGAAATCTAAACAATCTTTTTATGTTACTACAATTATTTAATCTAAAAGCTTTATAAACAACAATTCATTAGAGATAAGTTCAAATTACAGCTCCAAAATTTACTCATTATCTGATAGTGAAAAATTTCATTTCTTTAAGCCTGAATTTCCTTATCTGAAAGCTGATGACAGTAATAGTTATACTTTCCATTTCAGGGTAATTATGGAAAAAATTATTTTGTTAACATTAAAGATGGTATAAGATTTTAGTTTTCAAAGCCCTTTTTGTTACAACAAGAGACAGTGGGGGCATTATTATTTTCATTTTATAAATAATAAACCTAAAACTCAAAGACATTTGTTATTGGCCTATTATATCTTTTGACTTCAAGTTCAGGACTCTGTGAATATGCCAGAATGCTTCTCAAATATTGTATGATTATGAATTTCATTAAATTCTATATACCTTGAACAAATGCTTGATAATTTTCCTTATTCACAAAAAAGATCAAGTATGCCAATATAATTAATATAATGCCAATATAATGAAATAAATCGCATGTAACAATGAGAAATCTCTAAATCTTTAGATCTAAATCTTTAACTTATTTTATACTCAACATTTTATATTTTCAATTTAACAATTTTTATCAGTTTCTTATATGCTTAGTATCCTATTGGTTAGGCTTATCATGTCAAGTTGTGTACCATTATCTATGCTACCTGCTACCTACATAATTGTTTTCTGTCTTTATTCCAGTGAAAATAAGTAAAAAGGTTATTTTTTGTTCAAAGGTGGAGAAACTCTTGATGAATGTGGCTTAAAATTTCTTTTGGCTGTTCGACTTCATACTTTTCTCTCAACTTCCCTTCCACCTGTTTATCGAGCTCAACTCCTTCATCAAGGTAATTTTGTAGAAGGTTACTTAAAATGGATATGAGAATATATTTAAATGAGAAACTTTCCTTGTTTATGATAATCATGGCAAGATTATTTGGATACACTTCAAATATGTTGTAATTTTATGAAATATACTTTCCTTAAGACTTGTTTCTAGTTAATAGGAATTTTTATAGTTAGTGGTCTAACTCTGAAGTTGGGATGACCTGAATTCAAGTTTTCCTTCTGATAGTATTAGTTGCATGACCATATGGGAAAGTCACTTAATCTAATGTTTCAGAGAAGTTCCAGGACACCTGCCAGTCTGTACTTATGAATGGAGTTTCAAATTGAGAGTTCCTTAGTACCATTGAAGTCATAGATCCTTTCACCAGTACTACAAGTTTCCCATCTCTCTTCAATAAAATTATTGTGAGATGGAGGTTTTGCTTTTAACATTGAGAATTTCAGTGTTCCATTTGTTTTGCTATCCTCAGGTCTCTCTACTAGTCATTTTGCCTGGGCATTTCACTCCGTAGCAGAAGAAGAGTTACTGAATATGCTGCCTGCTATGCAGAAAAATGATCCCACCTGGTCAGAACTAAGAGCTATGGGTGTAGGATGGTGGGTTCGAAATACTCGAGTTTTACGCAAGTGTATAGAAAAGGTAAATACTAGAAATGTAGTATGAAAATGAACTGTAATGCTACCCTTTCTCTGCTGTAATACTTTCATATTTTTCCATTGTTTTTGAAAAAAGTAAACAAGCACTTTTTAGTCAATTACACTTTAAAAAAATTGCTATGACTTAGCATTGTGGAGCTAATATTAGTTTATATTAAACCTTGTGCTAAATAAATAAATACTAACTCTTTTGTCAACAGAGTATAAGCCTTTCATATGATGGCCATAACTTTGTGTTGATTACCCTGTCCTCTTGAATCAGTGACTTACTTTTGTAAAGGAGTTGGTTGGGATTTGAGGTAGTTTTAAATAGTCTAAGAGAAAAAAGTTTAACTGATATAGCTAGATAGAAGTGATTTGTTTTAACCACTACAGGGAGTAAGAAGAACTTCCTTTACTAATACTAATCATAAACCCTCTATAACTTGTAAAGTTATGGCCAAAAAAAATTCCTCACTTCTCTAAGGTAATTCTAGTCCTGGTCCTTAGAGGAGAGACATGGAATCTGTCACTAGATCTGTCCTATACCTGAAGTATTTCCAACTTTATAGGATCTGTCAGAGCTTACATTATGTTGCCATCGACTTCTAGAGCCGCAGTCTGTCTTCTTGCCATTGTTAAAGTAGAATTCTAATGCAAAGTAGAATTTTAATGTAATGTTGAGATTATAATAAAAAAATTTATCTAACTATAACAATTGCAGAAAGACCTTGCAATATTGGTTGGATTTCACAGTCAGATATTTAGGTTTGAAACATTATTTTCCTTCCAGTGCATTAGATTATAGGGAAACTCCAGTATGAGTATTGTAGATTTTCATTCAGAGGCATATCATTTTTTCATTTTATCTTTATATTAATTGAATAATTTTAAAATATCTTGTTATAAAAACTTTATTAAAAGCTTTTTGAAAGTATAAATACTTTAATATTAGGATCCAGGACTAACTCAAAACTGGATGAAGATTAAGCTGTTCTATCTTTTCTTATCCTATCCTATCCCATTCCATCCTATTCTTTTTAACTTAGTCTGTCTTTTAAACTATATGAACTATAAATACATAGCTAGATAAAGCACACAAATAATTGCACATCTTCAAATGGATAGCATTAGTACTTTTTTTTTTTTTTTGCTTTATAAAAAAGATTTTTCCATGTGTATATATGAAAAACATAAAAAAGTATTAAGTATGGTTTCTGATTACAGGTAGCAAAAGCAGCTTTTTATAGAAAGAATGATCCATTAGATGCTGCCATTTTTTACCTTGCAATGAAGAAGAAGGCTGTGATATGGGGTTTATACAGGTATGGCAAAGAGTTATTTTTTAAATTAGAAGCATTTAATAAACACTAAATATACTGGGTAAGGAATTGTATTTTCCTCTACTTGGTTTCTTATCTGATATAGCTATTAAGCAAAAAATGTTTAGGCTAATACAAGGACATGAGTGACATTCTGTTCTAATATTTTAGTTTACTTTTTGATGCACTAGAAAGAAGCACAAGATTTAATCTTTTCCCAGAACATTAGGAAATGAAGTAAATTCCAGGCAGTTAGAATGGATGACTTGGAATCCATGGAAGCAACCTTAGAACCAATTTAGTCACTAAATTTCCCAAGGTGCTTTAATAAGATATTATTCCCTGGACCTTTATTGCCCAAATTATTCAAATTAAATTGACCCTCTATGCCATTAGTAACAGTGTTCACAAAGTAGGAAAAAAGATGTCTTTTACAGTACAAATTTTGAAATTAATTTAGAAGGCAAAATCCTCAGGGATTTTTTTTAGATTTTCGGTGGTTTAAGTAATGTGCTCATAAAAATCATTTGTTAAAAATGTTTGTGGCAGCCCTTTTCATGGTGGCAAGAAACTGGAAACTGAGTGAATGCTCATCAGTTGGAGAATGGCTGAATAAGTCATGGTATATGAATGTTGTGGAATATTATTGTTCTATAAGAAACGATCAGCAGGATGATTTTACAGAAGTCTGGAGAGACTTACATGAACTGATGCTAGGTGAAATGAGCAGAACCAAGAGATCATTGTGCATGGTAAATACAGTATTATATGATGATCACTTCTGATGGACATGACTTTTTCCAACAGTGAGACCAGTTTCAATGATCCTGTGATGAAAAGAGCCATCAGCACCAATAGAGAAGACTGGGAACTGAGTGTGGATCATAATATAACATTTTTACTTTTTGATTACTTGCCATCTAGGGGAGAGGGTAAAGGGAAGAAGGAGAAATTTAGAACATAGGGCTATGCAAGGATCAATGTTGAGAAATTATCCATGAATATGTTTTGAAAATAAAAGTTTTAATTTAAAAAATCATTTGTTAGACTTTGTTCAGGAGGCAATTTAAAATGATTTTTTGTTTAAAGATTATATGTCATTGTGTTGGGTGGCAAGAAATTATTGTTGGCTGCTTATTGTTTGGAGCTATTTCCTAGGTTGGAACTAGTGCCCCAGAAAAGTTCTAATTCTCAGATATTTTATGTTTTTGTTCTTTAGATCTCAAAAAGATACCAAGATGACACAGTTTTTTGGACATAATTTTACTGATGACAGATGGCGTAAGGCAGCGTTAAAGAATGCTTTTTCTTTACTAGGCAAACAAAGATTTGAACATTCTGCAGCATTTTTTCTTCTAGCTGGTTGCCTGAAAGATGCAGTGGAGGTAATTAGTAAAATGTGTGTGTGTGTGTGTGTGTGTGTGTGTGTGTGTGTGTGTGCGTGTGTGTGCGTGTGTGTGTATGCACAAACAAAATAATTTGTGGTAGGTATAGCTCTTAAAATATCTTATTTGTGATGCTACTTCAATTTCTAATTTCATTTTAAATTAAAATTATGTTATGCCCAATGTTTTGACCTAATAATTTATAACAATCAAAAATTTATATAGAGATGTAGAAAACTTTAAGCATTTACTAAGCACTTTGCCAAAAGTTGAAAGTAGTAAAAAGATTTGGTGAGACTGGAAACAGTATAGCATAATGTCTTAAATACAGTGGGACTTAAATTTATATTGAATTAGTTGAATTTGGTTGATTATACATATCAGCGTAATGTTAAATAAAACATGGTATTTGTATCAGAAAGCTACCAAAGTAGCATTGTGCTGACTTTGGGGAAAAAAATTAGGAAGGGTTGGTGGAAGAGATGGCATTTGAAATGGAAGAGATGATATTCAGAATATCAATAGGAATTCAATAAGTATGTAAAAGAAGATTCTACAGGAAGAGAGTAGAATATAGTACAGTATAGACAAAGAGAGTAGTACTAGCAAAATTATGGAGCTGAGAAGGTAGCGATTGTGTGCAGAAAATGACAAGTAGTATGTACAGGCTGAAGTACAGAGACACAGAGTATGATTGATATAAATAGGACTGGCCCTGTGATTTCACAGACAAAAACAACTACCAAATGAATAAATTGCTCCTATCAGTGTATGCCCCCACCTTTTCTGAAATTCTATCCTGAGAGAGCATTAATTGGTTAAACTGGATGGATCACACAGCCAGCATATATCTGAGGTAGGACTATTAGCTGGTTGAACACTTTCCACAATAGCTGCTGCTATGATATATTCTTAGGCTACAAATGAGAATTCCAAGTTTGAACTTCACATAATTGTACCAGAGAGCCATTTAAACTTTGGATTTTTTAGCTGAAGGGTAATATTACTAGGTGATGTTATAAAAAAGATTAATCTGTCAATAGTGTGAAGTCTGAATTTGAAGGGGGGAGGAAAATAAGAAGACCTATTTGGAGGTAGTAACTGGGTATATACTATGATGGTAATAGGAGTAATAATAGAGAACAGGAATATGAATACAAGAAATTGCTATGAATATGAGATATTCTAGAAGTAGAATGCATAGGATTTGATATTTAGGTATAAATAATAGAGGGTTGAGTGTTTCAGTTGTAGGTAGCATGGTAAATATTGGTATAGCTAAGTAAAATTATAAACTCAGAAGGAAGAAACAATTGGGTTTTGTGGAAAAGACAGTATAGTGTTGAAATTGAAGTATCAGATAGAAATCACTTTACCTAGTTATAGAAAGGAGTCTAGAGCTAGAGAAGAATTCAGGGCATCATTAGTAAATTAGAAGTCATAGTTCAGTGATTTAATATTAAAGCCAAGGGAGTTTATAGTATTATTGAACTAAGTGGGAGAGAAAGAAGATCTGAGGATAGAACTTTAGGGAATCCAAGGAGATAAAGAATGGTCCTTTAGAGTACCTATCTATCCAAAAGAGTCAAATCTAATGAGGACTTGTATTGCCAGCAACTAAGAAATTTTTTAATTTTTATTTTTAATAGAATAAAACTTTATTTTAAAACGTAAAAGTTCATGTGGTACAAGAAAAGTAGGCTCAACAGGGACAGCGGTTGTCATTTATGAACTCCTGCCCAAAGACTTGAGAAGAACTAGAAAAAACATCCTTGACTCAGAAGCCAAAGGAAGAAGAGAATACTTATAGAGAGACGATGATCATCAATTTCATATACTGACGAGAAGTCAAAGAAGATATTAGACTGAGGGAAATAAATGAATCTCAAGTCACTAATGACTCTGAAGATAGCAATTTCATTAGAGTAGTTCTAAGATCATAGAACTGAAGAAAACATGCACTAATTTATTTAAGTTTGATCAGGGCAGGTATTTATTTCAGGCTTTTAGTTGGTTTATCTACCCATTTTTGTTTATTATTATGTCTTTGGTCTGTAATTTCTAATTTACTAGTTCACTTCTCATGTTTTTAATTTATCTTTTTTCCAAAGCATTTTGTGGGGACAGGTTAAATAGAGGATAAGATATTGTAAAATGTTCATGACTTTCTATGGGAAGATTCATGTGAATAAGTGAATTCAATATTTGAGCCCCTCATCATTAATAAACTTACATAGTCGAGAAATACTCATTGCTTACTTTGGAGGGGCTTTCATTTTATAGAATGGAGCAAAATATATAATTTAAAAGCTCATATCTATAGATGCTGTTCTAAACCTATTTTTAGGAGACGTTATCTCAAAAGCCATCAAATACAAGTTACACTTAAATTAGAATCCTTTTTAAAACTTAGCCAACAAATGGTCAACTAGCTTTGCTTGAAGATCTCCAGAGAGGGAAAAGTTCTCTAGCTTCCAAGGTTACCCATTCTATGTTTGGACAGTTCTGGTTTTTAGGAAATTTTTTTTTTCTTTCCTTAAATCTAAATGAGTTTCTTTGCAACTTTTACCCATTGGCCTTAACTTGTCCTTTTAGATTTAAAAAACAAAAACAAAAAAAACCAACTAGTTCATTTCCCCCCTAGGAGAGCTCTTTTATAGGTTAAATACCTCACTTTCCTTCTTCTAACCTATATATACACCCAGAATTTAAATCCGTTCACCCATCCTCCTTATCCTTCTGGATATTGACTGATTATCAATTGTCAATTAACAGTAGAATATTGTATCAAGTACTGAAATTCCAGGGGCAGCTAGGTGGTGTAGTAGTTAGGGCACCAGCCTTGAAGTCAGGAGGAATTGAATTCAAATGTGGTCTCAGACACTTGAACACTTCCTAGCTGTGTGACTTTGGGCAAGTCACTTAATCTCAATTGCCTCAGCAAAAAAAACAAAAACAAAAACAAAACTGAAATTCCAGATGTCCCTAGATTGGTTATGATCTATTTGTTTTTTATCAATTACAAATCTATAACCTTAGCAGGTAGTATTTAGTATTATCTTTAATTTTTTTCAACTTTTTTTCTACTAATTTTAGAAGCTTAATACCTACTATACTTTTAGACATAGAAAATTTGATCTTTAGTATTAAAAATAACAAAACATGGCTTTATTTTTAGGTTTGTCTAGAAAAATTGAATGATGTTCAGTTGGCTTTGGTAATAGCAAGACTTTATGAATCTGAATTTGACACATCTGCAACATACAAATCTATATTGCATAAAAAAATTTTGGGAATTGATTCTTCAGTCAAAGAATACCATTCAATGAACATGAATGTACATGATGATCCTTTCCTTCGAAGTATGGCATATTGGATCTTGGAAGACTACAGCAAGGCTCTAGATACATTAATAAAACAACCCATGAAAGAGGAAGAAGGTAATATAAGATTATGATTTGTAATTATGAATTTTACATATATTCATAAAGTATTCAGGCACATTGTCAACACTATGCTGAATGTGTATAAAACCTGCCTTCTAGAATCTTAGTCTAGTTCAAGATAATACTTATATCCATTGTGTGTAGTGTATCTGAGAATATCTTAGAATATTTGTTGGTTTTTGTAAAATAATTAAATGTTTTAGGAAAAGTTAGACCTTAGGGGAAAAAATATACTTAATAATATTTCCAATTAGTCATTGTTGTTTGAAAAGATTGGCAAAGTGGTTCTAGAGATGGAATCAGTTTACCATTTCCATTTACCTCAGACTAAATCACAAAGAACAGGTAACTTATGGGTGTGCTCCTGAGTGTGTGAGGGGAATAACGAAAGAGTTTGTGATATGGGTAATGTTAATTTGATACTCTGCCAGTACCATTATTAGGCACAAATTTATTGATTTGCACCCGCAAAACAAGTTATAACTTATTTGAGCTTATTTTTTCCCATACTATTACAGATCAATTACTGTAATACTACAAATTTAAGAAGTTTCTTTTGGATTTTGTATTCATATAGTTGATTTATTTTCAGATCAAGGCATGGCATCTTCTACCTGTAACCCTGCAGTGTTTAATTTCTACAATTACCTCAGGACGCATCCACTTTTGCTGAGACGCCATTTTGTTTCTTCTGATGCATCTTCCACACAAATATGCTTAACAGGAGAAAATGGATTAGCAGGAAAAATTAATTTAAGTGAGAGAAGATTGTTTTTCACCACTGCACATGCTCACTTAAAAGCTGGTTGTCCCATGTTGGCTTTAGAAGTATTATCAAAAATGCCCAAAGTCATCAAGAGGACAAAACTTTTTTACAGAACTTCTAGTTTTCCAGATACCAGTAAAGATTGTTCTCCTTCTTCTCCATTAAAGTTAGATACAAAGGATTATAAATCATCTAGTATCGATTGGTCTGAGTGTGTGATAAATGGTTTGAGATCTTCTTCAGATGGTTTATCAGATAAACAATCAAATTCAAGTCTTTCATTTGATTGGAGCCAACCAAGTATTGTAGTCCAGGATGAATCTTTGGACCTAAAGTGGGATAGTGATAATGATGTGGAAAATGAGGACACAGCTCTCTCAATGAAAGAAATAAAACCTTTGCAGATAAAAATGGATGAAAAGATAAATGAAACAAATTCTAGCTACACAGACTCTTTCAGCACAGTTGAAAATGATATCTTAAATCCATCAGAGGATATCATTGCTGTACAATTGAAATTTAGAGCATGTTTAAAGATTCTCACAATAGAATTGAGAACATTATCCACTGGCTATGAAATAGATGGTGGGAAATTGAGGTACCATCTATACCACTGGCTTGAAAAGGAAGTGGTAGCTCTTCAGAAGGCTTGTGACTATTGTTCAGATGTGGAGGATATGCAGTGTGTTTTTAGTGAAAATGTGGATGAAACTGTATTAAATGAAAATACAAAAGATTTATTTGATCCACCTAAAGTAAATCAATTGAGAGATAATTTCCAAAAAAGACGACAGTGGCTTTTGAAATATCAATCTCTTCTAAGGATGTTCCTTAGTTACTGCATACTACATGGATCTCATGGTGGTGGCCTTGCCTCTGTGAGAATGGAATTAATTCTACTTTTGCAAGAATCTCAGCAGGTATGTAACAATCCATTTTTTTCTAAACATGCATAAAAGACAAGCTGAATTTCTGCTTTCTGTGCTTTTTTTTTTTTTTTAACTATATCATGTTTTGGCATTGGAATAATTGCCATCTACTAAATGGTATCTACTAAATATTGATTTCATAATGTGAATGCCATGGATGTGAGAAAAACCTTAAGTATTTTTCAGCACTGTGTAAGGCAACTTCCACATCATGGCAATAGTCAAGTAGAAAAACTTAAATAAATGACCCTTTAAATATCTTTCTATGCAAAATATTCTGCTAATGGTAGGGAAAATAGAAAGATTACAAAAAATACCCTATTGGAGTTTAGTCTAATAGAGGAATAAGATACCAATATCATCATAACATGCAATATCTAAATACACGTAGAACTTTCTAACAAGAAATGTTATTTGATGTGTAAGAAGGCAAAGGTTTTAATTCACTGTAATGGAAATTGGTCAGCTTGGTAAAAAAAAAAAATAGCACTTTGCTTGGCTTTAAAGGATGATTAGGAATTTAACACATAAAGTGAGGGAATGCCTCCCTTTTTCTAGAATGTTCTAGAGACAAAGAATCATCTATTTTAGCTGTAATATAGCTTGTCTAAAGTAATGACACATAGTTTAAAAGGAGTTTGTACTAGTTTGTGATGGAGTTTTAGTATATAGCATAAGAATTTACTTTATTCATTGAATAGTAGGAAACCTTTAGAGAATTTTTAGGAACAGAAAGATTTGACTAGCTTAATACTGGCAGCTTTATAAGAGATAGATTATTTGTCAAGAGGATGGACAGAAAATGTGAAAGGGGCAAAGTTTACTGAGGAAATCTATTATTGGATTCTGGGTAAATGGAAACGAGGAGCTTGTACTAGCTTTGACATGAGTAAGAATAGAAAAGAAGTAAGAAGAGATTTGATATTGTGGGTATGGAATTTACCAAAACTGTTTTGGATTGATTACAAATTGCTGAAGCTTTGAAATGAGATTGTTAAGGAAAAGAAGAGAAGATAACCAAGAACCAACCCTTGGAAAATACATCAAAGGATTGGAAAAAAGATGAGGAATCAGTAAAAGAGGCTGGGACAGAATAATTAGAAAAATAGGAAAAGAACCAGGGGGATGTGTTATCTCTAGAACCTTAGGAAAGAGAATATAGTAAGAGGCAACCATATCAAAAGCTCCAGAGAAGTTAAGAAGAAAAGGAAATAATTTAAAAGCTATTGGATTTGATGATTAGAAAGTCATTTGGGAAGAAAGAAGGCTTTGAGAACTAATGATCTGAACAAGAGTAAGTGATGAGAAAGCGGAAGCCTAATGTAGAATCTCTCTTTTCCTCTCCCCACCAAAAATGTCAAGTGAATAAAAGGAGAAAGCTGGGACATTAACTGGATGGAATAGCAAAGGATGATTTATTTAGGTGGGAGAGAATTAAAATAGGCAACAAGGAGACAAACCTATTACTCTTTGTAGATAAGATGATTTAGAATCCTAGAGAATCAACTGAAAAAGTAGTTGAAATAATTATCAACTTTAGTCATTACAGAATATAAAATAAACTCACACAAACCATCAGCAGGTCTTTATATCACCAACAAAGCCCAGAAGCAAAAAATAGAAAAATTCCTTTTATGATAACTGTAGACAATAGAAAATACTTGGGAGTATATCCACCAAGACAGACATAGGAACTATATGAACCCAATACAAAACACTTTTCACACAAATAAAGTCAGATCAAATCCTTGAAAAAATATTAGTTGTCCATGGATAGGCCAAGTTAATAAAATAAAAATTACAATTATAGCAAATTAATTTACTTAATGCCATATCAATGAAAATACGACAATATCTGGAAAACAAAAAGTCAAGAATGTGAGGAAAATAAATGAAAATAAATGCAAAGAAAGAAAGCTGTACCCGATATGAAAATATATTATGAAGTAGCAATCATCAAAACTGTTTGGTACTGGATAAGAAATAGAATGGTAGATGAATAGAATAAATTAAGTACACAGTAGAAAATGACAATCATAATCTAGTGTTAGATAAGGCCAAAGACCCCAGCTTCTGGGATAAGAATTCACTACTTGACAAAAATGGTTGGGAAAACTGTAAAACAGTACTGCAAAAAAGACCTATATCTTATACCATATACCAAGGTAAAGTCAAAATGAGTTCATGGTTCTAGATATAAAAGGTGATACCTTAAACAAATGAGGAGAGCAAGAAATAGTTTGCCTGTCAGATCTATGGATAAAGAAATAATTTTTGACTAATCAAATGATAGACCTGCATTACAAAATATAAAAGTAATAATAACTATGATTTCTTCCAAGATTAGAAGGAAAGAAGAAAACTTGGATACATCTTGTACAGCAAGTATCTCTAATAAAAGCCTCATTTCTCAAATATATAGAGAATTGTTAAACTGTTAAGTAAACTTGTATTTATAAGAATGCAAGTTATTTCCCAATTAATAAATAGTCAAAGAATAGGAATAAGTGGTTTTCCAATGAAGAAATCACAGCTATCTTTAATCATATGGAAAATTACTCTTAATCAATATTGATTAGAAAAAATGCAAATTAAAACAACTCTTGAGATACTATCTCACACTTACCAAGTTGATATAACAGAAAAGGAAAATGATAAATATTGAAGAGGATGTGGGAAAATTGGGATACTAACATATTCTTGATGGAGTTGTAAACTGATCCAAGTGTTCTATGCCCAAAGAGCAATGAAATTATGCATATCCAATGATACCACTACTAGATCTGTATTTCAAAGAGATCAAAAATAGTAAAAAGGACTTACTCATATATAAATATTAATAGGAGCTTTTTTTGTGGTGCCAAAGTATTAGAAATATTTTGGGGATACCTATCAATTGAGGAATGTTGAACAAGATGTAGTATATGAATGTCATGGAATCCTATTCTGCTATAAGAAATAATGAGCAGTCTTATTTCTGAAAAACTTAGAAATACTTACAATAACTGATGCAGAATGAAGTGAAAAGAACCAGAACACTATACACAGTAATAGGAACATTATGCATTTGATTAGTTATGAATGATTAGCTCTCCTCAGCAATACAATGATCCAAGACAATTCTAAAGGACTCGTGATGGAAAATGCTATCTATATCTAGAAAAAGAACTGAATTTTAACTGGAGCATAGAGTATTTTTGTTGATTTGCAAAAGATCATAAAAGGCAAAGCTGCATGAGGAATAGCTAATATGTTGGATAACAGAATCAAGTTTCAAAAATATATTGATAAATTAGAAAAATAGTCCAAAGGAGTAAAAATGACAACAATTTTCATCTTCTTGACCTTAAAAATTTCAATTGCACAAGCCCAAGCTGAGAACAAAGAAAGGCTTAAGGCTTTTTCTTAATGTAAACTCAGCATGAATCATTAGTATGATGTCAGTAAAGCTAAGGTTGTTTATAAGTAGTATGTTGCCCCAATCATAGGACATAATTATCACATATCTTAGTCAGATTATTCCTGTATCATTATGTCCAGTTCAGAGCACTTCTCTGTCAGTCTAGCCAAAAGAAGGTAACCAAAATTGTGGAAAGTATAGGAGCAATATCATAAGAGAGTTTATTGGAAAAACTAGGCAATGTCTTGTTTAGAAAGGACATTGATCAGGAATATATTAGAGCACATCAAAAAATATGAAAAACTTTTAGATGAAAAAGGAATTGCAATTTTAAAAAACTTCAGAATTATCGGTAGAAATAAAAATTTTAAATTTCTTTTTAACGCACAGTTTGGCTTAAATTATATATAAAAAAATTTGAATAATTAAAAACATTTGAAAGTGAAATGAGCTTCCATGTATGATATAAGATCCTCATTAGTGGAAGTGTTGATGCATCCCATGTATCAGAGATGTTATAGAAAGAATCCTTTTTTTGAGTGGGAGGTTGAATTAAAATAACTCTTAAGTTCCATTCTGGATGATAATTCCATTCTGGACCTATGTATTCAGATATGCAGAATTTAATCTATTATTTAGTATGTTATTCCTTCAAGAATTTATTCTAATGAGCCCCTACATTTTTTTACTTAGCCTGAAGTAGTATCATAAATTTATAATTGCTTAATTAATTTTCTTTCTCTCTCTCTCTCTCTCTCTATTTTTTTTAGGAAACATTGGAACCAATTTTTCCTGGCCCTCTGCCAGATCAAACTTCAATACCTCTTCTCTTTGCATGTACGGCCAGTGCCAAAACAGTAGTTGCCAATCCTCTATTGCATCTTAGCAATTTGACTCATGATATACTACATGCCATAATAAACCTTGATTCACCACCCCATCCTGACACCCAAAACAATAAAGTAAGTTTACTTGGTTTAAGTTTTTGCCTTTTGCCTTTTCTTTTCCTATGTATATAAAAAGATCTAAAAAATGCACTGAACACAATTTTTTCATAACTAATTTTATGTCATTTCAAATGAAGCAAAATATTTTTGAAGTACACCGTTATTTTATTAACGCAAATTTATAGGGAAGTAGGGATGTGTTTCTCATAGAAATAAAGTTTAAATGTTGATCAGATTACTAGGCTGTCTCCAAATGCTAATTCATTGATAATATCATATATGGAGTATCATTTTATGTTCATCATATTTATTAATTAGTATTTAGTGATCTTGTGCTTTTTATCAATATTTGGTTGTTATTGGTAATAGGATTGCTTTCTTTAAGCTTTCCTACTTCTATCAGAAGCTACTGGCTATTAAATAATTTTCTTGAATGAACTCTCTTTTACAGAAATAACTATAGTGTTTATTAAAATGAATGTGAAAAAAATAAAATGAATTTGATATTTTTTTCCAGGTATATGTAATGCATACTTTAGCAGCATCCCTCTCTGCTTGTATTTATCAGTGTCTTTGTGGTGGCCATAACTATAAGTAAGTACTTTATTTCTTAATATTTTAAAATATTCTCATTACCCAAGAAAGATATATTGTACTATACAGTTTTAAATTCATGTAAAACCAAACAAAGCAATATTTTAATAAATAACTCCTAACTTTTTATCCATTAATTGAACATGGGTCTTGTCATAAAGTCAAATAAATTTGAAATCTGTGAGATCTAAAAAAGAAAAATGTGGATAATTGGCATGTATATACTTCCTGTTACTTTAGGTTGTGGGGGTTTTTTGTTGTTGTTGATTATTTAAGATTCATGTCATATGTTTTTATTTTTTAGATTTGGCAAAGACCTTTGCCTTGGTGCTTAGGTTTCTATTACTAAGTGAAAGTAGATAGTTGGTAACAAAAATTAAAAGCATAGTTTGGCAGCATCAGGTTTGAAAAAACTAGTTCACAGTTACCAAAAGCTAACCAGAAGTCAGAAACCAATATGGCCTCCAGGAATAGAGCAATTGTCAGCAGGATTCTTAAGGAGGGACTGGATCTCTGAATAGCTATTTCATTTGTAATCTGGATGAAATAGGGAAGACCCCACCTCAAGATAAAGTAAAATTTACTGAAACAAAGATAACTTTACAGTAAAACTACTTAACCTAACATCAAATTTTAAGTAAAACTGTATCTATTTATTTGAAAATCATTCATTCTGGATGTTCAAAACTAAAGTCAGTAAAATGTTGCATTGGACACTACTAACAGTAACTAGAAATATTATATATTTTTCATACATAGTTCAGTGCAAACAAATCAGTTTACTGGAATGGCATACCAGACATTGCTGTTTCCTCACCGGCATTCCTTGAAAACAACAAGCTTAGATGAAACAATAACTCCTAATACATCTCCAGCTCAATGGCCAGGTACAAGTTATTTATTTTACATGTTTGGCAATCTATTCAATCTTTTAAAAACAAAGTTTAACTGCTATCTTTTGTTCTTATGTCATGTCTATGTTCTATACTTATTGTCTCACACTTTTGTAATGAACATTTCTCTTCTTCTGGGCCAAGCTTGATCATTATAATCAAATAAAATTCTTTTTTGTAATTTTATTCTAAGTAGCAGATTTTTGACCAGAAATCCATTTATCAAATTATTATTAAATAGTATAACTGTACAGATAATAAAAATTATACAATTATTTAAACATTAGTTTTCCCCATAATTATTAGGTCAAAATTTAGCAATCAGCAATTTCATATTCAAATTTTACCATTTTCATAATAGTAATTTCGTTTTCTTGGTAGCACCATTGCTACCATCTTCTAAATTACTTTTCATATTAATATTTAAATCCTTTTTTTTTTAATAACTTCTTTGCGTTTGAAGTATTCTAATGCATGTAATAGAAGAATGATCTCTCTGAGACTGTATTCAGACTGGACTGATTTTCTTAATTGTTCAGAGCTTAAGTTTTTTGACATTTGACTAAAACATCTTATTTTTAAATTATTCTTTTTGTTTTTGGTGCAGGAATTACTACTCTTATTCGCCTGTTGAATTCTGCTGGGGAGGAAGCTCAATCGGGACTTACAGTTTTGCTTTGTGAAATTCTCACAGCAGTTTATCTTAGTCTCTTCATCCATGGTTTGGCAACACATTCTAGTAATGTGCTATTTCGGATTGTGGCCCATCCTCTAAATGAAAAAATGTGGTCTGCTGTATTTGGTGGAGGAGCACATATTTCTGGCAGAGAACAAACAGCATCAAAAGCTGTAACTGGTTAGTTTTTGCTTTCTTCAATGCTGAGAGATTCTTCCTAATTTAAAAAATTTATTTATATTATTATTTTTATATAATTTATTATATTAATTATTCTGATTACTTTTAAAATATAAAAGTATTAAATCAATTTAAGTCCATATGATTTAGACTTCTAAGTCTACTTAGTCACTGTTTAGAATCTGGTCTAAAACAAATTCTTTTCATTAAAAGGGACAAGATGGTTTTGAACTGAAGAAAACATTGCATATTAAATGAAGATTTCTTGTGCTATTTTGAGTACCTAGGCTTGTACTGCCATTAGTGTATTTAAGATCTTTTAGGATTAATAATATAAAAATGTGATTTCCTCATTGTTTGTAAAAAAAAAAAAAAAAAAATGTTTTAAATAATTGCATAAACTGCAAATATTTGCCTTTTCTTCCACTACTGCAAGTACAGACTTTCTTTTCTCTTTTGGCAGGAAGATACTTTTCTATGCCTAGTCCACACCAAGTAGTAGTGTTCTCCATGGAGTGTGTGGGGTTTTCCAAAGCTCTTACAGCCATCAGTTCTCATAACACTACCAGTCTTTCAGGCAAGATATTAGATTCAGAAATAGGCTTTTTAGTTCAGTCTGCTGTATGTTTTGGTGGGAAGGGAGGTGGAGGGAAGGGATATGCTTATGTTGCATTTGGCATTTATAGAAAATAGAATTTTTCAAGAAAATTCCCTTTCAGCAAGCCATGATCTTGATTCTAAAAATCTATTAACATTTTAATATGACTATTTTAATCTGTCTCCTGTTTTTATTAAAGTACTCATTTGACTTTAAAGATTATGATCATGGCAAATCGGAGTATGGCTTGAAATAATCAGAAGTGCATTTCAAATGAAGCTTTTTTTCATATTAGGAATATAGATAACAGGATTTTGGATTTCTAAGTGTTTATAATCATTTAAAGTGAATTTTTAACATGATATTTGGGAAACAACATTTTTTATTGTAGTTTATTGTAGTAAATGTTATACCAACATTTTAAAAACTGAATAATATAACATTTTAACAGAGCTAAATAGGAAAAAATACTTTCTTTTATACATGACTTTATTTTGGGATGTAGTATTCCATATAGTGTATTTATAACATAATAATTTCCTGTTTCTTAAAAATCTCTTTCTACTACTTTTATATTTTGAGAGATTGAAATTTTTAAAATTACCCAGTGAACACTTGAAATACATATGTCCTTTGTGGAAAAGAAATATAGACTTCTTTAATTATTTGATGAAAGTCAATTTTGAGTACTATCTTAAAGCTAATTATATTTTTTGAAACCAAACATTTCTGACTTCCAAAGGAGAAGGTAAAGTAGGAGAAATGTCAGGAGAACTGGTGAAAAAAAAAAATTATTGTTCATAGTGATTTGGAGAGTTTAGGAGTTGTGAAAACAGCCAAAGAATTAATTTGAAGTATATCTGAGAGGACTTCTAGAGAAAAGTTCAAGCTAGAGAGAAAGGTCTGAGAAATAAGTTCAAGAGCAATAGGAAGACTCAAATTTAAATAAGTCAAAAGTTCTCAAGAAGGTGGGACAAGAATTAGTGCAACCCCAGGTGAGTGAGAGCAGGAAAATGAAGCCAGTTATTGCTATCAGGGTAGATATAGTGTGTCAGTCACAGAAGAGGTGAGGCAAATGACAATTGGTGAGTTTTAAATCCACAACAGTACTGCTCAAAAGAGTTTACATTTACAAGAAAGATAAAGATCCAGCATCTCCCTTCCAAGCATGGAAAGCTGGGAAGATTTTGTAGTCAACTTACATTGTGTGTATATATATTTGTATTTGTACATATTTGTATCTATACATGTATTATAATTGTATTTCTGCAATAGTCAAATGTCTGCTTTCTATGCTCAAAGTACAGGCCAGTTAGTTCACAGGCATTTGTTATATATTACCACATATTTATGAATTGACTATATACAAGTATTAGCTAATCCAAAGCATTTACTATGAACTATCTACTATGCTAAACGGTCAAGGAAAAAACCAGTCTTGACTCTCTTGAAATATATATATATATATATATATATATATATATATATATATATATATATTTTTTATATGCATAAGCATTACTAAGGAGTAAGAAATGCTGTGCAAATTAAGACATTAGAGGCATAGTGGATATTTTCATTGCTGCTGTCCATTAAAAGCAAGGCATTCAGAAGACAAAAACAAATTTGGAAGGTGGACAGCTTGGAAAGAAAATGGTGGTTGGGAATGGGAATTGGATTTTTTTTTTCCTGAGGCAATTTGGGTTAAGTGACTTGCCCAGGGTCACACAGTGTACTATTGTTTTAAAATGTAGGAATGATAGATTTCTGGCAGATAATATAGTACATTTAAGAAAGAATAGAATATTTTTTCTATACTTTTATAGCTCTAATTAAAAGAGCTATGAGTTGAAAAGGAAAAGAGAAATATACCTAAAGCTTTTCCCACCAAACTAGAAACATTCCATAGAGATTAGCTGTAATCAAAGGAAAAGCAGTTGAGACACTGAAAAATTCACAGGCGGCAAAAAGGAACCAGTATTAAAAACATTCTTGGCATCAGCTCCTGATACACAAATGTACAAATTATGGTTATCTAATAAGCTAAACTAAAGAACCTGATTTAACTGTGTCTTTATTACAAAGATAACCCAAGGTAGTATTAAATATCACAAAGATGCTATTTGGAGAAGCATAGCATAGAGCATTTCAATTCATATCAATGGATATAGAATTAGGAATAACATTGTCATGAAAGTATAGCAAATAAACAAAAAGAAAAATAGGAAAAAAGGAAGTAGACCCCACGCCTAATGGCAAATAGAATAGTAATAATGAACTGCAATTATCTTGGCTCTTTTTCTCTGCCAAAAGCAGAATAGCTGATAATTTTGTCACAACAATTTCATATTTCAGATTACGGTAGAACTAAGAAGGAAGGATGTGGTTGCTGAGATAGAAATAATTATTCTGTCTTAGAGATTTTGATTTAAAAAAAAAAAGAACAATGTTATATATATTAAATTTTTAAAAAGCTAATTTCAAAGAATCAGGAAAAGAGTGGATAGTTTTCTCTGGACTAAATGTTATAGAGAATTTACCTTGGGGTAGGGAATGAGGTGGGGTAGGATGCAGAGAGAGTCCTGAATGTGAAGTCATAAAGAGAGCTGGGGTCATGGAGGGGAGAGGGAGTTGGAGAAAGGTCTGAGAAAGATGAAAATGAGAAAGAAAAAAAGGAGAGTTGTTTAAAGAGGCTAATGTAAATGAATGGACCTTTATATACACTCTGACAGCAACACACTATTTTATTTCCCTTTTCTTGATAATATTTTATTCTGCCAATTTGTTTTTACTTTTTTTGACTTGGCAAACTCTTTTTTTTTTCTTTTTTTTTTTTATTATAATAACTTTTTATTGACAGAACCCATGCCAGGGTAATTTTTTACAACATTATCCCTTGCACTCACTTCTGTTCCGATTTTTCCCCTCTCTCCCTCCCTCCACCCCCTCCCCAAGATGGCAAGCAATCCTATATATGTTAAATATGACGCAGTATATCCTAGATGCAATATATGTGTGCAAAACCGAACA
Source organism: Sarcophilus harrisii (assembly GCF_902635505.1). Classification (NCBI taxonomy): domain Eukaryota; kingdom Metazoa; phylum Chordata; class Mammalia; order Dasyuromorphia; family Dasyuridae; genus Sarcophilus; species Sarcophilus harrisii. The sequence continues at coordinate 238,896,408 of NC_045426.1, forward strand.
GTTCTCTTGTTGCACAGGGAGAATTGGATTCAAAAGGTAGAAATAACCCAGGAAGAAAAACAAAAATGCAAACAGTTTACATTCATTTCCCAGTGTTCCTTCTCTCGATGTAGCTGCTTCTGTCCATCATTGATCAATTGAAACTAAGTTAGGTCTCTTTGTCAAAGAAATCCACTTCCATCAGAATACATCTTCACACAGTATTGTTGTTGAAGTATATAATGATCTCCTGGTTCTGCTCATTTTACTCAGCATCAGTTCATGTAAGTCTCTCCAAGCCTCTCTGTATTCATCCTGCTGGTCATTTCTTACAGAACAATAATATTCCATGACATTCATCTACCACAATTTACCCAACCATTCTCCAATTGATGGGCATCCATTCATTTTCCAGTTTCTAGCCACTACAAACAGGGCTGCCACAAATATTTTGGCACATACAGGTCCCTTTCCCTTCTTTAGTATCTCTTTGAGGTATAAGCCCAGTAGTAGCACTACTGGATCAAAGGGTATGCACAGTTTGATAACTTTTTGGGCATAATTCCAGATTGCTCTCCATAATGGTTGGATTCGTTCACAACTCCACCAACAATGCATCAGTGTCCCAGTTTTCCTGCATCCCCTTCAACATTCATCATTATAGCAACCACTTTCTTAACTCTTCATACTTAAACTTACGTCTTCCTTTTGCTTCAAAAAGACGGCAAGAGAGAGGAACCAAAAGGAAGTGATAAATAGTGATGTATCATTCTGAGTGATCAAGTAGCATGAGAATTCATAAAAGACCTGGCAATTGAAATCATTGTTAACTTTGGAGAAGTGAGGCCAGATTGTAGAGGGTTTAAAAGAGAAAAATTTATGTAGGCACTTAGTAGTGTAGATGGCTTTCTGAAGCTAATTATGCAAAAATGGAAAGACAGAAGATGATAGATAGTTAATGGACATAGCAGATTAAAGCAATTATCTATTTATTTTAAAGATATGGGGAAAAGAGGGATCCAGGTGTGTTTATAGGGAGCAGGGAAAAAGCCAGTAAATAACAGAGAAGTTTGAAGATAAAAGGGAGCAGAAGAAAATGATACTGCAGCTGATCTTCTGGGAAAGAAGTGAGTAAATTAATAAAGGATACATGTAGAGAGAGAGAGAGATATGATTTGGCAGGAAGTCTAAAGAAGAAAGTCTAAAACTGACAATAAAGAATTGGGAATATTCTGACTGGGCCCAATTAGGCTACTAAGGAATTATCAGGGACTATATACATTCTTATATTTACCTGGATATAAATAAGGATTATTTTCCTCTAGATGGATAGCATGCCAGGCCTGGAACTTGGCCACTTTTTCAACAGAGATCAGTCTGAAAGAGAAGATAATATTTGAGTAATTTGAGATGAGAAAAAGCAGGGCTCTTGGGAAAAATGTAATTTTTTCTATGAATTATGAGGTAATATCCTCAACAGAGAAGAAAGGATGTTATGAAAGTCTTATAGATAAATTAAAAAGTTTGGAAAAGCATCTGTATAGAATGAGATAGTGAATAAATTAGGAAGGAATAGAATGATTGCTTTACTGTCATGAGGGCTTAGTAGAAATTAGATTACACAAATTTGTAGTGGACTGAATCAATGCAGAATTTCCCTAATTCTCTTCAGTAGCACAATAATAGTAGTGAAGAAATGACACAAGGTTGGTAGAGTATCATCTATGAACAAATAAAGGGACAAGAAATTCAATAATCCAAAGAATAGTGGATTCATTATGGATTAAGATAGGGAAGAAAAGCGAGTACATATTTGGCTGAGATGGCCTAGGGATAGAACGAAGGAAAGGAGGGAATAGGAGTTAGATCACAAATAATCATAAGGGTTTTAAGACACAAGAAAAGGTACAATGATAAAAGATTATAATTGGACAGGGAAATTTTGGAGTTGATACACAATGAAGTATAGATCAAGTTCAATGCTATGACTTTCCCTATATGGACCTTAAGTAGTTAGGTTACAACATCTAAGTAGACTGAGACGGTAAGTATATTTTTGAAGGATCATCCGTATGTATGCTGAAGTCCCCTCATGTGAAAGTATAATTTGTGAAAAGAAAGATTGTGAGCTAGGCACTGAACTTGTTGAAGGAACTGATAAATAATAAAATTGGTGTGATAATGAATATTTGGTTAGTGAGGACCTGAAAGAAAAACAGGTTGCTAAATGATGATGATGATGATGGAAAGAAAGTCTAAAATTGATAATAAAGAGTCAGGAATATTCTGACTGGGCCCAATGAGGCTACTAAGGAATTGTCTGTGACTTTATGCATTCTTATATTTACCTGGATATAGATAAGGATTATTTTCATCCAGGTGGATAGCATGCCAGGCCTGGAAACAGAAAGACCCATCTTTGTGAACCGGTAGATATTATTGCTTAGCCATTAACATTGATCTTGGAAAGGTTGTAGGGATTGAATCAATAAAAAAATTGAAGACAGATAAACTTCTTGTATTTTAAAAGTTGAAAGATAATGGATTCTGAAACTTTTGTCTTTTTGACTTAAACTCTTTGACTATTATGAAAAGCTGAATTCAAAACTTATTGTGTAGCCTTGGGCTAATAAAATGAGTTAACACAAATAAAATAGTGTTTTGCAATCCTGAAAAATATTGTATAAATGCTAGTTTTATAACCTTTCTGAACTCCAAGCAAGAAACATTTATTATAAAGTATAATTTTTTTTCAATTATCAAACAACTGTTTTTTTCCCTTTACCCTTAAGAAAACCAAACCAAACAATAATATCTTCCCAAATATGGATAGTCAAGTAGCATATTGCCATGCTATCTATGACTCCAAAAATGTCTTACTCTGTATCTTCTTTGTCAGGAGGGCAATATCATGTTTTATTCTTTGGAATTTTGATTGATTATTGTGTTGATTAATGCTTATGATTATTTATTTATTTATTTTGCTGTGCTGTGATCAACAAACATTTGTTAAATATCTACCAGGTGCAAGGTACTGTTGTAGATACTAGGCATACACAAAATATAAAAGTCTTGATCTCAAGGAGCATATATCTTAAGGAAACAACACATACACATATAAATATATATGAAATATATACTAAAAATTAAAAATGAAAGAAGACTTTTGGGTGAGGGAGGCTCCAGCAACTTTGAGCTTCAGAAAAAGGCCTGTATGTAGGAACTGACATCTGAGTTTCTCTTTGAAGGGCTTTTATATTCTAAGTGCAGAGTTGAGCGTAGTGTATTCTAAGCACATGGAGCATATGCAAAGCCATGCAACCAATTGGATAAGTCGAATGTAGAAGAATATAATGAAAGCAATGCCAAACTGGAAGTCAAGGACGAAGGGATGTCATTTGTGCCTATCAAAGTGCTAAGAAAAAAGGAAAGGAAGATGAACAGCTCAGCTCCCAGGGAGGTGAGCAGAGTGTATTCCACATTGTAGTATACTACCTTGGTGTGCCATTGGAGGTACTTGGAGAAATAATAGGAGTAACAGTCACTGAGAATTGAGTGTCTCCCTTTTCTTATGTGAAAGGTCAAAAGAACTTGGCAGACTTGAAATGTACATATAAGTTTAAAAATTGAACTTCATAAGCTCACAATGAAGATATAAATTTGAAAATGATCTGAGAATTATAAGATCAATATAAGTTAGCTCTGTAGATGGCTACTGTGAAAGCCAATGTGACTTGGCAGGGGAAGTGTGAATAGCCTACTGGAACTCTGTCTCAATCAGATCATATATGGAGTATATTCGGTTCTAAACAGGATGTTGATAAATTAGAGGGGTCAGTTGAGGACATTAGGTTGCTAAAAGCCCTTGAGTTCATGCCAATGAAAGGAACTAAGAATATACAGCCTAGGTGTGATTATAGAGATATTATTATATTTATGTATTTGGAGAATATCTTTTTTTTTTTTAATAGCCTTTTATTTACAGGTTATATGCATGGGTAACTTTACAGCATTAACAATTGCCAAACCTCTTGTTCCAATTTTTCACCTCTTACCCTCCACCCTCTCCCCCAGATGGCAGGATGGCCAGTAGATGTTAAATATATTAAAATATAAATTAGATACACAATAAGTATACATGACCAAACCGTTATTTTGCTGCACAAAAAGAATCAGACTCTGAAATATTGTACAATTAGCTTGTGAAGAAAATCAAAAATGCAGGTGGGCATAAATATAGGGATTGGGAATTCAATGTAATGGTTTTTAGTCAACTCCCAGAGTTCTTTCTCTGGGCATAGCTGGTTCAGTTCATTACTGCTCCATTGGAAATGATTTGGTTGATCTCATTGCTGAGGATGGCCAGGTCCATCAGAACTGGTCATCATATAGTATTGTTGTTGAAGTATATAATGATCTCCTGGTCCTGCTCATTTCACTCAGCATCATTATCAGTTCGTGTAAGTCTCTCTAGGCCTTTCTGAAATCATCCTGTTGGTCATTTCTTACAGAACAATAATATTCCATAATATTCATATACCACAATTTATTCAGCCATTCTCCAACTGATGGGCATCCATTCAGTTTCCAGTTTCTAGCCACTAGAAAAAGGGCTGCCACAAACATTCGTGCATATACAGGTCCCTTTCCCTTCTTTATAATCTCTTTGGGATATAAGCCCAGTAGTAACACTGCTGGATGAAAGGGTATGCACAGTTTGATAACTTTTTGAGCATAGTTCCAAACTAGAGAGTATCTTTTTTAACTCCAAGAAACAGATCTAGAGGCAACAAGAGGCAAACTTATGCTTACCTTGGAAAATACTTCCAAATAATGAGTTATTTAAAACTAATGTGGTTTGCCTTCCACAGGTAGTTTGCTAAATCCAACTAAGGTTATATGACCATGTCAGGCTTAAAGTACAAAACGGTTGATATGTGTTCAAGTATGTTTCTATGGTTCCTTCCTAATCTGAGAATATGATTCTGCAACAGTACTTTTAAGATTATTGACTTTCTGAGGACAACAAGCCTGAGATTATACTGAGTATAGTGGAAGTATATTTCAAGGGTTGTTTGGAGTGGAATAATATTCCTATTTTCTCTTAGTATCTGAAATCTGCTTTTCCATAGCATCGATTTACTTGGCATTGTTATCTCTTCCTTCAGACCCATACTTTTTGGTATAGTTAAAACAAATAAAAGAGAGGACATAATTATGTTTACTTTTTAATAAGCTAGTGGTTAAGATTGTAAGCTCACATTAATTTCTTTGGTGAATTTAAATATAATATATTCAGGTATTTGTCCCCTACTGCTATCTAGAAATACTTTTTTTTTTTTTTTTTTTAAGCTGACCAAATAAATGTAGGTAGGAAAAAAGAGCTAGTTCTGACTGGATAAAAACAAATGTGTCTGCTGGCTAATGATGGATGCCTATTAAAGACAATACCACTGTTGCCAAAGCATGGGAGAAAGTATATGAAAAAAAAGAAAATTAGAAGAAGGAAGAAATCAGTGAATTCTGAGAAGTAGTTGTGGGATTTGCTAGAAGCAGAAGCAGAAATAGCCACACACACAAAAAAGAGAGAAAACTTCTGTCTAAAGGGCAAAGAGATCTTTGAACTTTTTTTCGGGACGTCACCTATGCCGTAGTGAGGGCAATTCAGTTTTTATAGAGCAGTTCTCTGGGGTGTTTTTTATGCCAAAAAGTAGTTGTGTGTACCTTCGTTGCTTCTGAGGTAATTTTTTTTATTGTAGATTAGTACAATAAAGTGCAAATTGAGAAATCAAGATAATCCCAAAAGCATTGCCTTATATACTGATTATAGCTTCTCCATGATGGCAGTGCCCTTTATAAATATTTCTATACAAATTTAATATTTTGGTATCTGAATAATTGACTTTTTTAGAGCATTACATGACCTCACCACATTTAGATAGCCCTTATATTTATGGATTTTAAAATACAAAAAAAAATTGTTTTTAATGCTGAAACTATTGATGTCTCTTTTCAAATAATCGGAAGACATCAAAAAGTTATTAGCTGTCATCTTCCTTGATTCAATAAATCAATTTACTTTCCATTTCTGTTTACTTCCCAACTCATCTCAAAAATCAAAATAGAATATTTCTCTTTAATACTACCATATGTAGGGTATAAAATGTAAACTTAATTTTGGTAAGAAAAGTTTGGATTGTCTTATTAGATGCTGCTTTTGTGGGTTAGAAAAAAAATTAAGTTATTAATAATTTGATCACAATGTAAAACCCTGAAATTTCCCCCAAATTTTTTGGATGTTTAACCTTGCCATTTTTGAGTAAAGAGAATTCTCAGATCAGCTAAATCCTATGGTGCAGGTATGTTTTGGGGGGATTGTGTGAGTTGAATTTTTATCATATCTTTTACTACAATGGCTACTTTTTTGATAATGGACATTTCCTGAGCAATATTATTCCTATAAAATATTAAGATTGCTTCTAGTAAACAGTTAGAAATCCATAATTTTTCCTTAAAATTGATTTATCTTTTTTTTACTTAAAAAGAAAACCACAAAAGCACTTTTCATTATTTCAACATTTCATTAACATAAAGATCTTTGAATTTCATATTATTGGCTCCCTTTAAAAATACTTAACTTAATTATTGTGATGCTACCCAGTGAATGAAATTCAAAACAAATATTGTATTGCTCTTTGTGGTATGCATGTCATGTGTTGGAATGCTCTTGGAATGTTAGTGAAGTCCTTTGAAGCATGGTTGCCTTGTGTTTGATTATTTTGTCTGTCTCTAAATACAGATCTGTAAATCCAGATGTTTTCATTTGTAGCAGTTTTTGAAGATTTTAAAAATTAAAGCTGGATGTTATTGAAAGCAATCACAACAAAAACGAATTTCCAAATTAGAAAATGGAATGCTTTGACCCATTTTGTTATCCATTTACATTATTTAAATATGTAAAAATTATAATTCACAATACTTTTGTACTTTTAATTTGTGGTTTTTCTTTGTGGAATTTTTTTTGAAAGCTTATATATAGCAATAATCTTGTGGTATAATATTTTCCTAGTTGTATCAACTCGTGTATGTCTTCCCACATTTTTCCGAAACAATCCTATTCATTTTTTATAGTACAATAATATATCACAACATGTATTTACATACCACAAATTATTTAACCATTACTCTGTTGATAAATATCGCCTCATTTTCCAGTTCTTTGCTACTATAGAAAGAGCTACAATAAATATTTTTGCAAATGTGGATCTTTTTCCTTGGCATCATAAACAATGAAAAAGGTCCACATTTGCAAAAATATTTATGTCTTTATAATTATATTATTATATTATGTCTATGATGCCACTATATTATATGCAAATAATTGCACTTTGTTCTGCAGTGACACCTACTGGCTTTCATAGTCCATAATAATATTAGTTCAAGTAATACTTTCTAAGGAAGGATTGTGGACATGAAACCACAGACAATTACAAATACACTTGAATTTGATCTTTTTAAAAAGACAAATTTAAAATATCTTTACTTTTATTCATTTACTTTTACAATTGAAAATAGGAAAGACACAACTGTATAATAAATCATTAACTGATATTTAAACTTCAGTTATGAATGACTCCCATTTGAAGGATAATGCTTCCCCAAAAATCTTATTCCAATGCCTTTTGTATGGAGGTGAGCCTGTATTCCTGACGACTATATTAGCTTGAGACCATGCTCTTAAAAATCCTACCAAATTAAAAGGATATTGTGTATGAACCTAGGGACAAGTGATCCCATGAAAAATAACCTAACACTTTTCAGAGGGGCTTTACAGTAGAGACACTGAAAAGAGAAAGGAGGACAGAAACATCTCCTAAGAGTTGGGGGAGTCTCCTAAAGATTTTATTCTACATTAATGAGTGGAGGGAGTACCTATATTGAGATCATGAATCTTTTGAAGATTTTTAAGAAAGTGAATGAAAAGGAAATAACAGAGTAGGGAAAGGGTTAAATGAATAGAGACACATAGAGGGAAAGAAAGATAAGGAAAGATGAATGGAGGCATATGCATATAGGGGAAAGGAATTACTGTAGGCACAAATTTTCATGGTATTGTATTCTTATCTCACCTCTTGAGGGGCGGGGGGGGAAGGGTTGTTTGTTGTTGTTATTTTTTACTGAGGCAAGTGTTAAGTGACTTGCCCAGGGTCACACATCTAGGAAGTGTTAAGTGTCTGAGCCAGTTTGAACTCAGGGCTGGTGCTCTATCCACTGCACCACCTAGCTGCTCCTAGCGTCTTGTTTTTTAAAGACTAGCTGTGTTGTTGGTTTACAACTAAAAACATAAATAGAGATATATTGACATTAACTCATACTATTGTATGAGTAACTCATTCTTATTCTGTTGAAATGAAGGGATAATAGTAAAAATGGTATTTGTATATTCTTATTTTATTTACTCCTATTATTCTATAGTAGATTGGTAGATCTGCCCTCTTAAAAAAAGAACTATGCCATCTAGGAGAAAATGAAAGGGCCACAAGCCTGTGAAACTAATTGGGTCTTTCAAGAGTTACTAATACCATCCAATCTAAAGCTATCCATAGCCTTCTCTTTCACTTCTGTTTCTTCTGTCATCAAAAGTTAAATCCTATATGTAATGTCCTATGTCTAGTGAAGGGCAAGTCCATTAGAGTTGAAAGCAGAGCGAAATATAGTGAACTCTTGGTGTTATTTGTTAAGCACGCAGAGAGATGAGGGGCAAAACATCTATCTTTGTTTGTTATTTGGAATCAAAAATGTTTCCGGAAATTTAATGAAAGACAGTAATGATTTGCAAAGAACTTTTTGTCTTTATTTTGCCTAATAGTGACTTACATGTGGCAAAATGTTGAATTGATGAAGCTGTCTTTGAAGAAATGGTAGAAAATATTGTCATATTCTATCCTGTCATTCTCCAACAACCCTTTCCCATTGCTTTGAAGTTTAGGTATAAGCTTGATGATAAATTTAAAGGCAAGATAATTCCTGAACCTAGTTTAAATGATTATCAATCATTTTTTCAAGTGTCTTTAGTTGTTCGTATATTCCTAAGCTTGGTAGCCATCATAGTTTCCTAAATTGGTTTGAGTTTTATTTTTACATTCTCAATAGCCTACTTTAAAATTTGGAGTTATAAATAATATCTGGCTATTTTGGTAGTTTAATACTTGAAGGTATTGTAATTTAATTGGCTTTGGTTCTTCATTTGTTACAAAACCTTTATAAATGGCCTTTAACTGTTGTGGTCAATGTCTTGATGAGCTTCTCTGAACTAAACTTCATTGTTTGGTGCTTGGAGAAAAGATGCATTATCCATAAGTAGGTTTGTATCTGAAACCTTTACAGTTTGTTAAGACCTTTCAGAAATCAACAGTCACTTCCCTTCAACTTTATGGCATCAGAGTTAAGATTTTGGAGGAAGATTTGGCAAACATGAAAGCAAATAACTTCCCAAGGAGATTTCTTCTTACTTCTAAGGAGTATTATCTTAGAATTTGAAGAAATTAAGGCACAAGGCCTAAATATTCCCTTATTAAGTCTGTTGCAAATTTCTGGTAAACATCATTTTTTCATCCATATACAGTCTAATAATTTCATTCTTTACTCATTCTTGTCACTTCTGGTACATTAACATTTAATAATCTTGTAATAGATGTTTTGCCCAAGGAGTACCTTAGATACTCAGCATATAAAAGTTAGCATATACCAAAAAACTTTAGGCCAAGTATGTCATAAATTTCCATATTATTATTGGCACCAGCATTTCGGCTAAAATTCAAAATGCTTAAGGATAATTATATACAGCATGAAATGATAGAAACCACACATAAAATAATTTAAAAAAAAATGATTTTTTTTGTGGGGGGGGAGATTTGAGATGAAGTGGGTAAAGCATTGACTCTGAAATCAGGGGGACCCGAGTTCAAATTTGGTCTCAGACACTTGACATTTACTAGCTGTGTGACTATGGGCAAGTCAGTTAACCCTGATTACCTTACCAAACCAATAATAATAATAATATAAATAAATAAAATTATTTGAGGATTTTGCTGTGGCCTGTGAAGGAGTTGGAGGTTAGGATATGCCATGTAAAACTTAACTCCATAATAGCATTTCAGTTTTTTTAGGTTAGAATAGATATTTAATGAGACAGATGGCCTCTTCTTTTACAAAAATTAAATGTCACATTTAATTCATAAAATATCAGTTCACTACTAATCTAATGAAGACTCCATTTAAATAATTTTTGCAACTCTTTAAGTTAGAGAATTAAATTTTTGCTTGGCAATCTGAAGAAAAAGAGAAAAGCTGTGCCTTTTTTATTTCTTTCTAGTTTGGATCTTTACTAATTCATCATTAGAATGAGGAGGACAATATGGACAATTGTTAAGATTTATTTCAACACTAAAATTTTTTTATTGTTTCCAAAATATTTTATTGCATTATATTTGTTTGCCAAAAACCTATTAAAAATCATTGTTCGTAATAACTTTGGAAATTTTTAACTATCCTTAGATCATATCAGATTATTCCATTTTCATTTATTCAGTCTTTTTTCTCATTCAACATTGCATAGCTGGATTCACAGACTGTACTTTGAATTGCTTACTCTTACAAAAAAAAAAAAAAGGTAAACAACAAAATACCTTCCTAAACCTACCTTCTAGCATGTACTTTCAATTTTTAAAATTATATTTTAATGGCAAAGAAAACTATATGTTGACAGCATTGTTAACAAACATTAAGTTTTGTCAGGGATTTTTTCCTTTTCTTTATCTTTATATCCATTAAAAAGTAGGTATTTTTTAAAATAATATTAGATCTCAAGGATAACCATTTTGAAAAGGTAAAGAATATTTTCTAATTAAAAATCTGTCAAAGCTGTTTTAGTCTATACCTAATATGTTCAAAGTATGTTGTTATTTTTAATTTTTGACTCTTTTAAGCCAAACAGTTACCAAAACTAGGCAAAAACATAAAAATAAATTTTTAAAAATACTTTCTAATAATTTAAAAGAAGAATAATGATAACACTTATCTTCTGTATTTAGTGTCATAATACTAATATTTGATACAGTTTCTTAACTTTCTAAGTTTTTTTAATAATCATGTTAAAAATTAATAAGTTTTGCTAAAAATAATGCATGTGCATGCTATTTTGCTAGTTGATCATCTCTAAACAATAAAATATAGAATAAATTATGTTACAGCACAAATTTCTACATTCTATTCAAAGGTAAGTAAACTAATTGTCATAAAAAGGAAATCATTTTACAGTGATGTGGAATGATTGTTACTTTTTTGGTCATCCACATTTTATGACATTCATGATTGGCTAATCGATTTTGATAAAATTTATTATAAAGTAATTTTAAAAGTATTTAACTTAGTTATATTATTATGTGAATAATATTATGTAAAGTATTTGGTATTTATAGCATAGATTTTAAAAAATTATTTAATAATACCAGTGATTAGAAAGTCATTTTCCCCCTCCATTGCTTTTATTTTTGATTATGCAAGTTAATTTTTATAGTTTTCATCTTATTATATTGTTTTCTACATTTGATAATGAAAAAACAATTTTTTTTTACAAAAGACCAAGAAATTAAATCTCCCAGTGAATCTTTACCATGAATCCACATTCACTTGACACTTAGTTATTCAGTTAGAGATGGGGGATTCCTTATAGTGGTAAGTTTTTTTGTAGCCACCTTTAGTTAAAAAGAAATTCTAATTCTGCACTGGCTATTTCCAATGATCCTTGGAAAAGAATAATAGTGACAAAATTCCCATGAAACTTGTTTCCCCCCCCCTTTCATTTTTCCCTTTCTGTTTTATTAATTGAATAATATGAAACTTTTGCTTCTTGTACTCACTTTTTTCTTAAGAAAATTAAGTCATATTATAAGTTACATAAAAGTAAGACAATTTGTTTTTACTTGAGTAAATTTACTTATTGAGTCTTATTGAACATAAAAACCATATTTGTCATATACTAATAATCTTTTTTTTCTAAATTTTGTTTGGTTTCTTCTCCAGTTGAAGATGGTGAAAAACAACACAAACGATCTAGGTCATCAAAAATATCTTCCAAAGAGTGCCTTCAACAGAGCTCTTCCTCACCTATAGGAGACCAGGAGACTTTGACTTATAAAGAAAAATTTATTCCTCCTGAGCTTAGTATCTGGGATTATTTCATAGCAAAGGTACCTAATGTGATCATAGAATATTTGTGTATTTATATTCATTTCAAAACAAGATTCCATTTCTATTTTTAAATATCTCACTAGAACACTTTTTGAAAAGATAGTTTTTATAGATAAATTATGAAACTTTTATCTAGTATGATCACTTTCCAAACAGTTTAAATCTTTTTTTAAAATCAGTACTTTGATAAATTATGACTTCAGAGTTTTCAGAAGAGTTTACATTTGATTTAAAAAAGATATAAAGCACATATATTATATATAAATGGAGAAAGAAGGGAGAAAGTAGAGGTGATGTCAAGGGGACAGGGTGGTGGGAACCTGAAAAAAAAGGACTAATATTAATGTATAAAATTTTCAGGGACCAAAGCTTCGGTAATGGAAAGAAGGAAGGAAGGAAAGAAATATGCATTTACCAAGCCTTTACTGTGTGCCAGGCACTGTGCTAATGAGCATTGTCTGAGGAGAAAAGTTGGAAACTATCTGAAGTATGACAGCATACATTGTCTTGACTCCTTTAGTCTGCAATTTTTGCTGCTGCCTGTTCCTAGAGACACAGGAATAATGGTATACTATAGACTACCCAGAGAGCACTTGTCAAAGATAATATTTCTGATTAGTATAGAAATCCCATCAAAAAAACAGTCAGTCAGTCAGCCTCACAGGTGCTAGGCACATAGGCACAACTAAACACTAGAGATACAGAAGGCCAAAAAGTTCAAATCTCTACCTTCAAAGAACTTACAATCTAAATGGGGGAGTTAACATGCAAACGTAGATATTAAAGAAAAAAAATAGACAAGATAAATAGGAAATAAGTAATAGAGGGAAGACACTTGAATTAAGAAGTAGTAGGAAAGACTGCCTATAGAGTGTATGATTTTAATTGGGATTTAAAGGAAGCCAGGAAGATAAATAGTCAGAGTAAGTAGAGGGAACAGCCAGAGAATGCTGAAGCTGAGAAAAGGAATGTTTTGTTTGTGGAACAGCCAAAAAGGCACTTACTGGATCAAACAGTGTGAGTTGGGGATTAGGGTGTATGAAGACTAGAAAGGTAGAAAGGGCCTGGTTTATCAAGGCCTTTGAATGCCAGACAGAAAATTTTTTATTTGCTTCTTTATACAATAGGGAGCCTCTGAAGTTATTACAGAAGGAATTGACATGATTGGACCTGTGTTTTAGGAATATCACTTTACTATTGAATGAAGGATGCATTAGAATAGGAAAAAACTTGAGGAAGACAGACCTTAAGGCATGAGTTAAAGTATACTTGTATTAGAGTTGTGACAGTGTGAAAGAGAGAAGGGCTGTGTTCAAAAGGTGTTGATTAAGGTAAAATCAGCATGGATATTGGAAAACAGTAGGGGGAGAAGGGGCCTATGGAGAGATAGTGATGAATCCAGGATGATTCCTAGGTTGCAGGCTTAAAGGATTTGGGGAGGGTATAGGAAGAAAGATAATGAATGCTATTTTAGACATAATGAGTTTAAAATATCTCCTGGATATCCAGTTCAGTATGTCTGAAAGGTATTTGGAGACGCAAGATTAGAGGTCAGCAAAGAGGATGGGTCAGGATAGGTGAATTTGAGAACCATCAGCATAGAAATAGTAATTAAATCCATGATAGTTGTTATGACTAAGAAATGAAGTATGTAGGGGGAGAAAAGAAGATGATCTATGATAGAACTCTGAGGACACTTTTAGTTAGAGTACATTATCCAGCAAAGGAAATAGAAAAGGACCAGTCACATGGGGGAGAGAAAGTGATGAGCATTGTCAAAGGCTGCAAAGAAGTCAAGGAGAATAAGGATTGTGGAAAGGCCTTTGGATTTGTCAGCTAAGATATCATTAGTGACTTTGGAGAGAGCAGTTTCAGTTGGAATGTTGAGTTTGGAAGCTGTATTATAAAGAGTTAAGAAGAGAGTGAAAAGAAAGTGGCAGCTCTATAGTAGATGGTCTTTTTGAAATGTTTAACAACAAATGGCAGAGGAAATATAGCATGAAAGTGAGGGGATGGGAGGATCATAAAAAAAGAACCCAGGAAAAAGGCCACTGTAGTTATGTTTTGGAGACAAATGAATTGTTTGCTACATTACTGTGACAAAACGCAAAGAACAGTGTAGCAATAAGTATTTATTGTTTTTTATATGCCAGACAATATGTACTAATGTTGCCTAGTTCCATATCATCAGTGGTCTTATACCACCAACATCTCCATTTCAGTAGGATTTACAGATGTCTTTCTGCTCCTTTTGTTGCTTAGAATGTCCTTTGAATGCTATCGTTAGAAGTGCCTACAAAAAATGTTTTTAAAATAAAATAAAATACAACTGTTTGGATATATATTTGGATGTCTTGGTTAACATGTTTGGATTATGAATTGTATAAAATTTTATTTTAGCCTTTTTTACCACCTTCCCAAAGTAGAGCAGAATATGATTCAGAAGAGAGTCAGGAAAGTGGTGATGATGAGAATGAGGATGGTGATGAAGATGTTTTAACTTCAGATTATCAACTCCAAGAGCATGCTAATTCAAATTCATACAGGTATAAAATATGTATTTTTAAGTTTCTTTGAGACATTTTTGTTTCTAAAGAATTTCAAGTACTTGATCATTTATGTAAGCTTTTTATTCTTTATAGAACATTATAGGAAAACTAGCTAGTTAATATTTCTGCTTTTACTTACCAAAATTTAGGCCCTCAGTTCCTGGTAATTTTTGCCTTTATTCTCTACTACACACTCTAGTGAAACTGCCCTGTCTAGCCTTTAGAAACCTATATGGCATCCCTTATTAAGGGATTATCAAGGACTTTCTCCTTGATCTTCTCCCCAAGATCTTAACTATTGACCATACCTTTTTGATATTCATTTAATTCTTAGAAATTGAGAAACTCAGATCTTGACTGTTTTCCTTCCTGTCTCATTTTTGTTTTTTCTCCATTTACTAAATGTGGGCTTTCTCTCAGTGGTAAACTTTTCATTCCCATAGTTTTGTTATTGTTTTTATGCAAATTATTTATCTATAAATCCAGAGCAGACATATCCTGAACTCCATTTTCATGTTTCTATCTAAATCCTAGATATCTCTACCTGTATCAATAGCTCAAAATCAACGTTTCCCAAATTGAAATTATCTTTCTCCTTATCTTGGACTCACCTCCAAAATTTGACCTTCCTTAGTATTGATTTCTAAGATATTCCTTGAATAAATTACCATCACTGAGTCTACTTTATTATAGTTATCTCTTACCTAATTTCTCTGTTGGTAGTCTCCCTCATCTCCAATCTATTCTTCACACTGCTCACAATGCAAACTTCTTAATGCATAGATCTCATTTGCATCTCTTAAACCTTTGTGGTGCCCCTTATCAAATAAAGCACAAACATATAGGGCACCCTGAGGAAATGAGCTCCTCTCTGATATCTAGTTAAAGTTGTAGTTATGGTCATTCACTTCAAGTAATATAGTAATATTTAGATTGTTGTGGTAGATTATTCAGACTTGTATAATCAAATTCCAATACATAACTATTTTTTGAAGCTGAAGCAGAACATCAGGACCTGGGAGGTCTTACAGCAAGTAGTAACCATCTATCTAGGCCCCAGTATATCAATGTTATTGTCTTTAGTGTATCAACAACCTGTGTTTTTCCATGACTTCCAAAGCTCAGTCTCTCATAGCTGATTATGGTAGTGATCAGTCTTGTTAGCCATTCAATAGAAATGTTTGTGATTAAAGAATTATGATTTGTGATACTCTTGAAACTAAGCAGATACCAGTAGTTAGAGCTTTTGGATGCCAGTGTGCTAAGACTCAGTATCTGTCTTTAGCTGTACATTATTACTTTGTGTTTATACTTTTTTCACATCAGTAACAATTGTTCTTACTTAGAGGTCTTTGAAGGTAGTATTATTTAACAATAATTCTGTTGGGCTCAATTGACCACAATTAACCGTAGCTAACCTCTGGACTTATTTGTGTAGAATCACAAAATATCAGGACCATTGGAGACTATCTAGCACAGCCTTGTATGTGACCAAGGTTTCCTATGAAGTGGAATGTGCAACCTATTAAGGCAATGCATTCTACTTTTGGATAATTCATATTGTTCAGAAATTTTTCCTTTTATGAGGTCCACATTTGCCCATTAGCTGCTTCCAGCCAATCGCATAGTTCTCTAAATGGCTAAGCAAAACAAATTTGTTCCTTCTTCCCTATAATAATCTCTTGTACTCAAAGACCATGATACTGATATATGTGCATGCTCTCTGTGTCCCAGTCAAGCAAGATTATTCACTGCCCCTTTAATATACTGCCTTTTTTACACAGTGACTTTCCCATCTAAAATTAGCTTGCCCTATATAATGTGCTTGTTGAAACAGTTTCTTTCAGAGATAGCTTGGCTGCCACTTATTTAAGTAGGTCTTCTTTGATCTCCCTCAGGTAGAAGTGATCTTCCCACTTTAAATCTCTTTTGGTACTGTATGCAACTTTTCTATGCACATGTTATTAGTATCTGTCTCTTCTTACAAAAGTTAAGTCATCAAGTATTAATTAAGTACCTAATATGTATTGTAGTGTAATTTGCTAAAGCACAGAGTGAGATGCAAAACTCAGGTGCTACCAGCTTCCATAAAGCTCAGGATTTTGTTCAGCAAAAATATATTATTTAACTTTAATATTTCAAGTACTGTATGCAAAGTCCTGGGATTGGCAAGAGATGAATCCAGTAGTTGAGTCTTCAGGAAAACATAATATTGATATACAAATAGCTACAATAGTTAACTGCTTTCCTGAGCACACAACTATATTTCAAAATGTTAGAAGACAACACATTTAGGAAAACACATTTAAGGATGTGTTCAGGAAAAGGAAGAGAAGCCCATTAGAGATAGAAAAGGAACTATTGGAAGGACGATAATGAGGAAAGGCTAAGTTCCTTTAAAGAGAGATGGTTACCAGGTAAAATTCATAGAGGAACTATTTTTGAGGCTCTGGGGGGGATGAGCAAAGCAATTTAAGTTTATTGATCTCTGAGTGGGTAATTTTCTTAGAAAAAAGGAGAAGGAAGCCAGATTACAAGAGATTGATGAGTTGAATGGCTACTGAACATGACGAAATGAGGAAATATTTATTCTCCTTTTTCAAGAAGTCTAGATGTAAGGTTGTAACAAGGTGGCAGTGGCGGTGAGGGGGGAGATAGAGAAGAAAAGAGGGAGGGAGAACAAAATAAATACAAACTCTATTGTGGATGGAAGAAAAGTGAGCAGACATAGATTTGTAGGTCCAGGGGCAGAATAAGAATATAGCCTCTAAATGGGGTGGTAGAACAAAAGTTTTGGGTTTTTTTGAAGGGGAATTGGGGTTGTTTAAGTATCATAGAGTTCTGAATATGTTTGTAAGCAGATAAGTGAAAAATCTCTGACTAAGGATAAATTAAAAATGACTAGGTGCTTGAGATTCTAGGTTCTGGGGACAGGTAAGAACAAAGATAAGCATGCCTTCTGCATTTGTGATCTAGTATTTTTTATGCTCTCAGTGATAAGGCCTATTTAAGCCTATATGATGAGAAAATATTTATTTCTATTATGATATTGTAGAAAGAGCATTTTGTGAGTAAATAGAGAATTCTAAATTCTAATCTTGACTCTGCCACTTGTCAACTTTACTACTCCTTTCCTAAGTCTCAAATCCTTTCTCAGCAAGCATTTCTTAAGTGTTAATTATGTGGCAGTCATTATACTGAGCAATAGAGGTAGAATGAAAGGCAAGAACACAATTGTATTCTAATGAGGGAGCTAGTATATAAGTTATGTATTCAGAAATACATAGAGATAGAGAGAAAGCAATTCAAAGGTATTCTGTAAGAGGAAGGAACAAGATGCTGGGGGGACCAGGAAAGCCATCTTGCAAATGTGGAATTTGAACTGAATCTTAAAAGAAGTAGAAAGGAGGAAGGGGAAGCATTCCAGGCAGGGAAAATAGCCAGTTAAATGTACAGCAGTGGGAGATGGAGTGTCATATGCAAAGAATAACAAGTGGGCCAGTTTGGCTGCATCATAGAATCTTTATGTATTAGGGGAAGAGGAATAAATAATAATAAGAATTATATATCTTAAACAGAAAACTGGGAGGTAATAGGGAGCCACTAGGATTTATTAAAGTTTAGTGGGAGTTGAAATGACATGATCAGTTCTACACTTGGCAAAGCAGAGCCATGATAGTGGACTAAAGGCCTAACCTTTCCCCCAGACTGCTCCAAATTCCTTTAAATAATGTCTCTAAACAAATTTTAGAACATCAGAATACCCAAAAAGGTGTAACAGAATGTTTTTCAGCTTAAAAAATCACCTTGGCAACTGAATGGAAAATGAATTTTAATGGTGAATACCAATGAGTAGACTTGTTATAGTATAAGAGAGAGTTGAGAGCCTAAACTGCAACATAGTTAGGAGTCATGGGGAGAAGGGAAAGGTTGAATGAAAAGAGTATAATATGATAAAGGGGTTTTTGAATATTGTTGAAGAACAAGTGAAAGAGATGTCAAGGTTAGTAAGATCAGGGTGGGATGGTGCAGTAGGTCATAGGAATTTACTAGAATAATGAAGTTAGGGTAGTTTGTATGTTAAGATCCTCTTGATTTCAGGGTAAGAGTTGGAGAAGACAAGAGAAAAACTTATAGATAAGATGTGAATTATAATGTTAACATAGTTATTGGGATGATCTAATGATATAATTCATTTGAAGTACTTTGTAAATTGATTTATAAAGTCAATATTTATTTTATTTCCCTATGCATCTTGAAAATCAGTAGGCTATTTTGCTCAACTAAAACCCAGTGATATATATAAAAGTATAAGTCAATCAACCAGCTCCAGTGCTGGGAGCTGGAATGAATATTGCAAAATGAAATAGTTCTTGTTCTCAAGGAGCTTAAATAGGAGGGAAGGCTACTACATTCTCAAAATACTCTTTTTCCTTGACTCTTCATTGAACCGAAATCTCTCCACAGAGTTAACAATAATCTTTTAATTGCAAAATTGATAATCTTTTCTCAAGTTTTCATCTTTATAAATGTTTCTGCAACATTTAACCAGATTGACTATCCTTCTTTCTTGATTGTACTCGAATTTTTTTCCCTTAATTTTCTTGCTACCTTTATACTCCAATTTCCATCACTGGTCATCACTCACATCACATACCCTAAGTTTGGGTTTGCCCCAAGGTTCTATCTTGGGCCTTCTTTCCTCTGCATACTTTCTAACTTGATGATTTCATCATCACCCCAGTGGTTTTAATTTTCTTTTTATGTAGATTAATATACTAAGCTCAATTTTTGCTACTCAATTCCAATTTTGCATTCAGTGGTATGCAGATAAATGTTTAACACCTCCCCCCCCAACTCCCCAATTTACACATGAAACACTTTTTAAAGATTGTAGAATAATAATATTATTATTATTATTTAAATGTTTTAAACTGAATGTTTTGAAGACATCTCAAGCTTAATATGTCTAAAACAGAATTCATTGCTTTCACCCTATAAATCCATTATTTTTCTAAATTTCTCCTTTTTTTAAGTATTATCATCCTTATCATCTGAATACAAACTTTGTTTTATCAGTTACTCTTCTTTTCTCTCTCACTTTCTATACTAAATTGCCAAATCTTGTCATTTCTACCTCCACAATATTTTTCTTATCTATTCCCTTCTCTCTACTCAAACAACTACTACTTCCTCTATTTCCTTTCTCTTGCCCTCCCCTCCTTTCCAGTTGAAGGTCTTATCACTTATCAGCTGGACTATCACACTCTTTCCATCTCGAGTCTTTTTTCTCTCCAGTTCATTCCTTACATAGCAGCTGAAGTGATTTTCCTAGAATACAAGATAATCAAGTCACTCCTTATTAAATTCCAGAGATTCCTTATTTTTTCCATGATCATCTATTATTCCATCATTATCTCATTCTTTTTAAATGTCTGTATTTTGTCTGAGCTTTATACTTATATAATTTTAGTATAATTCTACATGTATATAGTTAATGAATAAATGTATATTGGGGTTACATCAGCAAATTTTTTTAAATTGGGTATTCTATCAAAAAATTTTGGAGTCTACTAGACTTGATGAATTCTAATGTCCCAATCAGAAGTTTAGGATCTGTTCATCATAGAATCATTAAAAGAGGATTGATTGTATTTTTTGGTCACAAGAACATATGAAATTAAGCTTTATGTGACTGTGATTGTGCAGTCGCACAATATTGAAGATGAGGGCTAAAGGTTCTATCCCACAGCTCTTAGATCTACAAGGAAAGGGCATGGATAGAAATTGCAAAGGATAGGAAGTCTATGAAAGGATTCAGATCTGCATCAGTGGGGTGGGGATGGTACTCAAACCAGTGATGAGAGATATATCCATAAACCTTGAGAACAACTGATCCAGATTTTAACCTGATATCTGAGAAGTCTCAAAAAAAAATTTTTATGTTGATGACTATATTTCAATTTCATGGTTTTGCTTTGTAATCCTATGTATTTTTTTTTTTTTAATCCATTAATATATTATTCTGAGCAGGGATCTCTGAGTTTCACCATAGTGAATCTGGGTCTATGACACAAAAGAAATCCCAATCTAATCAATTTGTTTTTACTTGCATTCATTAAGTGCCTAGTATGTATGTGTATTACACAAGACACCACCATAGAAAGACAAAATCAAAAACAAAGTAGTCCCTGCTCTTTGAATCACAAAATAAGTTTTACTTACCTTTTTCTTTCTATTACAAAAAGATCTTTAGTCTTTCCTTTATGAATGAATTTTGTCTCATTATTTTTGTTATTTTCTATGAATTTTCAGAAAAGATTCTGTCTTCTAAATTCACTCCCCATATGGTGACCAAAAATGGACATAATGTTAGAAAGATTTAAAGAGGTGCAATGGCCAGAATGTTAAATTTATAGTCGGAGAACTTGGTTTCAAATCCTAGTCTTATTGCTTATTACCTGTATGATCTTTTAACTCATTTAATCTTTCTGAAACTCTTGTAGGTTGTTATCTCTAAAATGAAGTAGTTAGGGAGGATAAAGTTTCCTTCTGGTTCTAAATCTATAATTTCATCAACTTTGAATTTTAGTAAAATTGTAAAATTTGGGGCATTATACATCATTTATCCACCTCCCTCATTTTATAGATAACAAAACTGAGATGAAATTATTTAACTCATGTGAGTAACTAGTTCCATTGAATGGACATTTTGATAAAGGGAAACAAACATTTTTATGTTATAAAATTATAAAGTAAGTATGCATACAACCAAAATCTTATATTTTAAAAGCTGTCTTATAAAAAAAAATTCTTAAAGCAATAGGGATTAAAACATTTTATAAACAAAAGATTGAAAAGATTAGATGAAAAATTTACATCATATATATGCTGATAATTAGAATTTCTGTGGTTTATTCGAACCTCAGAGACATATCTTTAATGATTACTAAGAAATTACTGAATCCAGTGAAACATAGAAGGATAACTGGAACAATGTTGTGTCATTGAAGTCAAGAAAAGAAAACAAGAAAGAAAAATACATATATTTTATAATGAGATATATACATATATATATAGATGAAGGAGGCAAAGAATTCTTCTTGATGATGCCTAGCATTATTTTTAAGAGAGAATCTAAAATGACATCAGTAAGATAACAAGACCTTGGATTAATATAAGATATAGAAATGAATTCTACAATGACATACCTATAGCTGATTTTGTGGACTTAGCAAAGACTGTCTTATTCTCTTCCTGATTTATAGGTTTACAAGAAATAACTTGCCAATATATGAACCTTAATATTTTGGTTTTTTTTTTTTTTAACTTGTATCCACATTATTTTCCTCTAATATGTGCAAATATAACTGATTTCCAGAGTGTTTAACAGTGTTATATTTCCAGAAACACTTAATCTTTTGAGTCAATACTATAGTAATGAGTGATATTTTATTTTATTAGTATGACCTTGACCCCTTTCTCCTTACTTTTAAATACAAATATTTCATGAAAGAATTACGTATTTTTATTTTTTATTATCACAATTTTTTCTTCGTTGGGAACTTTTTTATTTTTTTAGTCCATTAACTGTGATTTTAATGATTAGGGAACTCATGGTGTAGAAACTCCCTCTAATAATGTAGATCATTGACTCTTCTGCAACTTAATTGTTTTAGAGAATTAACCAAAGCTACTTAGATATTAAATGACTTGCTTAAGGTCACACCACCTCTCTGTTTAAGACAAGCTTTAAATCTAGATAGTCTTTACTCCAAGGATGCCTCTCTGGTCACTGTATAATGCTGCGTCTCTCATTTTCTCCTAGTTAACATATTCTAATTTATTTATTCTTATTCCAATTTATTTATTCTTAAAACTAGCTTAAAAGTCATTCTTTTTGCTGCTAACAAAATTCAACCTTCATAGGAGAGGCTGAAAACAAGATAGATGGGAAGAGATTAAGACTGAGATGATAATGTGTTAGAAGGAGCAAGGTGGAAAGCCCTGTTTTAACTAAAAGAGAAAATTTTATTGATATATAAATAATTCACTTATATTATTTCTAGTTGGTCATTGATGAGATTGGCTATGGTGCAGTTGGTGCTTCATAATTTGAAGACTTTCTATCCATTTGCTGGTCATGATCTTTCAGGTAATAAAGACTTTATTATTCATTGCTATCATTTCTTGAATTGATTAGAGCATTTCTACTGAATATAATAATATTTTTTCAAATCCATCTTAGCAAACTTTTTTAACCAAACTTTTTGATCCTTTGATATTGTTTGTGTTCATGTAGATGAATATATTTAATTACTATTTAATTACTTATGACTTCAGTTTATAGAAACATTACATTCTTGCTATATACAAAACATTCTGCAAAGTACTAGGCAAGATGGAGAAATAATTTAGATACAGAATCTGGAGTTTTCTCTCAAAGAGGGAGAAACAACTTATATAGAAATAGCATATATGATATAACTCATGTCAAGCATAAACACAGTGTTATTCAAAGTCAGAGGGAGGAAAGATTGTTTTTGACTAGAGTTTGTTTTATAAAAGATAGGAGGAGGGATACATTTTCAGAGAATAAGAGACATGTACTTTATGAATTGTCAGAAGGAAGTTCAAATAGAACTGGACAGTGGATACTGGAAAATGTCAATGTAGAGCTAAAGATAAAGGTATGTCTGGAGATGAAGATTTAGAGTTATTTGTGTAGAGCTAGTAGTTGAAACTATGAGAGTGGAAAGTATAAATAGGTTAAATAGAAAAATATAAATAGGATCAAAATCAGAATCTTAGTAATAACAAGTATTAAGTGAAGGAGATAAAGGAATTAGATAGGAGGAAAATCAGGAAAATACGGCATGAAAAAGTCACAAGAAAGGATAGAGTAAATAAGATTATCAGGGATTTATTATCTTCACTGGTTTGGAATATACAATTTTATAAAAATTTATCTTGAAGCCAGCAGCAAAGTAGCTTGAGTTGACAGCTATCTGGGAAAGCAATTTATATAAGACTACAGAAGACTAAGGTCTTCATTCTATTTTGTAAACCAACAATTATTTCACAAGAAAAAAACTATATTTTCCCCTTACTCTATTCTAATTTATCTATAACTCATAATTTGATTTGATTTCCTTTACTAATGTTGGTCATTATCGTAATGCTAGATTATCTTTTGTACCTTTTATAAAATATTTACTTCTTAATTTTGAATATAATATCAAGGTACGCATATTTTAAACCCTTTGGATTTTTACAAGAAAAGAAGATTATATATTAATTAATTAATACATTTAATGTTAGGAAGCATTTTAAAAATTGAAGTGTAAGTAGAGCCACTTTTTTTTTTCTATTTAGAACTTCCAGTTAGCTCACCACTATGTCATGCAGTTCTGAAAGCTCTTCAGTGCTGGGAACAAGTCCTTCTCCGAAGACTTGAAATACATGGTGGGCCACCTCAAAATTATATTTCAATTCATACCTCTGAGGAGAGTTTGTCAGGAGGTCCAGCAATACTTCGCCACAAAGCCTTGCTTGAACCTATGAACACCCCCTTCAAGTATGTATTTTTATAAATATTATCTTGGTAACCTATAAGAATTTTGTACTTTATCATTGAGAAGAAAGGTTTTTCTTGTGTCTTTTTATTCCAATCCATTTTTTGTTCTAAAACTACTGAATTCCTGGAATTACTAGATATTGTTAAGTTTGCTTAAAAGTAAATATTTTCAGACAGTTAGGATGACACAGTGGGTAGAGCAGTGCTCTTGGAATCTGGAAGACTTGATTTCAAAACTAGCTATAGATCCTAGTTGAGTGACTTTGGCAAAGTCATTTAATCCTGTTTACTTCAGTGTGCTCATCTGTAAAGTGAGCTGGAGAAACAAATGGCAAACCCTCCAATAATTTTGCCCAGAAAAACCCAAATGGGATCACAAAGAGCTAGACATGACTGAAAACATTGACATTGGTATATCTATAATATTAGATATACATATTTTTATTCTTTAATAGCTTAAGTGTAATATAAATTAAATAGTTCAAATATTGACCATCACAGTCTTGTGAATTTTCTCTTTGAGAAGATGATAAAATATTTCCCTTAAAGCTGATCAGTTTATTTGTCTCAATGATTTTCTTCATCTTCATTTCCCTTCATTCCAATAGAGTTCAATTAACATTTTAGAGGAAAATCTATGCTAATGTCTTCTGAAATTCTCTTCCAATTATTTTATATATGTACTAGTTATTTGTCTGTTTTCCATCCATGTAAGTTTTTTTATGGAAGGGACAAGTTTTTGCCTGTGTGTGTGTGTGTGTGTGTATCACTAGAACTTAACACAATGCATACCTTGTAGTATGTACTTAACATTTGTTGTCTGACAATATTGTGTTCAATTTGTTAAATTTTGTAATTCATAGAGGAAAGAACAGTTTACAACTTTCTAAGTTTACAAATTTATCTATCATGAACAATAAGAGACATACCTATATCTTTTTTTAGCATGTGATTCATTTAAATGTTTGGTTTATTTGAAATTAATGTTTTTGTAATACTTAAATTTTGTGGAATTTTATTTACTTATGAAATTAATTTTGTATAAATTCAACAAATAATTACATGGTATTAATCACTTATGTTTTTTTGCGTGTAAATCTGCCACAGCTTATGAGGGTTGATGCCAGTGTCCCATTTCCTCTCTTATTCCTTTATAATTTATTTTATTTTATATCCTTGCAACTTTGGTAGGGAGTATGCTGCTCTTATTTAATTTTAAACTCAATTTCATTGAATCTTGCTTTTTACTTTTTCTTTTTACTTTTATTGAAGCTAGGAGAATGATTTGTTAAATAGTTTTAACATCATTTTTATTTAACTATATCTGCTTGTCTTCAGATCTAAACATCATCTGGCTCTGTCAGTGAAGAGGCTTTGGCAGTACTTGGTGAAACAGGATGAAATTCAAGAAACTTTTATCAGAAATATATTTACTAAGAAGAGGTGCCTAAATGAGGTAGAATTTAAATTTATTGGTTTTTCATGAAAGTTGCTTTGAGTTAAAGATTTTACATTTGTTTTAACATTTCATGTAAAGCAAATTATCAGTGGAAAATTAGACTGCAATATGAACAAAGAATATTTAAGGAAGTGAGGGAAGAGACGATTGTGATCTCAAATTCCCAAAATTTTTGAGTGCAAGGTTTGGGAGGTGTGTCTAGGGATTTCTTGATTTTTATAGAACATGTTTTTATCTATATACCTCTCTAAGTTTTGATTAGATGATATATTTACCTATTAAGAAGTATGCTTCTTAAATTTCTAAGATGTTTTTAATAAGATTTTCAACTGTAATTTATTTTAATTTTTTTTTATAAAATACAACATTTTGTCTTTGTGTTCCTAGTTAACAAATATTTTTATTTGTCTTATTTTGTAACTTTTGTTCTTTGTCTTCTATTCTGATGATTCTATTTATGCCACTTTTGCTCCTGAAGGTTTCATAAATTTAATCATTATAGGTAACTTAGCTTGTTTTTAATGTAAAATTATTATTCGGAAATAGTGTACTTGAGAACTGAAAGGATGCAGTGGTTTTGGAAATAGAAATAGAATTTACTGAACAAACACAATTAAATTCAATATTGTCTTAAGCAATCTGTGAAAGGTAAATGCAAGAATTGAAAACAATTGAACAAAAACAAATCAGTAAGCAAACAATGCATATTTATAAATATGGTAAAATTCTACTTATATTTTACCAAAATTTTTCATAGAAACATAATTTCACAATTATATGGGATATATTAGTGCAATGTGTGATTGACTTCATATTTAATTGAATACTTTTTATATAGAAATATTGGGAATAGATTAAAGTACTTTGTGGAAAATAATATTTTTGTTGTTTCATTTGCTTCGTTTAAAAAACAAAGGTAATTTCATCTTATTTCTCATGGTTCTGGTACTTTAACTGAGCTCAATCCATATATTATGTCTTCTTTTTGTTCCTAACAATAAAAGACTGCCTTCCCAACTAAGAGTGGGATATAGATTATGAATTTTGTGTATGAGGTAAATTTGGAAGTGTTTGAGTTCCATGTAAATCACTTCAGATTCACTTATCTTCAAAGCTCTTCCTTTTCAATAATTTTTCATTTCTTCCAAAAACATTAGGGAGGGAATCTCAATAACAACCTGTAATCATCATTTAAACAATTAGAATATGCCTCCAAATCAACCACAGACAGTAAAAGGCCAGAGAAGCATCAGGGAGAAGAAGTCAATGATTAGTCAGAACTCTCTTCATGAGAGTTTACTGTATATGTAAATTAACTTACACATGAAGCAGTATTTCTGGAAATAAAACCTAATAGTGAGTAAAGCAACTTACTAATATGTTCAGATAAATATGCCTTTAAAACTTGTCTTTCTTAATTTCTTCTCTTCTTTAAAATGCAAAGGTTCTTAACCTTGTGTCATAGACCCTTTTGGCAGACAGCAAATTCCTCTCTCTCCCTTCTTAAAATAATGGTTCCAAATGCATAAAATAAAATAGAATTACAAAGAAAACAATTATGTTAAATACATTGATCAAAATATTAATAAAATAAGTGCACAGACCCTAGGTTAAGAATCTTTTCTCTAATATGATATTAACAGACTTAATTAAATGAGTGAAATAATTTAAGGTATAAAATAATTGTTTTTAATGAGAAATTCTTCAATTTTGAAGAATTTTTTAATGACACTTAAGTATTTGTAATTATTTTTAGTAGTAACTAGTTGCAAAGAATTCTGATTTTTTTGTTTTGGTAAAATAAACTTAGATTTTTAAAATATTCCCAGTAATCTTGCATGTTACATCTTTCCTTTACTCTGTTATATGGTTATTTCTTTTTTGATGAAGTCATTAGAGGACCACAGTGAAACCATCAAAAATTCTATAATGGAGGAGCCAAACTTCAAAAAGGTACAAAATAGCATTGAGCTGAAATTTAAAATTTCATTTTTCAAAGAAACTCTTTGCCTTTCTTTTTCTTTTCTTTTTTCTTTTTTGTGTGTGCAACAGACTATTGCCCAGAAAATTATTGACCCATTAAACTTGAATATTGCAGTGATAATCAGTTTAATGGTTTTTTACTTGATTTGCTTCTTTTGTTAAAAAAGGGAATCTACTCTTAAAGGACGCTGTGTGTGTGTCTTCTTTTATGGCTATAGTTCTAATAATAAGTAAAGCTTTGGAAATTGAACCATATGAAACAGGGTCATCAAACTTTTAAAATAGCGGGCCAGTTCACTGTCCCTCAGACTCTTGGAGGGCAGGACTATAGTAAAAACAAAAACTATGAACAAATGCCTATGCATGCTGCATATATCTTATTTTGAAGTGAAGAAACAAAATGTGAACAAATACAGTATTTAAAAAGAAGTAAAGTTAAATCAACAACTTTACCAGTATTTTAATGGGAACTATGGGCCTGCTTTTGGCTAATGAGATGGTCAGTGTCTGGTTCCATATTTGTCACTGCTAGTCGTAACAAGTGATGCAAGTGTGCATCTGTTAGTCTTGATCTGGTTGGAGATTTCAAATGTTTCATTCTAGAAAAAGTCTGTTCACAGACATAAGTGCTGCCAAAGAAGGTTGCCGTTTTGAGTGCATGGTTCCTGAGATGAGGATATGTCTCAGAGGGGAGAGATGCATAGAAATTATGAAGGCTGCTTGACTTGAATGTGTCTTTCAGAGAGTCACAATTCTGCAGTTCAGCCAGTTCCATTTGGTAAATTGTATCCACATTTTCAATGTCAATAGAAAATGGGTTACAGAAAAGCTGTATGTCCTGTTCATGGAGATGAAGCTCTTTAAATCTAAATTGGAACTCCTTTTGCAATTTTTCCAGTGAATCCACACATGTTTTGTTTGGGAATGCAATCGGCGGTTTTTCCGCTAACAGATTTTGAGTTGTGAGGAGATGGCAGAAGTTTTCCTCTTCACTTGTTTGATGAAGAGGCCTAATTTTATTTCAAATGGGTTGCATATCACAGATGAGTCTCCCCTTTCCTTGAAGTTGCATATTGAAATTGTTGAGTAGCTCTGTTACATCTGTCAGAAAGGCAAGGTGCCATTTCCATTCTGCATCATTGAGCTCTGGTACTTCTTTGTTTTTTGAAAGCAGAAAAGTTGTAATCTGTGGAAGTAAGTCATAGAAACTGTTCAAAACTCTCCCTTGACTTGGCCAATGGACTTCTGTGTGATATAGAACATCTTCATACATTTAGCTCAGACAGAAATTCCTGAAATTGTCTGTGATTTAGTGCATTAGCTCTAATGAAGTTAACACAAGATACCACAATTTTCATAACGGAGTCCCACTTCAGTGATTTACTACATAGTGCTTGTTGGTGGATGAGGCAGTGTATGGCTAGTGGATGAGAATGGTTATGTTTGTTCATCTCTTGGTTAATGCGAGCAATTACTCCTTTCTTAGACCCCACCATGCTAGGAGCATCATCAGTTGTCACTCTGGCTAGTTTAGCCCAGTCCAGCTCCAAATCATTCATAGTTTGGTAAACCTTTTCATAGATATTTTCTCCTGTAGTTATTTCTTTGATGCTTGGCAGTGCAGCAAGCTCTTCTATCACTTCAAAATAATCATTCGTCCCACAAATAAAAATTAGAACTTGTGCAGAATCACGAACATCATCAGTTTCGTCGAGTGTCAAGGAAAAATATGAAATTTTTTTATGGAGTTTTGTAAGATTGTCTCCCATTTCTTCAATCCTCCGTGTAATTATAGGGTCTGAAAGACTCACTGTACTAAATAAATTGGCCTTCTTTGGACACATCTCTTTGGAAATAGAAAGAAGGCATTCTTTAACAAATTCTCCCTCCACAAATGTTCTGCCAGTGCATGCTATTAGCTTGGCAACTTGAAAACTTGCTTGCAGTGATGAAATATTTAGCTACTTCTGCTTCACAAAAGTATTTTGCTGAGTTGTCTATGTATTTTTCTCCAACCAATTTGGTTGGTTCTCCAACCAAACAATCATATTTATCTTTATGTTGAGTTTCATAGTGTCCACACAAATTATATTCTTTGAACACAGAATATAGTGTCTGGCATATCAGACATATAGCTCTTTCCTTGTATTACATGAAAAAGTAATCATAAGTCCACTGTTCTTTGAATATCCTACACTCCGAGTCAATTTTTCTTTTTCTTGACATCATTATTTCCTAGGGATTCCAAATTGCTATTAGTAAAATACATATATATATATATATATATATATATATATATATATATACACATACACACACACACACAGTGCTCCAAAAACAATATACCAGCAATAACTTTGCCCACACAGAGACATACAGAGTGCGATGCCCAACTTCCTCCAAGCTGCCTCTGCGCTGTGATGCCTCCGGTTCCCGCATTCTCTCTCCCACTCTTCATGCTCCCACTTCCGACCTTCACTGGTGCAGTGAATTCTCCCTGCAGCGGCTGTGACATGCACAGCATGCACTGTACATCCCCCACACCTGTCTGTTGTGGTGGCTGCCGTTACTCTACAAGGCCAGTTCTCCGTCTTCTGCATCTCTCTCCCTTCCCTCCGCCCAGTGCTGGAAGTGTACATTGCTAACGCGAGTTTAGGTTGAACATCACTTCCAGTCTGATCTTGCCATAACCTGGCAAACTGCATCTACGTCCTCAGTGGGTCGCATCTGACCCGCGGGCCGTAGTTTGAGGACTCCTGCTATGAAGTATCAACTCGTTAATACAGATCACATTTTAAAATATTGATAAAAGTTGTGTGCTGTTAAATAATTTATACAATGTAATAAAATTTATTTTCTGTTAAGAAAATAAAACTGCAAGTTGAACTGCTTTGCAGCAATGTCTCAACAAAAATTAAATTGTTTCTTAACTTCAGTGTACAAAAAGTAGTTGAACTTACATTTTGATTATGATATCTAGACTTTTAGTAAAGTGTCTTAGATGGATTTAAAGAAGGGAAAACACCAACATCCTTAGGCTTTTTTTCCTTTTCTCTTTGGACAGCCCTAACTATATGATTAAATAAATTTAGATCAGACGATGGATTTAAAAATAAGAATTGTATTTATCTTTTCCTTTATAATCTTAAAATTCCACAACTCTGGGAGATGACTAAGAACCATTACATCGAATTCCCAATCCCTATATTTTTGCCCACCTGCATTTTTGATTTCCTTCACAGGCTAACTGTACAGTATTTCAGAGTCTGATTCTTTTTGTACAGCAAAACAATGGTTTGGACATGTATACTTATTTTGTATTTAATTTATACTCTAATATATTTAACATGTATTGGTCATCCTGCCATTTAGGAGAAGGGGTGCAGGGAAGGAAAGGAAAAATTGGAGCACAAGGTTTGGCAGTTGTCAATGTTGTAAAATTACCCATGCGTATAATTTGTAAATAAAAAGCTATTAAAATGTAAAAAGAAAAAGAAAGCTGGGGGGAAAAAATTTTAGGTCCATGTTTCTCATAAAGGCCTCATTTCTAAAATATGTAGAGAATTGACTTAATTCAGTAAAATAATACAAGCCATTCTCCAATTGATAAATGGTCAAAGGGTATTAACAGACAATTTTCAGAAGACATTAAAGTCATTTCTAGTCATATGAAAAATGACTCTAAATTTGTGATCCTCACAACCTCCTTGTGAGGTAAGTGCTGTTGTTTTACAGTTGAGGAAGTTGAGTCAAATGGATATTGCATAATTTTCCTAGAGTCACTCAGCTAATCACTGTCTGAGGCCAGTTTTAAAACTCAAATCTTCCCAATTTTAGACCCAGTCACACCTAGATGGCCCTTTTGATTTAAAGATTGTTATCACCGGGGCAGTTGGGTGACCCAGCCAGCCCTGAAGTCAGGAGGATCTGAGTTCAAATCCGGTCTCAGATACTTACTGCTTCCTAGCTGTGTGATCCTGGGCAAGTTACTTAACCCCAATTGCCTCAGGAAAAAAAAAAAAAAAAGATTGTGATTACCAGAGGAAATTAAAATCATGGTGGAAAATGTGTTTTTCAGTAGTTTGTTTTACTTGAAGTTGTACTGTTGGTGTGTGGTTATTCTTTTGGATTACTACTTATATAACATCTTGGAGTATATTAATCTATGGTGTGTATATGAATTATTAAATAGATGAATCACTATAAAAAGTCTTTTTTTTTACATTATTGAGAAGGTAGGGATGTTGCTTTAATATTGTCTTTGCATTTTTCTTTTTTAAAGTTCTGTTGATAACCTTTTTTTACATGAACTGGTCTTGCAATTTCCTTCCCCTTTGCCCTCCTTTCTTGTAGCAAATAAGTACTGTCAAGCAACATAAATCAATACATTGTGTTTGAAAACCAAACCTTGTTCTTTACCTGTAGTTTTCTCTTTGCAAAAAGGTAGGAAGCTTCAAATCCTCATTGTTTATTGCATTGCGGATTTGCGAGTCTCAGTATTATACATAAATTATTCACTTAGGCCTACTTACTTTGCTCATAAACCTTGCCAAATTTCTCTGAATTCTTTATATTTGTCATTTTTTATAATAATATTATATATGTATATAATTTTTTATTAATTTCACATATACCAATTCATTCATTTCCAGATTGCTGAGTAACCACTTTGCTAATAAAAAGTGCTGCCTAATATTTATAATTGTATCTTATGTTGGTCAAAAAAAGGAAAGTTCTCAAGTTTGTGTGTGTGTTTGTGTATACAAAGAAAAGGGAGGTAGTGTTATATAGATATGAAAAAGTATGTGTTTGACCAACTTGAAGTACATATCCCTGATAGTCATATTGCTGGGTAAAAAAGTAGATACTAGTTTTGTAGTTTTCTTGTTAGAAAAACTTCAAATGTTCTCCAGAAATGTTCTGCCAGATCCCAATTCCACTAGTATTTCATTATTGTATCTGGCTTCCCAAAGTCTATTTAGTTTTGATCATATTTATCTTTTCATTCCATTGCTTTTATATAATATCCAATTTTTCCTTAAACCTTGTTAAGGAAGAGTTCAAAGTCATTTTGTTGAGGTCAGGAACCGAATGTTGAGGTGTAGGCCACATGTTGAGGTCTACATTTGGGGTACCTAAATGAAATTAGGGTTTAGTTAAGGTCTAGTGGCAGGTTTGGGGTACAGGGAGTCAAACAGAGTTCCCCTGCAACCCCCTTAGATTCGGCGCAAGGATACAGCGGTATATGAGGTCTAGAAGCAGCACGGATTCCCAATAAAAGCATTTATTGGCCCAGAGAGCTAGATTGTGAGTCAAAGGGTAATTTACATTAGCTAGGGGGGTTGGGAATCAAAGATTGGAATCTTTCCCGCATCAATTTCATTAGTGGAATTGATGGGGGTGTGAAACTGTGTTCCCTTTTGATCTGTAAAATTAACACTCTAAAATTGTGTACCCTTTGGTCTGTAAAGATGGAAGATTCAAGTCTCAGTCCCTCCTGGAAAGCATATCTCCCTAGTCAAATTAAATGGCGGAATCCCACTGGGCTTTTTCTAAGGCAAATCACCCCATTGATGCAGACCCTTTTCAGGAAATTCCAAATTCCAGAAGCCTTCAAAAAGTGATTTCCATTCAATTGGAGATCTAGGCCTGGGCACTTTGGCTTTCTTTTCAACCTGAAACCTAAACCAAAGATTTTTCTATTAAAGGATATTTCTAAACTCCTCATCCTTGCAGGTCTGGAGTAGGGCATAGCTGCCTGCCAGCACTCCTTCTGCTGAAAAGACATTCTCTTCTCATTACCAGCCTCCATTTTCCTAAAAGGACTTTATCATTGTCAGTTTTTTTTAGGAAAGCTGACTTCTCAACCAACAATAAACTTCCATTTTTGCCACTTAAAATTCTTTGGGTTCGTGAATTCTTTCACATAGAGCCTGTGCTTCCATTCAAAAGGGGATTTTCACAACTCTTACAACTTTCTGACTTCCACTAGAAACCCATCAGTCTCCTGACTCGAATCTAGTGGTGCAAGTTGCGTTGATTCCTTTTTTTACTTTTTTTCATGAAATATGTTAATTAGAAAAATAGTACAGCAAGATTTTTCCTTTAAGATTTCAGCTTTTATTCTCCAATTGATAAATGATCAAAGGATATGAACAGACAATTCTCAGATGAAGAAATTAAAATTATTTCTAGATATTTGAAAATATGCTCCGGATCATTATTAATCAGAGAAATGCAAATTAAGACAACTCTGAGATATCACTACACACCTGTCAGATTGGCTAGAATGGCAGGGAAAGATAATGCAGAATGTTGGAGGGGATGCAGAAAAACAGGTGGAATTGTGAACACATCCAGCCATTCTGGAGAGCAATTTGGAACTGTGCCCAAAAAGTTATCAAACTGTGCATACCCTTTGATCCAGCAGTGTTTCTACTGGGCTTATACCCCAAAGAGATACTAAAGAAGGGAAAGGCACCTGTATATGCCAAAATGTTTGTGGCAGCCTTGTTTGTAGTGGCTAGAAGCTGGAAAATGAATGGATACCCATCAATTGGAGAATGGCTGAATAAGTGGTATATGAATGTTATGGAATATTATTGTTCTGTAAGAAATGACCAGCAGGAAGAATACAGAGAGGATTGGCGAGACTTACATGAACTGATGCTGAATGAAATGAGCAGAACCAGGAGATCATTATATACCTCAACAATGATACTGTATGAGGATGTATTCTGATTGAAGTGGATTTCTTCGACAAAGAGAAGATCTAACTCAGTTTTAATTGATCAAGGATGGACAGAAATAGCTACACCCAAAGAAAGAACACTGGGAAATGAATGTAAACTGTTTGCATCTTTGTTTTTCCTCCCGGGTTATTTATACCTTCTAAATCAAATTCTCCCTGAGCAACAAGAGAACTGTTCGGTTCTGCACATATATATTGTATGATCTTCTGTAACCTATTTAACATGTATAGAACTGCTTGCCATCTGGGGGAGGGGGTGGAGGGAGGGAGGGGAAAAATCGGAACTGAAGTGAGTGCAAGGGATAATGTTATAAAAAATTCCCCTGGGTTCTGGCAATAAAAAGTTATTTAAAAAAAAAAAGCCCCCCACAAAAAAAAAAAAAAAGATTTCAGCTTTGTCATCTTGAGTATTTTAATCTGCATTGACGATAATCTTTTTTGCTAAAGCACATTTCTTCCTGTACTAATATTTATCATGATGACTTTAAACATTCTGAATAAGGTCTATTAAGTGTTTTGCAAAGCCACATGATTTTAATAATAACTGTCAAGTAAGCATAATGAAAAAATAATTTGTAGAAATGTAGATAATTCAGTTAACATTATTGTTGGCAAATGTAGTTTATTTTTCAGTTTAATTTCATTCCTTACAGTGTTATTTTCTTGCTATTTCTTTCTATTTCTTATGAGCATCTTAACCACTTCAATTAGATTTTTTTGCAATTTCTGGTGCCATTTCAAGTGTAATCATACTGTATCTTTTTTAAAATTACCTATTAATTTAGTTATTGAGCATTCTAGGTGGTTTTCTGCCAGTTTATAATGACTTTTAGGTTTTTGTACAATTTGAAATATTAATTATTCACCACCTGAAATTACAGTAAATTACAGTAAATTTACAGTGACTAAAGTGGCTTCTTTTTTCATTCTTTTCCCACTTTATATGTTTCTAGTTGTATTTTGGAAGATGGTACTTTATATAAGTATATGGAATGGAAATTATACCTATTAACAATAGTACTCATTGTATGCTACATTGTATGTATACAAAGAGCTGGAATGCATAATATTACTTGATAAGTTAAGGCAAAAGACTCCTTATTTTATAAGATCTTCCTAGATTTAGAGCTGCCTTTAGGAGTCACTTCCTCCTTTTACAAATGAGGTTCAGGGAGGTTAATATTTTGTCTCACCAAGGCTTTAACCAAAGCTAGGATTAGAATCTAGCAGGTCCTCTGATTTGAAACTCAGTGGTTTTTCTACTCACCTTATAGGGAAAAACTACTTCTATGTTTTAGGCAATCACCAGTCTTAGCAGCTTTTTAGATCATAGATCAAGACTGGATACATAAATATCCAACCAAATATATATAAACATTTTTACATTGTGTTTACATTCAATCTGTACAAAGTACTGAGAGAAGGAATTTATTATTTAATAACTGTATCAGGGAAAGTTGCCTGACTGACTAATCTTAGATTAGATTAGATTTATTGATCTAATCTATTCTTTCCCTCATCCTCTATCCTCTATTATAACCAGAGATATGGCTGCCATACTAGACCTCTAGAGACAGATCTTTGTTTTCACAACTCCTACCAAATAATAGTGAATCTATAGCAAATTTCTGAGTAATAGTAGTCTGTTGTTTATTTAAAAATCCATCCTATGTCCGTTAGCTATTGAAAATTTCCACTCATATCTTTCTAAGTTATCAACAGTTGTCATGGTCTGATCTCTATGGTGTGGGGATGAGAGATAGAGCACTGAATGCCTCTATGCATGCATCTTCAGATTATGGCAGTATCCTAGTTCCCATAAGAATAAGTCTTCCTCCCAAAATAAGAGTTCACAAAGATACTCCACATTTCTTTTTCTTTTTCTAACCAATATATATTTCCCTACTTAAGTGTCCTGTGACACTGCAGAATCGGAATAAAGGATATATTGTATACAAATTTTCTTACCTTAAGAAAATATATTTACATATAAGCAACAGACTTGAATGAAATGTGTTACATTCTTAGATAGAAATTCATTTATTTGTGCTTGTCATTTTCATTGTAAATTTCTTTTGAAATTTTCTTGGTGGAAACCATAAGCTACAAACATCAAATGATAATTGCCAAACAATTATATTGTTAAATATTCTTTTTTTCTTTAATCTTTTTCTGCATTCTGAATTGTTGACTTTTCTTATTCTCTTTTCTCCTCTCTACAGATAGAAGCTGAATTGGGTTACCCAGGTGGTAAAGCAAGAATTATCCACAAAGAATCTGACATTATTACTGCATTCGCTGTTAATAGAGTGCGTATTCTTTTTAAATGTGCTCTTTGAGTCATAGAAATCTTTTTTTTTTAACTTTCCATCTGACATTCTTGTTTTTATATTCCTAGAACTTAGTATAGTATATTATAGTCATTTAATATGTACTTCTTGAATTGAATTTATCCTATTGGCAGGCAATGTAAATAAAAAAGAGGTAAAATTGAACTTGGAGACAGATCTGGATCTAAAACCTGCTTTTGACACTAATTGCATGATAATGATTATGCCATTTAACTTTTCTGATCAAGTTCCTCATTTGTCTTTTGTTTTTTTAAGAAAATAATAATGCCTGTCCCACAATAGCATACTATCAAACTTTGATGAGATAATTTAAATAAAACAATTAGCAAACTTTATTACATGGAATAAATGTCACTTTAAAATATCTCTTTTGGCTATTCCATTATCAGCTTTTCAAAAGTTAGTTTGAAGAAAAATGGTGAAAATATTAACTCCTCCAAAATTTGTCTTTATCCAACCTTATTTTTTTCCTTCTACTACTTGTTATCATGCCTTTTGTTATACTTTTTCCTTTCTCTAGATCTCTATTTAAAGGTAAAATTCCTTGAAAGAGTGGGTTTGTATGTAGTTGAATTATCATTGCCATTCTTCTGTCTGTGAACTTACTGTCATCATAATTGAAAAGAAAAATTTTGCAGAACAAATTGAATATAAAGTGTGTAATTTTAACATTCTAACATCAGAAATTATCATTTACAGAATAGTTTTGTGTATTTTTATTTAAATTTTTGAATACTTTTTATGTTTCAGGCAAATAGAAATTGCATAGCAATAGCTTCCAGTCATGATATTCAAGAACTGGATGTATCTGGAATTCTGGCTACACAAATCTACACCTGGGTAGATGATGAAATAGAACTTGAGACAAAAGGGTATGTTTTTATTTCATTTTGATTAAATTATTTTGCAACATTAAAGACTGTAGTAATTAAATTTAAATATTCAAAGCATGGTAAGGGAATCCATGGAAAATTAATATCTTAAAATTTTTTGAAAGTGGAGAACCTTTATTCCAAAGTGTTAGGGATGGTGATTACGATGGATGAAAAGAACAGTTTTAAGTATGAAAAATACACATACACACACACACACACACACACACACATGTTTTTTGGTTTGGTTTTGCTCAAGCAATTGGGGGTAAGTGATTTGCCCAGGTCACGCAGCCAGGAAGTATTGGTTTTGAGATCAGATTTGAACTGAAATTTGATTTTAGGGCTGGTGTTCTATGTACTACATTAACTAGCTGACCCAAGTATGAAAGTATTAATAAAAGAGAGAAGATCCAAGAGTTGGAATATTTGGGGTTTGGAGGCAGTTTATTCTAAAGGAACTTGTAAAAAAATATGTATTCGTCCAAAGGACTATAAGTCATGCATATTTCTTGACCTAGCAATACCATTACTAGTACTATGTCCAAAAAACGGATTTAAAAAAAAAAAAGAAAGAAAGAAAGAAAAAAGACATATAAAAAAGTAGTTATTTTCTGGTGATAATTAGAAATTGAGGAGATGCCTAATCAGTTGGGAAATGTTTGAATAAATTATAGTAGGTGATTGTGATGGAATACTGTTGTGCTATAAGAAATGGTGAGCAGAATGCTCTCAGAAAAACCTGGAAAGGCTTCCATGAGCTGATAGAAAATGAAAAATACTAAGTACAATGTAACAGCAGTATTATAAGATGATCAGCTATGAATGACTTGACTATTCTTGACTGTACAATCCCCCAAGATATCTCTGGAGTACTTAAGATAAATTATGCTATCCATACCCAGAGAAAGAACTGATTGTGTCTGAATACAGATTGAAGCATAATTATTTTTACTTTATTTTTCTTGAGGCTTTTTTGGGAGGGTGGGGGGCATTGAGAGTATCTGTTATAGAAATGTTTTATATGACTTCATGTGCCTTCTCAATGACAAGAAGAGTGGTAAAGGAGAAAGGGAGAGAATCTGCAACTCAGTTTTAAAAACAAATGTTAAAAATTGTTTTACATATAACTGGGGGAAAATAAAACAGTAAATAATGAGAAAATAAATTTTAAAAATTAAATTCTAAAAGAAAATACATTGAAAGGCTATTTTAAAATTATAAATAAACTGAATCATCAATAAATTGAAAAATAGGACCTCATTCAGCATTTTTCTTTGGTGGATATCCACTTGTAGGTCTGATGATTTCTTGGTTATACATGCTCGTGATGATCTAGCATCTGTGCAAGGTACTACACCATATACACACAGTAATCCTGGAACTCCAATCAATATGCCTTGGCTTGGTAGCACACAGACTGGCAGAGGGGCATCTGTGGTAAGTAAGAACACTAACAGCAGTAATAATAACTGATAATTATAATTAATTTTATCCATCACTACAAAGGATTAGTGTAAGGAACAAATTATATGTGAAATAAAACCTAAAAACTCCATGTAAATTTTTTTACATTGTATTTTTCTTTGTATTTACAATGTATTTTTGCCAATATTATTATATTAAATATAATATTTGACCTTCACAAACAACCCTGTGAGGTTAGATACTGTAGGTATTCTCATTTGAAGTAAGGAAATAAATTAATTACAAGGGTCAGATTTGAACCCAAGTCTTCCTGATTACAAGTCAAATAGTACCTACTATACTCTTCTAGCTGTTGATAATTGATGCTGCTTTTTAAGTTCTTTTTTTTGAATTATTATTTTCTTTATACATAGATATATATGCTTTTATTAATAATTTAATTGTTAAGATTTTACAAGCCTAGGTGTGACTTTAGCAACATGTTGGAAATTAGTATAAAGTATTTAAAATTACTGTCAAACTATATTTTTACCAGGACACTTGATTCATGGTGATCTTCCTAGTTGGCAATCTAAAATTTGATGGACTAAGTAATCAAACAACTAGCATTTATTAAGTACCTACTATGTCCTTGGCACTGTGAATATAAATACTGAGAAGAAACGGATGTTCTAGCAAGGAGCTTGCATTCTATCTGGAAAGACAATTATACAAATTATTAGATGGAGGGGAGGGCATTAGTTATTATCCTAGCTATGTGCTTCCAGTTACATTCAACAGCATGTTAGCAGAAGTGGAGGAAAATGGTGGAGGTTAAATAGTAATAAGACAAGGGAGTAAAAGATTCAGAGTATAGTTTTGAAGGCTCACAATTGAGATAAGAAGAAAGTGAAATCAGAAATAGGCATAATGGCCTTAGAAAATAAAGGGATTGTAGGTGAAATGAGGACAATGAATAGATTTTATAGTAATGAGGCATGGCAGACAATATATTGTTGGGAGTTTTTTGTTAGAGGAGTTTTCATTAAGAACGTAGAACATGTGTGAAATCTTGATCTGGGATATGATCTTGGATGTTAAGAAATTGAGGAGTTAAGTTCAGGATTTTTAGGGAACATCAACATGAATGTAGAAGTCTCCTACTCTAAATGCAAGAATTGGTAAAAGGAGGAAGACAGAGCTTAGCCCAAAATAGCTACTATGATTTCCAATAAAGTGGAAAATTTTAATTAAATAAATTTATAAGTGAGAGAAGTTGCTAAAGTATAGTAGCAAAGGGAGAGTCTGAAAGTTCCCTCCAGGACCAATGTGTAGTGGAGTATGAATGTAGTTAAACACAAATTTTGGAGAAGTTGCCCAGGGATACAGTGTTTTGGAGCTGGAGTCAGGTCTTGTGAGAGCATGAGCATACAAAATCAAAGAATAAAAGAGTAAGAGGTACAGAATGTAAAAGGATATTTGTTTAATATTGAACAAGATTTACTGATGGCAGAGTGGAATGGAAGGAAGGAATTGGAGTGGGACCTAGCTATGGCAGAGAAAGCTGGAAAAGTTGGGAATAATTTGCTCCAAGGAGCTTGAGTGCAGAGAAAGGATGAAAAACATATAATGGGAGATTTCTTAGATCTAGAGGCAAATAAATAATAATGCTCACTGCCTCGTAGGGCTATTATGAGAGAGCTGCCTAAAAATCCACTAGAGTTGGTGGATTTAGACTTGAGCCTGGAGTCAGATAAAGCTGAGTTCATATTTAGCCTCAGATACTTTACTAGCTGGTCGATAATCTTGGGCAAGTCATTTATCCTCTGCCTCAACTTCTTCAACTCTGAAATGGGGATAATAATATATAACTCCTAGGGTTGCAAGGATCAAATGAAATCATATTTGTAAAGTGTTTACCACCATGCCTGACATATACTAAGCATTTAATAAATTCTTATTTCTTTACTTTCTTTGGCTAGGAGAGTAGACCCATATCCATTTTGCTTTGTGCTCCAAAACTAGAGGAAATGGAGGAAATGATTAACTGTTTTTGCAGCCTAGGAACAAAGAGCACTGGGTGTTTATCAAGCCATTTTCTGTATTAAACATTATCATTATTTTGAATGTTAATAAAGAAATATTTAATACTTTTCAAGCTCAAATAACCAAATTAATACTATTTAAGATTGAAGAAAAGCATTGATACAATAATACCGAATTTTTATGTGTGTGATTAAGTGTTTGATTGATTCAAGCTTATATTAGCTCCAGTCTTTCCAAGGGTCTCCTTTATTCATATCTAGAAATCAAGACTCAGAGATCAGAGAAATTCACACTATAAATTTTTGTTTTAAAAAGTATGTATATTATCTATGTAAATTATTTATAAGCAATTTTCATTTGTTATCTAGTCTTTTATATTTGTCACAGCCCTTTCCTATGCATTTGTCAAATTTAACCCTTCTAGCAATCCTATGGGGGAATCCATGATTTAATCTTTATGTTTATTCTGTATAAACACATCTTCTCCCCAACTTAGTATGTTTTCTCATAAGCTGCCATACTCCTTAAAAAACAAGAATGTGGTTAGCTTCTCACTAGTATTTGGAATATTAATTGAATTTGTTATTTGGTGATAGATGCCTAATACAAGCAGTTAACTCACTTGAATCAAAAAAATTTTAATGACTTTTAATGAACTCATTTGAAGTTTTCTTACTAAAGGTATTAAAGGAATTTAGCATTCCTTCTCCATATTATTTTATAGATGAGGAAGCTGAGGCAGTTAAGTGACTTGCCCAGGGCTAAAGCTATTAATATATCTAAAGCCAGATTTAAACCCATGAAAGTGAATCTTCCTGACTGCAGACCTAATACTGTATCCACTGCACCACCTAGCTGCCCTCCTAAAATCCTCTGATAATAGTTTAGAATTGATGCCTTTCAAACATAATCAGAAGGTGATATAGAAATTGTAAATTTGATTATGCTTGCTGAACATGAAATGCCTATCAGAGAAAAATTTTATTTTTATTCTTTTGTGGCTGTATTTTCCTGTTGCTTCTTTATCATGGCAGTAAATGCTTTCTTCTCTTCCTTTGATCTCCTAATTTGGAAAACTTAGTTGAATCAGAGGAGTGTAGCAAGTGATAAATGTACACAAATAATATGAAAAATATTTCTAATTTTCATTACTAAGTCTGTGGC
This sequence comes from Sarcophilus harrisii, assembly GCF_902635505.1. Classification (NCBI taxonomy): domain Eukaryota; kingdom Metazoa; phylum Chordata; class Mammalia; order Dasyuromorphia; family Dasyuridae; genus Sarcophilus; species Sarcophilus harrisii. The sequence goes on from NC_045426.1 coordinate 238,938,798, forward strand.
TCCTAATGATATATTTTCTTCTGATAGTCTAGAACAACTTTGCATTGTTCTTTATCTTAACAATTTTCATTTTTCTATTTTTATCACCTATAATTCCTCACTTGTTAATATATTTTCTTAAACTGTTTTCTGTGACATATTGATATATTTTCTGTGATATGTTAGGCAGTATAAATAAATTCTCATTGTCTACCTCCCCCCACTTTTTTTTTCTTAAAGCAATCAGTTAAATGAATTGCCCAGAGTCACACAACTAGTAAGTTTTTGACAACAGATTTGAACTTTGTGTAAAATTTGAAATTTATCCTCCAGATACCAGGGCTGTTGCTCTATCCACTATGCCACCTACCTGCTCCTTTTATTGGCTTTCGAAAAAGATTTAATTGAAAATTTTAAAACATTATTTTCTTAACCAAGTTTTCTTATATTTCTTTAGTGGAAAATTCCAAACATAGCTCTAGCATTTGAAAATGTCTAATTTTATCATTGAAAGGAATATAGTTTTCCTAATTTTAATTATTATTGAGAAAAAGACAAAACACATTGGACAGTAAGAGATTTTAACTTCCAGCTTTGACTGAAAAACAGGCAGCCATCACAATGACTTTATCTCTATTAATTAGCATCCTTGTTGTTGCCATTGTCCTCCTAACATTAGTGTTGATCTAGACTTTTATCCCCCATTTTAGGCAGTCTTAAAATTTAAAACAAAACCTGCATGAGTAAAATGCAATTATATACATATAATATACTTTCCACTTCCCATGTAAAATTTTGTTTTTTATACATTTTTCTTAACTGTTACATGACAGGCTTCTGAAATAATTTATTCAGTGGTAAATAAATGACTCTTCCAAAGTGATAAACCCAAAAAAAAGAAAACCTTTTTTTATTAAATTTTCTATTTACCTCTTTTTTTACATGCTTCTGCCTAAATTTCTTATCTTACAATATTCAGGAATATGCCAATAAATTTAATGGAATCAGAAAGGAATTGGCAAGAAAGGAGGTAAGACTAAATTACTGAGGAGAATTTATGCTTAGATTCATAGTCAGTGAAGCAAAAAGTTTATGCACACTTAAATGTAAAATCTATGCTATGAGGTTTAGTTCCTATAATTTCTAAACCTTTTCAGCACCCCCCAGTGGTAGTTCTGGAGTCAAAGTGAAATAATGTAATTATTGAATTGCTTGTCACTCTTTCATATTAATTTTATGATTTATGTTGTATATTTAACAAAACATAAACAATCCTTGTATGTTAACAGATGATTAAGAAAACTATTAATAATGTCAGAAGAATGGCTTCACATCCAACACTACCTTATTGTAAGTTGATTGGTTCATTTCTATTCTTTACTGTTTACACTAATCTTTATACTTTATATATCTTGCTTTCTTTGATTTTTTTAATGATTTTTTCACATAGAATTTATAAAACTTTTAATACTAAAGAAAAATAAGGTATTGCAGACATTTAACATTTCATTTTATTTTTGACAACATCTTCTTTTAAAAAACAGAAGCAAATAATACTTTGAGTACTTAGAACAGTTGAAATAAGTTTGGAATGTCTTAGTTGTGATTTTCTGAGTAAATTATTTTACTAATTTTAGTTGAAAAATTTCTGGAAATATTAATATTTAACTTTGATTAATGGGAAGTAATTATGTTATCACAATAAGTTATAAAACAAAGAAGTCCAAGTCTAATTTTATAGCACTTTTGCTTGGCATTTATCAGTCTTTATTACTATTTGTTCAGAGGTTGACTTTTATAAAATGTCATATTCATAAATAAAACATCAAAGGAAATAGTTACTAAGCTTCTTATATTCTAAGACATGATAGATTCATTTTCAGTTAACCTTTCTAGGATACTTAAAAGTAATCCTGCATTAAACAAAACATTTGATTAATGAGGAAGCATTGAAAAAATTGTAGCAGTTTAAAAAATATTCTAGATAATATTTTAAAATTGGGTTGGTATCAACACTCATATTGTCTTGTGAGTAAGGGTTTATATGTAGATTACTTTTTCTGCTTGATATAAAATATGTCCCAAGAACATAAATATACAAATAATATGATCTCATATACATTTATATAGTAAAATGAATAAAAGTGGCATTCTTATTTTCTTAATGTAAATATTTTAATTAGCTATTTCTCCAGGTGAGTTGGTTTCTTCAAATTAAACCAAACTCTTTTAAGGGAGCACCTGTTTGAAATATTGAATAAGTATGTTCAACATGGTATATACAAAACAGCAAAATGGAAAACTCTCAGCCAATATGTATTTGTAAGCTTACTTCTAAACTGGGACACTAATGCACTGTTGGTAAAGTGATGAACTGATCCCGCCATTCTGGAGAACAACTTAGAATTATGCCCAAAGGGCTTATAAAACTGCATACTCTTTGATCCAGCAATATTACTATTCGGTCTGTATCCCAAAGAGATCATTTAAAAAGGGAAAAGGATCCACATGTACAAAAATGTTTATAGCAGCTCTTTTGGTGGAATTAGAAATTGAGGGAATGCCCATGTATTGGGGAATGGCTAAATATATTGTGGTATATGAATGTAATGAAATAGAATTTTTCTATAAGAAATGATGCAGGTAAATTTCAGAAAAACCTGAATTTACATGAACTGATGCTGAGTGAAATGAGCAGAACAGAAAAAAAACATTATACACAGAAAGAACTACATTGTGCCATTTTAACTTTGATTGACTTAGTTCTTCTCACCAATACAATGATTTAAGACAATTCCAACAGACTCAAAATGGGAAATTCTATTTACATCCAAGAACTGTGGAGTCTGAATGCAGATGGAAACATACTATTTTCTTTTTTTTTTATTTTTTTGTAGTTTTTCCCTTTTCTGATTCTTTTTTTACGACTGTGGGAAAATGTTTAATATAATGTACATGTAATAACTCATCAGATTGCTTGATGTCTTGGGCAAGAAAAGTGTGGGGGGGGGGGCTGGGAAGGAAAACAAAATCTTATAAAAGTATATGTTGAAAATTTAAGTGAATAAAGAGCAATTGGGAAATATTTACCAAAATAAAAATACAATTATAAAAGAAACTGAATCATGCTGATTATCACTCACATTTCTATATACCGTTTTTAATTTTAAAAAGCTCTTGTGGTCGATATAGAGCAATTGTCAGATAGTGTAAATATTATAATCAGTATTTTCTGTATAAGGAAATTTAGTTTTAGAAAATTTAAATTACTTAACCATGACCTAATAATATCTAAATTTCAAAGTTAGAATTTGACTCTAGGTTTCTTGACATTACTTTCTTTCCCCACCTCCCATCTCCTCCTTCCCCTTAAATCAATGCTTTTTCCACTACACTAGGAAGCACTGTCAGTAATCATAGAGGTGTGGAGTGAAACAGACATCCAGTATTACCTGTTTTAATCTCGTTTGATTTTTTACAGATGTCAATTAACCTTAGATTATTGTGAGCTTCAGAGGTCAAGGGACAGATCTGAGAGATGAGGAAGTAATAAGAGAAAGTATTTTTTTTAAAAGACAGTAGTTGACCATGTGTATAACATCTGTTCATGCTCTAGAACCATAGTTAATAGTATTTAAAAGAAGGGTATAATTGATTATTATTGTTATTTAGTTTGTTGTAAGCTCTGGACATGTGTTTTATGATGCAACAAGAATTTTATTCAAATTCTAGTTTTATACAAATTGTATGATTCATTAAAATTTTCTTAATATTAGATTTTTTCAAAACAAAATAATGTCAAATAATTTTTTTAAAAAAGGTTTTAAGTCTTTGTCTTTTTTATAAAGATTTGACTGGAGCCCAAGATGGAAGTGTCAGAATGTTTGAGTGGGGTCATTCTCAACAAATAACCTGTTTTCGGTCTGGCGGCAATTCAAGAGTGACAAGAATGAGATTTAACCATCAGGGAAACAAGGTAGCATATAAGAGTATAATTGTTGAAAACTTTTATGTTGTAGAGATGTTGATTTTCTCATACCTTCTTAAAATTAGTATGTTGTACATGTAGGATATATTTTTCCTGTCCCAGATAGTTGTGATTTACCAGAAAATGTCCTTTATTATAAATTTTATTTTTTCTCTTAGAATGTTTTCTTTCAATCATGCCTTCCTGCTGAAATATTGTCATTGCAATAATTCATGATTGCATATTTTGCTGAGCCCATCATCACAGAACTACCTTAAATTATGCATTAGTGATAACAAACTACTTCCATCTCTTTATCCCAAACAACAGAGGTTAACATAACCTCTGGTTAGTGATAACACCTAGCATAGTATATATGTATATGGAAGAGGAATAGGAGAAAGAGAAGGGAAGGGGAAGAGGGAAAAAGGAAACAAGGACAGGAGAGAGGGAGAGAGAGAGAGAGAGAGAGAGAGAGTGTGTGTATGTGTGTGTGTGTGTGTGTGTGTATAACTTAATCATATATAAAAGATAATTTTGAAGAGAAAGCACTGGCAGCTGAGTAAATCATAGAAGACTATGTAGAAGTTCTTGAACCTTGAAGGAAACCAGGGATTATAAGAGACAGATGGTTTAGATAGAATCAGACAGGTAATGTAGTGTTATGTATATAAACAGTAAGAATTTAAATTTGGCAGTATCACACAGTATGTATAAAGAAAAGTTTTATTTATTTATGTGTGTGTGTGTGTGTGTATACACAGTGAGGCAAAAAAGGTTAAATGACTTTCCCTCTGTCACACAGCTTAAATGTCTGAGGCCAGAATTAAACTTAAGATATCATTTCCCATTCAGTCTCTTATGATGAGGTAGCCTCTTCTTTAACAGTACACTCCTTATATGTGTCTTGATTCTATGCCCTTCCATCTTCTAAATTTGCCCCCCACAATATTCCCCCCTCCCTCTAATATTTATGACATCCATAACTACTGAGTCTTTTTCTAATACTTCCCAAATACCTAAATTTACCAAAATCTCACTATCCTCTCTAGTTATTAGCCTATATCTCTATTCCTTTTCTCTACTGAAATCCTTGAAAAACTATGTAAGATCATTACCTCTACTTCTCTTCTTGCAAAGTGTCTTCTGACCTAACCACTCAGCTCAATATGTTCTCAAAGTGACCTCTTAATTGTCATACATGAAAATATTTTCTCAACATTCAACTAGTCAAGCTTTCTTTCTTACTGTTCCTCATATACTTCACTCCATTCCTAATCTTCATGCTTTTGAAATGATTGCCCTTCATACCTAGAATCTACTCCTTCCTCACCTTTTCTACTCCCCTTTATTTTATTATGTCACTGCCTTCTTTCCATTTCCTGTAGGATCACTTTAACTGTCAAGTTAGAGCATCCTACATACAAACTATTTTAGGGTCTTTAAATTGCTCACTATCTGGCTTCAGATAGTTCTAGACTAGTTTGGAAATAATACTGTAGGAGTCTTGCTTTAATAAAGCATTATTTATTATTAGAAGAATGTTTGGTTTCCTACGATGGTACCTGTTTACTGGTCTGGAGCTGTCCCAGAGCTTCAGTATACCTGTAGACCAGTGATTTGAAATCCAAATAGAAATGAATCCCTGCAGTTTGCATGATGAACAAGAAAACCAAAATGTCACTTTATATTTTTCTTTAATTTTAAAAAACATTTCCGAATTACATTTTAATCTGGTTCCAGCCTCACTTGTGAGTTTGGGCCACATTTAACACTTGAACTGTGGATTTGATATCTCTACTAAAGACTTAATGGTAAAGTCCTCCAGAGTTTGTTTACCTTAGGTTTCAGGAGTATAGCTCTCAAAGGGGTCTCCATTGGCTAGAAACAACATTCTTGAAACACCTAACTTTGTGTAAGTACATATTTGCAGGTTTTAATATTACTTAGGAACACCAATATCAGGTTCTGAGTCATGATTACAGTTTATAACATCTTCAAATGCAATAAAATATAGATATTTTAACTGTTTCTAGAAAATTACACAAAAATGCCATTGTATATATTGAAATTATATATGTTAATATATGTACTTAAAAGTCTTCTATTCATATTTTCTCCCTAAGTTTGGAATCGTTGATGCTGATGGATATATAAGTTTGTATCAGACCAACTGGAAGTGTTGTCCAGTTACTGGAAACACTCCTAAGCCATATTTGGTAAGCTTTTACTTTAAAAAAACAAAAAAACAAAAAAAAACAAAAAAAAAACTAATTTTATTAAAATAGGAATGTCTTGTGAGATTTTGATATTTAATCTTCTGTGTTTTCTCTGACCTATGTCCCTATAAGGGTGTGTTTGGTTTTTGTTCTTACATGTCTCTGGTGATCTTAAGCAGTTATTTAGAAAATGACACTGATAATTAGCTGACTAGTTCAGGGTCACAAAATTATTAAGAGTTCTTGCTTACTCCTCCTTCCTAATTCCAAGACTATTTTCCTATTCATTATTTACATTCAATTTAAACTTATGTTTAAGTATGGAGCAATTTAGTTTTGGCTTTGAGTATTTTACAAAGTTTATGGCCTTTTTTTTAATTGTATAAGCTATTATTTAAGAACAAAAAAAATTTTTTGAGGGTTAATTGAGGTTAAGTGACTTCCCCAGGATCACACATCTAACCATCAAGTGTCTTAAGTCAGATTTAAACTCAGGTCCTCCAGACTCCATTGCTCTATCCACTGCATCATGTAGCTGCTCTACAAAAGTGTTTTTTTTTAATAAATCAGTTAACTTTTGGTTTTCTCTGAGGTAAAAATAGCACAAATAATAGAACCATACAAATAATATGAAATCTGTTTTGAAATTTTTCATCTAAGTCTTTTATTAGTGATGGTGTGTAAAAATATTTGAATGGTTTATTTTTTTATTTAATACCACTTCATATGGTATGGTGTTGGAGGTGCAATAGAGGGTTTCTGATAAGCTATTCATGAAACAAATAGCCACTGAATGTTGCATGTGACTGTGTATCAAATTTTTTTTTCTAACTTATATAAAAATTATTCCTATTTTTGATCATTTCAGACATGGCAATGTCATAACAAAACAGCCAATGATTTTGTTTTCATTAGCTCCTCTTCTCTGATAGCCACAGCAGGTCTTTCAACTGATAACAGGTGAGATTTTATCCCTAAATTCTGTATATAGGAATAAGGAATCTTGTGGGGAAATTATTATTGTTGTTGCTTTATTATTACCTTTTGTCTTAAATGTTTTATTAATCCTTCATTTACTTGTATTTAAATTTGGCAGTAGGGAAATTTAGTATTAAGAAGAACATTCTAACTCTATTTCTAATGTTCTGTCTCTGAAATTCATGTCTAGACTTAGAGTCCTAAGAAATAATTTGTTATTGGATTCTTGGCAATGGAGTAAAATTACCAAAAAAAAAAAAAAAAAAAAAAAATGTTCCTAGTTTGTCTTTTTTCTTAGGAAATAGGTCATTTGGAGCATGGAGTGAAGACAAATAGTTTGTAGATCAAACATAGATCAAATGTGATGATTTTTGTAAAGTGCTTTGTAAACTACAACATGTGAGATAACATCAACTAGTAGTAATAGTAGATTAAGTATTTAAGAGAGTGGATCTTTGGGGTACTCTAACCTCAACTTAAGAGAGCCTCAACTCAAACTACATCTCTGATTGCCATACAATTCTCAAAATAAGCAAGGTGGAAACTGTAGGCCATTTTACTGTGTGTCCCAAGGAGGTCATTTAAAGATTTTATGATCAAGGAGCCACCTGCCAGTTGGCTACTAGAGGTCTAACTCAGACCTGTACAATGGATCTCTTCATGTGAGAGGATGATGATGCTACAAGAAAACTGAGAGGCAGTTGCATTCTCTGACCTCTCTCTTCTTCCCTCTATCTCCAATTTATTTTATTCCCAGTCCACAAGCAACACCTGTGTCAGTAAAGGCTGCTTTGCAACTCCTTCAAGTGTTATGATTCACAGGTGTGGAGGCTCTCAGAGAATTGACCTGCCCCTTCACTTAGGCGTGATCCTTAACACAAAGAATCGTCAAATCCCCTAAAAACTGATATGGGTCACTGGAGGAAATTCTCACACAAGCCTATATATTCTGCCATGCATGCATTACAATCATTTTAAGGCTAAAGAATAGACTGATGATGCTATTTTCCCTTCTGGAATTTTTTTTTTCTTTAATGTGTTTTCCTTTATAATTTATTTATTTTTGGCATTCTGTTCTTTTAAAATTTTGACTTCCAAATTCTCTCTCACTCTCTTCCTTACTCACTGCATATGGGCAATAAAGTTTCCACTCAACACCAACTGTATTCAGTGCCAGAAACAGCTTCCTTTAATTTCTTTTTAACCAGTTGTCTTCACTTACCATCTTACCATCTCTGGCCTGAAAGCTTCCAAAACTGCCTTTGCTGCTACTGCCACTGTTGGTACCACCACTGCCACTGCCATCTCATATAATTTTCAGATAGGCCTATCCCCCCATTTCATACAGTTTTTCTTGCTGGATTTTTAAAGGTTTTTCTAGTCCAGAAAAAGTTCTCATCTTGACCTTCTGTTGGCTCTGCCACTCCAAAATTTTATTTGAGGCATTAAATGTTAAAGTTGTTTGGAGGGAAATGTTGGAATTCTGAGTTCAGTTGGTGGCTGATCCATTATCTTGGCTCCTCTATATTGCTATTTTTCTTTCTATAAATAATCATTATCATTAAACAAGGATGCAGAAATAGATTATCTCAGATTCACTTAGAATTGAGAGTATTTTAAATTATGAATAAAATTCAATGAAAATGCAATCATATATAAATATTTTGGAGTGATCCAAAAATGGGATTTGATAAATTTGAAATATATTATGAAAGGAGATCGTAATGTCATGAAACATATATTTGGTATTACGTTTGCTAATCTCTTAAAACACTCATACAAAATTTTAGTGATAACTTTTTTTTTTTTCCTAGAAATATATGTTTGTGGGATACTCTTGTGGCACCTGCAAATAGCTTGGTTCATCGTAAGTAAATAATTTTGCAAGTAATGGAATTAAAAAGTTTTAAATGACTTTTTTAAAAACTCTAATGTAAATCATTACATCATTATTACATTTAGATAGTTACAATTATATTATACAGTTATACAAAGTGTGGGTTCAGTAAGAACTCAGAACTTCCCAGAAGGAAAAGTAGATAGAGATGTGTCTAGCTAATTGAATTGTGTCTGCTCAGTCCTTCTTAGCAACAAGGACAGAGGCAGCCAGGTAGTATAACAGATCAGGAATTCAGTTTAGATTCAAGAAGGCACTATTCATATCTGGTCTCAGACACTGATTAGCTAGGTGCCCTTGGAAATATAACTTACCCTTGCTCAGCCACAGTTTGTTTGTTTTTTCACCTGAAAAATAAAAGTAATTATAATGATAATACATCTACCTCCCAGGGTTGCTGTGAAGATCTTTTAGAGATGACATTTCTAAAGCTCTTTGCAAAGCTTAAAGTAATCTCTAGATCCTAACTATTGTTGTTATTAAATATTTGAGTCTCAGAGAGTAGGTTATAAACAATATAAAAGTATTGAGAGTCAAAAGTACAAATGGATAGTGACTACTGTTAGATAAAAAGACATCATCAAAACAGAGTAGGTTTGTGATTTTCAATGAACATTTTCCATTGTTTGTGGTTATCATCATAAGTTACTCTTTGGAAACCCTAAGAACAAACTTCATATTCCCTGATCCCTGGTCTCATTCTGACTCCTGTTTGTTTAGTAGACCAAATTAAAGAGATTATATAGTTAGGAAGAGGGCTGAAGATGTTTCCACACTAACATTTCTATTTCAAGGTTGCTTGCAATTGTCTCATAAATTGCTTTGTGGTCCTCAAGTAGATCTATAATTTCTAAAATGTCCTTTTACCATAAAAATAAAACCATGATACTATTAGATAATCTATTAGGATAGATAATAGATTTTATAAAACAATCACCTATTATACTGTACTGTATGTTCAATAGACAGGATAATTAAATGCAAGTACTATTATGCTTTTCAAAAGTTTTATTCTTTGAAACCTATGGCATCAGCATGCTTAAGAATAGTTAAGCTACCCATAATTCCATTTTTTTCTGGAGATATTTGATTCATATTTACTTGCTATGAAGTCCCTTCTAGTGCTAGATGTGTGATTTTTTTTTTTTTTAAGCATCCTCCTCAAAACAAGGCATATCTTTCTATCAGATGATGATAGCTCTTAGTCCTGCTGTCTTCTGGAAGCATATATCTGATACATGACAGCCTTCCAGAAATTATAATGATTCATATGGGGGAAAAGATAGCATCAGAACTCAAAACCTGTTAAAATATTGTCAAATCTTGAGCAAAGAACTGAAAACATTGTAAACACAGGTAGTGTTTTCAAGTGTTTCAGAAGATTTGGAAATTGAACACTGATGAAGAAAATTTTGTTTGGGGGGGAAAAATGATTTAGATTCCGGACCACAACTTAAAGTATAGAAATTATATGTTCTTGCTAAGGAATGTAATACATCTAATAAAGTCTAATAAAAGTAACCTTGGAAATTTACTTAAAGCTTTATTGAAAAGGAAGTATTCATAACGTATAAAGAGTAGCAAACAAGACTTATGGGTTTGTAGACACATTTCTAAAGCCAGCATAGTTTTAGTTTAGGTTTAATGTTAAGACAAAAAGAGGGGACCTGTGAAGCACTGAGCAAAGAAGGCAGCTTACTTTGTCCCAACCCATCAAAAAATATTAGAAGGATACACAACAAGCTACAGAGGGGTTTTCTTTTCTGCATGTAGCCCTTCCCTCTTTCCCCCAATTTCCATCTAGAACACGTCTTTTCATTTAGACAGCGGTCTGTAGTGACTCCTATTGCCTAAGACTTCTATTCCACCATGTGTGGAAGCTCCTGAACTCATCTGCCTTGGACATTTTGTGGATCCTAGACCTGAAAACTCCTGAGGGGAGAAACTTTAAAACTTCCAGAACTTCCCTGGGGACACTGCTAGAGAAGTTGGGGTCAAGGAAGATGTGTGGAGAAAAAGGTGTGTCAGGTTAAGGATAGGACAGGAAACAGCTCCTTACTAAAAGATGAGACAGAGCAGTAGGTTTGGAATCAATAAAACCTGATTTTAAAACACAACTCAGAAATTTAATAATTGTATGACTTCCTGTCTTGACTGAACTTTATTCATCTATGTAATTAGGGGATTGGACTACATAACATCCGAAATCATCTATCAACATATGATAAACATTAGAAGAATGATAGTACAACAAGTAATTGACAACAATAAAATCCAGGCCTTTAGGTGTTCATATGTGAATGTTAAATTTAGATGAGTTTAATTAAGACTAGTAACACAGCTATCATGACCCTCAATTTATAGATGAGGAAATAGTGAAAAGTTAAGTGACAACCCATGATCACATAATCCGTGACTAAAGAATTCAAACCCCAAACTTTTTGAACAAGTTTAATTAATCTTTTTACTCACATCACACCAAACCTTAAAGATCTTTGGGGTTGTCATCTTAATTTTCCTAAAATTAATGATGTTTCATGATTGATTGCTAAATAATATCACTGGGACAATTTTGGTATTAGAGACATGGGTACAAGCATTTTGGTATCTTAGAAAATATTGCAGTTCCCTAAATGTGATTGCTTATGTTCTCCTACTCTTTGTCCATTTGTAGTAATTATCCAAGATTCAAAAATACTACATTGAAGTGACTGAGAGTCCAGTAAGTGACTCAGCCAACAAACTCCAACAAATAATATAGAGACAAATACAAAAATGTTGCATCCATAGGCAAAAACTATTTATTATATAAACTTATTTGAAGAACATTATGGAGGATGGTTTTTGAAAAAGAAAAACGGCAAACTGAGCTGAACTGGCTTACATTCTCAGGTATTTACCTGAGAATGCTCAAAGAAGAAATGGGTATACAAATGTGAAATCCAATGTTCTGTATTATTTGAAAAACATTTACTATAGAGAAAACCAAGGAAAAAATAACCACAAGATGAATTTTTAGAGTTATTTAGTCTCATAGAATAAATTCCCAATTTAGATTAGATTAGATAAAGCATATAACTGTTTACTGTTAGCTGAGCACAGTGCTATATTAGGAATGCAAGTAAAAAATGAAAATAACTCCAAGGAGTGTTCATTCTAATGAGTGAAGGCAACACATAAAAAGGAACTGAAAATTGGAAAGAGGAAAAGAAGTATATTCTGGGGCAGGATTTTTCAAGAGCTAAATCCTGAACCTGGTTACAGGTGATCATGACTGATGGTAGGTACTTCTTCAAATGAGATATATCCCTACATTGGACTCTGTAGGCCTGCTCCTTTTTTGCAGGCTGACTTATGTCCTGTAATATTCAATGAATATGTGATTTTAAAATGGCACTTGAAATAGATAAAAAAGAAATCGATTTCCAGAATCAGCACAGTTTTAATAGTACTCAACATTTATACTAATAAAAGTTTTTACAGGCTGGGTTTTCATTTTTTAACAAAGCAAATCTTATAATTTTTACATAATTTTCTTCAATTTTAGCTTTTACCTGCCATGATAGTGGTGCTACAGTGCTTGCATATGCTCCAAAACATCAGGTGTTACTATCAGGAGGCAGAAAAGGTTTTACCTCGGTATTTGATCTTCGCCAACGGCAACAGAGACAATTTTTCCAAAGCCATGACTCTCCAGTAAAAGCAATTGCTGTAGATCCAACTGAAGAATACTTTGTCACAGGATCTGCAGAAGGCAATATAAAGGTGTGTAAAATGTAATGCCTTGAAATCATTCATTCTTCTCAGATTAAAAGGTTGTTTATTATAGATCAGACTAGTCTATTCTATCATGAACTTCAGAAACTACCAGATGTTTTAAATTAATAGTAACCAAGTAGTTCGTTTACAGATGGCCTTACAGGTGCCCTTCTTTGGGGGTGGGTGTCTTCAGAAGACAAGTGTTTATTTTATTTTCTTTGGATACTGAGAATTATTTTTATTTTTATAGAGAAAATTCTGAATCACTACAGTACAAATGAGATAGCTTTGTGTAGTGAAAAGAGACAGAAGATGTAGACATTAATTCTAGGGCCTATCTCACTACTAACTTAAAATGGTAGCTTGTACTTGTCACTTAATCTAGCCAGACTTTTGTTTGCTCATTTGTAAAATGCTATCAGCAATATAAAATCCTCTCTTGCATAGTTTTTGCAAATAAGTGAGTTTGAAAGAAGCTTAAAAAGTAAAAGCTCTTGTGAAAATGTAAGCAGCATTTTCATTTATCCTTGTATCTTTGCTTGAAATTTTTCCTCAAGTTTAGTTATTTCTATTTAAAGGCTAGTGAGCAAAAATAAATTTTAACCATTTGTTTTTCTAAATAAGTACTATTCATGCTAATTATGGTCTAATATTTTTCAGATCTGGAGCCTGTCTACCTTTAATCTTCTTCATACTTTTATAAATGAACATGCTCGGCAATCCATTTTCAGAAACATTGGAACTGGTGTAATGCAAATTGAGACAGGACCTGCCAATCACATTTTCTCTTGTGGAGCTGATGGAACAGTGAAGATGAGAATCTTACCTGATCGATTTAGTTCATTAAGTGAAATGTTAAAAAATGATGTGAAATTCATGCTCTAGCATTTTTTCAATAATATAAATTCTTATGAATATATTTATGAAAGTGGCCAACAGATATAATGTACAGTAATTACTTTGTAGTTGTTGCCACAAAATAAGCTTTTGCTCTCTTCTGTTTATATTTATTTCATGGACCTTTACCTTTACCCTTGATGCACTGATGCCTTAAAAATTAGCAAGGTCATTCAAAATTTGATTATATTGCCTAAAGTAATCTATAAAACCAACTGTAATAATATATACATATATATATATATTTATGATATATATGGTGTGGTGTTAAAGCAGTTTTTGTTTTTGCTTGGTTGGGGGGAAGGGACAACAAACTTTCTATAGGCATCTGTGCAGGGAATCCCTTTTCATTTAAAATTATCCTTTTTATCTGAAGGCTGAAACACCTAATAAATATTGCCAATCCTTTATTTTCTCTTCCAGTTCCTAAATCCCCATTTTCCGTCTTCTTGATTGGTAGTAGAATAGGGTTTGACTAGGAATCAAGCAAGTGAACACCTCTGATAAAGATGTTAGTAACTTTAGTGATATGCAAACTGGGTGTCTCACTGCATCCAGTTCATCTTCTTTAGTACCCAAATTTTATTGCCTGCACAATCTGTATTCAATAGAAATTAAAAATTTTTAAATATATTTCCTGTTAATGATTTAAAAAGCTACTGCTTCCATAATGGCAATTTTTTTTTAAGCAACAAAGAATATAATTGCCTAATTTCTTTTTTCACTTTTGGACCCTCCACCACAGATATACAATATTGCAAATAAATACCCCAAAACATTAAAAATTAATAAAAATTATATTGACAAACAATAGTTCTAGAAGGTAAAATAAGAATACAGTATTGATATGTATGGATTCAAAAAAAAGGATATTTATTTTAGGAGATTATCAAAAGAACATAATTTTATTTGCATTTTTCTTTGTGGCCTTTTTGTTATTCAGCCCAAAGATGCTGAAGTGTTTGCAGCAAAATTTTACTTTGCCTTCAAATTTACATTTAAATATAATAGAGCTAGAGTGTCTAATATTTTACATTCAAAATACACTATTCTACCTTCAGAGAAAAAAAAATCATCTTTGGGAATTTTTCTTTTTGCCAAAATAAACAATTTCACAATTTTAACATTCTGAATAAAATATCAAAAACTACACAAAGCCTTTAACTTTTTAAATGTGCTAACATTGTTTCTGTAACTATTTTGTGCTATATCTTGAATTATAGAAAGCTTGATAAATACTTGAATTTTACCAATGAGACTGGAGACTGATGGATTACTTATGAAAATTCTATAGTGGTTTTGCTAAAAGTTATTTTGTGAAACAGGACCTATGAAACAACATTTTTATGTACCAGTTATCGTCTTGGACATTAGTGACAAACAATTGAAGGGCTGGTAAAATGAATTTTGTAATATTCTCAGGATACTTTTATCTTAAAAGTATATTGTTAATGATTTTGTAAATTGTATTACATAATTTTAAATGTATTGAGCAAGTTGCAGTGCAAACACTATAGTTAACTGAAGGTTCTATGCACATAACCTGAATTTATATATTGTGCAATAAAAAAATTTGGGCATATTTTGCCATGGAGAAATCTGTGATAACATTGCAGAGAACCAATATAGTTGTTTGATGTAGTAAAACAACATTTTATTTGTGTAAATATCAAGATTTAAAAAGGCTTTAAACATATTTTAATTTGCTGAGGAAATTTACTATTGTGCTTATAAGGGGAAAAAAGCAATGTGTTGGGAAAATTCCATGTTTTAATTAAGCATATTAACCCTTAAAATGATGTAAAGTACTTATGTATTTTACCCCAGAGTCATAGTATTTTAAATAAACAATCATGCAGAGATTTTTTGTTTAGCACACCATTGCTTTAAAACTGTTGATACTGTGTTGATTGACTTAATTCTTTTTCTTGAGGTATATTCCTGAGAACTTCTGAATTTGTATCTGGAATATTTAAGGATTACTGTTTACTCTAAAATGGTAAAGATTTGACCTATGCTTATGCTTAAAAACTTTACAGGTGAGAATTATTCATGGAGAATAGTAACAATGTCTTTTATAAACAATGTTTAACAGCCAACTCAGTTGTCTATAATAATAGACATTTCAAAACCATTTAGAAAATCAACGTGTCAGGTTTTCAAAATAATTTACTTTTAATTTTAAAATATTACATTGTGATAATCTAGAAACCCTAGAAAGTTGGCCAATTCACCTTTCTTGGCATGCCACCTGATGTCTTTTGGCCTCAGTTTCCTCACCTGTAAAACAAGATGGGATTAGATGTAGGAGAATAGCAATTTTCAAGTATTTGAATGCAAGGCAGAATTAAAAGTAATGCTCAAAAGTTGCAAAATTCTTTTTTTAATTATAAGTCGAACGGTTAGCACACTATGGTATCTTTGCAATCTGAAATTCTGTGCTAATTAGGGGAACTCTGACCTTTTTTGCTCCTGTGGAGGAAAGATGATAACAGACTTTGTTGAAAGGCTCTTGTAGAAGAGGCAATAACAGTGGAAATTAGAAAGCCAGATTCTTCTTGAAAATCTTCCTATAAACCAGAGTTAACCAAAAGTAGAATTGGCTGCTTCAGGATATTTTCAAATGGAGGTTGATATTAACATAATGTAAATTTTATGCTCAACCATATTTAGGTATATATTGGAATACTTAGTTGCCTTCTGAAGGATGTGTGGAGTCATAGCTTAGTACTCATATGGCTAAAATTATAGTCATATAAATTAGACTTTAAAGGTACCTTCTAACTTTGAAGCTCCATGATATGGTAATGTTACATAGCTAATAATGTGCCAATGTTCGTACTAGAATTTGGATCTCTTGAGTCTAGATCCAGATTTTCTTCCCCCACTGTATCACATACTGTCTTTTATTAATAATATTTCCAAAATGACTATTTCCAGCGTTTTTGCTTTTACTCACTAATCAGATCATTAATAAGATTTTTGTGGAGAAATAACATAATTTTTTTTTTTTTTTGACAAGTACCCTGTAAAATCTCTCAGATTGAGAAAGATTTTGGTTCACATCTTTGGAAGTAGTACATAACTCAATAAGGTCATAGATCTATTGAATTATGGTGTCAGAATTCAAACAGTGCATAACTAGAACTTTTATTTAAAAAAAAAAAAAACTATTGTAAGAAAATGTCAAGAAACTGCCAAGTTTTAGATTATCATCCCTTTAAAATTTATTATCCTTTGAAAAATTTTTATTAAAAAAATTATCTTTTGAAATTTAGATCTGATTTTTGTAAGACCTATTTTTTTCCCTAGTTCACTAGTCAAGAATAGTTATTTGTTATATGTAAGGAGGGATTTGAGAAAATCATTTAAGTCATCTCTTCCCAAAGAAAAGTAATAAAAATGCTATATCCTTGAAATTTTTAGCAAAGCCACATTTTGACTGAATCAGTGAAGATAATTCTACAGTTCTTAGTAGACTATCTGATACATAACAGGAGTTTAATAAATGCTTTTAAAAAAAAAAAGCAAATCATAAGGGTCAATTAGCCCTTAAATACCACTATTCAGTTTAAAACTTTACATTAAGAGCAAAGCCTTTTGATAAAATGGAAAGCCTAACTTTAGACAATGCTGAATTTGAAGAACAATAACTATGTTTGCCATTTAACAGCTTAACAAAAATAAGTGGTTAAAATAGAAAGCTACTAAATAACTTGTTGGATTAAGCTTCCCCATGCACATACATGACTTGCAGATCAGTCAGGGTGTTTTTCTTTCATCTCCTTAAATGATCCACTGAAAGAATACATTTCTCTTAGAGTGCTAACATTTCTCTGGCATCCTCCCTCAAAATTAATTTATATTCTCTGAATAAACTTAAATGAGGCAAGCATTTAGTTTTTCATGTATTTCATATACTTATATGTATTTTACAAAGTTGTTGTAAAAAGATGTGATGGGGATTACAAATTTCATCTCCTCAATAAAAATTTAATAAGTGCTTACCTTGTGCTAGGCTCTGAGCTGAATGCTGGGGCTTCAAAAAGAGACAAAATTTGGTCTATTTGGTTTATTATTTAAAAACAAAACACCAAACAAGTACCTATTTGCATAGAATTATGAAAAAATGATAGGATTATTGATTAGAAATCATTAGCATTATAGGATTGTAGAAAAAAATCCATCAAATGTTAAAAGTTCTATTTAACATCAAATGTCAGATGTTTAAAACTTCTAGGCCTGAGCAAGTGGAGAAGGAAGGGAGAAGATAGGGAAGGAGTGAAAATTTGGTCAAGATTGGGAGAGCTCGAGATGGGGGCTCTGGCAGTAAACTAAAGATTTGAAAGCTAGGCCTGGATGGGTTCCTTATCCTGAAAAAGGCAAGAGAGTTTATAGATACATTAAAGGGCTGGTCGTGGAGGTGTAATAAGGCATTGGTTATTTATTCGGAGATGAATCCCATCCTTCCTTGGATTGACTAATCCAAGTCGTTATACCTGTCCGAAGTACGAAACTTGCTCCATCCCAGCAATGCCTCCACCCCTAAAAGAGCAGGACTATCAGGACTTCTTAGCTAAAATTCGACTGTCAGCGGGAAGATAGGTAACATAGCAAAGTTTCTTAGCAAAGATATACACACTGAAGGCTCTGATTGGCGTACCTGCGTCCTGCCACCCAATGGAAACTGGAAACGTGATAGCGTCATCTTCATCTGTAGCGCCTTTGAACCAGCATTGTCAGTTTCTAGAGGGAAAATTAAATAGCCAGCTGTAGGAAAGAGACACCCAATGTTCGTCCCTTTATTTAACACAGTCTTTGTGTCGGATCGCTGATGACAGGAATGGGGTTGAGGGCAGGAAAGATTCTGTTGACAAGGTATTATAATCCTGGTTTATAGACCTTTTAATGATTCGACTCTGTTGGGTCTCTCTCTTTGTTCCTTACTATTCCCTCCCCCAACCCGTTAGACACTTTATCCCCAGTGCTTGGCTTTCTCCCCTGAACTAGAAATATACGAAACAAAGTCTCCTTGCGGGGGCATAGGTGACTACTTAACAGTAATGATCTCTAAAGCTAGCATTTATTAAGCATCTACTTTATGCTAGCCAAGGTTCTGGGAATAAGAATAATTCTTCAAAGACTTTTCGTTCCTAGTCTAAAATTATTCTTTTTTTTTTTTTTTCTTTTGGCAATGAATTATCTGAATTAAGCCGGACCCAGATCATGATCTCTAGAGAATTTTTATATAATATAATATTATATAATATTATATTACATTATTATATATATATATATATCCTGGAGGCAGGGGGAAGGGATAGAATTTGCAGGAGGTAGACCGTCTAGTTCCAATCTAAACTACTTGCTGGGCTTTCTCCAGGTCATAAAATTCAAGCGTTTTAAGAACATCGCCACAGTTCTCCAGAGAGGTCTCTAGCATTCTAAGTGCGTCTCCTGCAGTCCAGGACAAATTCGTGCCCAGCCCTTACCTGAGGGATTAGTTTCTTCTCGGCACAAGGTCCACGTGCCACCCCCTAAAACCTTTCCCTTTCAAAAATCCTCTGTTCCCTCACACTTCCCAGACTCCCACCCTCTCCACTGCTCAACCCTCCCCTCCAGCATTGGAAGTATAGCTCCACCCAGTTCCAGACAGCCGCTTGCTAAAGTCTGGGGCAAGAAGACTCCACCCCTAGGAGCTCCAGTGTACACCCTTCCCCGCCCCATTCCGGCCCGCGCTGAAGCTAATCTGGGCCAAGAGAGCCTCCTGGTCGCTCGGAACCACTGCTGCGCTGCTACCGTTAGGAGCCCGAGTCCGTCGCGTGGTGCCGCTGCCGCAGACCTTCTCAGTCTGAGTAAGTACTGAGCCTGTCTCCTTCCTTTCCCGCAGCCTGAGGAAGAGAGAAACCAGAGGGGCATAGGCGGAGCCGCCCTCCCCTCTCCCGATGTGCTTCCTTCTTTCCCTTCCCTCGGTCGGCTTCCTTGCTCCACGCTGCTACTCCCTCGATTTCTTTTCTCTGTGCCTTTTGGAAAGTCCCACGCTGATGTGTTCGGGCTAAAATTGTCCAGGCATTTGGTTCTGGATTTCACTTTGGAACAGCTACGAAGTCTATCCACTCCGCCTTTGCCTTGAGCTCGAATGTTTCTTTTAGCCCGGCTCTTCTTTCCCTCCCGTCTGCCTGTATTTCTTTTTTCCACAAGAAACCGTTTCTGGTGTCACGCTCTCCCGCCAACCACATGTACATGACCAGGTAGTCCACTCCCACTCTTCACTGCTGATCAAATGATAGACCTAATTCTTTAATGACTACCAGCAAGAAGGCGTAGCTGAGGTTAGCACTAGTGTGTGAAAGTTGGGTAGTCAACACCTGTTGATCGTGCATGTCCGGTCTCTTACACAGCTCACACAGAAAAGATAACGAGTTGGACTAGATTCGATTACAAGTCTGTCTGTGGATAAAAAGAAAAATGAATATCGAATGAAACATAATCATAGTTTAGATAGTCCTGTTTCTGTAAAACCTGGCTCCTCTCATTTTAACTCTAAATTCTATGATTCTGTAAATAATAGAATGAGCCTTCACGGAGAAGACCAAGCGTTAGACAGACAGAAAAAAGAAAGTTGACAGGAGCCCTCCGAGTAGAACCAAAACCTCTCTATTAAGACTGATTATCGACTCCTTTTCAATTGTAAAAGAAAGACATTTCTGCTACTAAGTTAATCAGATGTGTTACCACAGCTGTACTGAATTGCTCTATATGACTTCATATATGAGGCTTTAGCTTCTCATTTGATTCTCAGTAGTTACTGTGATGAAAATGGGGTAGGCACTTTTAATCTTTGGCTACATTGCCTATCTTTTGTAATTATGTCACTTGAATGTTGTTTTGATTCAATTTGTTGAGATAATAGAATTTAAAAAGCTAAAAAAGCTCTCAATTTGTCAGCCCTTCATTTTAAAGATAGGGAAACTGAAACTCAAAGAGGTGATAGACAGAATTCCAGGCTTTTTCCACTCACTCTACCTTGATGCCTCACAAGTGAAAGGTCAAATATAAGGTCCCCTTGGACTTTAGCATAGGAAAATGGAATGAGTAAGCATATGATTTCATTGTTATAGAAAACTCCTACCCAAGCAGGTGGACATCTCAGGAGCTTGTTGTCTTAGTCATCTAGATTAAGTGATAGGATCAAACCTCAAGTTTGTCAGAGGCAGAACTTGAAGCAATATTTTTCTTGCTTAGATGTTGTTTCTGCATTATTGTGGTGCTAACTCCTATACCTATATTTTAAAATGCTCAAGTTCAAATTGTTGAAAATGCTGCTTAAAAGCAACAGCTCTCCCTCCCCCCCCCCTTTGAAAATTGTATTTTAAAACTTTTTTGCCAGGATTTTTACTTAACTACTTTCTTCAGTGAAATGTATTACTTGATAGAAATAATTACCATACTTATTAAACACCTGCAAACATTTGTTACTGTACTGTAGAACAGAACTGTTGTAGATAATTGAATCAACAAAATTCTTGCTAATGTTAAAGATCAGATTTTTCAGATAATGTTAACTTACTCTTCCCACGTACACACAGTTTATCTATTTTGCTATTTTTTTTTTTTTTTGAGTTTTTAATATATAACAAAGGAATGAGCCTGGGAACTGAGCACTACTTAACTGCCAGTTGTAACCACAAAGTTTGAGTATTATCTTGTTTATATATATAAAGAAACGTGAACGATCTAAGCCATTTGTGTTTATTTGAGTTCACTGGTGATTAAAAAATCATTTGTCAATTATCTGATACAAGTAGGAATTCTCACTGAACAGAGAAGCAAGTGTGCATGAACTGAGTTTTAAAGGCTACTTTTACTCAAGGATTCTTCTTTTCAGATCTATTTAAATTTAATTTGAAAAGGATCTTAGTTCAAATTTTTTTCCCTGTCCTCAACTTCATTTAATCTTAGAATGTTCAGCTATGTTTTGCTGTTCTCTGTTCACTGTTGCTAAATTGCAAAACTAGTACCCCCCCAAAAAAAAATCTTTTTAACTATTGTCATCTCAGAACACAGTTCATTGAATATTTATCAAACACCTACTGTATGCAAGATATTTGGCAGATCATTCTCCAGTAGCTCTGCTGCATAAATTATAGGCACCAATGATGACACTGAAAAAGGATAAGAACCTCATTATATTTGAAGTAGACAATGATTCTCTGTTAAATGAAATTATAAGTGTGCAAGGAGGAAATTTAGTGTGGCCAACTTTTTCTTGGGGATGAGGGATCCTTTAGATATTAAATCTTATTGACTTGTAGGCTGCTTTTAAGTATATTGGTAATACATGAATAGAGCGCATCATCATAAAATACTTGATATTTTCATCATTTGAAATGGCAGAAAACCACAAGATGGAGCTTAGAAGACCTAAGTTCAAATCTTGCCTCACACAATTAATTGTGAAACCCTTGGCAAGACGAAGCTGCTTCTTGTACCTCAGCTTCAACATCTCTCTCACTGAGTAGGTTATATGGCACATGGTGAAAGAAGAAATGGAAACAATGTCAGATTTGATATTCTTGAGTTCAAAGATCACCACAGGTGATGAAATTAAAAGACTTTGCTCCTTGGAAGGAAAGCTATGGCAAATCTGGAAGGCATATTAAAAAGCAGAGACTTCACCTTGCCAACAAACATTCATATAATCAAAAATTTGTTTTTTTACAATCCGATGGATGAGAGTTGAACTATGAGGAAAGCTAAGCACTACAGAATATATGAATTGTGATGCTGGAGAAGGCTTTTGAGAGTTCCTTGGACATCAAAGAAATCAAATCAAAGTCAATATTTAAAAGAAATTAATTCAAGCTATTCGCTGAAATACTGAATTGAAACTTAAATACTTTAGCCACTAATGAGAAAATGGAATTCATCAGAAAAGACCCTGATACTGGGAAAGATTGAAGGGAAAAGGAAATGGCAGGGAAGGAGATAGATAGAAAGCATCATGGAAACAATGAACATGAACTTGGCACAGATATCTAGAAAAAAGCTGGATGTTCAGTATATACTTCAAAAGGCCAAAAAAGGTTGAACATGGCTAAACAATGAACAATAGGTATTATTTGTAAGGCACTTCAAAGTTTGTAATTTATAAATATTGTCTCATTTGATCCTCATTAGAACTCCTGTGAGTTTGTTGCTATTGTTATTCCAGTTTTACTGATGAGAAAACTGAGGTTGTTTTGTTATGCTAAAGTTCCCTTTTAATGGGGTGACCAGTTCCTCCAATTGTTCTATTTCGTTTTTCTGCCTTGGGTTATAACCGTCCCCTCTTAATGTTTGAGATAAAGGTTTTATAGACACATTCCTTAATGTTTGACAAGATAAAGGTTTACCATTTTAGATGTCATTAGAATATCAGTAACCTTTCTCTATTAGGTTATCCCCACCTAGTACCTCCATTATGTCATTGTTCTTGTTAATCCATAAAAAGCTCACTGACCCTATACTCAGGGCTAGACTCTTTGAGATGATAGTCTCGTCTAGCCCTGGGATCAACATGGATCCATTGGTCCCAGTATTTCTCTCCATTTAATAAATTATTGAATTGGTCTTTAATCTCCGTCTTGCTCAGTTTCTTCGGCATTACAGTTTAATGACTTGCCAAGAATCACATAGTGTCTGGTATTTGTTTGGAACTCTTGGAAATACCAGTTTGGAGTCTTCCTGACTCCAGGTCCAGGGTTCTATCCACTTCTATCCATGCTTATATCTCTAGCATTTGGCATATATTAAGTTCTTCATACTTGATTCATTTAAATTAGATTTTAAGAAGAATTATGGATAGTAGGTTATTGAATTACTAGAATGAATTATAGAATTTCCTTCTTTGAGGATTAAGAACATGAGAGACTTCTATCTGATTTTGGCAGAGTGATGCAACAGATAAAATTTCAAGCCTCTTCCTGTTTTAGTTAGAATCAGTGAGTTGATCTAAATCACTTTGGGTAGGTTTACTGGGTAAGAAACAGATTGGTTTGAGAGAAGAAAAAAAATAGATTTCTTTTAAAGAAAATTAAACTTCTATTTACTTTCAGATAAGTAATAAATAGGAAAACTGTAATAAACCTCACTTCACTGGGCTATTTTGTGCTTTCAAAAGCTGAAATTTTTTTTTTTTTTAAATTTTCACACTGACTCAATAGTTACTGGATAACGTGCTAATTATGAAAAGAATGTCTCTTCTTTTCACCAAATTTCTCTGCTATTTGGAAATTTATATTTCTCCAAAATGAAGTCTTAGTGGTTAGAAAGAAAAAACATTTATACTAAAGCATAGTCAAGTTGAAATGAATTTTGTCTTTTTTTTTTTTTCTTCAGTTTGAGCTTTTGCCATAAACAAGAGAAAGCTGGTTTGTCCTTCATTCTGGAAGAGAATTGTAACCTTAGGAAAGTGATGCCATGACTAGTGAATTGGATTAAGTGAGGGAGGGTTGTACAAGGTTACCAGCCTCACTTTCTCCTCTAGAGCCATGTGGATCCTATGGCCAGATATAGATCAAAACAAGTGAAGATAGCCTTGGTTGCAGTGGGAGACCTTGGCCTTTTTAAGCTAAGTTATTTAACAGGTTTCTGGGCTATATGGATTAATGATCAAAAAGCCCCCTGGGTTGAGAACCAAACTTGATTTTTTTTTTTTTTAAAGAGTCTATTTCAAAATGAAACTCTTTCTAGGTTAGTGGTATGATAACCTGGATCCCATCTGAAGAGGATAACATTTGTATTATATAATGCAGCATATAGAAAGAACAGTAACCCTGGCATATGTTCATTTAGCCTGGCTTTTATTTTTATTTAAATCAATAAAAGAAGCTCAATAAGGATGAAATAAGGTACATAGAATGCATTTAAGATGATTCCCAGCTGCAAAAGAATATGATTACATAAGAAAAGCTGTGTTCTCTAGCTAATGATATATGAATTGTGCCAAATTTTTTTTTTATGTATTTTTTTTTTTTTTTTATTTAATAGCCTTCTATTTACAGGATATATACATGGGTAACTTTACAGCATTAACAATTGCCAAACCTCTTGTTCCAATTTTTCACCTCTTACCCCCCCACCCCCTCCCCTAGATGGCAGGATGACCAGTAGATGTTAAATATATTAAAATATAAATTAGATACACAATAAGTATACATGACCAAAACGTTATTTTGCTATACAAAAAGAATCAGACTCTGAAATATTGTACAATTAGCTTGTGAAGGAAATCAAAAATGCAGGTGTGCATAAATATAGGGATTGGGTATTCAATGTAATGGTTTTAGTCATCTCCCAGAGTTCTTTTTCTGGGCATAGCTAGTTCAGTTCATTACTGCTCCATTAGAAATGATTTGGTTGATCTCGTTGCTGAGGATGGCCTGGTCCATCAGAACTGGTCATCATATAGTATTGTTGTTGAAGTATATAATGATCTCCTGGTCCTGCTCGTTTCACTCAGCATCAGTTCGTGTAAGTCTCTCCAGGCCTTTCTGAAATTATCCTGTTGGTCATTTCTTACAGAACAGTAATATTCCATAATATTCATATACCACAATTTATTCAGCCATTCTCCAACTGATGGACATCCATTCAGTTTCCAGTTTTTAGCCACTACAAAAAGGGCTGCCACAAACATTCGTTTGTGCCAGATTTTTAATAAAAATAGCACTTGCATTTTGTAGAGGATCTTTTGTGAATAGAATCATTAAAAAAAAAAATATGGTACCCATTAAGTTATTCAACTAGGGTGGTTTTTAAAGAACCTGATATAATTATGGTTTGGGAAATGGTTTGCTCTTTTACCTTTGGGGAACATGTTTTTAAAAGTTAAGGGATGAAAGCAGGTTATATGACACATAATTGAATAGGCATCTTTGGAAGAAAATGGAGAGTGGCATAGTCTCTAGGATTGGAAAAGAATAAAAATAAATAACAAGTATGGATTCCAAACTATATTATCATGAACTAGATTTCAATTCTTGGAAAAATTCAGCAGAATTATTAGATTGATAGATTGGGGAAATTCTGTAGCAATATTTTACTTTGATTTGTTGTTTAAAAAAACAATAAAGTCTCTAATATTTTCCTTGTGAAAAATATGGAAAGATACCTAGATTAAGGCTTCTTAAACTTTTTCCACACCCAGCCCATTTTCGCTCAAGAAACATTTGCACAACCCCAGGTATATAGGCACATAAAAGAGGTATACAAATTAAACATTTGCTGATAATAAATTATAATTTCATGACCCCTACATTCAGTTACATGATCCACAGTTTAAGAGGCTTTGATCTAGATTAGAGCTTTTAAAATATTTTCTACTCAAGATCCCTTTTCACCCAAGAAATTTTTGTGACCTAGGTATATAGTTATATAAAATAAATATACAAATAAAACATTTACTGAAAATAAATCCTAATTTTGCCACCACTCCCCACATTTAGACCGACAGTTTAAGAAGCTGGAGTTTAGATGACTAGCTAAGAGGAATTATTTCTGATTTAGTGACAGTATAGGTGGCTAAAAAGTAATCATTAATGGTTTAATATCATATTGAAGAGAGGCCTGTAGAGGAGTTACTCAAGGATCTGGCCCTGGCCCTGTGTCAAGACATAAATGATTTGGGTGAAGGCATAGATGGTATGCCCACAGGAGTATCCTGAAGCCAATTTAAACGTTCAGTGTCAGTATTGTTCTTGGCAAAAATGCTGGAGTGTTTTGCTTTTTCCTCCTTCTGCTCATTTTACAAATGAGGAAACTGAGGTAAACAAAGTGACTTGCCCAGGGTCATACAGCTAGTAAATATGTAGGAACAATTATAATTAAATTCCAATGGGATTATTAAGAGACCATTTAGGAGACATTGCAGTAATTGAGACATGAGTTGATGTGCAGCTAAACTAATGAGATAACTTTGTGGGTAGAGTGAAATGGTCTTATGAAGGTAAAAATAAGATTTAGCAACTAGTTAGGCATGTCAGGTGATGAAGAGTGGGAAATTGGGGATGTGTGCCTCAGACAGCATTTAATAATAAAAAAAGCTGGAGAGATATCTAGAAGCAAAGCAAAATTTATTATACGTTCTCACGAGAATTGGGTGTCCCACCCATGGAGCAGACAATCGAAGGGAGGAGGCACTCTAGGGGGCAAGGTCAACACTTTTTGTCTCTAAAGCAAATACCCCCCTCCCACCACTGACCCTCATCCTCATTGGCTGAACTACCCAAGAAATTGAACTTGATCATTAAGTTCATAGTTGCCCATATTTGACTGAAATAGGGAGGATAACAAGAAGGGGGCTTAAGTATGCCCTTGACTTAATGCTTAAAGTCCTTCAGGCCTACTCAAACTTTGAAATAGATGAAGCCTTACTCGATTTTCACAACTGTCTTGAAAGATCTCACCTCATCTCGTTCAGCGATAATGTTTATTACAAATCAGGGAAAATGGAAGGATGGTGGTACCTTCAAGAGAAATAGCAAAAAGAAAAGGGTTTACTGAAAAGATAATAGGTTCTGTTTTTAGACATGGTCAGTTAAAATTTCTTTAGGACATCTGCTTTGAATGTCTAAATAGGCAATTAATTATTGATGTGAGACTGAACCTCAGTGAGAAACTGAGGTTGAATATAAAAATCTGGGCCTTATTTATATAGAGATGATATCAGATTTTAAAATTATGGGAAATGAAGAAATTACGAGAATTTAGAGAGAGAAGTAAATCCAGTTTGGACATTGGACTGTATTCACAGTTAAGGAGGCAAGGGAAATGGAAGTTAATATTAGTTCATTATTCCTCAAATGTAAGATTGCATGTTACTATGCCCATGTTAGAGAGTAATGAATTAGCTGATAGTATTCCTTTTACCTCAATTCAGAGGTTAGACTTTAGTGACTCATTGTGATATAAACTTTAGAAGGAAATGATCTCAAGTGTGTCTTCTGATCCAAGTGAGTAAACAATGATGGCCTAAATGTACATACATCTGGCCATTTTGCTTTATTTTTTTAAATGGCAATGAATGATTGCCTTTCTTGGTAGAAATGAATGTAGTTCATACAGACAGGGAGTCTCCCAATTAAGCATGCATACCTGTGGAGCTTATCTCCTTTTTATATAAAAGCTTTTTTAAACAGGAAGGGAGAATATTCAGACTTAAGGAAGGTAGCTAATTTCATAGCTTAATATTAAGCCTGGTGTTTGTGTTAAGATATTTGCCTGAACTTTCAGAAATATCACCTCTGGTCTTACATGTTTTATTAGGACAGCATCACATTAGGAACTTTTCTGTTTAGTAGGGACTCAGCCTTTTTTATATCAGGGAACCTATTTAGCAAACTGGTGCAACCTATGAACTCCTTAGGAAAAAATGTTCTTAAAAGCACAAAATAAAACTAAAGATTACAAAGGAAATTAATTACATATATAAAAGTTAACATTTTTAAAAAAAATGTATTCCCCAGGCTAAGAATTCCTACCTTGTAGGCTTAAAAAAAAAAGTCTAGTTATGGTACCAGGCATGATACTGAATGCTAGGATATAAAGGTAAAAACAACAACAAAAGTTGCATGTAAATAAGCACAAGGTCATATGGCAAGTAATAGCAAGCCCAGACATGAACCCATCTTTTCCAAACTAAGTATTCTTTATAACACACTACCATTTGGATTTTTTTGTGTGCTCTAACAATATATGTGTTTTTGCATGTGTGTATATTTGCTAACTGACTCTTAATTCACCAGGTAAATAGAGGCCATGAGAAACATCTATTTTTAAAAACAATTCTTAAAGCGCTACTAATCTTGCCTCAGGCCTAAGTCTTCTATTTTTGTGACTGAAAAGTATTAAATGGTCTGATTTGAGGCTCATCATTTCTTCCTCTCCGGGTATCTGTGCTTGCAAAATCATAGAGGGCAGAGACAAATCAGAACTTGTTTCCAGCTGAGTAGGGGGGGGAAAATCTAGTTATTGAGGGATATACATAGTGATTCAGGAATATAGTGATAATGGGGCGAAAGAAAAGTTAATGAGACTGTGTATCTTACATTTTCTGCACACAAGTGGCTTTTTTGTAACTTCCTTTTGAAGCTACTCTTAATGGTCATTTTTTTTTTTAATTTTTACCTGATTATACTGTTTGGAATAGTAGAAAAGAAATACATAATATAAATGTTGCTTCCTTCAGAC
Organism: Sarcophilus harrisii; assembly: GCF_902635505.1. Classification (NCBI taxonomy): domain Eukaryota; kingdom Metazoa; phylum Chordata; class Mammalia; order Dasyuromorphia; family Dasyuridae; genus Sarcophilus; species Sarcophilus harrisii. The sequence goes on from NC_045426.1 coordinate 238,967,725, forward strand.
TACATGGGAATGGCTCAGGTAGTAGATAAAAGAGCCCTCAGATAAGATAATTTCTCTCACTGGCATTGGGAAATTGGCCCTCAGGTCAAAGAAATTTTGGATAAATAAAATGGAAAACCATGCCAATAATAAAGTAATATATATTAGCAGTGCTTTTTTTTTTTAAGTATAAATATGAGGCATTTCCTGTAAACAAAAATTCTTAAGTTTAGTAGGAAATCTGTAGTTGAATTTAGAAGACTTTCTCATCAGGTATAATGTTCTTGATACTTTGGAAACATGAAGTTTCCAAGTACATGAAGTACTCAAGTATTCAAGACACAATAATATTTAGTAAAATTGTTTTTACTAAAAAAAAAAAAAAAATTCCTGTCCTAAAATTTACAAAGCAAAATTTACCGAAAACTCTCAAAGAAAGTTACCCTTCTATTACACTGTTTACTACATATTTTAATGTTGCTATTTTGTACTATGAATTCTTATTTCTTCATGATGCTACATTGTGTGATTGCCCTGGGGCTGAAGTGATTCAAACTGGTAGGCACATCTGTTAATGACTCTGGCATATAGACTAGTTTAGTTTTTCCCTAAGAGCAATGAAACCTGTCTTGATGACTGCTTAGTTGTGGGATACTATGGATTGAACCATGCTTCCTAGTCACCTAAGTAAAAAATCCTAGCTCAGGAGGAAGGAAGCAGGGTCTTCTCAGATTTAGCACAAGCTTCTGTCCAGGAATGCTATCAGAGACAGGGTAGCTTTATTAACTAAACCAATGCTTTATCTTTGCTGAATATCCTTTTCATGTTAATATTAAAAAAGCATCAGTTTGTGGCAGGTCTCTTCATAGTGACCAGAAACCAGAAACTGAGTGGATGCCCATCAATTGGAGAATGGCTAAATAAATTTTGGTATATGAATATTATGGAATATTATTGTTTGGTAAGAAATGACCAACAGGATGATTTCAGAAAGGCAGAGACTTGCATGAACTGATGCTAAGTGAAATGAGCAGGACCAGGAGATCATTATATACTTCAACAACAATGCTATATGATGATCAATTCTGATGGACGTGGCTATCTCCAGCAATGAGATGAACCAAATCTCAGTTCCAATAGAGCAGTAATGAATTGAACCAGAGAAAGAACTCTGGGAGATGACTATGAACCATTACATAGAATTCCCAATCCCTATATTTTTGTCTGCCTGCATTTTTGATTTCCTTCACAGGCTAATAGTACACTATTTCAAACTCCGATTCTTTTTGTACAGCAAAATAACTGTTAGGATATGTATACTTATATGGTATTTAACATGTATTGGTCAACCTGCCATTGGGGGGAGGGAATGGGGAGAAGGAGGGGAAAAATTGGAACAAAAGGTTTGGCAGTTGTTAATGCTGTAAAATTACCCATGCATATAACTTGTAAATAAAAAGCTATAATTAAAAAAAAAAAAAAAAAAAAAAGAAGGGGAAAAAAAAGGCATCATTCAAATCCTGAGCCTGAGTCTGACTTCACTTAGAACATCCTAATTCTTCCAATAACTATATATGTGACTGACCATATCATTAAAGCTCTGTCTGGGTCTTGCTCATCCAAAAAAATAAAGACTTTGAACTAGAATGATTTTTAAAAAAAAAAATTCAATTCCAAATTCTCTCTCTCCTTCATCCCCTACCCATTAAAAAGGCAAGAAATATAATACCCATCATACCTGTGAAGTCATGGAAAACATTTCCACATTAGCCATGTTGGGAGTTAAAGGCAAGAAAAAATTAAGAAAATGAAAAAAATTGCTTCACTCTGTACTCACAGTTGATCAGTTCTTGCCAACTACAAAATTCCATGACTTTTCATGATTTAATCTACATATTGGATACTCAAAGACTTGGATTCTCCTCCCCACCCCCAGAAATATGCTTGACAATTCAAAATTAAAAACATTTAAACATGTGTCTTTTTACCACAAAGGAAAAAAAAAAAGACTTCAGTGGAAAGTTTCCAAGGGGAATGACAATTACAAACCTACTTCACTATTAGAGAATCAGGGACTAAAACTACCATTTTCTTCAATGACACCATGTACACCAAGTATAACCTTATAAGCATAAATTACATGATTTTTATGTCAGATAACCATAAACTCCAAATGGATAGGAATTTTGTCATCTTTCTACTTTATACTCTCCTGTGCTTGACTCAGGACCTTTCACATAGCAGGCAAGTACTTAGTATGTATTGTATGAATGAATATAAGATATTAGCATTATGGACTTTAAACTCCATTATACAGTTTCAATTCCCAATAGAATGCTGGATGGGTTGAGAATTCCTCTGTTTTATATAGCTTTCTGTTCAACTTTAGTTTCCAATATGCAAATTCAGTTTCATATTATTGAGGTCTTAATGTTTGATACTCAGTATCCCAGATTATATGTTAGATCCAACCTATAAACTCAGGTGTAAATTATACATACTTTACAGTCTAAGGGTATTTTCTCCTTTCTTAATTTTAATTACTTAAGTAAGCTTCAGAAACTTGGATTTTCGAGACTCTGCTTCCTTAGACATGATCTTTGCTGTTAGACTACTTCTCATTTACCAGTAAATGACTAGTAGTTAAATGTATATTTAATAATTGTCAAGAGAGTCACAGTGGTTAATAAAGTAGGATGGGAACTAAAATCTTTTTGTTTTTAAAATGATTCTAGCTATTTGAAGCTACATTTAGGCAGAAGAGAGTATTTCTCTGTGTCTTTGCTTAATTATTACAGTGACTGATATTCTGATATTACTATCTGTCAACATTACTGGAGATGGACACATTAATCCTCTGTGGTAGAGGCAAGTAAAGTGCTGAGATTAGCATTAGAAAAATTTATATTCAAATCCCATCTTTGCCTTTCCACATGATATATTTAATTGTGTGACTCTTGACAAGTTATTTAACATATTCATCAAGCATCTTTATAAACCTAATCTGCTGGGCAACTAGATAGCATAGTAGATAGAGCACTGGCCCTGAAGTCAGGAGGATCTGAGTTCAAATCCGGCCTCAGACATTTGATACTTTCTAGCTGTGTGACCCTGGGCAAGTCATTTAACCCTAATTACCTCAAGGGGAAAAAAAATCCAATCTACTTAGCTATGAGTGGAGTTCTCTTATGAATTCTCACAGATCATTCCTATATAAAAATCTATCATTTAAAACAATATTATATTTAAATTTTAAAATGTAAAAGATAAATTTCAATCAAAGTTAAAGCGCAAGTAGCATCTGAGTAGTTGTGGCTCCAGGGACAAAGAGAGGTTTTGGTTACAGATTCTATCTAGTTCAGTCTGAGGCCTATAGTAGAAAAACTATGGCAGAAATCCCAAATCAAAAGAGGGCCTACAATTTTGTTACTCTGAACTTTCCAACTTTCCATCCATGATAGAACCTATTAGCATCCTACTGGAACTCCAATTGGGACATCTCTACATATAGATTAGTTGCTCAATTCTATACTCAGACTAAGAATTTGCAGAGATCAGACAGGGGGACAGTGACCAAACTTTGTTCTGATATTTGACATTGATGTCTTTTGAAGGTTTGCTACAGAAGAGAGGTTAATTTGGAGCCCTACAAAGCTGCTTCCTTAATTGAGGCCTACTTAGTAGGCTGAGTGAATGGGAAAATTTTCTTAACTGTTAAAGCTAACAGAAAATAAGGGGTTCCTCCTCATTAGAGATTTTCACACATTAAAAAAGATCTTTTAGGTTTTTCCCAACAGATAGAAAGGGTTCTTTTTCAGGAATGGGTTAGACTCAGATGGTCTCTGTAGTACTTTAATTCTCACTGAGATTCTGTGGGTCATTGTTATGCTCTTTTATTCCATCAGTGCCTTCCTTATCTCAATATGTTTCATCAGTTGCTGTGGCCAAAAAAAAAAAAAAATTACCTGTGGATATCTTTCAATCTGAAAAACCTCCCTAATTTCAAGTTGATGATAGTCAAACAGCCACTATGCCTTTCCAAAATAGGAGGCCTTCTAGAAGCTTATATTCTGCCAATATTACCTTTCAAAACCCAGGCACATGTCCTTCTACACTGTTCTGCATTGAAAAGTATAATGTGTCCTATTAACAGGAAAAGCAGACCTATAGACCTCAGTCAAAGTGGAGAAAGAAAGTGAAAAGAGGTGAAACTCAGATTTATCACATGATAATTGTCAGATGCACTAGTGATAATTTTTGTGGGAGGAGAAGTTAAATATAAGGTTTGTGGATTTAAGCTGTCAGTTAAACATCTAAAAGTATTAGTGTTTTGTAGGTCTATTGAAAAACTGTCTAATTATTGTTTTATGTTTTATGCTACTCATAATCCACAATTCTACAAGCATCTCCTTAGTTTCCAATTCTTTTGTCATCCTATTCCCCCCACAAGCTGATAAAAATATCCTTTTTTTCTCTCTTTGATTGTTTTTGGGGAATAGGTTTAATAGTAGTATCACTAAGTAAGAGGGCATTCTCAGTACAGTGAATTTGGGTGGCATATTTCTAAATTTCTTTACAGAATGCTTCTAATATCCATCAATAGGGGCAGCTAGGTGGCACAGTGGATAGAACACCAGCACTGAAGTCAGGAGGACTTGAGTTCAAATCTGGTCTTAAGACACTTAACACTTTCTGTTGTGTGACCCGGGCAAGTCACTTAACCCCAATTGCCTTAGCAAAAATATATATGTATATATCCACCAATATATGATAAACATAGTTTATATGCAGTTAGCCAAGTCATGATGGAAATATTAAATCATATGGGGCTAAATATAGACTCTATAGTATTTAACCTAAGAATTTCTTCTGTTTACTGATGTATACCAGGAAAGACAGTTTTTTTATATATAAAAAAAAACCTTGATTGGCTTTTGTAATACCCAGTAGAACTGATATTATTATGAAATTAAAAAACATTTCCTAATTAAGAAATTTGGAGAGAGAATTTGTTGAAACAGGCCTTTATTGACTAAGAACACCAGAGAAGTGAGAAAGTAAATATTTTTATCAGCAGGTTTTGATAACATAAGCCCATCAGTAGTTATTTAATTCTCATGGTGAATTTAGTGTCATTTCTAAATTGAGACAGAAATAGTGACAGAGAGGCATAGATCATATCCCCTGAGGTGATTTTAGCATTTGGAGACAATTTAGACTAAATATCAGAATTTCTTTGAGGTCTCTGGGTATAGCACCCCAGGGAACATGGAGACTTTAAAAATTAGACAAGAAAGAATTATATACAAAGGATTATATATTAGCTTTTGGAATCAATAATCTTAGGGTAAACAGATTAGATTTATAGTACTTTCATTCAGTTAAATCTGTGATTTATTCTTTGTGCTGGATCAAGGAATGAAATATACTTTACTATTTCATTAACAGTTGTCTACTACCTACTACTAATAGGTTTTGCTGACTCTTTTATCACATTAAGTCCATAATGACTACATTTCTCACTTGCCAGAAATAGCTATTTTATTTTACATTTTCTTGTCATGGAAAAATTTTGACACAATAGGCCTTCTCCATAAACAAACAATAACAAAAAAAAAAAAAACTGAACAAAGTACACATTCCCTGGAAACAAGGAAAACTTAATGAACTGATTGTGATTGACAATATGTATCACTTTTTACTTTTGTAGTGTAGTGATTTAACAAAATTAATATATATGTGCTTTAACTTTGGTATTATATCTATATTATTGTATTTAGCCTGAATGTTTTTCTTTTTTAGTGTTGTATTTTTAATTACGTTGTTGCAATGATGGACATTTTTCTTTTGGATTTTTTTTTTCTATTCCAAATCATTTTCTACAAGTGTTCCAATGTTCCTCTTAATTCTTCATATTAATTAAAGAAGAACCAATTTAAAATAAGCACTATATGTTGTGTGCCATTTTATAAGTCCATGAAATTAACCAAAATGATTACTCTCCAAGTGCCACAATTTCTACTTTGAGTGTTTTATTTATTTATTTTGCAGGAGTAAGGTGGGGGTAGGGGAGAGAAAGTGACAGAGATAATATAGATTATTTTTGTAGCAAGGGTTAAAATAGAAATCTTTCCAAATACTTGCCAGTCAACAACAAAATATCACTTGCTTTGGTCTAAGTCTATTTAAGCTACACACTTTTGGCACCTGATAGCTACATAGGGTACATAAAACTCATAATTCTCATTTAAAATTAAAAATCAAATTCACATGAGAGGTAAATTTGGGGATTTTTTTGCCTTTTTTTTTTTTTTTTTTTTTTTTTTTGTCTCCTACCTCAGGTAAAACTGTAGAATGTTAGAGCTGATTGAAATCCTCAAAAATCCAATTTTTTGCAGATAAAGAAGAATCCAGCAAAGCTGTGTCCTATCCAAAGTCTTACCTCTGCTTAATGGCAGAACTAGTATAAGTTACATTATTCCATTTTCAGTATATTTCTTAATGTCTAAATGTTTAGGCTTGATAATGTCAAGAAAATTAGAACATCCTTTTTAAAAAACTGGCTTTTATTTTTGCCTGATTTGACCTATAGTTATAAAAGTGAAATAACATAAAGATGATACCATGATAAATAAACATTTTTACAGAGGCATTTTCTCTTTAGCTTCATGAACTCTTTTGTGAAATGTATAACTTGAGTCAACAAATCAGTTCCAATTTAGCATAATTAAATAAATGAGAACTGAACTACACTACCTATTTTGTTATCAGAAAATTAATTAGATAATTATTCCCTTTTAAATGTCTTGCATTTTCTAAAGGAATGACTGCCTCCACTGTATATTGATGATTGGATAATCAGTTTTGGTCTACAAAAAGGACCATAAAATTGCATTCTACTTGATCTTTGCCAAAGAGGTGCTTATGAGGTAACTCTTTGAAGATTTATATATCTCTCTATTAATGCTTTTAGGCATTTTATATTCTTTTTAATAGCTTGCATTTTTCTTTTGAGGATTGCCTACTTATATAAGAACTTTATAACAAAAATTTGCTGCAAAGCAACATTTTTTCAAATATAACTTCATTGATCTTACATATGCAAAAACCTTTCCTCTTCATTATGATGGTCCCTAGTGGAAATGTCCATTGTCTAGTAAACTCAAGGGTCTACTGCTCATATACTATGAGCCAAACACTGTAATGTGTTAGTTTAGATGATCTTTTTAAAGTTCTCTTCCAACTCTAAAATTTTGTGATTCTATTTAAAAGGTCTTTATATACAAGAAGAATCAAGATTGTTTTCTGTAATGGGCTGAGGTTTGAGTTGATGCACCGAGGTCCCAAGTACATGAGGCTAAATAGTAATTGGGCTATACTCTATTAATATACATGATTGGATAAAGAATGGTCCCCGCCCACTCTCCGTGCAAGTCCTGATGTGTTGTAGAGGAAATGACGATTTTGGTGGGTGGAGGCAGAGAGAGAGAGACAGGAAGAGAAGCTGGGAGAGATTGGGCCTGGGTTCCATACTCCTAGAGAGTGGAATCTCATTTAAATGTTTGTGTATGATACAGAAGAGGACATTTGGGTTTGAATCAGAGGATCTTTGTTTGAATCTTAGTATGTGCTCTGTGACCTTAGGCAAATGATTTTATCTTTCTGGGACCTCATTTTTCTCAGTTGTAAAATGAGATAATTAGTATAGAACCATGGTGTAAAATTCAAATAGAAATGAGACCACTAAACTGTATATAAAAGTCCCCATAGCCACATACTTAGAAAATCATATATTAATATTATCTATGTTAAACATTTCCTACAGTATTTTAATTTGGTTTCTGTCCTGGGAATGTTGCCAGCCACAGTGAAGCCTTTTGGCCTCCCCTGGTCTAGATTACCTTTGAGGACCAATACAGCTTCCTTTTCTTTTGATTCCATAAACATAACCACTTCATAAATTGAGAACTATCTGTACATAAACATCTAATAAGTGCCATAGAAGTTTAGAGCAAGCAAAAATTACCTTTGGCTGAATTAACAAGAAGGCTTCTCAAAGGAAACCTCAATTTGACTCAAAATTAAATGTCTTCTTGGAATATCTATGTTTCAAAGTGTGATGTACATGTGTTGTATGTGTATATTAATATCTAATAATCTTTATCCTAATTTATGTGTTTGTGTTTGGGTAGTGATTTATTATATTCAGAATATTTTCATGTGATCTCTTTGACATTATCACTTTCGCATAATTCCTATTTAATATTCATAACAATTCTCTGAGGCAGATAAAGAAGGGATTTTTATGTATATGTGCATTCCACAGATGAGGGCATTGAAGTTTAGAGACTTGCAGTGACTTATCCAAAATCACTTAACTAGGGGCACATTCAAAACAGAATTAAAGCCTTCTGGCTTAGCCACTAATACTGACAGTATTAAATTTAAATAACTCTGGAGATTTCTTTGATTTTTTTGGGGGGTGGGGTGGGTGGGAGGCAAGGCAGTGTTGGTATACTGGATTAGCTAGCATTAAAACCTTAAAGATCTGAGTTTGAGTTCTAACTCTGACACAAAGTCTGTGTAACCATGGACAATTCATTTAATCTCTCAGCATCCCAGACTGTGCTCTAAGACTGTAATTGGGAGAGAAGGTGTTGACTCTTTATTGGTATAGGGAGTTTTTTCACCAAAAATTTCCCTATACCAGTGAAATAATAGGTCTAGTTCCTATCCCCAGTTGGTTGTTTTTCAACAGTATTTTATTCTAAAGTTTCCTTTCTTATATTATATGTATGGAACATCTAATTTAATTTTCCAAACAATGAATGACATCTATCTCGGTATTTCTTTACCATAGTTAACATTCTAAAATGATTTATTTCACTGGAAAAAATAGATGAAAGATGAGATCCAAGATTATATAATCTTTTATCATGTGCCTCTTCTTTCTAATAGGTAAATAGAGAGACTTTATTATATAAAGTGTCCTCAAAGTCTTAAGAATATTTTAAAGCTATTTGATAGCTTAAAACTACACTAAGACTTTTGAGACTGCCAGTGTAGCAAATAGACCACTTGTAAGACTTGATTGGACTTAGGCAAACTGGATTCAAGTCCCTGATTTGATATTTTGTGGCTGTGTGGTTGACAATTGTCACTACATCTCTCTACTAAACCTCAGATTTCCTACATATAAGATGAGGATAACCCTATTTTGTACTACATAAATACAAGTTGTCATAATTTCAACTAATTTATGCAGGGTTTAAAAATCTCCTTAACTTTATTTAAGCAGTTACTTTTTCTGCTTGAATTGTGCTTCCTCCTGAAAAAATAGAGTATATGCATAAAAATTGTTTTAAAAAAAACTATATTATGCACATGTTTGTTGACAAAAGAGGATTAGTTATCTATTAATAATTAGCTTTGCTGTTACAAGTTTACCTGTGGGAATAAAAATCTTTTCCTACTTTTGTTTGGCAGGATATGTCTGCTACATTAATAATGTACTTCTTTGACAATTCTTTAAAAACATACCTACCATATTGTTGGAATCTTTACAAAGTGTTAAGACATTGGAGTTGATAGAGACAATAGTTATCTGGTTTGGCATGGTTCAGTGTGATTGATTTGATCTTAGAAAGAGATATTTTGGGCTAGAACTTGAAACAATCTCTTCTTGAGTTGACACTAGGATTCTAACATTCCTAGTGTCAACTCCATATGGCAAAAGTAACTTTTTTAAAAAATGAAAGAGGCTGTATATAAAATAATTTATTTCTTAGATTTTTTTTGTAACATTTATTGTACAGTGAAAGATATTACTTTATAGACTAAAAACCACCACTTCTAAAAGAAGAGTACCTGTATTTGCTCTTTTTGTTAGCAATGAAGAACCTGCACATTTTCATCTTGTATTTTCACAAAATTTATTATTTAGCCATCTTGTAATAATTAGACATGTTACTTCCAGAAAGTCCATCATCTGATGAAAAGGTGTGTAATTTCTTCTCCGATAATGTGGAGTAACAAGACTATTAATACCTTATTTTAAATTAGTTGCAGAATATTGCTATGACTATCTCTAAGATATTGAAAATGAATTCTCTATTGCCTGTGTCATCCCAGGTCTTTCACACCCCATTTGGTACATAATTATAGAATTTAAAACTGGAAAGGAACTTTAAATCATTGGATCCATCTTCTTTATTCTTTCCTTCCTTCCTTCTCCCTTCCCTCTTTCCTTCCTTCCTTCCCTTCTTCCTTCCTTCCTTTTTCTCTCCTTCTTTCCTCCTTTTCTTTTTGACCAAGAAGAAAAACTGAGCCTGAAAGTAGTGAAATCTTTTTTCAAAGCCAAACAAACACAGATGTCAGAGCTGGGGATTGAATTTATCTTCTCTAACTCTAAATACAGTGCCCTTTTTCCTATAGCACAACAAAGTTAGCACTCTCTAGATGTTTTATTTACTTTCCAGGTGTTTGTCTTATCTCTCCAAATGGAGTTGTTGGAGAACAGAAATGTTTCTTTACTTGTATCCTCCTAAGATATGTAGCATAACTACTCCATTATATTTTGATTATGGAAATGAACAAAGCATTCATTAAATTTGGAACAATGAATATATTAGCAACAAACCCCAGAACAACCTGCAGATTTTTTTTCTATTTTTAGCCATGAAGAGGAGTACTTTTTAAAATTTAAATTAAACTTATTGAATAATGACCAACTATAACTTAAGTGCAGTATTAAACTTGCCTAATGAATAACACACTGCACTTACCACTATAAAACATTCGTTAATCATATGTCATGGTTCAGGGGCTATCAGAGCTGGAAAGGGCTTTAAAGGTTGTGGAATCCATCTTCAATTTACAGCCTGATTGCCAATGACAATGTCTAACCATCATGTGCAACTAAATTTACATAACACAGTTTCTTGGCTGTAGCATTGCCCCTACATTGACAGTAGGGAAATTAAGCATAGAATTCATGAAAATCTAATGTGCTTTTGAAAACTTTTTCTGAAGTAGGACAGAGAAGGATACGTTATTGCCATTTTGTAGACATGGAAATAAAATAAGGAATTAAAGGCCACCTAAGAGAGCTAGAACTAGATGACAATACTTGGTCCTATGTCATCCAGTACTGTTTCCCTTAAAAATTGAAATCATTTACTCAAGTTCAGTGCTTGTGTTGAGTGACATTCTTTCTCTACTTCAGCAGAATCTTATTAGGCATACTTCTCTTACTAAATATAAATCACAGATTCGTGACCTGAGTTTCTGCTCTGCTGTTTGCAGGAAATGAAGATGAGATCTTGAATTGAATTATGCAATATGATCCCAGACTTTTGCTATGTTTTAGTAATGTTTGCTCTACCAAAGTATGACTACATCTTGACTTAATAGTGATGTAGTATTCTTAAAGGCTCTGCTTTCACAGTCCAAGTTCTGGTAGATCTTACCCAGCTGAAAGAGTTTTCAGTGTGGTTTGGGCTGTATCTATTGTCCACAGATGACCTATAGCTAAATCTGGAAAGATTCACCATTAGACCTTTAATCAACAAGTAATTATTTTTTTCAGACATAGCAATTCATTAAATGATGTAATAGGGAACAAAGGGGTTGCAATCAGCTTAAGTGGAAAGAGTTCTTTCTTTAATGAAATCAATTAATGTATTAGAATAATTGTATTTCAATATAATTGGTTTCCATTGTAATGCTTTGCATTTTATTTTATGCATTTAAAAAAATTGGTCATTTATCCATTTCATTATACTAATTTTGGATTAATATGCTCAAAAGAACAGACTTAGGAATATGAGATTTCTTGACTTACGACTAGAGACTGAGTGTTGAAAACATATGCATTTTAAATCATAATTTAAATTTATTTATTTTATTTTCTGCTGGAAATAAATTCCCCATAACTTTTCACATTATTTCCTCTCCCAAAGAAAAGGACTTTTTGTATCCTGTTGGATCCTTGTGCCCAGCAAAACTCTTAAGAATTCTGAGAATAAGAAACCAGAACCTGGATCTACCATGACCTCTTCAGGGAAATAGCTAGGCAGCCAGTATAAACATTGTCACTTGTTAGAGGTGGGTTCTTTGTTTTCCATTACACAAAGCAGTGAGGTCATGTAGAATATATAACAAATCTACTGGTCATTAATGAGCATAACTTGTTCTGCTACTTACTGGCTGACTCAAATTTTATATGCTAAGAAAGCACCACTTTAAGGACTCTCTCCCTTTGCCCCACCATACATTCCTACAGTATATTAAGAGTATATGGTGGCCTTGTTCCTTCATTTAAAATTTAATGTAGTCTAAGGGAAAGGATTAGGAGATAGAGGCAGGAGATTTGGATTGTCTTCCATGCACAAAATCTGAGACCATGTATACATCTTCTCTAGATCTTCATGTGTGAGCTGTATGTAATCATATTCTTCTCAATACTAATTATAATGATAGTATCTAGCATTTATAATATACTTAGTTTACAAAGCACTTTTTTCATTAGACAGATAGCATGGCATCATTGTAGAAAGAACTTGGATTGGGAGATGCACTATTAAGTAGCTGTGTGCTATCAAGCAAGTCACTATTCGATTTTGGGCCTCAGTTTCTTCATCTGTTAAATGAAGGGATTAGATAAAATGATCTCTAATCCTCCTTTCTACTGTAATGTTCTGTAATTCTAATGTAGGGGTACTAATCAAGACTCCAGAAGACATGAATACAAATACTACCTGCTTTGTCATTTAGTAGTTTTCTGACTTTGGACATGTTTTTATCTGTTGTTTGGGTCATTTGTTTTTAGATTATTTTATCTTAAATATGATTATTATTAAATCTCTGAACCTGTTTATTGTTCTAAAAATGAAGACCAGATGAAATATTACATGCAATATAACCTAGATGATGTTGGGACTTTTTGTGTACTAGAAAAAACAAACTATAAAATATAAAATATCTCACATCAATAAATCTATCTGTACTTGTATCCTATCCTAAAAGGCCTCCTATATAATATTTTGTTCATATTTTCCTAATGCTTTCTTGTCTTGTTTCACTTTGGCAAAAGTTATATAGATGACTAGGAGGTGGTTTTTCATGTTTTATTTATTAATCCCAATATTGGGGGCTATTCAGACATCAGAGATAATAGACCAATACTACTAGAATTAGAAAGGACAGATAGTTGTTTGAGCACAATGAAAGATGAGTAAACTAAATGAATGCTGATGAAGAGGAGCTGTTATAAGATACAAAAGAAGAAAAGTGAAAGTAATGAGTGTCTATTCTTCTACATGCTATTTTTTTTTTAATGATATAGCTATATTTTCAGAGCATTATCCTAAGATGCTTTTTAAGAGGTTCTTGGAAGCTAGATGATTCATTCGAGCTGATCCACATAGTTAAGGAAATGTGTCACATTAATGTTCTGGAACTTTGCAAAATGGTGGCTCATCATCATACTATGTAAACTGTAAAGTCCTATTGTAATGTGAGTTACCATTTAAACACCACAACTTGGCAAGGATCCAGTTTATTTAAGCATGTTTTCCAGATAAATTCAGTATTACCACTTAAGTGCCCAAAATAGTTTTTCAATACCAACCATTCTTTGATGGTAATCTTTCTAAAATATGCAGTGCAACTATCCTCTTAGATGAACCACACTGCCATTAAAAAAGAGAGTTTATTATTTGTTTTCGTCACAAGAATAGCAGCAGTATTTTTATCTTAGGTGACAAAATTGCAGAGGTAGAACTAGCACCTGACCTGCCTGGGTGCCAGCTGTAAAATACTGCTGCTCTCACAATCAAGACACATAAAAGTTTCTCCCATTTTCACCACTGACTTATGTAATCAACTAAGCACAATACCCAATGCACTGACCTCAAGATTTTTATCTGAAAATGAGAATAATTATCCCTGTTCCCTTCCTATCTGTTGACAATATTGTGAAACTATTGGCATTGTAATTAATTTCCTCAGATGAAAAGATGTAGAATTATGTTCATTAGAACTTTGTGTTCTTTTTAGATGGTAATTTATTTTAAATATAACTGGCAAATTTTCCTTAGTAATTGTAATTTCTAAAAGTAATAGGTAATACCATGGGGAGAAAAGGGGGGGAAGGAGGAAGGAGGAGAAAAATTGGAACAAAAGGTTTTGCAGTTGTCAATGCTAAAAAGTTACCCATGTATACATCTTGTAAATAAAAAACTATAATGAAAAAAAATTTAAAAATAAAAGTAATAGGTAAGGGATTAAAAAAAAACTAAACATTTATTAAGCATTTACTATTTGTCAGATATCATATTATACATTTTACAAATGTTATCTCATTTGATCCTCATGTGTGAAGTTGGTGAAATTCTTATTTTCATGTTTTTAGATGAGGAAACTAAGGGAGGCAAAGTTGACATGATTTGTTCAGTCAGGGCCACATAGCTAATAAATATCTAGGGTTCCATGTGACCTCAACTCTTTATAACTCTAGGTGCATCGCCTAGTTCCCTAGCTGCCTGTAGATGTAATGCCGAAGAAACTGAGCAAGACAAGAGATTAGAGATCAATTCAATAGTTTAGTAAATGGAGAGAAATACTGGGACCAATGGATCCATGTTGATCCCAGGGTTAGACAAGACTATCATGTCAAAGAGTCTAGCCCCGAATCACGGGACAGTAAGCTTTTTATGGAATAACAAGAACAATGACATAATGGAGGGACCTAGAGGGGATAACCTAATAGAGAGGTTACTGATATTCTAATGACATCTAAAATGGATAAACTTTTATCTTGTCAAACATTAAGAAGGAATGTCTATAAAACCTTTATCTCAAACATTAAGAGGGAAAGGTTATAATCTAAGGCAGAATAACTAAATAGAACCATTAGAGAAACTGGGTCACAACATTAAAAGGGAACTTTGGCATAACAGTAGAGACTGTAAGTACTCATAGAAGGGAGTTTTTCTTTAATATGAGGAAACTTCTATTAAATACACATTGAGACCTTTGCCAATTATATTTAGGCTAGGGATATCTAGATCAAGAATCCCTAAGGTACCTGTGGGGAGATTTCATGGGATCCATTAATTTAGATAGGAAAAAAATTTCATTTTTATTTTCTTTAGCTTCTAACTGAATTACCTTTAATTCGTTTTTTTTTTTTTTTGTTGTTGTTGTTGTTTTGTTTTGTTAAGAAAGAAAAAAAAGGTAAGAAAAAAAAGAAAAGAAAATCAATTCATATTCAGGAAAGGGTCTACAGGTCTCACTATACTGCCAAAGAGATACCTGAAGTAAAAAAAGTTTACGAGAGCATTCATTGTGTGAAGCCCTGAGGGGTTAAGTGATTTAGCCATTGTGGCAGTCATGTGAGTCAGAGGCTGGACCTTAACTCATGTCTTTCTAACTTTTAGGCTGGTTCTTATCTATTACATCATTCTGTCTTTGTCATCTTATAAGCAAATGATGTTTAAGGAAAAATAATACTATATCTAGATTTGCAAGGGAGATTTCAGTGAGAAATCTTTGAAAACTTTTACTCCAAAGGTAGTATGGAAAAAAAGCTTCTCTGGTGCAATAAACTTGGCAGAAAACAACTTTCCTATTTGTATACTGTTGTGTGTGTGTGTGTATATATATATATATATATATATATATATATATATATATATATAGCCTGATTTACAAAGGAAAACACAATTTATAGAGGATCTTGAACTTTTCTTACATAAATAATTGAGTTCTAGTTTAAAGGCCTTTTATTTAATATCAAAACAATTTTTTCCAATTCAATCCAATAAATATACCCTAAGCACCTAGTATGCATCAGGCACTGTGCTAAGTGCTGGAGACAATTAAAAAGACAGTTCCTGTCCTCAGAGCTAACAACACAAAAGAAGGCAGAGAATGGGACACTAGGGAGTACCCAATAAGAGAACATATTCTTCTGTGAAATTGAAACCAGATAGTATCAGATGCAAAGTGGAAGAGATGAGAATCCAGTTTCTATGAAAAAAAGGCATTATGAGGAATTTTGTAGTCCACAATCCAGCCCTCCTGGCAGAGGGGAAAGAGAGATGAGGAAGGTAGTATCAAGCAAGTCTTGATTAAGCAGCTTGGTGATGAGACTAGGAGTGATGAGCTTATCCTGGGATCTTGTTTCTTAAAGTTGAAACCATGCAGAGCAGCAGATGCATTATCTCAGTAAGCTAATTTTTCAAGGAAATATTTTCCAATTTGAAAGTCATTCTAGTTTAGCTAAAATGGAATGTTCAAAGTTTTTGCTTTTGTTTGTAACAGTTTTGTAGAATGCAATAGTTTCTATCCAAAAGTTCATTTTGAAATCGATTAGACCTGGTCAAATTCTTTTTTTTTTTTTTTTTTTTTTTTTTAGTTTTACCTAGAATTTTTATTATGAGAGGACCATTAAGTCATTTTCATTTAGAAAAATTGTATTTGTCACTTTCCCCCAGAAAGCAAATGTTAAATTTGTCAGTTTCATTTCTGTTCATCTCAGAGCAGTCTTTTAAATGACTGTTTCTTTCATTCAATGGCCCAACATTTTCTTTTAATAATAGCTGTTTATTTTTCATAATATGTGCATAGATAGTTTTTAACATTCATCCTTGTAAAACCTTGTGTTCCATATTTTTCTCCCTCCCTGCCTATCTCCTTCCCTGCCTAGACAACAAGGAATCTTGAGTTGGTCAAATTCCAACTTGTTTTCAGTAACATTTGATGACTTTCCAATTCATTGTAAATGCACATATGACAATTTAAGACTTGTTGATGAGATTAGAAGGAGAATCATTCCCAAGAAAGAACATCTTTTCTTGACTTTCCTGGACATTTAAATGGTCTTAGAAATTAGCCATAGATTTGCAAAAATAGCATGTGGTCTTTTATCACCAAAGCTCTCCTTAGAAGGTTTTCTGGAGTAGATGCCTCTATTTCCTTTCTTCTTAACTTTACAGTCTAGCTTCCTATGTCACCATTCAACTGAAACTGTCTCCAAAGTTACAAGTGATCTCTTAATTGACAAATTCAATGTTCTTTTCTCAAGCCTCCTCCTTAATCTCTTTAGTGACTTTGGTACAATCACCCTCTTCTTGATCTTCCATTAGCTTTTTGTTTTCATGGCCCTGCTCTTTTCTGATTCTTCTAACTGCTCTTTCTCAGTATCCTTTGTTGCACATTCATCCAAGTCATGCCACTAACTGTGGATGCCCTATTAGGGCTCTATCCTGGGTCCTTTTCTCATTTCTTAATAGTTGAATCTATGGAAGCTAATAAGATCATTGCCTCTATGCTAATGATTCCCAAATCTACTTATGATTCCCAAATCTACTTATTCAGCCTCAACCTTCAGTGTCTCATCTCCAAATGCCCATCTCAAACACTCCCCTCTCTTATTTTCCTTGTACTGTGGAAAGTACCACCTTCCTGCCAATCCCCTGACTGATAACCTAGGTATCGTCCTTGATTCCTCACCTCTCTAATCCACTGAGTGGAGGATGAACTGAAATAAGAAGAGATTTGAGGCAGGGAGACTAACAAAAAAAAAGGGGATAACCCAGATGTGAAGTGGCCAGAATGATGTAGTCAGAGGGGAGAAGAGAGCATATATGAGAGATGAAGATGTTATGAAGGTAAAAATCCATAGGTATTAGCAATGAATTATATATAGGAGGAGAAGGGAGAGACAGAGAGAGAGAGGTAGGACCTTGTTATCATCATGGTGATCCTCCTAAAGTGCAAATATGACCTGATCATGTCAGTCCCTCCCCCACAAACACATACACAATATCCTCAATGAACTCCACTGGCTCCCTATCACCTCACTATTCATCTGGTGTTCAAAGACCTTCCTCTACTTTCCAGTCTTCTTACACCTTGGACATTCCTGTCTTGCTCCTGTGTTCATCAACTCAGTGGCACTGGCTTCCTTGTTCTTCAACAAGACATTCCATTTTCTGACTCTCCATTTTTATTTGTGATCCCTCATACATTAAATGCTCTCCTTTTTGTCTCTTGGCTTCTTTCAGGTCACAGGAAAAACCTAGTATGCTTCCTTCTGTTGATTATTTCCAATTTAACCTGTATATATAGCTTCTTTTTTTCCATAGTGATTCACATGTTGTTTCCCAGAACATGAAAATTTTCTAAAATGAACATTGTAGGATACTCACGGCTACCTGATCTTTGTATATTATTTTAAGGTTTATAAAAGAGTTTATAACTTTTTCACAACACCTCTGAGAGGTAGATGATATTTACAAATGAGGAAACCAAGACACAAAGAAGTTAAGTGGCTGACCACAGTGAACACAGTTCTAAAAATTTGAGGCCAGTTTTGAGCTCATTTCTTCCTTATTCAAATGAATCAAATGCCTTAGTCAGTGTACCACCTATCTGCCCATAGGTTAGAATACTAATATCAACTTCTCAGAACATTAAAAACTGTAAATGTCAGTAATTATCACCTTCACAGCTAATAGAAAATCTAGAAATTTTCATCCTTGAAAAACTGGTATTTAAATTTCTCCAGTATCCAATATGCTTTGTAATGCCATTTCTCAGGGGTTGAGATTGACAAGTTTGTCCCTTCATATCTGTATGGACATCTCTCTTGGATTTAAAATATGCAGTCCTATTTGTTTTCTTGTCTAGGAAACCTCCTCCCCTGGTTTTTACTACTTTGGAACTTTGTATAGCATATTATCCACAATTTGTGCCATTACCTCATAGGCAACTCATGTTGACTCTGGCTCTATGGCCTGTCTCTGTACACATAAGGCACACTTACCTTGTTACTTCTTCCTATTGTGGAGGAAAGTGGTAGTGGGATTGTACCTAATCATTTTTAAATTGTACTTTTAAAGGGTGAAAATCATGTGTTAGTATGAATGTAAACATTTCTAACAGCCTCATGTGTCGCGGTCAATCAGTGGAGGAAGCAGTTACTTTTATACTCTGAATTTACTTTTTGTGTAACTACAGTGATCAAAAAGTCTTTTTCTTAACTTCCTCCTACTTTTTAAACCTCAACTTCCTCCCTCTGTATTGCTGTATGCAAAAAGTATCCAAAGATGGTTTCTGTTCTGTCTTCTTACTCTATAAGACTAAATGTCAGATAATATCTTTTTTGTTTTCTTTGTCTCTGTCTCTGTCTGTCTCTCTGTCTCAGGAGCATGTTCTCTCAAAGCATAGAGTATAGTGATATTCACAGTTGTGCAGTTTATGTGACCAAATGAAGTTTTGTAGCTTATTTAGCAGTGTGCTCATTAAATAAGAGATGCATCCAATTACTCAAGATCCCCCACCACATAAGCCAATATGTTGGCTAGTGGGACTGAATTGAATCCAAAAATTACAGCTACAAGTGGACCAACTGCTCCAAACTATCATTTAATACAGCCCTCAAAAACCCCATTAACGTGGCCTCGAGGATATAAAGATGATGAGGTGGAAGGGAGCTTTTAAGTCAGATCTTATTCACTATCACTGTATCTGTTGAGAGGTGGGCATAAATAAGATAATCTGAAGAGTGGATAATGGTTTTTATTTAGAATGCAGTGTTCTTTTTTCTTTTTTTTTTTTTTTTTTGAAGACAAAATTGAGGTGAATAGCAATAGTCATTTGCTAAAAAAGCTTGATTATATGGGAGGAAACTCAGTGGTAGAATAGAGGTAGAAGGTAACATGCTTAGAGAATGGGGATTTGTTTTTTTTTTTTTTTTCCTTAACTACTACTTCCTCTCAAACTACCCACTCAAGTTTTTTTTTTAATTTTTTCATAATAGCAGCATATGTAAAAGAAACTCCATCTCTCTGACATCTTAAGTCCAAAAGGTTATTAGTATTCCTATCCATGATCTCATGTGCATTTTCATTTTTAAAAAAGAAAAAAAAAGTAAAACATTCTTCTTAGTTAAATTAACATTAGCTGCTATATGAATGAAAATCCTTAACTTAGTATAAGGGACTAACATGATTAGCATAAATGGAGAAAAATAAAAATAAGCTCGAATAATTTTCAAACTATTTGGCACATATATTACATAGTATACCATAGCATGTAAACCAGAAAGACAGCATACTGTGATGGAAAGAGAGCATTTGACAGGAGTGAAGAGACTAGGATTCTACTAAATAAGTAAGTTATCAAAGGGGATTCATTGTGGGGAAAATCCTGATATTTATGCTTTCTAGATATTTGTTTAAGACAAAGTATAGATGAAAGTATATCTAAATGTGGTCCCTAACATTCATGAAGATTTTTTTGTGTTAATCCAGATTTTAAAATTTTCATTTTTGTATTTTAACTTGAAAAGAGATACTGGAAAATTCCCAGGAAGTTTCCTTATTTTGAGTTGTTTTAAAAAGATATAGTAAATCCACCTCAGACACTTTCTAGTTGTGTGATCCTGGGCAAGTCACTTAATCCTATTTGCCTAAGTTTCTTCATCTGCAAAAAAGAGCTAGAGGAGAATCTTTGTCAAGAAAACTACAAAATAAGGTCCTGAAGAGTTGGACATGATTTTTTAAACAAACAAAAAGATACTAGTTTAGTACCTGCATTCCTAGTCTGGTTCAAATAGGAATGCAGTAATAAGGAAATAAAAAATAAAAAAGAGATTTAGTTTCATAATATGAACTTTAAATAACATATAAGTCCTATAATTAAAAATGAATTCATATTATATTCTTGGCCAAAACATTTAAATAGAGCTATAGGATCTCAGAGTTGCAAGCTATCTAAGAACACATCTAGCTAATTAATACAACTTATTTGATAAATAGTTGCACTTGGTTTTACTGTTCTTAAAATTGTTAGTTGTACTGGCACCTAAATAAGAAAAGACATCCAGTCTTTGCTTGATGATTTTCAAGGAGGGGGTCCTCATTCTCTCCAAAGCAGCCCATTTTACCTTTGGTCAGTCTGGAGGTTTTAAAAAATAAAATGTGGTTTAATTCTAAAGCGGTGATGATCATTTGTGTCCCAGGACTGATGTGCTAATAATGTAAAGAAAATCAGTGCATACAAAGGGCATGTTCAGAACAAAGTGCTAGTGAAAGGCATTCTTCCCCCAGATGTTACACAGGCATTAAGTGTCTTAATACAGACTCCAGGAGATTCAGAGCGTCAAAGTGCCACTTAGGTTGCCAGAGGAAAAAGTCTAGCATGTGGTTGGGAAAAAGGTCCCTGGTCACCCCTCTGGTGTCCAGGAGGAGAACCACCTTCCATTCTTTGAGTCATTGCATTCAAATTCAGCCCTGTTCTCTAGATTTTCTTTTCCCTCCCTCCCTTCTCCCTCCCCCCCTTCCTTCCTACCCTTCCTTCCATCCTTCCCTCCCTCCCACCCTTCCTTTCACCCTTCCTTCCTTTCTTCCTTCCACCCTCCCTTTCTTCCTTCCTTCCTTCCTTCCTTCCACCCTCCCTTTCCACCCTTTCTTCCTTTCTTCCTTCCACCCTCCCTTCCTTTCCTCCTTCCCTTCTTCCCTCCCTCCCTCCCTGAGGCAGTTGTGGTTAAATGACTTGTCCAGGGTCACATAGTCAGGATGTGTTAAGTGAGTGAGGTCAAATTTGAACTCAGGTTCTCCTGACTTCAGATCTGGTAGGTGCTCTATCCATTATATCTGTCCCTAGATTTTCTAAATAAAAAAAAAGATAAATTGAGAAATAGGTGCAATTACTTAATTGCTTGTTGCAACCAGGTACAACATCTCATGCTTTTAAGAAGAGAATTGCCTGACTGGGAGATGAGGTAACCCCAAAATCATGAGTTAGAGCAGATTGACAGAAAGAACAGCAAGTAAACTTTATTGGGAGTAAGGAATATCCACAATGCTAGGATAGTTGGGAAGAATGGACACACAGGGTAGTACTATCCTCAATGCAACAAGAATTGGAGGAATATAGTTCCAGAAGAGGCCTGGATTTTGGCAGGAATCTGAAGCATTGTTATCAGCCATCAGCTACGGAGGCACTTGATGGAAAAAGCAAGTTCAGAATAACGTCATTGCCATGGGGAATTTTAAGCCCACCCAGGGAGGGACTTAGTTTCACTTATTTTATGAGTCCTGTGGATTTCTTCCCAACCCACACAGTTTTCAAATGAGATCAGCCTCTCTGAAAAGCCAGCCTAGTTGTCGTAGAGGAACTCATTGACTAGCTGGAACTCCACACTAATCTTCAATGTGGATCTGGTTATTCCACCCTCTGAAGATTATAATAATGTTGTGTTGTTTCCTTTTTCGAGTTGTTGTTGTGGTTGTTACTAAGTTTTCCAGAATTGTGGTATTGTTCTGAGATTCAGCTTTAAGGTTCAGAAAAAGCCCCATTTGAAGGAACAGTTGATAATCTGAAGCATCTGGGAAAAATTTTGATTTAAAAGAGTTGTTTGGCGATCACCCCGACAGTAATCCTTTTCTCATTTCCTTTGCATCTTTTTAAAGTTCTAGGTTCCTTCATAGTTTAATTTGGAAAGTTA
The DNA here is from genome assembly GCF_902635505.1 of Sarcophilus harrisii. Taxonomy (NCBI): domain Eukaryota; kingdom Metazoa; phylum Chordata; class Mammalia; order Dasyuromorphia; family Dasyuridae; genus Sarcophilus; species Sarcophilus harrisii. The sequence goes on from NC_045426.1 coordinate 238,990,223, forward strand.
GTTTGCATGTGGAATGAGTTGGAATTGGACAGTGAAATATAGTTAACCTAGTTTAGAAATGTTTGTTAACAGTGTCTAACTTGTCTTTCAAAATTGCAGTATTTAGCATCAGCTGTTTCCCCCCCCCCAAAAAAAAAATCAAATTTGGGAAACAGGAGAGATTTTTGTTTTATTTTTAATTAGTCTGGGTTGTTTGAGTAATCTTTAATAACTTGTAGAACTGAAATATTTAAGTGACACTGAAGGATATACCTATTCCCACATGCTCCTTTTAAGGTACCAAATAATACTGAAATTCCAAATTCAGCACTTTTTTTGGATATGAAAAATTGATTAAAAGAATGTCTCCTTTGATTCCACCACAAGAAGCAGATGCAATTGAGTTCTGTCAATAGAACTTATATGAGTCAATTCTTGTGGAACCTCTTCCCATCAGTGTTCTCGAGTAGTAAAGAGAGTAGTGATTGGGTATCTGGATAGCTTCCTTTCCTACCCCGTCCCCCTTTCACCTTCTTTTTATGTGTTGTCTTTACCCACTATAATGTAAGCTTTTTGAGGGAAGAAACTGTCTTTCTTTTTGTTTGTTCATGGCATATAATTAGTCATTAATAAATGTTTGTTGAATGAGTGAGTGATTGATTGCTTATTCCTGACTCCATCTACTATACTAACCAATTCTCTAAAGACAGTATTGTACGGACCAGACCATTTAATTACCATTGAATAGTCTAGTAGGACAGCCAAGCTAATAAAAATTAAAGACTTCTAAATGTACAGGATAAGCTAGGGATTCCAAGATAGAGATGTGAAAAGAGAAGTATTTCAGGTATGAGGAACAACATATGCAAAAACCCAGAGGCCAGAAGATGGGCAGTGTCACATGAGGGACATATGTAGGTCAGACTGGCTAGAAGATAGTATGAATAATGTGAAATCAATCTGGAAAGACTGATTGTAGCCAGACTTTGAAGGACTTTAAATGTCAAAGAGAACTACTGGTATTTTTTCCTAAAGGCAACAAGGATCCATTTAAGCTTCTTGTGTTCATGGACAGACTTGGAATTTGAGAAGTATCCATTAGCTTCTGTATAGAGAATAGAAAGGAACCAGGATGCAAGGATTAAGATATTAATGCAATAGTCCAGACAAAAGATAATAGTCATGCTCTGGCTAGGTTAAAATGGTCTTATAAACTTTAAAGATATATGTAAGAGGAATAATTTCATTTTTTGCAATTGTATCTTCAGTGCTTTGCATTGTTTCTGCTTAATAAACATTTGTTGATTAATTGATTGACCTGGACTCAGGAGTTATCAATAACATAAGAAGCTAGCTTTATATATATATATATATATATATATATATATATATATATATATATATATATATATTTTAATTTATAGAAGAAAAAAACATTTCCATAACAGTATAATAAAAAAAAAAAGATGATTACACATGAAATTCATATCTACAATGGGTGACTTGCTTTTCCTTTTAGATATACAGCAGTTATCATGTAAAATTTTTTTATTTCCTCTACCCCACTTCCATCCACAGATATGGCAACCATTAGACACAAATAAGTATATGTTCAAATGTACAAATATGTATATATATATATATATACAAAATTATTCTATGCATATGTATAGAATACTATTTATATAATTATTTAGTATTAATTGCTTATTTATTATGATCATTTATGTAACATTTATCAGTTCTATCTCTGGATGCAAATAGCATCTTTCTTAATGTGTCCTTTATAATTAATTAGGATATTTATAATAGTTAAAATGACTTATTTCTTCAAAGTCATCCTTAAACAATTTTGCTGTGTGCAATGTTCTTTTGGTTCTGCTCATTTTGCTCTTTATTATTTCATGTACATCTTTTCATGTTTTTCTAAGATCATTGAGTTCACATTTCTTATAGCACTATAATATTCCATCATAATCATCAACAACTTGTTCAACCATTTCCTAATTGCTGGACATCCCTGCAACTCCCAGTTCTTTGCCACCACAAAGAGAGCTACTATATACATTTAGAACAGAGATGTTCTTTTCCTTTTTACCAACAGATCTTTGGAAATAAAACTAGTAGTGGTATTATTGAATCCAAGGAGAGTCTAATAATTCTTTGGGCATAATTCCAGATTGCTCCCTGAAATGATTCAATCAAGTCAATTCTTTATTACCTGTGTGACATCAGCAAATAAGTCATTCACTTCTTTTCACCTTACTTTACATATCTTTAAAGTTGGACTGGGTAGTCTTGAAAGCTCCTTCCTAGTCTTAATTATTTTTTGAAAAAGAAAAGAAAATGAGGCAGGCTCAGAGAAAAGAGGGAATAAGCATTTATTAAGTGTCTACTATGTGTCAGACAGGCACACTGTGCTAAGCACTTCACAAATATTATCTCACTTAATTCTCACAATGACCCTGGAAGGTAGGTGCTATTATCATCCCCATTTTATGGTTGAGTAAACAGAGGCTAGATTTGAGTCAGGAATTCCTGACTCCAGGACCAGTACTCTATCGACTGTGCCATGTAGCTATCCCACATGGGGTTATGAATGCTAAAAGCTGCACTGTTGATCAAAGTGTAGCAAAGCTGTAGTGAGAAATGAGTAATTCAAGAGAGGAGGGAAAAAGAGAACCTAAGGGAAAAGATAAAAAGGAAGCAAGTAGAAGAAAAACAAAAATTAAAGAACCATTGGTTTCCATTTTTATTATTGTGGACAGGAGGGCAGGAAAAGGTTTTGGGGTACAAAAAATTAGGAAAGTTAGGGTATTTTTTTTTAGACTTTCAGATTTTATCTCTAAAATTATGGAAATCACATTAAACAAATTAAAATGACATTTTTTAATAGATCTAAACTTCCTCATTTGTGGTGATTTTATTGACTATACAACAGACAAGGGTGTGTGGGGTTGTACAGGAAATAATTTCTTCTCCCTTACTCTGATAGTTATAGATAGAACCAGATCAGAATGGCAGTCTTAGAATACTTTTATACTCTGTGCTGTCCTGTCTTATTCTGTAGTACACAGGAACCTGCTGGACTTCTCAGGGTCTGTATTTTTCTTTAGAAAGGGGTTAAGCTACAACCAACCTCTCTGGGAAGATGGAAAGAGTTATAATTCTTGTAGAAATTCTGAGGTAAAGGGTACAGTAGCTGGGGCAAAGCAGAGGAAGCCTTGATTTTATAATGACCCCTGTCATGATGGCTGCAATCTAGGCTAGATTAGAAATACCAGATAAAAGGACACCCAAATTTAGCCATTATCATAAATGAAAATCTGAGACTGCCTTTTTATCTAATGACACATGTAGTGGGGATGGTAGAATGTCATATTGACCTGGTGTTTGGACTTCAGTGCTGTATCCCCAGGAGAGAACAACCCCAGTTGTTTTATTTACTCCCTTTCTCACTTCCCTTCCCTCTCACTACCAGAAACTGAATGCAGAGAAAATTACTAGGTTTTGGCAACTAAGCAGTTTTTAGGGCTATCAAGTCAACACTTTCTTTCATTCTTCTTAACTTTCTACCTTAAGGTAAAACAGATTCATGAGATCTTTGGATATATATTCTTTCTGCCCTCAAAGTTAGTCCATACCATGGCATCATGGTACAATTTGGTTTCCTCCACTTTCTTATACAGACAAGTGACTTACTGTATTTAACATGGTCAATAAGTATTTATTAAGAAGTACCATGTCAGGCACTGTGCTAAGCACTGGAGATAGAAAAAAGAACAAAAAAAAAAATGATCCCTATCTTTGGAAAGCTCACATTCTCATGGCAGAGGCAATATGTAAATAATTATGTATATTCAAGACATGTATAAATTGGAGGTAATCTCACTAGTACTGTGTAATTAAGGAGGGGGCAGCAATAGAAGGGAGGAAGACAACACCTAATTATCTCATTTGAACCTTACAATTCTAGGAGATAGAGTTATTGATCCTTAATTTATAGTCGAGGAAATTGGGGTTTGTTTTTTCCTTTTTAAATTAGATTTGTATTGGTGAATAAACTCTAGTTCTCTTAGAATTACATAGTAAGTGCTTGGACTTAGGTCTTGACTCCAGGCCCAACTCTTACTGATTACATCCTGCAAGAAGGTGTGATTTGAGCCAAGTCTTAAAGAAAGCCAAAGAATTTAAGAAATAAAAACAAGAAGAGGGAACATTATATGAGGGTACAGCAATAAAGAGGCATTGTGAGATGTTTTATAAGATGTTCAAGAAACAGCAGTAAAGGGCAGTTGGGTGTTGCAATAGATAAGAAAGAACACCAGCCTTGGAGTCAGAATTTGAGTTCAGATTCAGCTTTAGACACTAGTTTCTGACTCTGAGCAAATCATTTAACTCTGTTTGCTTCAGATTCCTGATCTATAAAATGAGCCGGAAGAGGAAATGGCAAACCTCTCCAGTATATTTGCCAAGAGTGAGACATGACTGAAAAAATCAACAACAATAAAGCTAGTATCATTGGATTGATTATATATTACATGAAGAACAGTAAATACAAGAAAACCAGAAAAGGGAAAGCAAGCCAGGTTGTGATGGGTTTTAAGAGTATTTTGTATTTGATTGCCATGGTAATAGGGAGCCACTGGAGCTTACTGAATAGCATGGTAACATAGACCTATGCTTTGGAAAAAATATCACATGGCAGCTAAGTGGATGATTATTAGATATGTAGAGTGAGTATAAATGGGAAATCAAGGTGACAATAAGGTTGCGAGCTTAGGTGACCAGGAATATGATGATGCCTTGGACAGCGGTAAGAAAATTGGGGAGAGCAAAGGTCTGAAAGGAGAGTTATTGAATCCTATTTTGATCATGATGAGTTTATGATGCCCATCAGGTGTCCATTTTAAAATGTCCAAAAAGCAAGTGAAGATACATGACTGAAGCTTAGGGCAAAGATTAGGGACTACTGAGTAATAAATGTTCGAAGAATGTGAATAGACAATTTTCAGATGAAGAAGTTAAAATCACTTATAGTCATATGTAAAAATGCTCTAAATCACTATTGATCGGAGAAATGACAATTAAGACAACTATGAGGTACCACTACTCAACTCTCAGATTGGCTAAGATGACAGGAAAAGATAATGATGAATGTTGGAGGGAATGTGGGAAAACTGGGACACTGATACATTGTTGGTGGAGTTGTGAACTGATCCAACCATTCTGGAGAGCAAAATAGAACTGTGCCCAAAGGGCTATCATACTGTGCATATCCTTTGATCCAGCAGTGTTTCTGCTAGGCCTGTATTCCAAAGAGATCCTAAAAAAGGGAAAGGGACTCACAAGTGCAAAAAATATTTGTAGGAGCCATTTTATAGTGGCAAGGAACTAGAAACTGAGTGGATGACCATCAGATAGGGAATGGCTGAATACGTTATGTTATCTTTTTAAACAATGAGGTAATTCAGGTCAATTCCAATAGACTTGTGGTGGAGAAAGCCATCTGCACTTAGAGGACTGTGGGAACTGAATGTGTATCACAATATGTTATTTTCAACTTTTTTTTTATTGTTTGCTTGCTTTTTGTTTTCTCTTATTTTTTCCTTTTTGATATTTTTCTTATGCAATATGATAAATGTGGAAATGTTTAGAAGAACTGCATATGTTTAACATATATTGGATTACTTGCTCTCTAAGGGAGGGAATGGGGGAAAGGCGGGAGAAAAAGTTTGGAACACATTTGGAAGGATGAACGTTGAAAACTATGCATATATTTTGGAAAGTAAAAAGCTAAATATACAGAGCTGGAAATCATTTGTCTGGAAATCATAATTAAACCCATGAGAGCTGAGGAAAACACTAATAGATACAGCAGTAGAGGGAGAAAAGAAGAGGACCTAGGGGGGCATCCACTGTTCTCTGCCTTTTCCAGATTTTGGCTAAGTCACATAGGCAAACAATTAAGCACTTGCTACATTGAGCTGCTTGCTGTTAAATACTGAGATCAGCACTAGAATAAAAGAAACCGTCAAGGAACTTTCAATTTCTTAGCTTTGAGTACCTCCCTACACTTGCTATTTATGTGTAGAACATTGTAGTGCAAAGATCAATTAACACAGGTTCACAGCAGCATCTTAATTGTTAATGTTGACACTTATGTCGATTTTGGAGAAAGTGATCTATTTTGGGAAGATGGCTGCCTTTTTTGTTTGCATGCATACATCTCCTATCCGTCTCTCAAAGCAAAAGAAAGCAAAAAAAATAAAGATGTGGTAGTTTCTCACTTCTACTCTTTTAAAACGTCTCCCCAGAATTCTTTGAGATCTTTTTTAAGAGTAAGAATTCATGGGGCAGCTAGTTGATATAGTGGATAGAGCCCTGAAGTCAGGAGGACCTGAGTTCAAAGTTGGCCTTAAACACTTAACACTTCCTTGGCTGTTTGACTCTGGGTAACACCAATTGCCTCAGCAGAAAAAACAAAACAAAAAAAGGAATTCATGTTTTACTGTTCAGGAAGCAATGAGATGAGATGTTCAAGGGTTGTGTGCACCCCCTGTATACAAAGAGAGTTAGGATTGATGCCGCTCCCTTTCTATCCACTGTATACCACATTTGTTGAAAGCGTAAACTTTCTAAGCTTTAATTTCATGCTAGTCATTTACAAGTATTTTATTTCACTTTTTTTGACTAAAAAATGTAATATGAATGTAATAGAATAGTATTGCCCTGTAAGAAATGATGAAAGAGAAACCTGGGAAGGTTTTATAATAGTTATTATATTTACTTATTATTTATATATGTCATATACAGCCATATAATGGCTACAACATTGTAAAAATTTCGAAAACAAAGAAACAAAAAGCTATGAAATAATTGGGAACTATGATCAATGAACTATTAAGTCATTACTCCAGAAGACTGATGAATCGTCTTTCTTCCATCCTAGCTCCATGCCCCTTAGTTAAGAATCAATAAAAATAAAAGTAGAAAATGAGATAAACATTTTCAAACACATCCAATGTGTAGATTTGTTTTGCTTGACTATATTTTCTTGTTGCAAAGGACAGGCTCTTACTTGGGGGAAAGTGTGAGGATAATGATACTGATAATGATAGTAATAATGATATTGATACAGTAAAAGAAAAAAGAAAAACGTGTGAATCATTAAAAATTTCAGAAATTTCTAAATATATAAAGCTCTAGTTTACTGGTAGCTTGTGCAGGTAGCAACCAGTCTGCATCCATTATGTATCAAGAGTCTCTTCAATTTTACAATTAAAGACTATATAATGCATGCCATGACAGGTGACGAAACCAGGTTCCCAGAATAACAAGCAAAACAGCTTTTAGACTCGTTAGTGTATGCATACTTGCTAAGCTTGTAGTTGAGTCCAGTGCTACAATATGAGTTATCTGGGGTAAGAAAATGTGTAAACCTGAAAGAAATACAAATATTGGGGAACAAATCCCAGGAGGTTGTTTGTTTCCTTTCTTTGAACTTCTGTGATATTACCAAGACACCTCCTAATCTAGCTGTGGAAGTACCGCTCTGGTTTGGCCCTGGAGAAAATGCCGAGGTTAAGTGAGTTAAAAATAAAATCAAAGTCTGGCGGGATTTAGAGTAGTGTTAATGTAACTAAATAATATAGAGTTAATTTCTTGAAGAAAGAATCTGTGTTTATGGTTTGAAGTATAGCTTATTACATTTTCTCTTTGTTGATGATGAGGGTGGAGGGACATGAAGCAGATGCACTTTAAATTCTTTCACAAACATTTTCTTTTGTCAATGAAATATGAAATACTTTAGAAATGGAGCTTCAAGAGAAGACTGTTTCTTGTCTCCCATTTTTCTCGACATTGTTCATGTATTTATTTAATTATTCCAAGACTTGTATACCACAGTGGTTTTATGGCATATTTTGAGACAGGTAAAATTAAACTGCTTATTTCTTCTGCCATACAGGTTTTTTGTCAAATTATATTTTTGCTTATAATTATGTTATATTAATCACAAGAGATTTTTACTCTTTTGTATTTAAAAGATAGATTTAAGTTGTTTATTTCCTTTCTTTCACCATGTAGAATATTGTCAAAATGTGTTGTATGTTACTCATGTTACATTAGATATGAGATTTTACCTTTCTGTACTTAAGAGGTTTCTCTACTAACTAACATTTCAATTTAGGAAACATTAAGTATTTGCTATGTATATACACATAGGACTGTGCACTTCATGAAGATACAAAGATACATGGTGGCACAGGCATTGCTTTCAGTGAGCTTACATACTAATGGAGGAACAGGTGTGTGTGTGTGTGTGTGTGTGTGTGTGTGTGTGTGTGTGTTTACTCCCAAACCCTCCCCACTATTTTTTTTTTTTTTTTTGTTGAGGCAATTGGGGTTAAGTTTCTTGCCCAGGACCACACAGCCAAATAGTGTTAAGTGTCTGAGGGCACATTTGAACTCAGGTCCTCCTGACTTCAGGGTTGGTGCTCTATCCACTGCATCATCTAGCTGCCCCCACTATTCTTTTCATTGCTGTTAACTCATAATTACAGATTAATTTTTAATTAAAGTGACATCATAAAATCAGTACATCCCACACACACCATAAACTTGTAATGTACTTTTTCATTAATATGCACAGGGAAAAGTGGGTACAAAGTTAAGAGTACAATAGTATTGAGGTTTGCATGTAGGAAATGTAAGTGGTCAAAGCTCATAATTGTGGTACTCTTGGTATTCTGTGGTATTCTGTTTCTCTTTGTAGAGTCCAAAGGCAGCCCTCCCCGGGGAACAACATGGATAGGTTGCCTAACTGAGCTCCAGGGTTTGCTTCTTTCCAAAGTGTGACACTTGTCATTCCTTAAATTATACTGTTAGTGCTAGAAAATAAACGTTGCAGTCTTACAGAAGAAACGTTAGGTAGTAATAACATTAACGTAATATTTATCTAGGGTTCACAGAATGTATGACAAGTTAAGAATTTCTAAGTCATTTTAACTCAATCCTAATCATACATAAAGATTTTATTTTCCATTATGTAATTTGAAATATTATTTGTAAGTCTCCCTAGAAAAGTGAAGGAATACTGTGACCATTCATATAAGACCCTTTCATTTTTGTATTTCCTGTAGTGTGTGTGTGTATATTTATGTGTGTGATATGATTTTCTTCTAGTGTAGTAGTGAGTAATGTATAACCTACTGTCTGTATTCCACTGTAGGTGTTGGCATTCCTATCAGTGATGCAAATCACAACCTGTCTATGCAAACTCCCCACCCTATCTCCCCCCACCCCCACCCCATGCAAATTGTCCCTGTCTTTCACTTTGTCTCAGTGGTTCCATAAACATGCTGCAAATCATATGCAACCCATAAGTGACTTGGAATCATAGGATGGGAAGAATCTTAGAAAATGTTTAGCTGGACCCCCTCATTTTACAGATGAGAAATTTGAGTCCCAAAAAAGGTAAAATGATTTGCCTAAAGTTATGTAGCTTGTTAATGGCAGATTCATGACTGTAGAACCCAAATCTCTTGACCTAGCCCAGCTCTTTTTTCATTCTAGCAATTAGCCACTATAGATCAGCTAAGGACAACTCTTAATATTCTAACTCAAGTCCCCAAGAGAAAAGAGGTGTCTGAGTAATTCTGTGACTGCAGTGCTTCAAACCAATCATATGTGACAGTGCTATGAGTCCCTCAAGAGTAAATCTGATGAGTCCCCCACAGCTGTTATGGAAAAGGACTGACTTTGATGAAGTACAGAAATAATCTGCTCCAGCCAAAATCACTCTCCTCTGTGCCTTGTAGATGGTAAACAATAGGTCAAGTAATGATTTAGTTATTATACCTCAATATAGTGATGTGGAGAATGTTTAAATTGAAAGGTTTACATCAGATATAATCAGTGCTTAAAATAGTAATAAGCATGTAGTCAACACATAAATACTCTCGCTCATTGTTTTATTCCTTTATTCATTCATATTTCTTCTGTCTCTAAAGGCTTCGAGTTCAAGTGATAACAGGTTCATCTATGGAAATCACTTTTTGTATTTCTTGTGTTGTATACTTCACCAAATTGAAATGGACAAATATGGTAGTGGTATGCCAAATTCCCTGTATCTCAGCTTGGCTACAGAGTATAGAATTAAACAGAGTTATCTGATAAAAGTCTGATACAATGTTCAAAACAGTATTAAATATGGACAAAGAATGAGTTCGTGCTTTTTGTGTATGTTGTCTCCTGACTTGTGCATCCTAAGACTTACGTTTCTCTGCTCAACCCTTTACTACAGATCTTTAGACTGAGAATCAGCCTAGCTAAATTCAAAATTCATTCCCCAAAAGTTGGCCATGTGACACTTAAAAATTTTATGGTCATACCAACTCATACATACTGTTTAGACATATACTCTCATAACTGTGAAAATGCAAGCAATGAAAACAAATCTTTTACAGTAGTGAAAGTTGGGACAGCTAGGTGGTGCAGTGGATAGAGCACCACCCCTGAAGTCAGGAGGACCTGGGTTCAAATCTGGTCTCAGACACTTAACACTTCCTAGCTGTGTGACCCTGGGCAAGTCACTTAACCCCAATTGCCTCGCCTTCTCTCCCCCCCCCCCCCCCAAGTAGAATAATAAAAGTATTAGTGGTGGAAGGGGTGCTGGACTTGATGTTGGAAGAACCTGTTTTCAAATCCTACCTCAGAGACTTACTAGTTGTGTGACTCATTTAAACCACTCTCAGTTTCAGTTTTCCTCATCTGTAAAATGGAAATAATAGTGGCAACTATCCTTACAAGGTTTTTGTGAGGTTCCAGAGAACTTATTTTGCAAGCTTAAAAGTGTTATATAAATAATAGCCACAAACTCTGCCTTTATTTCCAAATGAGGGTTCTTAACGTTTTGTATCATGGACCTCTTTGGCAATCTGGTGTAGCTTATGGGTCTTCTCAGAGTAATGTTTTTAAATGCATAAAAATACAAAAGATTACAAAAGTTGGGCAGTGGATTGAGTGCTAGGTCTGAAGTCAAGAAAACCTGTATTGAAATCTAGCCTCAGAGACTTATTAGATATGCGACTCTGGGCAAGTCACTTGATTTCAATTTGTGTTGGAGGCAGCTGGGTGGTTCAGTGGAAAGAGTGCTGGACCTGGAATCAAGAAAACCTAATTTCAAATTTGGTCTAAATAACTTATTAGCTGTGAGACAGCAGCATCTTTGCCAAGAAAACCCATGCATTGTATTGACATGATGATCCTTAGGGTCACAAAGAGTCAGACACAAGTGAATCAATAAATAACAATAATTTATGGTGAGAGAGATAGAAGGAAGAGCTTTTTTGCAGAGTTTTCTCTACATGTTTGCAAGAAAAATAATTGTTAGTCATAACTATTTGTGGCAGGATAATGCAGATATAAATACAAATATCTTTAGATCTCTTAAGGAAAACTCCCTGCCAAGGCTGAGTCAAAGTTAAGTTTGAGGCCCAGGCCAGATCATTACTAACATATGTTGTGTTGCAAGAAGATTTGACATCTATTCCCTCATCTGCTTGTAAAACCCTCTTATAAGGATGTTAGCATTCAGCAGCATCTGAGAGAGTTGATGAAAATCTCAACAAAACCCCACTTCTGAGATATAAATATGGGCAGTCCAGTGTAGGGGATAAAGAAAAGTGCTGTAATTAGTTTCAAGATAAGGCTTTGCTAAGACATTCTGAGTGGATGTCAAAATTTAAAGTAAAACCCAGCCTTTTGTGATTTTCTTTTCTATTTTTTTCTCCCAACCACTTACCAACAAATTTGCTATGGTACTTAGTCTAAACATTCTGGTACTTTTCTCCACAGAGGTATCAGCAGGTAACAAAAAAGTACATGCTACTTTTTTATGGTGCTATGGTTGTGTTCTTGGGATGTGATTTTCATGATAGTCTCAATGTATGAAGATGTAGAAGTCTTATTATATTCTCAGAATTTTAGAGCTAGAAGAGACCTTACAGATGGCCTATTCTATCCCTTTACTTTTAATTTCTTTTTCTTCTGAATTCAATAAATACAAAAAAGGAACATTTTGTTAATAATGATAACTAGCATTTATGTAGTACTTTAAGATTTGCAAAGCGTTTTACAAATATTATCTCATTTGATCCTTACACAATTTCTGACACTGAAGAAAACTGGTCAAGTGATTTGTCCACAGTCACAAAGGTAATAGGTTTTTAAGATAGAATTTGAACTCAGATCTTCTGGCTCCAAATATAGTACTCTATTCACTATGTTTTGATGCTTCTCTAATATGTTTTTGTTAGAAGATATGTGTTTGATTATTAATGCTAATATTGATTGGACATCTCAATGTCTCAATGGATAGAGTACTGTGCATAGAATTAGGAAGAGAAGATCTTTTTCCTGAGTTCAGATCCAGTCTCAGAGACGTACTGTGTGACCTTGGGCAAGTCCTTTAACCCTGTTTGCTCCAGTTTCCTCAACCACAAAATGAATTGGAGAAGGAAATGACAAAACACTCCAGTATCTTTGCCAAGAAAACTCCAAATAGGATTATGAGTAGTGTGACTGAGACTGAACAGCAACCTGTCACTGATTAGTGAGGCAGCTCTGGGCAAGTCATTTGTAACCTTTCTTCTATACCCTTCTTCCTTCCCTCCTTCCTCCTCCCCCCTTCTTCATGTATAAAATAGAAATATATTTATTTGTCCATTTATCTCTTCAGGTTGTTGTTTTTGAAAGCACTTAAAAACCTTAATATATTACGTTAATATGAATTGTTTTCCATTTTAAAAAAGGAAAGTGACTACCTACCTGTTTCACAATAAAGATCCTCCTTATAGCCAGATGTTAATTTATAATAAAAGAATTAAAATGTCTAACAGTAGGACAATGCCCTGAAATTAGAGAGAAATTCCACCTGAATAGTGTACACAGTGACTTTATTTGGTCATGAACATTGATTTTGAGAGAAATAATTCATTTTGGACTATTCCAATCAGTATTAATCAATTTGATAGAATCATATAAAATGCTATATATAACTCCCAGAATTGGGAGTTGCACGTTCTAATTCACTTGCTTAACTATAGAAAGTTAAACTAAAGGCCCTCTACCTTTGTTTTCCCTTTTGATGATGACCAAAGATGACAACTACATGGAAAGTCCCCCAAAATATTTTTGTAGCTCTCGATCAACTTCTTGTCTAAAAGGAGCAGATGACCATCTTATGACTTCTTAGGACACTGACTGTGATGGATTGTACCATTTCTTTCTGCCCAAGAGAATCCTGTCCATCTTATGTGGAAATATTCCTTGCTTCACCCAACTTGTAAAGTTGCTGACACATTATTTTGCTTATTCAATGGGATTATTTTGTATTTGGTACAGCTGTTGTGGAATGACTGGCCATCCAGCCCTATTAAAAACAGGATCCTGGAAGGAGGAGGTATCTTAACTTAGATCATGAGGAAAATCTAAAGTTCACTTCATTAGAGGGGAACATGGGCCTCTTGACTATTGACTTAGACCTCTGCTTCCCTATCTATTGTTGTAGGTGGGATAATTTTAATCTCCACAATTTTGAACTGAAAAGAAATAAAAGTTTCTTCTCATTTAAGACTAATTTGAGTTTTATGGATGCTTTGTGTGAAAGCTAGCAGCCACAGGCATTGAAAGCTACTTCCTTGGAAGTTGCCAACTTAAAAAAATGCACCTTTTTTTTTTCTTTCCCTAGACTGTTTTCTATGTTAGTTAAGATAAAGCTAAACCCAGAGGCTAGCTCTTAAATTTGTTATCACTGCCTTCCCACCACTACTTAGTATGTTCTTTATCCGATTTTAAGAATCATTCCATTATCCATCTTCCAGGTATCTAATATCTTGGTTATTCCTGCCCAGAGCAAAAAAAAAAAAAAAAAAAAACCAAATAATTTATACTAAAATGCATTTACATTCTTTCTCTGCATCTATTTTAGCCTTAAGTTTCTTCTATTTGTAAAAATGAGAAAGTTGGAATGAACCTCCAGCTTTAAATTGTTTTTTTTTTCTTGATAATTATGATCAAAAGAGATTGAGAAGTGAAATGCAGACCTTTACTTGACAATGTTGAATGTGTTAATTTAGGGGATTATTTATGTAATTGAAGAAAAGGATGTTGATATACCTAATCCCTGAGTTTTATTTTTTGTTTTTTTTTGGGGGGGGGGGGAGTGAAATTACATTCTTAACTCTTTACTAAGAAAAAATTTCCAGAGTTACATTAGAAGGGTCATAATTTTTAACTATGTACTACTTGAAAAAATATGTTTTATCTGGAAAATCAACTTATCCAGAATATTCCATTTCTCCAGAATAAATTACATGTTCCTATGTTTGCCGTGGAGTGAGGATGTGGAACAGTAGAGGGGCCATTGCAGCCCCTCTAAAAGATTAGCCTTTATCCTAAAGCTTTATCTTTGGTAGGACCAAAAAAACTGGAAATACCATATGCAATATGGAAACTTGTTGTGAAATGAAACTCACTTTTACAATTTGTGTAGGCCAAGGGAAACTTTGTCAGCTACACTGTTGGCTTCTTTGATACTAAGGACTTAAAATAGCATGACAACTTAGAAGTGAGCAATATGAGATTAAATGTCCTAGAGTGGATTATACAATTTTATTTTGTATAGAACCATTTTATATTTGTTTTGAAGTCAAAGTTGATGTGTTTGCTTGAATAAATTAACTTTCCACTCTTTATCTTGTATAAGAAAAATCATATCATTTGTTAATGACTAGGAAGGAAAAGTTCTAAATAGTTTACTAGCAAGCCTATAGAAATGAGGTCAGTGTGGGGAAAAAAATGCTTACAACTATTATAACCATTAATAGTATCTGTTTCCAGTGCATAAAGATAACTTACAATGCCTATTAACTTTTTTGCTACACTCTTTCATGAGAGGAAGAAATAGAATACTGACTATATTTGTGATAACTGTCAATAGTCATGTTCTCTGGGTCTCATACTGTATATCCAGGTTATAATCTTTTTCTCCACACACACAGTCACCATCCTAATACTGGCTCATGTCTAGTTGGTATCCAATCTTCAAATTGCTCTCTCTATACCAATTAATCAGTTACCAAAGTGATGGCAGGTCTGACCATGCGACCCCAATCCTCTCACTGACTGAATTTCAGGGTCTTTTTACTTCCAGGACAAAATATAAAATCTTCTTTTTGTTACTTATTATTTTTCACAACTTTGCCTTTTCCTTTCTTCACGTCTCCTGTGATCCAGCTGATGTGGTCTATTTGCTCTTCCTTAATCAGTAAACTCCGTCTAACAATGGGCCTTTTCTCTAGCTGCTTTCTCTCCTTGGCTGCTCCATTCTTGGAATTCTCTCCTTCACCTTCAGCTTCTTCCTTGGCTTCCTTAAAAACTCGACTGAGAAGCTTTTGCAGGTTCCCTTGGATACTATTTATTTCCTTATCTCAAAGGTACCCTTCCCCATACACTATCTGTATCAATATATAAAGCAATTTTTTTTGTTGTTCATCTTTTAAAAATGTTTTATTAAAGCATTTTATTTACAAAGCATAGGCATGGGCAATTTTTCCAACATTGACCCTTGCATAACCTTTTGTTGAAAATTTTCCCCTCCTTCCCCTCACCCCCTCCCCTAGCTGGCAAGTAGTCCAATATATGTTAAATATGTTAAAATACGTGTTAGATCATATATATATATACATACATACAGTTACCTTGTTGCACAAGAAAACTCAGATCAAGAAGGAAAAAAAAGAAAAACTGAGAAAGAAAACAAAATGCAAACAAATAATAACAGAGAGAATGAGAATGGTATGTTGTATTCCACACTCTGTTCCCATGGTTCTCTCTCTGGGTGTAGATGGCTCTCTTCATCACTGCAAGTGGAACTGGTTTGAATCATCTCACTGTTGAAGAGAACCACATCCATCAGAATTGATCATCGTATGGTCTTGTTGTTGCCATGTATAATGATCTCCTGGTTCTGCTCATTTCACTTAGTATCAGTTCATGTAAGTCTCTCCAGGACTCTTTGAAATCATCCTGGTGCTCGTTCCTTACAGAACAATAATATTCCATAACATTCATATACCATGATTTATTTAGCCATTATCCAGTTGATGGGCATCCATTCAGTTTCCAGTTTCTTGCCACGAAAAAGAGGGCTGCTGCAAATATTCTTACATATACAGGTCCCTTTCCCTTCCTTAAGATCTCTTTGGGATATGATCCCAGTAGAAACACTGGTGAATCAAAGGGTATGCATAGTTTGATAACTTTTTGAGCATAATTCCAAATCGCTCTCCAGAATGGCTGGATGTATTCACAATTCCACCAACAATGTATCAGTGTCCCAGTTTTCCCACATCCCTTCCAACATTTGTCGTTATCCTTTCTTGTCATCTTAGCCAATCTGACAGGTGTGTAGTAGTATCTCAGAGTTGTCTTAATTTGCATTTCTCTGATCAATAATGATTTGGAGCACCTTTTCATGTGGCTACAAATATCCTTTGACCATTTATCAATTGGAGAATGACTAGAACTATTATAAATTTGTCAGTTTTCTATATATTTTAGAAATGAGGCCTTTATCAGATCCTTTGAATGTAAAAATGTTTTCCCAGTTTATTGCTTCCTTTCTAATCTGCATCAATTTTGTTTGTACAAAAACTTTTTAATTTAATATAATCAAAATTTTTTTATTTTCTTT
Source organism: Sarcophilus harrisii (assembly GCF_902635505.1). Taxonomy (NCBI): domain Eukaryota; kingdom Metazoa; phylum Chordata; class Mammalia; order Dasyuromorphia; family Dasyuridae; genus Sarcophilus; species Sarcophilus harrisii. The sequence continues at coordinate 239,006,961 of NC_045426.1, forward strand.
TGATTATCTATTTTATTATCAATAATGATCTCTAGTTCTTCTTTCATCACAAATTCCTTCCTTCTCCACAGGTCTGAGAGGCAAACTATCCTATGTTCTTCTAATTTGTTTATAGTATCATTCTTTATGTCTTATCGACCTTATCTTGGTTAACAATGTTAGATGTGGGTCTATGCCTACTTTCTGCCATACTAGTTTTCAATTTTCCAAGCAGTTTTTGTCAAATAGTGAATTCTTAACCCAAAAGCTAGGGCCTTGGGTTTGTAAAACACTCGATTGTTATAGCCATTGGCTATTTTATTCTGTGAACCTAACCTATTCTACTGGTCAACTTCTCAATTTCTTAGCCAGTACCAATGGTTTTGATGACTGCTGCTTTATGATATAGTTTTAGATCTGTGCAGGTAGGCCACCTTCATTTGCTTTTCTCTTCATTAATTTCTTTGAAATTCTTGACCTTTTGTTCTTCCAGATGAATTTTGATGCTATTTTTTCTAGTTCAGTAAAATAGTTTCTTGAGAGTTTGATTGATAATAGCACTAAATAATTAATTTAGAGTATTTAGAGTATTGTCATCTTTATTATATTTGCTCAAACTATCCATGAACACTTGGTATTTTTCCAATTGCTTAGATCTGACATTTTGTGTGGAAAATGTTTTGTAGTTTTATTCATATAGTTCCTGACTTTCCCTTGATAGATAAATTCCCAAATATTTTATATTATCAACAGTTTTTTTTTTAAATAGAATTTCTCTTTGTATCTCTTGCTGTTGGATTTTGTTAGTGATGTATAAGAATGCTAATGATTTATATGGATTTATTTTGTATCTGCAACTTTGCTAAAGTTGTGGATTATTTCTAATAGTTTTTTTAGTTAATTTTCCAGGGTACTCTTAAGTATACCATTGTATCATCTGCAAACAGTGATAATTTCATTTCCTTATTACTTACTCTAATTCCTTTAATTTCTTCTTCTTCTCTTATTGCCAAGGCTAGTATTTCTAATACAATATTGAATAGCAATGGTGATAGTAGGCAATTTTGTTTCACCCTTGAACTTATTGGGAATGGTTCTAGTTTATCCCCATTACACACTGTGCTTGCTGATGGTTTTAAATAGATGCTACTGACTATTTTAAGGAAAAGTCCATTTATTCCTGTACTCTCAAGTGTTTTTAATAGGAATGGATGTTGGATTTTATCAAATGCTTTTTCTGCATCTATTGAGATGATCATATGGTTTTTGTTAATTTTGTTATTGATATAGTAAATTATGCTAATAGTTTTCCTAATGTTGAACCAGCCCTGCATTCCTGGTATAAATCCTACTTGGTAATGTGTATTATCCTGGGGATGATTATCTGTAATATCTTTGCTAATATTTTATTTAAGATTTTTGTATCAATATTCATTAGGGAGATTGGTCTATAATTTTCCTAATCTGTTTTTGTGCCTAACCCTAACCCTAACCCTGCTATATATTTATATATATCATACTATATATTCAGGTTATATCCTTTCTCTCCACATACACAGTCACCATCCTAATACTGCTTTAGATATTAGTATCATGTCTGTGTTATAAAAGGAATTTGGTGGGAGTCCTTCATTCCCTATTTTTCCAAATAGTTTACATAGTATTGGAGTTAATTGTTCTTTAAATATTTGGTAGAATTTACATATAAATCCATCTGGTCCTGGGGAATTTTTCTTAGGGAGGTAATTAATAGCTTTTCTAAAATGGGACTATTTAAGTAATTTATTTCTTCTTCTGTTAATCTAGGAAATCTATATTTTTGTAGGTATTCCCCCATTTCACTTAGGTTGTCAAAATTTATTGGCATAGACTTGGGCAAAGTAACTCCTGATTATTGCTCTAGTTTGCTCTTCATTGGTGGATAGTTGTCCCTGTTCATTTTTGAGACTTAACAATTTGATTTTCTTCTTTTCTTTTTCTAATCAAATTAATCAAAGTTTTATCTATTTTGTTGGGTTTTTTTCTTAAAACCAACTCTTAGTTTTATTTATTAATACAATAGTTTTTTTAGTTTCAATTGTATTGCTCTCCTTTTATTTTTAGAATTTCAAATTTGGTAATTAATTGGGGATTTTTAATTTGTTTTTTTTTTTTTCTAGCTTTTTTTAGTTGCAAGCCCAATTTATTGATCTTCTCTTTATTTTATGCAAGTAAGCATCTAGAGATATAAAATTTCCCTTTATTACCACTTTGACTGCATCCCACAAATTTTGGTATGTTGTCTCATTATTGTCATTCTCTTGGATGAAATTATTAATTGTGTCTATGATTTGCTGTTTCACCCATTCATTCTTTAGTATGAGATTATTTAGTTTCCAATTTCTTTTTGGTCTATTTTCCCTTGGCCCTTTATTGAATGTAATTTTTATTGCATTGTGATCTGAAAATAATGCATTTACTATTTCTGACTTTCTGCATTTGATTTTGAGGTCTTTGTGTCCTAATATATAGTCAATTTTCATATAGATTCCATGAACTGCCGAGAATAAAGTGTACTTCCTTTTGTCTCCATTCAGTTTTCTCCAAAGAGCTGTCATATCTAGTTTTTCTAATATTTTATTTACCTCTTTAACTTCTTTCTTATTTATTTTGTGGTTTGATCTATCTAGTTCTGAGAGAGCAAGGTTGAAATCTCCCACTATTATAGTTTTGCAATCTATTTCTTCTTCCAGCTCTCTTAACTTCTCCTTTAGGAATTTAGATGCTTCACCACTTGGTGCATATATGTTTAATATTGATATTGTTTCATTATCTATGTATCCTTTAGCAAGATACAATTTTGTTTCTTATCTCTTTCAACTAGATCAGTTTTTGCTTTGCTTGATCTGAGATCAGGATGGCTATCTCTGCTTTTTTTACTTCACCTGAAGCATAATAGATTCTGCTCCAGCCTTTTAGCTTTACCGTATATGTATCGCTCTGTTTTAGATGTGTTTCTTCTAAAGAACATATTGTAGGATTCTGGCTTTTAATCCAGTCTGCTATCTGCTTACAGTTTATGGGAGAGTTCACCCCATTCACATTTACAGTTAAAACTACTAATTCTGTATTTCCTACCATCTTATTAACCCCAAATTATACTTTTCTCTTTCCTTTTCCCCTTTCCCTTCTCCCCAGTATTTTACTTATGAGCACTACTTGCCTAAGCAGTTCTCCCCCTTTAGAAACCTTCCCCATTTCTTATATTTTTCTCCTATTTTTCTTTTCCCATCTATTTAGCCTATCTTTTCCCTTTTCCCCTTTCCCCTCCCACTTTTCTGTAAGATGAGAGATGTTTCTCGGTGAAATCAAATATATCTAATATTCTTTCTTTGGGCCAAATCTGATGAGAGCAAGATTCACACAATATTCATCACCCTCCCTTTGTTCCCTCAGTTATAATATATTTTCTTGACTTTTTCCTGAGATGTGATTTCCCTCATTTTACTTTCACTTTCCCTTTTTTTTCTGTTACAATCCCCTTTCCATCTCTAGTTTCTTTTTTATATTATAACAATAAAATCTGTTTTTATATATATATATATATATATATATATATATATATATATATATATATACACACACTCTCAGTGTATACCCATAACAGAAATAGCGGTCTCAAAGAGTTTTTTTTTTCTTTTTATCTTCTTATGCTTCTCTTAAATTCTATATTTGGAGGTCAAATTTTTTGTTTAGCTCTGGTCTTTTCATGAAAAATAAATGAAAGTCACCAGTTTCATTGAATGTCTTCTTCCCTGAAAGAAAATGCTCAATTTAGCAGGATAATTTATTCTTGGCCGTATTCCAAGTTTCTTCACCTTTTTGGAATATCAGATTCCAGGCCCTTTGATCCTTTAAAGTGGAAGCTGCTAGGTCCTGAGTAATCCTTATTGTGCTTCCTTGGTATTTGAATTGTTTCTTTCTGGCTGTTTTAATATTTTTTCTTTGGTTTGATAGTCTCAAATTTAGCCACAATATTCTTTGGGGTTTTAATTTTGGGGTCACTTTCAGGAAGCATTCAGGTTTCCAATGTCCTCATTCTCATTCTCCTTGTTTTCCAGTTTGGAATCACTCCTGTGCTCTTTGGTCTCTCTCTCATTCTCCTTATCCTCCTCTTCAGAGCTTTCAGTTTCTTGCTAACTCCAGAAGAGACTTTCCATAGTAAAAGAAGGCTTCTCCACACTTACTTATTAGCCATCTCTCCATATTTCTTACCTAAGAGACTAGCCACTTCCTGGAATGCATTAACAGCTTCTGGAATGTCTCCCATTACCAGATGTTTCTGCCCCAAGCCCAGCAGCTTCTTAGACTCACTGTCCACATTCAAGCTATCAGCTGTGTCTGCAGATGTGGATGGAGGGGTTCAGTGAACTCTTTAAATGGTCATTTTACCTTCTGTTTCTATGACATCTGGGCAGTTCTCTTTGATGATTTCCTGAAAGATAGTTCTAGGCTTTCCAGGTCAGTTATTTTTCCAATTAGGTATTTTACATTTTTTTTCTATTTTTTCATTTTTTTTTTATTTTGCTTGACTGATTCCTGTTGTCTCATTGAGTCATTCATTTCCATTTATTCAATTCTGAATTTTAGTAAGTTATTTTCTTCATTTACTTTTTTTATTTCTTTTTGTATTTGTCCAACTGAATTTTTAAATAAGTTGTTTTGTTCTATGAATTTTTTTTTCCGTTTCACAAATTCTTTTTTTTTTTTTTTTAAAGGAGTTATTTTCTTTTTCCACTTCACAAATTCTGGTTTTTGAGGAGTTTTTTTCTTTTTTTTCTTTCACCAATTCCATTTTTCTGGGAGTTGCTTTCTTTTTCCATTTTACCAAATTTATCTTTTAATGAATTATATGCTTTTTCCATTTCACTAAGTCTATTTTGTAGTGAATTTTCTCCTTCTCTTCTTCTTCTTCTTCTTCTTCTTCTTCTTCTTTTTCTTTCTTTCTTTCTTTCTTTCTTTTCTTTCTTTTCTTTCTTTTCTTTCTTTTCTTTCTTTTCTTTCTTTTCTTTCTTTTCTTTCTTTTCTTTCTTTCTTTCTTTCCAAATGGATCCATGGCTTCTGAATGAGGCTATCATCTCAAAGAATCCAGCACTGAATGTTGGATACAAGATTCTTTTATAGGGTAACAAGAACAATGACATAATCGGGGAGGTACCTGGATGGGGATGACTTAATGGGAAGAGGCACCTAGGATGGCATAATGGGAGGTACTGGAGAGGCTCCTGATATTCTAATGATATCTAAAATGGATAAAGACCTTTATCCCATCAAACACTAAGAGAGAATGATTATAGCCCGAGGTCTAAGATATAAGACCTTTATCCTATCAAACATTAAGAGGGAATGGGTATAAACTGAGGCAGAGTAACTGAATAGGAAGGACAATTATGGAAATGGGTCAGGACATTAAAAGAGAACTGTGGCATAACATTCCACACTCTCTTCTAACTATTCAAATCATTGAATTCTTCTAAAAAGGTCTTAGCACCATAATTTTGACCAATCTTATGTGAAGTAAATAGACCAAATAAAAGTCAAAATAAAGCTAGAACAATGCAAGGACTTATGGCAAGGACAAGTCTCTCCCTGATAACCCCAGAGTTAATCAGCAATACACAAAGACTCCCTATTGCAATCATGTCAGGTTCTCTGCAGTTGGGGAGCATATGGACAATTCACTGTGAGTTAGGTCTGTGATCATTTGTGCATTTGACTCAGCCTCTGCTTACAGAGCAGCAGGGCTCAAGGGCTCAAAGCCCATTCATAGGGGCAACACTCCAGGGGAGAAGGGTGAGGTTTGGAGTAGCTCCACCTATCCCTTCCAAGAGGAACAGGCAGGGCTGTAGAAACGATCAGATTTTTGAGCAGATTATGCAGGTAGACCAAGGCAGGCAAACCCCAGAACTTTTAGAAGGCGGATACCAAAATGCAAGGTCCTTTAAGAATGCTTAAATACTAATTAAGGAACTGAAGTTACAGGAGTAGAGAAACAGAGCAAAGAGACTGCCAGTCCTAGGACAGGTGTCTGATTTCTGGTTATTTCTAAAAAAAAATCCCAAAAACTGAATCTGCCACGGCAATTCCAACAAAATAAGGGGTTCCAAGGTTAAAGCATAACCAGCAAATCATAGTCCAGTAAATTTAAGTAAGGATTAAAAAATGAAAAGGATTATTTAAAGGACTTAAATCTGAACTAGTAAGATAGGGGGTAGGGTTGAAGTGCCTAAGAATATACAGTTTCCCCAATTTCCTATGTCTTCCCCCCTTTTTTTTTCCTCATGGAAAGGAATTATCAAAAAACCATACTACATATAAATCCCAAGAGTAAATCAAAATTCATCATAACAGACTAAAAATCTGTCAAAAATAACAGCAATAGTTATACAAGTTTAACAATACAGTTAAAATTTTTAACAATTCTACCACTTTCCCATTCCCCCATATCAGTCCAAATTACATCAGGAGCAGGGTTGATGGTTTTCTCAAAAACTGCTTCCTGCTGAAGATGGGAGGAGATGCTCAGTCCAGGGAGGGGGATGTGTGTATTGTGGAATGCTGACAATCAAAGCTTGATCTAGGTCCCAGAAACAAGTCAATATATCTGTAATTTGACCAAATTCTCCTTTGGCTGAAATAGGGGCGTCTACCCTCAGGCTGTGGTGGCAGGAAACTCTTTCCCAGAGGCTCTGGAAAAAAAAATCCAGGGGGCTGGCCTCTCCAGGCCAAGAATTCAGATCCCCAGCCACCCTGAGACCCAAGGGGGAGACCTGAAAGTCTCTTATCTCTAATCCTGCTCATTTTCTAACATCTCGGTGGAACCTCCAAAATGTAATTGGAGAAACTGAGCAAGATAGAGATTAGAGAACAATTTAATAATTTATTTAAATGGGAGAGATTTATTAGGACCAAATGGATCCATGGTTTGGTCCTAGGCCTGAATGAGACTATTGTCTCAAAGAATCCAGCCATGAATTTTCTTTAGATAGTTTCTTTGTTGCCTTTTCCAAACCCTCTTGCAAAATTTTCATTTCCTTTCCCCATTTTTCTTCCAACTCTCTTTTAAGATCCTAAGATCCAACAGTGCTTTTCTTTAATCCTTTCAACATTGACAGTAATCATATATTTTATCATCTTTGCTAACTTTCTAGGTGTGAATTCTACTTTTGAGAATTATTTATATTCTTTAACTATTGAGGTGGGGTGGCTTTTGGTCTTACATATTACTGTTAATTGCCAATATATATCTCAAGTAGCAGACCCTCATCAGAGATATTGACACCAAATCCCACCCCCCATCCCCCACTGATTGCTTCCTTTATCCTAGTTGCATTAATGTTCTTTGTATAAAATCTCTTCAAATTCATGTAATCTCATGCAACAAAATCTTATTTTTTCTATTATGAATTTACTCCCTAGCCATTGCTACAGAGTACCTGATCTGGTTCATATCAAATATTTTTTATGGAATAACCTTTAATCTGGTTTTAGCCTCATTTTGAGTTTATTGTAGTATTGTATCATAAGTTCATCCCAGTTAAATTTCTGCTAGAGTGCTTATTAGTTTTCTCAATATTTCTTTTCAAATAGAGAGATTTTCCCCAGGTAACTTGTTTTCAAATTGTCAAATACTGGATTAATGAATCAGGTGCTTTTGGTTTTTCCTTCTGTACTATGTTTCAACTGATTTACTCTTCTATTTTTTAACTAGTAACCATAGTTTCAATGATTGTTGTATAATTTATAACTAGAATTATTATTGTCCCATTATTCCTGCATTTTTCTATAATTTCTCCTGATAAACTATATCTTTTATTCTGCCAAATGAATTTTGTTATGATTGTTGATTGATTTTGTCCTTTGTTTTCAGAGGACCAAAATGACATCACCATGTCAGAATTGAGTTACAGTGTGTCCAACTGTGGCTGGTCAGACCAATAAGAGCTTGGGATATTCTGCCACAGATTAGACACAAATAGTCTCTATGAACATTTGGAATAGTTTCTCTTAACTTTACACAACTTGTATTTCTTCTGAGCTAATTCAATTCTGCTTTGCTCATAGAACACAGTACCCTCTCTGATGAGAGCATTTTATGCTGGGTGGTCTTGTGCCAGTGTTTTCCATGTCATACAATCAATTGATTTATTCTTTTCTGAATATTCACATTCAACAAAATGGCAGCTGTCTAGTAGTTAAAAACACTACTAGCAGAATTAATGTCAGCAGATTAAAGTGTTTCTGAGAGGCAACAGTTTTTTGCCAATTTGGAGGATAAATTGAGCCAACACAGAGTTAACAACAATAAAACAGAAAGGAGTGGGCAGCTTTCAGAGATTTGGTGTACAGCACTGCATTTGCTCATCCAGGTCAGCACACTCGTAAACATCAAGATTGTTTGATGAAAATGATGAGGAAATTCAGAAGCTGGTAAATAAAAAACAAGAACTCCACAGAATATACCAGCAGAATAATCCATCTCTAAGAAGGTAGCTTTCAGTTCCATCAAAAGTAAAGTACAATCAAAACTTGAGATTCAGGATTCAGTAAGAAGGGAGATGAAATTCAGTTTTATGCTGTACTATAGTAATAATCAAAAGCATTTTTATCACATATTGAAGACTAGGTATGGGCCAAACTACTCAATGCTGATGATGCCATGTTGATGAGGGATAAGAACATGATACTAAAAAAATGGGCTGAACACTTCTACAATGTTTTCAACAAACCATCATCAATCAATGCTGAATCTATTGATCATTATTATTATATCTATTTTTATATAGTCAATTATACTATAACATGAAATGTGGTCCTAAAAATTACTGCCTTATGCAAACCTGCGATTAAAAAACCCAACAGGACTCATGGGGGAAATGAGGTTAAAGCGTACTACTCAAAAATTTTATTAGTGACACTTTAGAAAAAGATAGGAACCTATTAAAAACAGTAGCATGATTTTATACATGTTAAGTGGTTAAAAATGCATAGATTCTACAATAAATAATGACAGTATCTGTCACTGCAGGCTTAGCAGTCTGCATCTCCTGGAACTGGGAAGCATCTACTACTCCTACTATTCTAGAAGATATATAATAAATATGCCACTTTCCTTTAATAAAAAAATCTGAAATTTGCTTGTAGAAGTTGGCATTGGAAAGGTTTCAGTTTATGGATTTTGGGGAAGCCATGCAGTTTTCTGTGTTTTCACTGTTTCTAGAAGATGAATTGTGTATAAGAAATACATAATTCAGTGTTGCTCAAATCATTACTCAATACATCAATTGCTTTGGAACAAATTTCCATATGAGTGTTAATAACAGAACTGACTGTGTTCTCATGGTCATCTGATCACTTAAATTGTACATGAATTCAGATGGTATTATCTTTATTATAGTGGCACAGCAATAAGCACTGACACTCCAATCAATTTAAGCTTTATTATTTCTTTGAGGAGACACAGATAAAATATTTAAGCACTGTACATAAGCACTTCGGAGCAGTAAAATGTGTGAAGGATAGAGTGCCAGGCTTGGAAATAGGAAGACTCATCTTCCTGAATTCAAATTCAGCCTTGAATTCTTGCCAGATGTGTAACTTGAGTTGTCACTCAACTCTTATTTGCCTTAGTTTTCTCACCTATAACATTAACCAGAGAAAGAAAAGGCAAACTACTCTAGTATCTTTGCCAAGAAAATCTCAAAGGGGATCACAGATAAAACTGAAAAATGATTGAGCAGCAGCATATAAGCACTTTATGAAAAATACTACAATATTAAATATAATATTGCACAGTGTATTTTCCAAGAAAATCCTTGAAAATAAATAAGCAACCAACCAGAAAGAAACTTGCTTATCTATAGAGCTATTGGATAGGAAATAGATCCAGTTTTCTGAGATAAACTGGTGTCTTAGAGTTCTCATTTTTCTCCATTGTGCTTCCACCTAGATTTGCTTAAGTTCAAATGATGTAACACTGGATGTAAAATCAAACAAAATTAAAGCTGCTGTTGGTATTTTACTGGCTGTAGTTTTCCACCATATAAAATAGTTATTTATTCAACCTGTATCATATGTTCTTAGAATGCTGCTAGCAGGTACAGTGTACCTGTTTGGGGAGGGTTAGTTTCTCTCAACATGAACGAATACAGGTAGACACAGAGTTTACACAATTTTAGATTATTTTGGGAGATGTTAAATATGTTTAATTCTTTCTGTTTTGGATAATGTTAAAGGAAATGCTTTGTACTCATCTTGTAAAACAGAAGGTTTGCAGCTGGTGATATTATTTTCTCCTTGGCTCTTTTTCAGACTTTTTGTTTCCTTTTGGTAAATTTGATAGATTTATATATTTTTGAAGATTACTAGATACAGCATGCTGTAGCTGAACTACTATGGGAAGGTAGGTTTTCTTTTTTTCCTTTGAAGATGACAAAAGAACATATTTTCACATCTACTTAAGTACTCATCTGGCCAGGGTTTTGGAATGTACCATCTGAGGCAGAGTGAACATGAGCTCACTTCGACATACTGTCATAATCTGCTTTTTTTTTTTTTTTTTTTTTTTAACTACATTTCAGTCACAAGTAACTACCTATCCACACAGCAGAGTTTGAGGGAAGACAACAAAAGTAAAAGATCCAGCTATATCTCTAAGGAGTTCCTAATATGACTGAGGATATCAAGTGAAGACACAAGTTTCCCATTAAGTAATCAAATCCCTTCAAAGGAGGGGCAGAGCACAGAAAAAGAACTCTGGGAGATGACTAAAAACCATTACATTGAATTCCCAATCCCTATATTTATGCACACCTGCATTTTTGATTTCCTTCACAAGCTAATTGTACAATATTTCAGAGTCTGATTATTTTTGTACAGCAAAATAACGTTTTGGTCATGTATACTTATTGTGTATCTAATTTATATTTTAATATATTTAACATCTACTGGTCATCCTGCCATCTAGGGGAGGGGGTGGGGGGGTAAGAGGTGAAAAATTGGAACAAGAGGTTTGGCAATTGTTAATGCTGTAAAGTTACCCATGTATATATCCTGTAAATAAAAGGCTATTAAATAAAAATAAAAATTAAAAAAAAAAAAAAAAAGGAGGGGCAGAGCAGGATGAAAAAAAATAGAAACCTTGTAGGATAGAAAGAATTTGAATTGAGGTCTGAAGAATGATTAGGCTGTATGAAAGTGGAGAGAAGATTTGGTAGGCAGGTAAGATAGTAGGAACATGATATATGTAGAGGTCAGTAAACTTCTTGTTTGAAACAGAGGATGGGTTGAAGTATAGTAGAAAATGAGGTTAAATAAAATGAGTAGGGTCACATTATGGAGATCTCAGAAATTTGGACAAATTTGGTTGATGCCATAGGAGCTATTGGAGCTTTCTGAACAAGGCAATGACATGATGCTAGTAGTATTTTACAAATCTTCTCTTGGCAGCAATGTACAAAAATGGATTAAAAGTGAGAAGAATATAAATCCAAGAAACTAACTTAGCTGTATTATTGTGGCAAATTCTATGTAGTAATAGCAACCAGGAAGAGTGGAGTGGAAAGGCAAAGCAAATTCAAAGAAAGAAATACCATGAATTGGTAGAAAATTGCATTTGGGGAATAAAAGGAGGGGAGAGGTGAGTGTTTTTCCTAAGGGTTCTAGTCACCCTAGCATGGGAGACTGAAAGAATAGTGATACTAAGGATGGAAATAAGATCACCAGGAAAGAAATTCAGATTTGATGAGAGTGGGAAGGATACCAGCTTAGCATCCAGATTAATGTGGTCAGTTGTCAACATGTTGAATCTGAGGTAATACCCAAGTGGACATGTCCTGTCTAAATCCAGAACAGGGTGGAGATAAATACTTTTATGTACATTTTTTTTTTAATGTAACTCAATCTTAAACTGACTATGAACAACAGTGGCACATGAAAACTTGAACTGATGAGTGCCATAAACAATACTTAAAACAAATACTTAGAACAAAAAAAAAAATTTTTTTTTCTCCACATTGAGAAAGCTAAGTAAAAGCAGAGCTTAAGAAAGTTGAAGAAAGTTGTTAACAAGTTGTTAACAAAAGTATGAATTAAAGTATCAATTTTCAGAGAGCTAGAATAAGCATCTATCCCATAATTTTAAATAATAAGGAAAATAGTCATTTTTATGCTGCTTGCAGTTTTATTAAGCATTACCTTTTGTACTTTTATGAAGCATTCCTTAAGTGGTAGGAGTTGATATACTGACAATGTGTTATTTATAATATGGTTTATTCTAGTGGAAAAGAATCTAATCTGGGCTTTTTGTACAATATAGCCTCTTTTTCCTGTCTGAAAGCTTCAGGTTCACATTTGACTGAGTTTACCTCTTGAGCTCTGGCTTCTTTTTCATTTACCTGGCAAATTTTCCCCTGCTTGATATGTCTGCCAGATAGAGCTTCCTTTTCTTAGCCTCTATTATTGAATAAAGACCAATTGAACTAAACATTTAGAGGTTCAACCCAACTCAAAAATTCTAGGTAATAACTTTTTATACCTCATTAAACACACATCCATGCACACACACATCCACTCAGATTGGCATATGTCTGTCTTGGTTCCAAGTTGGACATTTCTTTTATTTGCAGATTGCAATTGTTTCATTTTATATTTTTTTATTTTCTGAAAAGTGAGCAATATGCTTATTATTTCTATATTCTATTCCATAATTCTATAATATTTCTATGAAGTATATTCTCTCTCTCAAACTGAATAAACTTTATCTTCTATCCCTTTATTTTCTTTTTTTAAGCAGAAAAGAGGTTATTGTGGATTGGAACATATTACCCTTACTTGGAATCTTCACAATAATAGGTAACAGATGTGAGACCAAAACAGTGAAGTTGCATAACTGTTTTATGTTGAATTCTGTATGTTTCAAGTACATATAGCTTGCTAGTAAACATGAGCAATGACTTCATTGAGTTGATGAAATTGGTCATGAATGACATACATTTATTTCAAGAAAATTGTCTTTGCTATAGGAAAAACCGAAGCGAGTCAGAATAAGATTAATTCTACATTTATTTCCCTCAAATATATTCAAATACCGCTTGTTGTTTTGTATTGTCTGCTAGTAAGCAGTGAGTCAATACTCAGAAGTGTGCTGATAAATGTTTGACCAATGGCTCTCTGAGGAAAAAAATTAACAACACGCTTATTTGTTTTCTTTTAAATGTTATTCTGCTTTTCCAATTATATGTAAAGACAATTTTTAACATTTAATATTTATTTTTATAAAATTTTGAATTCCAAATTTTGTTTCTTCCTTTCCCTCCCCACCCCAAGATATATATGTGCAGTCATGAAAAACATATTTCTATATTAGTCATGCTTACAATATACTTGTATGTTGTAATACATACATACTTTGTATGTAATACATACTTTAATGCTTTATTAATATTTTCTTGATTATTTTATTGTCTAGAGAGCACACCAAATAATAAATTAACCTTTGATTTGATGCTGGAAATTAACATTGGCTTGCATGACCTGGTTTGAACTGTCTCCAACACACTCTTGCATATTGGATAAATCTGACATCATACAAATATAGCACTGTTTCTTTTTCTTTTTTCCTTCTTTTCTTTTTATTTCTTCTGTTTTTGTCCTTTCATGATTTTGTTGGCTCATAATTAACCTGGGTCTGATTTTGAAGTTTAAAGAAAATTGTGTCACATTCCCCTAATTTCATTTATTAGAATACAGAGAATTTGGTCCAGTGCCTGTGGTACATATGGAAAAATAAAGAATGAAGATAAAAAGTGTCAATAGAAAGTATTGATATTCTGAGAGGAATGGCATAAGACTCAGCAACAACATTTCTATTCTTGCTCATTTAAAATTCTTCATAATTTACAAGTTGATTTAAATTTAAAAGGATCAACATTTTTAATAATCATTATCCCCATGAGATTGGCACTCCAAAGATGAGAAAAACAACTGAAAATTAGATCAAGTGTACAAAGAGAAGATTGGCAACTGAAAAATTGTAAGATCATAGAATGATGAATTCTCAAGTATCTGAAAGAAGGGATAATACCAAAGGTATTTAAAAAAAAAAAATCCTCCAACTTGACATTACTAACCAAAAAAAAAAAAAGATGACCAAGAAAACTTAGTAACTACTGACCTATATGCCCAATTTTCCATCTTTGTAAAAAGAAATTATAGGAATAATTCATATGTAGCTTGACATAATGGAAAAGTTAACCTAGATTTGTTGTGAGAGGATTGAGGATGGAATTCTAGTTCTGTTACTTACTACTTATGTGACATTAGATAAAGTACCACTTATTTGTGCTTCAGTTTTGTCATCTGTAAAATGAGGAAGTTGGCCTCTAAGGTCTCTTCCAGTATAAAATATTTCAGAGTGGACTACACTCTTACTATTTGCAAAGCTAAAAGAATACAGAATGCTATTATCTAGAGTCAGAAATCTAAGGCTGGGTAGATCCTCAATGATCTTCCAGTTTAATATCTTCATTTTATGAATGAGAGAAGTAAGGTCAAGAAGTGAAGTAACATGTCCAGATTCACACAGATCATTAGAAATATGGCTGAGATTTTAGTTCGTCTCATGCTTCCAAGTTCAGCTCTCTGTCCATTCTACCACATTCTACTTATTGTTTGTTGAATATATTTTTAAAAAATGCTCCATAAAGCAATGTATCTCCTTTAAAGCCCCCTTCTATCAAGGAATCTTATCTTGTGGGATGACCTCATTAATATCATAAATCATAAAATGAAAACCTTTGCATGGCAAAAGCATTTGCAATTGGGATGATGGGAGTACAGCAGACAGTCAAAGTGGAAAAGGTATTCCTGGTTGTCTTTCAGATGCTCCTACTTACAAGGTGAAATGTAAATTGCACCAAATTCTGTATTGTAGATCCTCCTGAATAAGACCTATAACCACTTAAAACAGTCACTCCATCAAAGCTAAGTAAGTAAAGAATACCTATTTTTCACTCTAATATATATTTTGAAGGACAATCTGTAGAGCACATCTTTCTTAAGTCTATATTGGCCTAGTGAGTTTGGAAGAGAGATGCATATGAGAACTGGGGAAGGAATTGCCTTTGGGCAACTTTAAAGTTCCTTGAACATACCCAAACTTTGCCCTGGAAATGTTTTTAATGTCAACTTTCTTCTGGTATTGTTCTACATTTGTGGAGTCTTAACTTTACATTTTCTGCAGAGGGAAATGGAAAAATCATTGGTAGGTTTGAGTAGACAAAACAAACAAACAAACAAAAAAAACACTACATTACAAATAGGATGGAAAGTAGAGAGGGCTTCTGGCTAAGATGACAAAAGAAAAGGTAGTAGAAGCCAACCATAGTGGTTCATGCTTATAATCCCTGCTACTAGAGAGACAAAGACTAGTGGATCATTTGAGCTCAGGAATTCTGAGATGCAATAGGCTGAGCTGATTATATTTGTTGAGCTGATTAGTATATGGATTGGGTCCGTGAGTGGTCCATTGCACTTAAAAAAGAGACAAAAACAGCAGTAACAATATTAAAGGTCTCTGGTCTTCTACACAGACTCCAATAATTATCTGACAAAGATCGTAGAAACAGGAATTATAAAGAAAATCCAAGCAAAACAGAAGTAAATTCTTCCTGCTCTTCCAGATCTTTACAAAAAGATGTCCCAAAGTCATCAAAAGCCAACAGAAAGTATCACAAAGGAAGCTAGCATGAAGCTTAGGTAAATGAAAAAACTGAAAGAAGTAGGGAGAAGAGCTCTGCTAAGGAAATCAGCACAACTCTTCTCCTCACTCATTTAAAGGTCCTGAAAATAGAACTGATCTCAAGGGGATGGGATAGAAAAATTAATGTGAGTGGTGTGACGAGTCAGCTTGAAGTCAAGTAATTGAGGACCTGATACTTGTTCTTGGCTTTGACCTATTAAATCAGACAGGAGGACTTATCCAGTCTGGCATTTATCTACTATTTCTTAGGCATTTACATGTGCCAGTCATTGTGCTGAGTGCTGGGTGCTGGGGGATACAAAGAAAGGCAAAATAATAATAATAATAACAACTAATAATAATTTCTATTCTCAAGGACCTCACAGTCTTATAGTGGGAGAATTTCAATAGGTTGTTGAACAGGGAGACAGGACCTGACCATCCATTCTTTTGGAATACTCAGAGCTACAAGTAGGAGATAAGTAGGAAAACAATATTTGGGTACCAGAACCATGAATATGGAGGAGAATATTTAGGAGAGCCAAAGCCAACATGATTTTCAACATCTCAGAGGCTCCTATCAGGCTGGTCGTAAGGGATAGAACCAACTTCCATCGAGGATCACAAAAAGAGGCCCAAATACCAAATGAGGCTCAAATCCACAGTGACTCTCAGGAGACTGAGTGAAAGGGCAGGAATTGAGATAGAAGACAATGGGGTACCATCTACCCCATTCAGATGAATGGGAGTAGCTTCCAGTTTATAACAGAGAAAAAAACAACCAAACAAACGAGGCCTACCTAACTTATATAAG
This sequence comes from Sarcophilus harrisii, assembly GCF_902635505.1. Lineage (NCBI taxonomy): Eukaryota > Metazoa > Chordata > Mammalia > Dasyuromorphia > Dasyuridae > Sarcophilus > Sarcophilus harrisii. The sequence goes on from NC_045426.1 coordinate 239,023,532, forward strand.
AGTCTTTTAACACTCTTGGGTATTCTCCCCAGAAACAGCTTCAATACAAAATTACCAGCTAAGAACTCAGACTAAAAATAAGGATAAAGAGAAGAAAATATTGAACAAAATAAAGACATATTACATAAGAGAAGAAATTCAAGAGATAAACCAAAAAAAAAAAAAAGAGTAAATACACAATTATGAGCAGAGAATTGGGGGCAAATGGTTTGACCACAAACCTCCTTGGAAGAAATAAAATGAGATAAAAAATTTAAACAAGAAATGAAATGAGATTTCTGAAGTGAGAAATTAGAAGAATTAGTTTAGCATAGAAATTAGACACCTTTTCAAGTGGGGGGAGGGAACTCCCTTAAAAATATAATGGAGCAAGTAAAACTCTTGGCACCATAAGATTGTCAGAAATACCAAAAACAAAGTAAATGGTTGACAGGGAAAAAAAAAGAAAAGGGGAAGTTATAAAATCAATAACTACAGATTCAGAAAAGAAGTTTCTTTTCCATAGATCATGAGACATACACACACACACACACACACACACACACACACTCACATTCACACAAAAAGCAACCCTAGACACTACATTTCAAGAAATTATAAAATAAAACTACACTAGCCTGTTAGAACCAAAGGGTGCAAAGTAACTGAAACTCTAAACAAAAAGCACCCAAAATGCCATAACCAAAATTCAGAGCTTTTAGATCAAAGAAAAAATACTTTTACACAATTAGAAAAAAGAGGTATCAAGGAACCACTGACATGATCACATAAGAAGAAATTAACTATAAAGAAGAGAAACACCTTGGAATGTCATATTTTGAGTGATAAAATTTTATATTAGAACCACCTATACTTAGAACCAAGATACAACAAATATAAATGATTATTACCAGTAAAATTGAATAAAACCCAACAATGAAAAAATGGATTTTTAGTAGGATAGAGAACTTTCAAGCATTCTTGATTAAATGAATAGAAATTCTGAAATTCAAACATGGGAGTCAAGAAGAATCTAGAAAAGTACATACATTTGCTCAAGTAGAAAAGACCTAAAAGATTATGAATTGCTTCCTTGTTCCTTTATTCCTACCAAAGATCACAGAAGAAATAAGACATGCATAGATCTAGGTGTGGTTTTGTTGGTTTTAAGGGAGGAAAGAAATGAGAAAGGGGAGAATTTATTATTTCTCATAATCATAAATGGTATGCATATGAAGATTATATGAATAGTAAGGAAGGAATAGACATCTTGTGACTTAATTTTTATGTACATTAGATAAAGAATATTTCTCTCTATTTTGTGCTCCCATACACTCAGACACACTCAAAGACAAATACAGAAACACATTAAACTCAAAAGAGATAATAACAGCAATAGGGAAAGGGGAAAATGAGAGTGTAAAAGAAAGCAGAATTGGGGAAGGAAAAATTAGCCCATAAAAGGAGGGTTAAAATCAATTTAGAGTATAAGAACCTAAGGTTGGATATGCTTGATAAAGCAAAGGACAAAAAATTAGTCACCATTTCAACTACAGATGACTTGGGCTGACCAGTTGTATGAAAGTATTTTTATTTTGATCTGGAAGCTCTGAAGTTTGACTATGGCATTTTGAGTGTTTTCAGTTTAGAGTTTCAGTGACTTTGTCCTTTGACTCTAATGAATCTGGATAGTTTTATTGTATAATTTCTTGATAATGTGTGTGTGTGTGGGGGGGGGTGTGGGTGTTTGTGTGGTAGGAGGCTAGATTAAAAAGTAGAATAGTATTTTCTTACAAGAAACATACTTGAAGCAAAGATTCACACAGTTAAAAATCAACATTTGACTTAAATAAAAATTTATTACCCTATAAGGCAAGTTTTTTTTTAAGAGATATAGTACTCATATTCAGATAAGAAAATGGTTAAAAAATTTTTTTAATATAAGATAAATGACAAGAAGGTACTTCATTATTTAGAGAAAAAGTAGACTGGGCAAGTCTAGTTATTCTTCCCAACTTTATCTTCCTAAAATGCCATTAATTCTTTATTTGGCATATATTTTTAAAACTCGGGTAATTTAAGTCCAAAGATAGTGTTCCAGTATTATCAATGATGAAACTAAATTCCTGGCAAATTTGTTCTTTTTTATATGTGTTTAATTCCTTCACTTCCTTTCAGTTTCAACTGTAAACAATCTCAGAATAATCTGGTTTAGACACTTGCACTCTGCTACAAAAGTTCCTTTTTTTAACTTGAGTAGTCCTCTAGTCATTCTATGTCAATGAATCATGGAATACCATAATTTGAGTTTAATCACAATTACAGGTTACATAAAGAGCAATGGAAAGTGGGTGCCAGAATATTACCAAATGTAAGAAGTGGCCTAAAACTTATAGAGAGTATTATAATCAGAGGAGGAGGTGAATCATTAGTGTGGTCATGAATAAGACATGGACAGCCAATGTTGCACTAGTACCTAGGTATTTTTAAAAAGATGTTCACTATTTTCATAATTCCTCTTATTTAGGAAAGGACATAAAAGAGACTTGAATAAAATGTAAAGATGTGGATAGGTTAACATCTATAGTTATGGCAAGAGTACCCACATCAATGAGATCATTGAATCATCAAAGTATCAATATGTAATAGATTTTGACAAATACTTAAAGCACCTATTCATAATTTTTTTTTAAAAAAAGTTTGAGTAAAGTGAAAAAAAATTTAAAAATTGCAAACATCCCATTTTTCTTATTTCTAATCTTATATTTTCAGATTTGGCCATATTACTACAGAACAGAAAAAGAAACATTTGAGAAAGTGACTTCATTTATAATTTTTCACTCAGTTGTAAGTCAAAAATTAAATGTATATAAGTAATTTACAAATCTATTGCATGTTTTTATTTAAAGTTTACTTAGAAAAATCTTAACTAGGAACTGAGAGGCAGCATGATTTAATGAATAGGACTTGGAGTAAAAAAGATCTGGATTTAAATACCATCTTGGACTCTTACTATCTGGGTAAGGCATTCAACTTCTCAGTTTCTATTAAACTAAGAAAAACCATTTTTGCACAATAATCAGCAACTTTGATAGTTACTGCTCTTAGGTAGAGGGTACCTGAATAGTTGATGATCAAATGTAATTCTTGGAGTTAAAAGTCAGAAAAACCTCTTTTTTAAAAATAATGTGTTTATTTTAATATTTATAATCTGATCCTCACAATGCTCCCTAACAAAAGGCAAACAAAATTAAAATAAATATGTATCATAAATATGCATAATCTGGCAAAATAAATTTCCACATTGTCTTGTCCCGAATTGTATTACTTTTAAGACTACTTTTAAGCTCACAGTCTCTGTGACAATAGGTGCATTTTACCACTCTGGACTGGTAGTTTGTGATCGCATTGATCAGAGTTCTAAAGCCTTTGAAAATTATTTTTCTTTATAATGTTGTCTTTTGTATAAATTAATCATCCTTCTGGTTTTCTCTTCATGATACATCAATTTTTAACATTTCCTTTGAAATTGTCTGTCTTGTCAATGAAATAGAGGTAAACTATTATTGTTTTGTCCTTCTTATTGAAAGAAGACCATGACATGAATCAGGGAGGTGTTGCCATGTCATGCAAGTGAGTTGAATTTGAGTGAGGGAAGATTGTGCAAGGTTACCTGCCTCACTTTCCCTGAAGTTAAAGTGATAGTTAATATGTGACCAATTTGAATGATATTTGGGTTATAAACTATCTTGATAGTATCTTATACCTTTTAAAATCTTAAAATAGATTTAATTCTATCTGGGTATAGTCACCAAATATTTCTTAAGCACCTACTATATGCAAGATGCTATGTTTAGGAGAGAGAAATATTAGGCATAATCTTCAAGTAGTTACAGTGAAGGAAAGGAGAAAAAACTACGCAAGCAGCAATTGTATAAACTTCTATATCCACTGGGTGGCACTGGCAAGCAACATGGACAGCTGCCTCGTATCACTTAGTGGTCCTGGCTGATAATATCCAGGAGCTTGATAACCACTCCCTTTGCATGGATGGAACTTTTCTAACAACTACAGGCTTCCCCTTCAACTCTTCAATGAAGAATGGTTTTATTTAAAATATAACACAGCAACCTGGTCACCCTATCACATAAGCTCCTCCTACTATCAGCTTTTTTCTAAGAAGTACTGTTTCAAGTTCTTTGGCAGATATGCAAGTTTATAACATTAACTCTCTGTTTCACCCCCCACAATGATTATCAATGATAATTCTAAACTCCCAGCCAAATTCAATTAGACAAAAGATCCCTTATTTCTATAAAGGAAAATTTCTCTACACTCCCAGCTCTATACCTCTGTATTGTTAGATGACAAAAACTTTAGGATTTCGTTTGATCAACTGTTTTATCACCTTTAACAGTTTAAAAGAAAAAGTAAATATAGAGAACAAATGCTATTTCAAGAGGAAAATAGAAAATCTTAAGTGAGTAAATGACCCATAAGACATTTGACTTTCTTCTGAGAAGAGAAGAAGGGAATGAGAAAATATCTCAAGGTCGCACCCCCTCCCTTAGCAGGGGATCCAGATTTCATCCATAATAGCATTGGCACTTAAAATCATTCTTATTCTTTTGGCTCTGCTTTCATAGCTAGACCTTAGCCATCTGCTTTTCCTGATCAACACTCCCATCTGTCTTGCTGATGATACTTGCTGTCTGGTGATGATAGTTGTACTTGGCCTATACTTTCTTTTTTCCTGACTACTTGGTTTCTTAGTTCTAAGCACAAGCTCCTTTACTCAAAATAGGGAGGAACAGGGGCCGAGTTTGAGAGTATATAACTGTCCATACAGCAGAGTATTTCTCTGCTCCTGAAGTCCTGAAGTAATGGCTTTAACAAAAGAGATTGGTTAAAGCTAATGAAGTTCAGGGAAAAAATACTCTGAGAAGTTCTGAGAAGACTTTGTAGAGGAGGTAGCATATTTAATTTAGCTCTTGAAGAATGGCCTTGATTTCAATTGACAGAGATGGAGTTAGAAATATTGTAATATGAGCCATGACATACATACAAAAAAACTCAGTGCATGGAGTGACCAGTAGCATGATTTTTAGCAAGGAGGAAAACTTGATCTCCATCTGTGGAATAAATACCTGCATCAGTGAATCACATGACTTCAGAGTAAGATGGAACCTAGGAGGTAAGCTAGTCCAAATCAACCTATACCTGTATGAGAAGCTCTGATACAAGTAGCTACTAATCCGTATAGTGTATGGTAAGAAGTAGAGTGAGAAATAATGATGGAAAAATTATTTGGGGAGAAATAATTCAGCATTAAAATGCCATTCAAAGAATTTTATATTAGGGAAATTAAACTGTCTATAGTGTAGAATTTATTTATTGGAGAGGTTGAAGACTGCAGACAGGGAATCCAATCAGTAGTTTAAGCAAAGTTTTAAACTAGAGTAAAAAGAATAGAAACAGATCCAAGAGGTATATATCAAGGGGAATCCTGTCCAAGGTAACTATTTCAATCAATTTAAGTATAAAATAGGTTTTCTCTTTATTTTTCTCAGATGGAGATGACTACCTGCATTTCTCTAAGCTGACAAAAGGAGCTTGAATTAAATTGTGAGGTTGACATAGCACTGCCCTCCATTCAGTAATTGTTTCTTTTGAACAAACTGAGGGAGGTTTGATGACCTCTCTTTGAACCTAAATCCAAGAGAGAAGCTTTAGAAGATGACACAGATGACATCTGTTTTGACTCCTTTCCTGTAGCCCTGAAGTATACTATGTCTATTGAGGCAATTAGGAGATGTTTTGTGATGATTGATTATTTTTAGCAGAAGAGAATTCACGTGAATTCTCTCCAAGACAGCATAAGTGTGATGGTATTTCAGCCATGACATTTTGTATAATCATTATACAGGTTTTGTGCAGTAATCTTAATTATTGATCAGGACTAGATGTCTTTATAGAATAATGCTTCTAGTAAGAAGGATTCAAGGCTTATGCCTAATAAAAACGATTAACACCTTTGTGTGTTGTCTCTTTGGTGTGCTGTCTGGGGGAAGAGAAACTGGTGTTTGAATGATTCATTGCAAAAGGCCAGGAAAAGTCATTTTTGTCTGCTGCCTATAGTAAGTCCAAGGCATGTCTTGTCATGTCATCAGTGTCTCTCACTGGCTTTCTGGGTAAATCTGAGGTTACTGGATCTTTTGTAGGCTACTTGGTAATTATTGGTTGAGGACGTTTACAAAAGAGACATAGCTATTATCCATGACATTCCTAAAGGTAAGATGTGGTCGATTTTGTTTCAAGGTTAATTTGCTAAAATTAGGCATTATTAACATTTTCTAGACATCTTTTTTGACTAACACATCCACCTTTACTCTTCCTCTCCCCCCCTTTCTCTCTCTCCTTCATCACCTCCACTTTTCATCATTTTTTCCATTTGAGTGAAATAAAAAGAAACTGAATATTACTCAACAAAAGGAAGTGGTTTCATATGTATTCCTTACTGTTATAACAGCCTTTGGTCTACTTATAGATGAGTTTAAAATAATATCCTACTTGTTATTCAATCTCAGTAGCCCTCATTATTGAAATATATCATATAATTACCATAGACTGAATATAAATTAAGGTAAACATTCAATCTAGAATTTTCTTTAAAACTAAGGAGGGCTTTTTTTGTTTGTTTTTAATAATGCTTATTCTCTCCTTTCACAATTAATACTTAACAATCACATAGCATTTCCAGTATTTCTAATTTTCTAAATTTTTTGGCTGCTTTCTTTCCTGTCAAATCTATTTTATTACTTTAATGTTGTGGGATTTTGAACATATTTTTGGCATGGAATTGAGTAAAGGAATACATAGTTCCCTTTCCTCCCCAAAAAAGCCATTAAAGGAATAATGATTTTTCAAAATTTGATTTATATAGAGCCCTTTCTGATAGTTATCAACAGACTTTCTATCTACTGGTAATTTTTCATTATCTCCTCAAGACAGATGATAGGTAGAAATTATGATTTCCCTTCCTCAAATGGGAAATTGAGGCTCCAACTCATTTAACCTTTCTGGGAATTATATATAAAAGGAGAGTAAATGACCACATTACTCTTAAATGGTTTGTCCATGGTTTCCTAGGAATTTTCATTCTGGGCTTGGGGGTTCTTCTTAATCCCAAATATTTCTTTATTTCATGAATGGAAAAACCTTTTAAGGGCTTATTATGTTCCAGACACTAAACTTAGTGCTAGGGATACTAATACATTCAAGTAACAATCTATAGTCTTAAGAAGTTTACATTCTAATGGGGGAAGACAACACACACAGATCTCCTTGAAAAAAAATGTGGAGGCATGGTGGAATTTGTTGGAAATTGCACTCACAATAATATTTTTATAAATTTGAGCCTTCTACCCATAATTTTTGTTATGAATCAACTAATATACTTATTATGAATAAAATTTCCTACCACAGTCATGGAGGATGCTGGAAAGATAAGAACTGGGAAACCTAGGGACTAAACTCATGGGAGCATAGGTTTAAAATTAGAAGGGAAATTGAGTCCTTTGGTCTGAGTCCTTTTGTTTTTTAACAAATAAGAAAAGTTATATATAGAGAGAAAGGCCAAGTGATCAGACAAAGTTATACAGGGTAGTAAGCAGAACCTAAATTTGAACCTGGGCTCTGTCTCCGAATCCAGTGGGTTTTTCTAATACAACATGCTACTATGAGTTTTTTTTTTCTCTTAATTATTTTTATTTAAATAGAGGGTGAATAAACTTCCTCATTAATATTTTTAAATGATCCCATCATTTAGGAAAGTCAATCTAAGGTATTGTATGTTTTCCAGGTGTGCCAAAAATTTCTTACTTTTTCACAAAACCAGTATGACTTAAAGGTTGGCATTTGCAATATGTGGTTTTCCCAGTGGACCTTAGTGAATCTGTAACAAATGTGATGTGTAAAAAAAAAAAAAATGTACATTTTTCTTTCTCCTATACAAAGATAATTGATAAAGATGCTATTTTTAAAGTGTTTAAAGAGAAAAAAATGTTGCATATAACTATCCCTTATGACTAGGTTATGTATACCATATTTTCCTATAGTATTAATATGAAAAAAATGACTTTAATGTTTTTCAGTTAATAGATAAGCACCTACTATGAGTCAGGTGTACCTTGCTCTCAAGTGTAAATGGGGGAGACAATACATAAAAAGCTATGCATAATAAATTGGAGATAACCACCTGAAGCATGGCACTAGTATTAAGGGGGATCAAGAAAGGCTTCTCACAGAACAGGATTGGGGAACCTTTTTTCTGCTAAGGACCATTTGGATACCTATAACATCATTTGTGTGCCATACAAAATTATCAGCTAATAGACCTGAAGCAGTGGGAAATTGTTGTACCTAGCTTTCAGGTCATCATTGCCTATGGTTGCTTTAACAAATGATTTCATGGGTCAGATATTCCCCACCCTTGTTATAAAAAGTAGGATTTTCACTATTGATTAGAAAAATGCAAATTGAGGCAACTCTGAAATACCATGACTAAGATAACAGAAAAAGATATAATAAATGTGGGGATGTGGGAAAACTGGAACACTAGTACATTGTTAGTGGAACTGTGAACTGATCTAACCATTCTGGAGAACAATTTGGAACTATACCCAAAGGTCTATCAAACAAACTGTATACACTTTGATCCAGCAGTGTCTCTACTGGGCCTCTATCTTAAAGAGATCATAAAAAAGGGAAAAGTTCCCACATGTACAAAAATGTTTGTGGCAGCCCTTTTTTGTAGTATCAAGGAACTGGAAACTGAGTGAATGCCTATCAGCTGGGAAATGGCTGAATAAGTTATGGTTATGGATGTAATAGTATATTACTGCTCTAAAAGGAATGACCAGCAGGTTAATTTCAGAAAGGCCTGGAGAGACTTACATGAACTGATGCTGAGTGAAGTGAGTAGAACCAAGAGAACATTGTATATAGCAACAACAATATTATGCAATGATTAGCTCTGATAGATGTGTGGCTTTTTTCAACAATGAGATAATGCAGGCCAGTTCCAATAGACTTGTGATGGAGAGAGCCATCTGCATCCAGAAAGAATGACCAAATATGGATCACAACATAGTATTTTCACCTTTTTGGTTGTTATTTGCTTGCTTCTTGTTTTCTCTCTGAATTTTTTTTCCTTTTTGATCTGATTTTTCTTGTACAGCATGATAGTTGTGGGAATATGTATAGAAGAATTGAACATATTTAACATAAATTGAATTACTTGCTATCTAAGGGAGAAAAAAATTTGGAGCAAAAAGTTTTGCAAGGGTGAATGTTGAAAACTATACATGTATTTTTAAAATAAAAAGCTATTTAAAAAAAGAAGAAAGAAAGAAAGTAGGATTTTAGTTGGGACTTCAAGGAAGACAGAGAGGTTAGAAGAAGTTAGAAAATTCCAAGCATGGGAGACAGCCAGTGAACATATCCAGAATGGGAAGATAGAGTGTCTTACACAAGGAACAATAAGGAAGCCAGTGTCACTGTATCACAGAACATGTGGGAGGAATAAGGTCTGAGAAGACCAGAAAGGTAAGAAGGGCCATATTATAAAGAGCTTTGAATGCCTAATAGAAGACTGAAAATATCCTGAAAATAATGGGAAGTCATTGGAGTTTATTGGATAGAGGAGAGTGACATGGTGAATGTTATCAGTTGACTTAGATGATGAATTGTTTGTTTCAAATTGTGACATAGAAAGGACAAAAAGGAGGTTACATCTCTATCATATAAATATATGCATATATATTTATGTATATATTGATTTTGAAATTAAAATTCAAACTACTTTGCTTTGATGTAATTTTTAATTCATTATTATTTTGTATTATAAGTTAATTTTATTTTCTTTGACTGAAAAATGGAGAGGCCATTGTTTAAAGCCAAGATATGTCATGACCCACTAACCAGAGTATAGAAATATGGGTTGCTTCCATCTTCTCTTTCATATCTAAATGTAGGATGTCTCCAATACAACTGTACATACCCTTATTCCTTAATATTTCCCACTTAAACTTTTTACATTCCTATTGCCATTATCATTCTTTATTCTATTATTACTCTCAACTCTTTGAGCTAATCATTGAACTCTCAGAACAATCTAACCTCTATCTTGGGATCTACAGAGGCTGCTATGCAAATGCCACTGTGAAAATTACTCTCTCATTCCAATATATTCTTTCCCTTGACTCTTCTCCACCCTGCCTAATTTATCTCATAGAGCATGCAGGTCAACTCCTCACTTTTCCTCACCCCACACATTAAATCAGTTGTCAAGTATTAGCATTTTTCCTGCACAATAGATCTGACTGCTCTTCCCTTGTTTCTCCTCACAAAGCCAAAAATCCAGTTCAGACTCTCATCACCTCCCACCTGGAATGTGGCAATGACTTCCTAATTGGTCTCCTCCTTACTTCAAGTGTTTCCCCTTTCCAAAGCATCCTTGTCACAATAATCCAAGCACTTTTCATAAAGTGCAGGTCTAAGCATGTCACTCTTCTATTCAGTAAAGTCCAGACTCCCCCTGTTGACTTGAGGATCAACTATTATTTCATCTTTTAATCTCATCCTTTTTAAAGTTTCTTTTTCCCTGTAAGTTATATAATGTACATACTTTATGTGAATAGTTATGTGTATAAAATTTATAATTTAAAAATATATTATGGATGCATGCTCAAAATTTTTTACTTATAGGAGTGTATAATCAAAAATTTAGAGAACACTGTAATTTGAAGGCAAGTAATTAATTTTGTTGAAAAATAAAACATTTTCTTTCATTGGTTCCTCATCACATGCTTTCTGAAACTTATTTTTATTTTCAAAACAGATGCAAGAATAATTTTTCAACATTGACCCTTGCATAACCATGTGCTGAAACTTATTTTTAATCAGATTAATTATGCCATAATCCTAAGCATTGATTTTACATCTTTTTCTGTTATTTCTTGCTTCTCCTCTTTTTTGTTGCTTTTGTCTCCTCTTTTTCCTATCTTTTCCCTCCCTTTTTCTCCCTCTGTCTTTGTCTCAGTCTGTCTATCTCTGACTCAGTCTCTCTCTCCCTCCTTTCTTCACTTCTTTCCTCTTACTCTTCCTCCTCCTTCTTCTTCCCCTCTTCCCCTCTCCCTCCCTCTTTCTTTCTCTTACTCTCCCTTCCTCCCCTCCCTCCCTCTCTCTCTCTCTTTCTCTCTTTCTCTCTTTCTCTCCTTTCTAAAGTTCTGCCTCATATTTTGCCCCTCGTTTGCCCACAGAGCATGCTATAACAAGTAAAACTCCACCCTGTGAAAGAACTGAAGACTGGGGGAAATCCAATGACTGAACTCTAACTACTGATATGCAAGTCTCACAGCGCCTGTGTGCAAAGGTGCTACTTCCCCAGCAGTTGCTAGCTAGCATGCAGTTTTGAAGGGGCGGAATCCTGTTCACATAGCTGAGATGTGATTCGTCAAATTTGCAGAACTTTCCCCTTAAAATCTCTACACGACTACCAGTCTTCCACCACAGGGAGATTTTTCGTTCCTTGGTTTCTTTCGTTTGTTTTTTCTTTTTATGTTAAGACATTGACTTGCAGCTTTTCTGAGTGCATGTCAGCTATAATCTAGTCTCCAGCAAGTTATCCTGACACCATGAACTCAGAAGCTGATGAATCAAAGGAAGGTATGGGTTTCTTTCTTTTCCTTTCCTTTTTCTTGTTAGGAGGGTGGGGATGAAGTAGAAAGTGTACGGGGATCAGTGTTGGACAAGGTGATAGAAGACTGTTTTTGTATGAACTGTATATATTTTCTCTCTTTCCGAATTGCCCTTTTCCAGGCAGAATAGTAGGAAAGAGGATGGATTTTTTGTTCGTTTTTTAATTTGCAGCCATTTAGTGGAGCCTGAGACAGAGAGGAGGAGGGGAGAGGAGAGACTCTAAAGCACAGACTTTAGAGGAAGGACTGCTCTTTAGATTTCTCTAGAAACCAAATAGCTCAAGTATTAATTCCAAGAACTAGAAACATGTTTGTGAAATGGCATCAGCACAGTAAAGACCTGGTTCTCGGCCCTTCTCATCCCCCTCTACCACCAGAAGAAAACTCTAAGGATGGCAACTTATTAAGAAGAGATTTTGGAAGTAGGAAAGTTGTGTTTCTTAAAGAGGAAACTCTTAGAGAGAGAAGTGAAAGATCTTTATTTTAGGCATAAGCATTCATCTAACTTCCTCTCCCCTAGTAGGTTATGGGTTTTTTTTTTTTTGGGGGGGGGGGGGGGGGAATGATGAAGAAAGAAATGTGAGGGGGATTTTGTATGTATGTTCCACTGAGAGGAGTGTGCTGACTTCCAACTTTACCAAAGCAGAGGGTTTCATGTGCTCCCAACCTGATTGAGTGACAGGACTGGAAATGCTCCAACAAAAACACAATTATATACTAGTGTTGGTTTGGGAGTTTATTTGTGATTGGAGGGATGTTTGTGTGCTTTATTTCCTGAAATTTTGTATACAAAAGGCTGCTTGTGAGTAGGGGGTAGAGAAAAAATCAGAGGGTAAAAAGTTAAATACTCTTCAGGCTTGTGGAACTTTTCTTTTAAAGCACTCCCCAGGGAAACTGGCAAATTTCAAGCAAATCACAGTGGTGTTGGCAATCTACTTTGGCTGGGAAGGGACCAAATAGTCTCTATTTGGGTAGAGGTTAGCCAGAGAGAGAAAGCCTTTAAGAAACTTGATTTTCTTTTTCCCCTTTCTATTCCTCACTCCCTTCCCCCACTAAACGTTATGTGTTTTATAAAGTCATTACTGTGGACCTGAGTTTACCTTATTATGCCAGTTGAGGGGAACAGGCAATAAAAAGAACGCTTGTTGGTCAGGAATACAGAGCTGGCTTTAAATCAAAATGTATGGCTATGAGCAAGGATTTGAAAATTCTTACTGAACCTAGTAGTGATGGGGGGATGAATGTATAGTTGAGAGTACTAAAATTATTTAGGGGAAACTAGAATATGGATTGGATTGTATTTTTTTTTCTCTCTTTACTGCTAATTGAAAAGTAAATAGAAATGCTTTCAGGAGAAAAATAGCAAGCTTGTGTGTGTGTGTGTGTGTGTGTGTGTGTGTAAACGCCATAAATCACTACAATCAATCTATCAATCAACAAACATTTATTATTTGTTTACAGTGTGTCAGGCCCTGTACTAGACATTGTAGATCCAAAAAAAAAACAAACAAAAAAACTAAAATAATCTTTGCCCTCAAGAAGTTATACTCTTTGGGGGGGAGGGCATTAAAATATAGGTAGCACTAAAAACACTTGGGGCTTAATTCTTTTTGCTTTTTTCAGAATGATGGAGGAGGAGGGGAACAAGTATTATGCATTCCTTTTAAAAACATTCACTTTTCACCTTGCTAGAATAGGCTGTGGTTTGCAAGTTGAGGCTTGAAAAGGTACCCGAATAAAACACAGGAAGCTACTAATATTCTTGTTAAGTGGACCTCCTTAGCCCTGAAAAGTCTTTTTCATTTTGATCAGACCTTTAATAATTTACATTCCCAAAGTTCTCTAGAAATAGCTTGGATACTTGTTATAAAAATGTCTGAAATTAAAAAAAAAAAAAAAACTTGAAGGTTCCAGGGTTTTAGTTTGATGCAAGTTGGGAAAGGGGATATTTTTCAAGGGTCTTATCAAATACTTTTATCAACTAGGTGGAATTATTCTGGCTCCTGCCAAGAAATTTAAGCAATAGTGACTATGTATACACATATATACACACATGTATACACATACACATATATAAACACACACACACACATATATACACACTCACACACACAAATGAAGGATGTTCTGGGTGAGAGAATTCACCTTAGCCCTTTCATAAAGGCAGAGTTTTCACTAAGTTACAAATCTGATTATCTGGGAATTTATATTCGATTATCACCAGTCACATCTCTGTGTGATTATGTCAACAACCTAGTTGTCAAACTTCTCCATAAATGCAAATAACTTGGGCTTTCCCCTCCTTTATAGTTAGCTTTCCCCATTTAGTGTGAGATTATCACTGACTAGCTGTAGACACTATTTTGCAGGAAAATGACTGTGGATCTCTTCTGTCTGATTTATTATAATAAGAGAGATTTTAAAGTTATTCCAAATTGTCAATGAGTGACCAGAGACTTATTTGGGGGTTAAGTTTGAAGGAGGGTGGAAAAAAAGGCTTTATATTTTATCTCAGGTCAACTTATTTTGTGTGCATGCATGCGTGGAAAGATCTTATGACTATTGGAAACAGCCACCTTACCTAAAAAATTCTTGCCATTGTAATACACCATTGCCCTTCCTTTCTTTCCTTACCCTTCTCTCTCATTTCAAAATTAGTAATAATAATGGCAAACACTTTGATGATTAAACATGGAATAACTATCCAACCTTTACATTGTTCCTAAAGACTGAATGAATTTTAACCCGTCTAGACTTAAACACAAAAAATGGAGGGTCCAGTAAGAAGAAAGGATGAAGGCAATTGAAAAGAACAAATCAACACTTTAGTTTCAGAGTATTCTAAGAGTGCAGCTGTTGACTACATTCCTGCTGTACATTTGCTCTTGTAGAATAAATGCCTTTCCTCATGAAATAATTGGGATTAGGGGAAAAGTTAATAGCAGTAAAAGCCCTAAGGCTTTTGCCCTTGTTGAACACTTAAGGCTACAGGAAAACAGATTCAAGATAATTGGGAGTAGCTTCCTCTTCCACTTGATGTTTTCTTCTGAATGAGACTTGTATTAGGCTCATTATAAAGTTATAAGTTACATAAAGAAAAATAGGTATTTACAAAGTAGGGTGAGTCTAAGTCACTTAACTAATCACATACTATATAGGGTTTGTCTTTTTTCAACTATCCTTTTTGAGTTATCAACAAGGATATTTTTTACACTGATTTATTTACACTATACTATAGTCCATCTATATGCATGTTGCTATAATTATGTAGGTGATATGTGCACTTCCCTTAATGCTTTCCTGTTGATTATCTCCAGTGTATCCTGTATACACTTTGTTGATATATATATTTGTTTTCCGTGTCTCCCCCATCAAATTATTATAAACTCCTTGAGACAGGGATAGTCCTTTTTCGTTCTTTATGTCCTCAGGATTTATATCCCGATTCTTAATAGAAATTTAATAAATGCTTATTGATTGCCAACTGGTGCTTGTTCTAATTCTGAGTTCAAGATTTAGAATTAAAAGTCTCTAAGACAGGGGTTCTTAATCTTTTCTTTATGTTACAAACCTCTTTGGCAGTCTAGAGAAGCCTACAGTCACTTTAAAGAGGAATTTTTTTTTAATGAAATTTATATGATTACAAAAGAAATAAATTCTTTTAAAAGAGAACTATTAAAATATTTTTAAAACAAGTTTTCAAGTTAAGAATTCTTTTTTTTTTTTCCTGGACCAGCTTTCTCATTTTTACATAGGAAATGATGTCTCTTCAGAGGATAAAGTGGAAAAGGAACACTGAATTTTGAGCTAAATGACCTGAGTTCAAATCCCAGCTGTACTATTTGCCACATATAAGATCTTGGTCTAGTCACCCAACTTCCCTGGGCTTCATTCAGTTCCTTCATTTGTAAAATTATAGAATTAACTAGGTGACCTCTTAATTTCCTTTCTAGCATTCTGTGAACCTATGAGGTGATTTATCCAAAATCATACATAGACAAAGTATACACAAAGTAGGTTCAGTTCTCAGGTTCCCTCTGTAATTTGGTTTGCCCTACAAGCATATAACTAATTACAGTATAGATTAGGGTTTCTTAAACTTTTTCTACTGATGATTCCTTTTCACCCAAGAAATTTTTACATGTCCCCAGGTACATATGTATACAAACCAAACATTTATTGATAATAAATCACAATTTAAGTTAAACATTCTATATGGGATCATAACCCATATAATTATGAAGCTGAGGTATAGATAATAATACATACATTCTATTAAGGAAAAAGCACACTTTTCATTCTGAGGCTGGTTTAATTCTCCTTTCCTTGTCAGAAAATGTTTCATCAAAGGAGTTGAAGTGGGAAAGAATTGGGTAGAGAGGATACAAGAGCAGCCATTCAGAGAATGAATAAAGACTGGATAAAGGAAGTGAGTTTGTCTGTGTATCTCTATTTAAAAATTGCATACTTTTAGTTTAAACATAAATAGTTGCAAATGTGCCACCTAGCAAGAAGGACAACTTAATTGGAGCCGAGACATTAGGTGGTAAGAAACTAGCTCTCACATTTTTCTCCTTGCTTCTTTTATCTTCTGTTTTTCCAATCACTAATTAATCAGCAGATATTTATTTAACTTCTATCAGGTGTTTAGAATAAAAAATATAATCCTCAAGTAATCATCTAATTTTGGAGGTGACATTTAACATACATGAAACAATAGTAAATGATATAATAAAATTTTAATGAGTATTCACTTTAGTATAGGCTAAATAGGAATTCAAGGAAGAGAGGAGCTGGGGCTACATAGGAGTTGAAAGTTTCCTGGAGGAGATGCAACTTGGATTTGGACAAACCAAGGAGAAGGGGCAAAGCAATGGAGCACAGGTCTAGTACTACAATGGTGTTTTCCCAGGTGAAGCACTGGACTTTTCATTGTAGCTAAAGCAAAATTTTTAAGGCACTCTGATTTCTAATGGATCTTGTCACAGCTTATCAATGGAGAAATCAGAGACTTCCAAACCTAATTAGTTCTAAGGTACAGAGAAGAATCTGGCTCATGCAGCCAAGAGTCAAAGATCAGAGATTAGAACAAGATTGCAGGTTAAAATTTTTCTGTGACTCTCTCATCATACCACTCATTTTATAATATTTAAGATGAGTCATCTAACAATGGCACAGGCAAATTTTTTTGAGAGTAAATTATTTCAACCCCAAATATGATAAGCTTGAAAACTAAAACTAGATAGACTTTGAAAAGACTAAAACCTCCCTCCCACAGGAAGTGTGAGGGACTGAAGTGATTGTAAGATAAATGATGGGGCTTGGTTTTATATGGAAGTAGAGCTTGAGTGCATAGAGAACTGAAGAAGCCCTTGGAAACTGATTTATAAGGACAAAATTCTGTCAGGTGCCTGTAAATTGTAGGAACCAGGATACTTTGAAGCATCACCTATCATATTTCAGTATGATTTTTTTTTTATTCCACTGTTCAACTTTCCTAATACCTTAGTGTTTTCAATTTTGGATTATTCAGATACTGAATATACAATTTACTATTCTGTTAAGTGTCATATCCTAATCTAGAGAAACAATCTGACATGCTGGATAGAGTGATCTCCTTGTATGACATTGAATTTAACCTTAATATGTTCTGGCAACTCCCTGCCACTCACCTACTAAGTCAGACTATCCGAGATCTGCCCCAGAAGAGGGAGTACATGTGCCTTTAGTATTCCCTACTGGTTCTCAAAATTGGGAGGGAGAGGAAGTTAGATTTCCATCCACCAACTCTTTATTGTAGCTTTTATTGGATCAAGGACTTTTCAATTGCCTTAAATCTAACCTCAAAACCTTCAGTTATTAGCTAGTTACTTTGAAGCTTGTCCTCTTTCTCTCCCAGTTTTTCCCCTTCCCTCAGATTTTATGTGTTTCATCGTTTCAATTGTGTCTTACTCTTCATGACACCATTTGAGGTTTTCTTGGCAAAGATACTGGAGGACTTTGCCATTTTCTTCTTCAGTTCATTTGACAGATGAAGAAACTGAGGCAAACAGGGGTAAGTGATTTGCTCAGGGTCACACAGGTAGTGAAAATATTTAAGACTGGAACCCTTTACATACCCAGCTTACTAAAGGATTGCAGAATCTGCTTTGGTCTGTCATGTTTCCCACCATCTCCCAATCCCCTGATAGGTGATTCATTTTCAGATTAGCATTTTCTACACCTCTATGAGAATTCAATTTTTAAGAGAAATATGTAAAAAGTAGATCTCACCAAAAAAAAAAAAATTAAGGACCTTGTAATATATTGTATAGAAAATTAAAAGCAAACAATCCCTTGATATTACTACTGCCCTGATAATGATTTAGCCATTTTCTTTTTCCATAATAAAGAGAATCATAGCTCTGCTTAAGTGTTCACTAAACAAAACCTCTCTATTGATTATTTAAGCCACAATAACATTAGGGTCCTTCATGTGATTTAACAGAACTTTGTTCAGTGTGCATTACTAAGCATTTGTACTTTCTCTTCTCCTCTATCTCTCCCTCCCTCCCCCAAAAATCAAAAGAAGGAGGTGGAGTATGAAGAAGGTTTTATATATAGGAGCATATCCTATATGAGATACTTAACACTTTGTTGTTGAACTTTGGATCCTATATATACATATATATTAAGCTTGACATGCAGCAGATGCTTTTAAAAATAAAACTCAAGTCAAGCCATTATCTGATATCATTGACTAGTGCTTTGTAGTCTAATATGTAAACAAAGAGTAAGCATAGAAAAATCCATTTAAAAATCTCTTGAGATGACTTGCTAGGTAGAGAAGGGAAAAAGATGTTCAGAAATAATGGTGGTATAAAAATAAAAATAGCAATAAATTTTAACCCATTTAAACCCTTCATATAATAATAAAGATCTTTCATAACTTGCCATTTCCTATGACCTATTCAGTTCTTTCTTTGTTGGTCCTTCTTTATCTGTATTGGAAATTGTATAAAATGTAAAAATACTGATAGCAATTTTTATTTAGCAAATTCATGATGCTGACAAATCAGAATAGCATGGATTGTTAAATCCTCTGCCCTCTGACTGGTAGAGGTCCTGATAAGACAGATGAAAGATAGACAACTGTAGAAAGAAGAAAAAGGGGTACACATACATGAACACACACACACACACACACACACACACACACACATCTTCTCTTAAAGGCAAAAGAAAGATAATGCCAATTTTTTAATAGACAAATGGTGAAGAAAATTATTTAGGAAGTTGGATATTGAAAGGATCAGAGAAGAGAGGGAAGGACTAATTAGAAAACTATAAGAGTAGTCTAAGAAAGAGATGATGAGTGACTAAATAAACTGTGCTAGTAGCCACAGGAGTATGGACAAGGGCACAGATTTGGAATCAACAAGATCAAGGTATGAGGGAAGAGCAAAAATTCAAAAATGGCTCAAATTATGGTAAATGTGAACACCTAAATACCTTCAACAAAGGAAGTGTGGAGAATAGATGAGTCCAAGAGACATAATGATGAATTGTTTTAAACATATTGATTTTGAGCAGTTGATTGATTGTGTGGGACTGAAGTCCCCCCCCCCAAAAAAAAAAAAATAATTGAATCTCTGGGAGACCTTTAGTAGAGAGAGCACAAAGAAGACAGAGTCATGGGACATATTTAATTAAGCTCAGGGAGTGGTGGATGGTGATCCAGCAAAGGAGATTGAGAAGGAATAAGCGTGCATATATAGGAAGAAAAGCCAGTAGTAAGCCAAAGGAAGAGACAGTATCTAGGAAGGGGGTGGGAAGATAACCATCAAAAGCTGCAGAGAGATAAAATTGGATGAATACTTAAAAAAAAGTAATAGGACTTAGTAGCTGAGATGTTGGTAACTTTCAGGAGAGCAATTTCAGTTAAGTAATAGTGTTGAAAGTCCCCATACAAAGGGTTAAGAAATACTGACTTGGAGGAAGAAGAATTGAAGTTAGACTTTGAACTAGACCAGGACAGGAAAAAATTATATCAGAGTGTCAGGTTAGTACAATGGAAAGAACACAGAATTTTCATTCATGAGAGCTGTGTTTAAATCCTAACTTGGCTTCTTAGTATCTGTGGAATTTGGGGTGAGTTATTTGACATCTCTGAACCTGACCTGAGTGGGGAAGGAAGAGTAGAATGGGATGAACTTCATGATCTTTGAATGACCTTCCAACTTGAAATCTGTGATCCCTGTGATCTTTTGTAACCTGGCAACTTTATATCTCAATAAATTTCTTTATTTAACTCTCTTATTTCCATAGTAGAACAATTTACTTTTTCCTTGTTTTAGTAAAAGGGATAAAATCTAAAGAGGTGGGCAGCTAGGTAACACAATATATACACCAGGGCTAGAGTCAGGAAGATCTGAGTTCAAATCCAGCTTTGGACTCCTATTAGCTGTGTGATTTTGAGCAAGTCATTGAACCATATTTGCCTCAGTTTATTCATCTATAAAATGAGTTGGAGAAGGAAATGGCAGACCACAACAGTATCTTTGCCAAGACAACAACAAAAGGGGTCAGGTAGATTGGGCATGACTGAAAATGACCAAGAGCAACATCCAGAGAGGAAAGAAGACCTACCAATCAGTTTCTTGAGGATTCAGAGTTAAGTTGGTTGCAGTGGAAAGAATAATTGAAGTAATAAAAAAACTTCTTGGGAAGCAACTTATATATTCATTTGGGAAGATTGTTCTAGCCTTTCTGACATGTTTGTTGCTAGAACATTGAAGGGGTGGTAATGTCAAGGATTTTTAGGATGAGAGGTAGAATCCTGGGCATAGAAAAAACCATCAAGTCCAGTCAGAATAGGGAGTCAAGTCATTAAAGAATTGATAGCCTAAGAGAATAGAAAGTGGTGGAGGGATAACAGATTGAAATGATGGAAAGTTCATTAAGGAATGTGAGAGTGGTGTAAGTATCTGGTAAGAGAAGTATTATGTCAAAAAGGTGGAGCCTTTGCTTACTTTAAGTGAAATTTCTAGGGCTAATATAGTTTTCTTTCAACCATTCCCAATCTAATAGGTTGAATGTGGAAATGAGGCATTATTGTAGGGGAAAAAATGGTCCTTGGGGCAGCTAGATGGAGCCCTGAAGTCAGGAGGACCCGAGTTCAAAATCTGCCTTAGATACTTAACAAAACCTGGACAAGTAACTTAACCCCAATGTGTGTGGGGAGGGGGGAGAGGAAAAAAGTGATTATTTAATCAAATTTAGCTCAATTTTGAGAGGAATCATCTTCAAACAGGAAGATATTTAAGAAATGAATTATCAAGTTTTTACTGCTTATAGAATATTATTTAAGCTATACTGATTATTAGGGCTATAATTTTGAAAGGAAAGATACTCTTTATGAAGGAAGTGGATCATGGGAAAACGGAAAGGTGGGATAGGTAATCCATGATTGAAATATGAAATATCATAGGATTTTATAGACATTCCCAGCAGTTTTCCTCCAGTGAAAACTCATAAGTGACAAGGAATATCCTCAGCCTTCCCAACTGTTAGACCATACATTTCTTTTCAGAAGGCAGTTATGCAATATCCTTAGAGCAGGTTACTATGCTTTTATGATGGACCAAAAAAAGGGGGGCTTAGAGAAGCATTAGTCTCCAAAAAAAGACCCAATTACTTCTTCTTAACATTAAAGTATCACAAATTTATTAGTAAAGAGAAGAACATAGATGTACTTAGAGGTTAGCTTCAGTGGTCTGCAGGGAAAGACAAAAAAAAAAAATCTCATGTTTAATAGCATATTTTCAGTGAGCAAATGATGTGGCTCTTATTTGTGCAATTATAATTTTTTTCAATGTGTGAATTTCATTTCTGCTTGCTGTCTACATATTAGACTTTGCAGTGACAGGATTTTGTTTTTTAAAATAATTGTGAATGATGTTATTTTCTTTCACGGAGATGGAAAAGCAAAGAAGTTACTGAGCAATACGATGCACTTCTTGCACACAATACATACTCTAGGCCCAGGAAGGCCCTTGAGCATCCTTGACAAAATTAGGACCTCTTTTTTTTTTTTTTAATTTTTAATAGCTTTTTATTTACAAGTTATATGCATGAATAATTTTACAGCATTGACAATTGCCAACCTTTTGTTCCAATTTTTCCCCTCTTTCCCCCCCACCCCCTCCCCTAGATGGCAGGACGATCAATACATATTAAATATATTAAAGTATAAATTAAATACAAAATAAGTATACATGTCCAAACCGTTATTTTGCTGTACAAAAAGAATTGGACTCTGAAATATTGTACAATTAAAATTAGGACCTCTTGAAAATCAACAGAGATTATGAAATTTTCACAGGAGAATAGGATAGAGAAGGGTAAGGAGAGAAAATCCTTAAAAGTGCTTTCCCAGTTTAACATGTCTATATCCTGGCCACATTTTTAAAAACGTGATGCCATGGCTCCTGTTAATTATTCTGACCTCCATGTGATCAAAGCAGGAACTAGGAACACTTCCTAGCAACTTTCTTCATGCTGCTGTTGTCATTAATAGCTTATATTATATTTAAAAGCTTATAATAGCTTATATTCAGACTTTTTTTCTTTACCACTCTTCCCTTATCTTTCTTGGCTACTGTCATCATTAGCAAATATTCATCATGTGTCTACTTAGCATACAGGTTTGTGATAGGTCTCTGCCTTTAAGGAATTTGAGCTTAGTTGAAGTGATAGTATGTATCTGTAAAGTGGCACTGAGTCCTCTGTGTTAAGAAACAGTTAAGAACAGAAACTCTGTGTTAAGTAGAAACAGAAAATGCTCTAAGAATTCAGAGAAGAATGATCACTAATCAGCAAATACTAAGCGCTTCCCACCTGCCAGACACCATGCTTGGCACTGGGATACAAAGATATAAGTGAAACAGTTTCTACCCTCAAGGTTGCACGATATTCTATCAGGAAGAGAAACCCGGGACATATATAAATACATATGAAATATCCAAAAAGTAAATACAAAGTAATTTTAAGGGGATGGGGGAGGTCCTAGAACCTGGAAGAGGAAAACCTTCATACAGGAGGATACCGCTGAGAGTATGAAGGATTCTAGGTATTCTTAAGAGAGGGGGTGAAGAAGGGGTTGCTTTCTAGGTTCCTGCAACAATCCTTGCAAAGGCAAGGCAAGGAAATGGAGATGGCATACTGTGAACAGCAGCAAATAGGCCAGTTTGGTGAGCCATTGGGTAATAAGCCTGCAGGGGTTGGTTAAAATGAGATGGAGGAAAGCCCAACTTGGTGGCCAGAGCTCAGATTCCAGAAACAACATGGAATTAGTAATTAGGGAAAAGGTAGACCTTAGAAAGCGCCAGTATGTTTAGATTCAGTCTAATGTTTACAAATATGTATAGTCAATTTAAAAAAATTCTACTTTGTTCTACCACTACTTCCTCTTCCCCCCTCCAAATGATCTCATCCTTCTTTCTGATTCCTTCACCTCTTAGGAGGTAGTCCTCTGGAAACCTTGTTGGTCATTTTGCTGTTAAGAGTTTGACCCAACAATATTCTATCAATTGATAAACCATAACTATTCATATACCCCTCAATTTATGCGTACTTCCTTAGATTTCCATTCATTGTCTCCTCAAAAAGAGTTGTAAATATTTTTGCACGTTCTTAGAGTTTGTTTTGCTTAGGACTCATCCTTCCCTTAATCTAATCTTCCTCTAGTTCTGTCTCCCCTTTCTCTCCTGTTTTCATCTTGAGTTAAATGGGTCTTTGATAAAATTAGAAAATTGATTGAGTATGATTATATAAGGGGAGGAAGACTAATAATAAATTACTCTGAGATTACAAACCTAGATGACTGAGAGGATGGTGATACCTTTAGCAGATGTTGAAACTTAGAAAAGGATGGGGTTATAGAAGAAGATAATGAGTTATCCTTAGTATTTAAATATGAAATGACTATGACACATCTCAGGAGTAATATCCAGTGATATCCAATTGATGATCTGTGATTGGAGTTCAGGAGAGAATTATGGTGAGATAAACAGATTTGGTGTCATCTTTATAGAGATGATACTTGAAACCTGGAAAATTATGAGATCAGTGAGTGTAGAGAGAATAGGTTCTAGGATAGAAGCCCTACAAAAGTCCAGCAAAATTTACTGAGAACAAAAAAAAAAAAAAAAAAAAACAAAACAACCATACAGATAAGAGTAAGGGTTGTAGAAGGTTAAGGAAGAGAAGGATGTTCAGAAAAGAAGTATTCACCAGTATTTAAAATTGTAGAGAAGTTGAGGAATTGAGGTTTAGGCCTCAGGGTTTAGAAGTTAAGAGATCATTGGTGTAAAAAATTATTCTTAGGAATTGGACACTGAAAAAGGGGAGAAATACACCTGTATATATGAAGATAACCTGATAGTTAAAGAATCTAAGAGGGTTAATTAAAAGCTTTTTTGAAAATAGAGTAGAGCTGTGTGTATGTATATATTCAGGAAATCTACTATTGTCTTTGCAAGCTGGATGCATCTCCAGTGCTTATTGATTAATCAATTGAAAATGAAATCTTCATTTTTTGAAGCAGCCATTTTTAAGATTAATTCAAAGTCAGCCAACAAAGATTAAGCATTGTTGAAAAATAACATATCTTTATATGCATGCGTATATATACTTGCATGTGTGTGTACATGCACATGAAGAAGTATGTTTTCCTTAGGAAATTTAATCTGTCTCTATTTTGTGAAAGGTTATATCACTCCTGAGAATTTAGTCTTTTGGTAGTAATAATAGAAAGCATTTAAATAGTGTTTTAAGGTTTTCAAAGCACTTTTGATTATTTTACATTGTCTCATTTGAGCCTTGTAACAAATTAGTGAGATTATGCCCACTTTATAGATGAGTAAACTCATGCTTAGAGGCATTAAGTGACTTAGCCAATGTCACATTGTCAATATGGGGAAAGGATTTGACCCCAACTCTTCCTCACTCCAAACCCAACATTCTATCCATAATGTTGCTCTTATCCCACTGTAGTTTGGAAATTAATATAATTCATTTTTGTACAGTATGTGTATTATATTCTATATATACTCTATACATATATGATATGGGTTATCCCATTCTTTTCACCCCCTTTACTTCCCATATCCTCAATTTTTTTTTTTTTTTTATTCTATGATTGACTGATGATAATATTGTGTCTTTGTCTTGGGAAGCCAATACTTCTAAATTTGGTCTGGAGTTTATAATCTGGAACTCTGAATTTTAGGGCTTGATGGGACCTTAGACACTTGATGAAGAAAGAAGTCACTCTTCCTCATTTCACAGATGAAGAAACTTAAGTCAAGTCCAGGGGGAAAATACTGGTTTGGCCAGAAAATTGAACTTCATTCTTGTCTTTGCCATGTCTTACAGTATAAATCAATTTATCTTAATTCCTTATTTTTTTGAATTCACCTCTTGGGTCTTCTGTATACTCATGTGGAAAATAAAAAGAACTCCCTTCTTAAAGGTCCTTAGAATTTGCAGTTTTAAAGGTATGATTCTTCAACTTGCCCAAAGTAGCACAGATGGATAATGGCAAAGTCAGGACTACATTATTACTGTGCAAACATTACTTTGTTTTTAGATTTAGAGTTGCACTTGACCTTAGAGATCATTTTTTGCAAGCCTCTCATTTTATATATGAGGAAACTGAGACCTTGAGAGGATAAGTAGATTGTCCAAGATCACAGAGATCATAAATAGCAGAACCAGGATTTGTATAACTCCAAATCTGATACTCTTTCTTTTATAACATGTTTCCTCCTCCTTGGCCTTTTCTCCCTACTTGTATTATCTCTGAATCAGTCTTTCTGATTTATATTTATGATGTTCTCCTAATTAGGCCCTTGAATATATCATTGAGCTAAGCAACCTTGGGTAATCTTGAATTTCTCATGAAGTGGTAAATAGCTGTCACACCAGTTTAAAGTGGAATGATGACTTATCCCTTGTGAGAACTCATGAGGTAATGGGGGGGGGGGGGGGGTTGACAAGTACTGCTCTGAGTTCTTCACATAAAAGGTGCTACATAAATTTAAAATGTGTTATAATCACATGCATTCACAGAATTCTGTTCTTTTAATTAAAAAGTCAGTCTTACAGACTACTAAAAATCAGAAAAGATATTTCTCCTCCAAGGAGCTAACCTTTTAATATTTAATCCTAATAAAATATGAGACCACTGATGAAATGCTAATTATATAAGAAATGTAAAGACAAGTTCTGCCTTTAAGTTTTCAAACTACTATTGAGTAATTCTGTTGTGAAATATGTTACATCAAAACAACCATTTGAATGTTGGATTAAGACCTTTCATGGAAGAAGATGAGTAGAAATGTTCTGTAGAAAACTTTTAAGAAAGGATAAATTCAAGGATAAATAATGCCTTTTTAAACAAGGAAGGGAAAAGAACTCCTGTACTTTTAAAATAGATTGAAAGATTCAGAGACAAGAGTGGGAAAAGGAAGTAGAGGGAGTGGCTTCTTGGTAGGTTTCAACGAACAAAGTGAAAGAGACTTGAGAATACAAGAGTAAAAGGAAGCCAGAGCTAAGGGGCTCATATTTTGGAATGATGCAGAGCATTGAAGGGAAAACACACGAACTTAATGCAAAAGGTAAGGAAAAGGGGAAGGAAGGTCTAAAGATAGAAATGTGAAAACATGGAAGGAAAATGGTGATTTATATATAAGGGAACAGGATAATAGGCAGGCACATATTTTACTAGTTGAAACAAGATATATTTTTAAGGTGAAAGAACAGATTTTTTATAAGCTTAAAGTGAGTAGTATTTATAAGATTGTATCTGAAGCATTATGGAAGCTTGAAAATCATAAAATAACAGAGAATGTTTTTTAGATGATTAGATAAGTTTGCCAATTCTCCCATTGATTTAATTTGTTGACAAATATCCAAAGATGGATATTCTTGATGGTTTTCCTATAACTACAATGAAAATAGTAAAAGGAGGTTTAATGGGCTCTGTTACCTTAAATTTCTAATAATTCTCTTATTGTGCTATAAAATTGGATTTCCCTATAAATATGTTGAGCATTGACTGAGTCAGTTGTCAAAGAAATAATACCAGATTTGCAGAAATTAATTCAAAACTGGTAATGATACTTTTACCTATTATATATCGGCTCTACTTTTGACACAATGGATAATGAAATAATATAATTTTCTAGATGTTGTAACTTCCTGTTTGGGGCTAGCTATCAGTTTTAAGAGTATATGCAGGATAAAGGAGGAAAGATCTATATTCAGAAGGGGCTCAGGTTTGAATCTTGACTTTAACATTAATTGTACGATTATAGGCAAATTATTAAACCCTTCCAATGTTGTTTCCCCTTCTGTAAAATGATATACTAGCATGTGCATTACTCTCTTCCTAGCAATATTTTTAAAAGATGAAAGGAGATAACATGAGTAAAATAATTTTGCAAGCCTTACAGCACTATGTAAATGTTAATTATTTATGTTATTTATTTCACTTGACCCCAAATCACTGATAGCAATCAAACTTAAAACTACAGAAGTTATATTTGAAACATGATAATTCTGGCTCTGGTGTACTAAGAGATTATGGCTATAGCCTATGGCCCATAAAGGTTTGCACATGATAGTGGGCTCTGTCTGGTATGTTTTTAATGTAATTGCTACTTCTACATAGGAAATCTTTTTGAGTCCTTCAGTACCACCTTGAGAACTGATGAGGAAAGGGAATTAATTTGCCTCATTTGTTTTATTTCTCTTGATTTGCCTTCCTTTTATATAAGAGCACTCCCTTTTACATAAGACTATATTGAAAACACAAATTAGCAAGCAGTAATGCCAAATGCTAATTTTTTAACCCTTTCATTATACAAATGCAGGGGCAAAGTCTGTAATGTTTCTTCTGTAATTATCAAGTGATCATTTTTAATAAGGTCAAATACACACAAGTAAAAAGAAAAAAAATTTTATTGTTTTCCTCCACTGCAATATTCCACTGTCCTTAGGCATTTTTATAATGAAGCATAGAATGGGCAAAACTTGATTTGCTTTTTAACTTGGAGGGAAAATGATTGGCATTTGGGAACAGTTATATTTGATGGTTGTGTTAGAAAGCTGTAAAACAAGAAAACATACAAATAAATACAAAACAAAATTTCTTTTATGAAAGTTCATCTAGTCCAAACCAAATAATCAGATCAATTTTAAATGTTTCTCTGACGACTTAATTTAGGCAGAGACTTTGCCTACTTTCTACCATCTTGATTTAAAAAAAAAAAAACTCTATGCATTAACTGTGTGCTCCTCCCCTTCCCTACCCTTGAGAGTGGGGGGAAGAGGGGAAGGAGCGGGAAATAACAGAAGCAGCTTGTTGCCATTACTATATGATTCTTTCACATGCTTTCAGTATGGATATGATGATTTCAGTGTGGATATGACTAATCAGTTTCCAGTCTCAAAAATAAAGTGGGGATTTTTATTTTCTTTTTTCAGATAAACCAGACCTCTATTTTGTGATGTTATTTAACTTCTCTGAGCCTCAGTTTCTTTACTTATAAAATGACCAGTTTGTATTAGTAGGCTAGTAGCCTTCAAGAGTTCTGTGACTTTTGTGGTATTATTTTGTACATTTGTTTCTTTTATTGCTCCCTTTACTTTGTCTGTTTTTGTTGTTATTATTCTGTTAACCATCTTGTGGACCATACTGTCCTGGGGGTTTCTCGGCAAAAATACTAGGATGGTTTGCCATTTTCCTTCTCCAATCAATTAAGGCAAGTAAGGGCATAAAGCTAGTAAGTAACTGAGACTAGATTTGAGCTCAGGTGTTCCCTACTCCAGGTCCAGCAGCTTATGGCTATTTATATTTTCATAAGTTTTATGAAATCGATGAAGTCTTTTAAATGACTTCTTCTGGAAAAGAAATCTTAAGTCTGTTGTATTATCTTTTGTGCATTTTCAATTGTACAATTTCAAATTTTCAATTTTGTACATGTACAATTACAATTTCATGTACAATTGTACAATTGTAAATTTTCAATTTATTAATTTATACATGAGGGAAGTAATACAGGGTGAGTGAGTCTTTATCTGTCCATTAAACTACATAGTTAAGAAGCAGTTGTGCTGTGGGATGCAATGGATAATAAAGCACAAGGTTTGAGATGAATTCAGAACTTGAAATTTCACTTCTTGGATATTAGATTGCTTTGAAATAGTTTGAATCATATCTTTTCCCCTTAAGTTGGTTCCAATTAACTAGTTAAGTAATTTTCTTATTTCTCTTCTCTGATGTTTTATTGCTCTTAATACAAGCAAATAGAGTGGGACACAAAAGTGAGATTTGGCTGGTTCTTGGATTAAAGCCAACTTTCTGCCAATTAGTTTACCATTTTCTTTTGAATTATTCAGCTGTTTGGACCCACTGAGTCGATCAAGTTTTCATTTCCTTAGTAGGATGCTGCAGAATTACACAGCATGCTCCTTTTTTCTGTTTTGTTTGTTTTAAAGTCTACCCTCTTATAGTTTTCTATCATAAACAAATTAGACAAGAGGAGTAGTTACCTCTCTCAACCGTAAATAATAGAATTAACCAAAAAAGAGATTTCAGAAAAGAACTGACCATTCTGATTACATATAATTCAAAAATATTACTGTACAGAATTAGTGAAATTCAAATTAGTAGGGAAATAATTTATGAAAAAAGATTTGTAGTAAAAAATTGTCTTTATAACAAAGGACTGATACCTTTTTATCTTTATATATCGTATATATTTATATCTATTTATCTTTGTACATAATTGTTTGCAGCTTGTCTCCACATTAGATGTTGAGTTCTTTTGATAGCAGGAACTGTCTGTTACCTTTCTTAATATCAACAGCATTTAGCACAGTGGGTGGCATTTAATAATTGACTAATTGACAAAAAAAGATATAAGCAGGAAAATTTAAAAGAAAAAATATCAAGCTCAAAAAAATCATACAAAAATGCTTTTTTAATATTGAAAGAAATGTACATTTAAAAACTCTTTTGAGTTTCTATTTCAAGTCTATTGGATTGATGAAGAAAACCAAAAAGTGCAAAACTATTGGAGGTACTATGAGAGGGCAGGCACATCAATGCTTTATCAGTGAAACTATGAACCGTTATGGAAAGTAATTTGAAATTATACCCAAAAGTTTACTAAACTATTCATATTCTGGAATCCAGTTATATCAGTACTAGGCATATACCCCAAAGAAATTAGTGACAGAGGAAGAAGACTCATATGCTAAAATACTTCTAGCAGAACTTTTTTGGTTTTGACAAGAATAGAAAACAAAATGGGTATATATCAAAGCTTTTGAAGGTGAGATTTTTGAGTCTTGAAGAAAGCCAGGATGCTGAGATTAGTAGGTATATATTCTAGGTAAGGAGAATGGACATCCAGTTAACATTCCATCTTCTGACAGTACCTTTTTTTTTTTATTTGGGAGGAACCCCAAATACAGTTTGCTGGATTGTAGAGGAGTACTTTAAGAATACTAGAAAAGGAATAGATTAGGAAAGGCTTTAAAAATTAAACAGAGGATTTTATATTTGATCCTGGTGGTAATAGGGAAGATCTGTGAGGTTCACTGAGTAGGAGTGAGGTATGACATTAGATATATAGTGACTTTATTTTCACAAAAAAATGCTGCTATGTGTATTTTTGTATATATGGGTCAGAACTTTGGTTTAAGAAGATGACCTGAAGCAGCTGAGTGGAGGATAGATTTGCATGAGAAGAGATTTGAAGCAGGGAGATGAAACAGAAGCTGTTATTATAGGTTGTCTATGGGGTGATGAGATTATGCACTACAGTGGAGTCTATATAAATAGACAGAAGGAAGTATATGATATATAATGAATATAGAAATGACAAAATTTGGAAACTTTGCATATGTGGGATCCAAGTACAAGTGTAAAACCAAAATGGCATCTAGGTTGTTGGGCTGGGTGACTGAGAGGAAAGTGACACTCCGGACAGAAATAGGAAAGCTGAAAAGAAGGCAAGGTTTGGTGTGAAAGATAATGAGTTCCATTTTGGACAGGTCAAGTTTAAGGTACCTATGGGACACCCAACTAAAGATAGCCAATAGGTGGTTGCTAAGAGAAGACTAGGGATGGCCAGGTAGCACAGTAGATAGAGTGTCACACCTGGATGCAGGAAGACTCATCTTCCTGGGATCATATCAGACCCAAGATACTTACTAATGTATGAGCCACACTAAGTCATTTAACTCTGTTTGCTTCAATTTCCTCATCTGCAAAATGAGTTGGAGAAAGAAATGGTGGATCACTCTAGTATCTTTGCTAAAAAAAACTCCAAATGGGGTCATGAGGAGTCAAACATAACTACAAAACAACAGGAAAGAGGTTTGGACTAGATTAATGGATTTGGGAATTACCTGCACTGAAATAGTAATTTAATGGATGGGAGATGATGAAATCACTGAATGAAGTTTTGATCCTGAGATCTATAATCTTTTTTAAATTATTATTTTGGATAACTATTTCAAGTTTATTTTGTCATCTTATGCAATTTTTTATGAATTTAAAAACATTTTTCTGAGAAGACCATAGTTTTCACCATATTAACAAAGTGTACATAACACAAAATATTGAGAATTCCTGCTATAGAAGATAAACCAATGTGTTTTTGGACATGATTTGGGAGAAGAGCAGGTAAAGGAGGCTAAGAAGATATGCTCAGATCAAGAGGAGAACAGAAGAGAGCAGGGTTCAGGAAAACCTAGAGAATGAGTTTCCAAAAGAAGAAAAAGATTGGTGGTGTCAAAAGTTACATACAGAGAAGTCAAGAATAAGAATTGAGATGACAATAATATTAGATTCCAATCATTGGCAGCTTTTAAGAGAACAGTTCCAATTGAATGATGAAATAAAAAGCCAAAATGCAGGAGATTTAGAAAATATATGATTGTTAGTATAGAAATATACGTAGTCCATGTAGAAAATTTAGAAGCTTGTTTTAGAGTAATTTGTCAAATTTTAGAGTAAAACATTCATTTTTTAGAGTTCTTTGTACTTTGACAGAAAATGATCTCTCCTGCTTTTTAAAGCTCCTTGTTGTCTTCCTTTTCATCAGTCAAGGCATATACTTGAACTTATTGCTATTGATTGAGTTCAGAATTATTTCCTTAAGCCCTGTGATTCTTTATATCTGTCCTGAATGTTTACTTTGTTGGTGTTGTCATTCAGTCACTTCAGATAACTTTGTGACACCACTGCAATCTGGGCCAACATCAGTCACCCTGACTTTTGTCATGCCCCTGGACTTTCATGATTCTGGAAGAGGGAATGAGGTTGATGATTTTGTTCAATCCTGCTTCACATTTAATTCATACATGAATCAAGACATCATCCAATAGTGCCATTGATTCTCTTCAAAAATGAAATACAAACACATTTTCTAGAATTTTTTATGTCCTCTCTATTTCTGTCTGTCTTTCCCTCTTTCTCCTTCCTGCTA
Organism: Sarcophilus harrisii; assembly: GCF_902635505.1. Classification (NCBI taxonomy): domain Eukaryota; kingdom Metazoa; phylum Chordata; class Mammalia; order Dasyuromorphia; family Dasyuridae; genus Sarcophilus; species Sarcophilus harrisii. The sequence continues at coordinate 239,055,816 of NC_045426.1, forward strand.
TCTCCTTTTCCATTTATAACCTTTGTCATATTGGATAAGTCACTTAACTTCTTAGAGGCTTGGCTTCACCTTTAAACAAAGGATAATATTTATACCATCCTCTTTATTGTTGTGAGGAAAGTACTTTGTAAACTATACAAATTGTGAGCTGCATGTTACCACTGAGTAAGTACACACTGAAAAAGAAAAGGTAAACAAAATCCTTGAAACAAACATAAATATAGCTAAAGTGCAGTCCTATGTTGCCCACATACGAAATAGTATGCAGAATCAGAATTCTGCATCATAAGTCTTTCAGCTGTTTGTGAGGAGATGCATAGCAGCCTTCCATTTCCTGCACCCTGAAATTGTTTAATCATTTCATTAACAAGTCTTTCAATTTTTTAATTTTTTACCATTATCGTTCTCCTAGTTCTAGTTTGATTTTCACATAAGGGAGAAAATATTTTCTCCAACTTAAAATGCTTCTTTTGAATTTAAAATTTCCACATTTTTAATGTTTCAACTTCTTATGCAAAAATTTTAGAGTCTGTTTTGTTAACCCATTTTCTGTTTTGTAATTTGATTGATTGGTTATTGATTGACTGTGAAGATATTTTCCTTCATCACTGTCTATGGGATCAACTTCATCCATCCTATGTCACCCCTTGTTCTCATTCCCTAGTTGAACTGCTGCCAAGGAAGAATTAATGGGATTTTTCTGAAGTGCCCAGTGAAGTGCTCTTCCTCTGTATGGTCTTTTATAACCACATAGATGCCAAATTCCAACCACACTGTGTTTAGGATCACTGTCTGTGACTTGTTTGTGGCTGATCACTGCTGTAGCCTACTCTTGTCCATACAAGAGCACTCTCTCTTCTGCACATAGTTTAAGTTGGTCTGAATTTGGAATGAGAAGAGATGGGATATGTTCACACAGATCTCATTGAATGACCATGTGCACTGACAAGTGCTGTCCCACAATTTCTAGATTTACTGCCAAAACACCAGACCACTTGAGTGGCTAAAAATTAACCCTTTTCAGATCATTGCAGAAGCATTCTATTATCCAAAAGCTCTAATTTTACTTGTTGTCAGCAATAGAAAAGGGAGCAAATTGATGAATTTCTACTTCAGAAATGATGCTTTTTGTCATGGGAAGTTTACTCACCAAAAGCAAAGTTTCTTGATGAGAAAGAATAATGTGAATTAAAGGTAAGTAAGCTTGTTATGTATCACATTTTGGAAAGAACATGACATTAAGGATTGGGTAAATATATTCAAGTCAAATTAACAAACAAGCACCTGCTATGTGCAAGATTTTACCCTAATTCTCGGATTACTATGGAAAGGCAGAAATAATTTCTGAGTTTGCAAAATAATAGGGAGAAAATGTTTGAACAATCCACATATACTCACACATACATACATACATACAAACATACACACACTATATTGTGGAGGTAGTCTGAGAAAATTCTCACCAATTATAGCTTCCATTTGTATTGCACTGGAGATTTAAAAAGTATTTCCCCACAATAATAAGGTAGATAATGTAAATATGATTATCTCTTAGATTATCTAACTGAGCATTAGAAAAATTAAGTGACTCATGTAAGATAATTGTAAATATCCAAGCTAGGCTTCAGATTCACATCTTTTGATCCTACACTGCTTCCACAGTTGCACATTACATTTCAATATTTGGTCACTTCACAGTATAATTTCTAAAGTAGTACTTTACTCAAAGAAAGTACTTAAGGATTTTTTATTTCATTGAAAAAAAAAAACCTCTTACTTTGGTACCTATTTAAACAGTGAATCACTTCTAGTAGGCATTTAACAAATGTCTAATTAAATTGAAATCTATCAAGAATCTTCATGATTCATTTAGTATATCAGGATGCAAGTAAAATATAAAAGGAACATTAACATACTTAATTGGGAACTAATTAAATTTTTTTTTTTAAATCCATCTTCTCTTTGTAATGCGTTGTGCTCAAAAGACTGGCAACTGGCAAACAGGGGGCTTCTTTACTGAAGATTTGTTGCCTTTGTGTGAAAGTTTTCTGGAGGCAGCCTTAGTATCAGTTGGAATAAATAATTACTCCAAAATCGCAGCCAGCTGGTAAAAATGCAAACGTTTATTTCTCCTTCCAAATTAGCCCGATTAGTTGAGGCCTATCTCTCTTCCTGGCTCCAAGAGATCTTGCAGCTTTGTCCTTGGCTTCTGCCTCTGCTTTCTTCTGCCTTCAGCTAGCACCAAGTTGGAAGATGCAATGGATCTCTCTTGCCTCGAAGATAGGGCTTGTAGGCTTTTCTCCCAGAGTGTTCTGTCTCAGAGCCCTGTTAATGTTCTGGAGAAATTCTCTTGAGTTGCTCACTGGAACTGTATTTATGCTACTTCTCTGAGAGTGGGGTTGTGGGATATCTCCCAGCATGCTCTCTGAAATCTCCTAAACATGTGAACTCCATTGAGTACTTAGATACTTATGAGCTCTTTACAGGTGTGAACACAAGCATTGTTCAATCAGTTCCACTTAGTACTTTGTTTCAAGTTCTGGCCCAAAATATCTCTTTCTAAGATCAAATCAACTCCAATGTCTTAACACTTAGTAAAGATTCCAACACCTTTGAGCTTTGCACTTTCCATTAGTTTGATGATTATAATGATCATGATTATGCAAGGCACTGCTTTACCTCCAATCAGGACTTTTAATTGTACTCTGAAGGAAAACCAGTAGGCAGTAGATATACTTTTTTTTTTTTTTTTTTAATAGCCTTTTATTTACAGGTTATATGCATGGGTAATTTTACAGCGTTAACAATTGCCAAACCTCTTGTTCCAATTTTTCACCTCTTACCCCCCACTCCCTCCCCTAGATTGCAGGATGACCAGTAGATGTTAAATACATTAAAATATAAATTAGATACACAATAAGTATACATGACCAAAACATTATTTTGCTGTATAAAAAGAATCAGACTCTGAAATATTGTACAATTAGCTTGTGAAGGAAATCAAAAATGCAGGTGGGCATAAATATAGGGATTGGGAATTCAATGTAATGGTTTTAGTCATCTCCCAGGTTCTTTCTCTGGGCGTGCTAGTTCAGTTCATTACTGCTCCATTGGAAATGATTTGGTTGATCTCGTTGCTGAGGATGGCCAGGTCCACCAGAACTGGTCATCATATAGTATTGTTGTTGAAGTATATAATGATCTCCTGGTCCTACTCATTTCACTCAGCGTCAGTTCGTGTAAGTCTCTCCAGGCCTTTCTGAAATCATCCTGTTGGTCATTTCTTACAGAACAGTAATATTCCATAATATTCATATACCACAATTTATTCAGCCATTCTCCAACTGATGGACATCCATTCAGTTTACAGTTTCTAACCACTACAAAAAGGGCTGCCACAAACATTAGTAGATATACTCTTTATGCAGCTCAACCTCTCTGAGTGTCTATGTTCTGTGAAATCTTCCAAGTGACTTTCAAAGATGCAAAATATAAACTTTAATATATACATTGAGTATATACATACATTTTGGAGGGGAAGAAGGAAGCTCTTGTCAAGAAAGGAGAGCTATTTTAACTTTGGTCTTTCCTGGTAAGAAGCACCATGGTGTAGTGGAAAGGCTATGAAACTTATGGATGGAGGACTGGGAGTCAAATCCTTGCTCTAAAGTCTGCACCTAGACTGTAGACTTAGACAAAGGAATCACTTTCTATTTCTATCAAATAAGAAAGTTTCTAACTCTAACTTCTTACTCTATCTTGTGATGTAATCATATGTATCTCATAAAGCAATCATCATTCAAGAATTATCTTAACCTTTTAATGTTTGTTCAGTCTTTCTAAAATTTATTCAAAACATGATTTCCAAGTTGAATGAAAAGAAATTTTTTGGTGTTTCTGGTAGTAAAGTATAATTGTTTTAAAATATAAATTTAAGGAAATGTATGGCAAAGGAAAACATTAGTGATTAGTATGTAATGATAAGGTTGGAGACTGGGCTTATGATTCCAATGGTCTGGTGAACTTTCAGATGAGAAAACTACCTCTACATACATATGCAGCAACTTTTCTGCAACTTAGAATCTTAGAGGGTTACCTAAGTGACTTGTTCAGGGTTATGAAGCCAGAATGTGTCATGACTGACACATATCCTGTGAACCCAGGTTTTTCTGCCTTTCAAATCTGTTTTTCCATTCTCTAAATCACTCTACCTTTTACCAGAATTTGATACATAATTCCAGAAAATGTAGGTGTATTTCTTTTATGTTTTTCAGGAATAGAGAGATAGAGATCTAGACATACACATGTGTGTGTATATGCATATCAAATGTATAGTGTATAGAAAATATGCATATTGCTATGACTGAAGACCAATATCTATGTAAGATTTGAGCACACTTAGCATAGGAATGTGGGTGGAATTCTGTTCATAGATTTGACTATGCAGGGTAATATATGTATGGAGAAGCACCTGTTTGTTGCCTATATAAAGCCTAAAGTGTACAGCTGATAGCTTAAAAATATTGTATGAGAGCCATGTTTCAAGTCTAACACTAACCATCTGTTTCTACATTCCAAGATTAACAAATGGTAATGAATGGGAAAATAGTAAAATAAACTTAAAAACAGCTGTGTTTTAGGGAAAAAAATCTATTTATCTGTTTAATTTAGGATATGACAAACTGACTAGAATAATTGAAGTGAAACTGATGAATGGGGGAAAGTGGCTTTGGAGCAATTTGATTTCCACAAAGTAGTTTTAATTCACTGGTTCATTGTAGGATAATAGACTAGAAGTGGAAGGAACCTTTAAAGTCATCTAATCTAACCAGATCACTTTGTAGGTGAGAAAACCTGTAGTTTAAGTAACAGCTTGGCTTTAAGTCAAAGTCCATTCCCTCCCTTCCTCTCTCTCTTCTTCCCTCCCTCCCTCTCTGCCTCCCTTCTTCCTTCCCTCCCCTTCCTTCCTCTCTTTCTCTCTCTCTCTCTCTCTCTCTCTCTCTCTCGCTCTCGCTCTCGCTCTCTCTCGCTCTCATTCTCTTGCTCTGTGTCTCTTTTCCTACAAAGAACATTCTTTGTCATACAATGGAAGGCAAAAATTGCCCTTGCCCTCAAGAAATTCACAGTCTAATGGGAGAAGCAACATGCAAAAAACTAAGTACAAAAAGTTACCACATACCTATGGTTGTAAAGTTCCTTGCCTTTTCCCTTTACTAATCCTTTTGACCCTGATTTATTCTCATAGACCCCCAACTCCCTGTTGGACATTCTTACATTTTCCCTTGTCTTCAATATCACTGTAGCTCCTCTTTTGCTGTCCCAAATTTAAATAAACCTGAACTCAGTTTGAATCTTGCAGCTTCATATAGGAGATTTTCTGCCCGGCCACCCACTTAGAAACTCTTTTTCCTTCTACTTGTTTATAGATTCATGGATGGATGAATAAAGTCTTTAGTCATTGATGTCCAGATTATTGTAGCAAGTTTCTTTTGTAGATAGGAGCAGAAAGATACAAGTAACTCTACTTGTTGATAACTGTTGGTATGCAGTAAAAATATTTAATATTTCATTACAAAGCCATAGACTTTTACAAATATTATCTTTCTCTACTAGAGATAACAAACCAGAATTAAAATAGTATCTCCACTGTCTGTATACTATTGTTGTCTTTGTGGAAACCACTAAATAAATAGATATGTGTGTAGCAATAGTCCTTTGCCTTTGAGAACCTTTTTTCCTAATTGGTGGCTAAAATGTGGTAAATAATTAGAATATATATAAACATATAATAGTACAATATATAAAAGTAGAATAGAACATATAAAAGTACAATAAGGTTCAGAAGAGAAAGAAGTTACTTCTAAGAAAGGAATCAGTAAAAAAATGAAAAGGGTGCCAATTGACTAAAACCTTGAAGGATATATAGTATTAAAAAGTGAGATGAAACTCTTCACACTATGCCTGGCATAAAATAGGAAATATATACTTATTTCCATCTCTCTCTCCTCTTGCCTCCTCCCCAATTTCAATGACTGATAGAAATGAGAAATAGGGTAATAGGCTTATAAATGTAAACCTGGAAGGGATCTTAGAGAGCATTGATTACAACAACCAGATTTATAGATTTTTGTTTATGAAACATCCGTTTTATTGGTTTCATACATAAAAATTAAGATTCCAGATACAGTTTCCTAAACTCTGCTAAAAAAAAAATTGTCAGGGAAAAAATACATTTAAAATCTCCTACTATCCAGGGAAACTGGGTGAAGCATGCTTTGCATTTCAAATACTTTTCAGAATAGTAGAACTCACAAGCATGATATGGAGTAGTAATTGGAGAGTTACTTTTCGAGTAGTTGAGTTAACTGCTAAACATGTAGGCAAAGCCAGTCTAACTTTTTAATACATACTACTTCTTGGGGCGCACAGCCTCCCTTTCTTTGTCTTAAAGAACTGAAAATGCCTTTCATCACTAATTGTACTCATTTTTCCAATCATGATGTCCATCTGAGTAGAGTAGGGTATTTTTTTCCCTCCATTTTTGTGGCCCTAAAAGTTTCAAATTGGAAGTCACTTATTTCACACAATTGTGGGGTGAAAATCTGGGAAGAACCTTAGACTATTCCCCGATTTTAGAGCTCAAGTGACTTGCTCAAGATGATAATAATGGCAAGTGAGTAAAGGATTCTATTTTAGCCTCAGTAGGTCCTGACTCCAAATTCAATGTTCTTTTCACTATTCCATGGCTTGCTAGGAAGAGAACTTGCCTTTTTTAAAAACAAAAACAGAACAAAAGGAATTATTTTCCTTGAAAATAATTCACCATAGCAGCATACTTGCTAAAGGTTGTGAACCAAGGGTTATATCTTTCCATGCTAGTAAAGGGCTTCAGATTTCAGAATCAGCTCTTTCCACTGCACCCTGCTTCCTTCTTGACACTAGAATGATTCTCATGCCTAACATAGCTTGAAATCAAGTAAAAATTCCATGAGGTGAATTAGGTTAATGTTGTTATGACTATTACACCACTAACAAAACTAAGACAAAATAAGATTAAAAAAAAAAGTTTTGTTTTATGTCAAAATAGCACCATTCTGCCTTTAGCCTTGAGGCTAAAAAGGAGAAGCTGTGAATGACTATTTGTCATTTGGAGTCCTAATTTTTTCTGGGCTAGCTGTTCTCTCCATGTACCCATGTCCAAAAAAGCATCTTTTACTTTGGCTTTACTGCCAATGAGTAAGTAGAGTCCTCAAAACCAGTTCTCATACTCCACCCCCTTGAAAGATACAGCAAACCCCACTAAAGCCTTGGCTTTTTTTTTTGTAATTGGCTGAAACCCTTGAGGCTATTTCCTGCACCAAACTTCTCCAGCCACTAACATGGTTGGTTATAAAATGCTTGACTAAACTTTGATATTTTAATATAGTTATTGGGCAGAGGTCATAAAAAGAATGTTGGAAAGTTTCACTAAGATGCATATTTGAGAGCTGCTAACAACAATAATAATGATTAATATTTACATAGTGCTTTAAGATTGCAGAGTACTTATATTCTCTCATTTGTTCTTAAGCTTGGGGACAAGGGGTTACTGATCCTAAATATACCAATATGTTGAGGTTTTTCTTGGATACTGATACTTTCCCTTGGAAACCTTTGGAATACTTGCTAGAGAAATGGACTACTTCTTATAAATGGGTTGTTGAGGGGGTTTAGGGAAAGCAGAAACAAGAAAAGAGAGAGGTGTGTGGGGATAGGGTAAAATAGCAAGTTATAAAAATTAATATCTTTGATTCCACAAGCATTTATTAATCACCTTCCTTTTGCAGGAGGCTTTGCTAGGTGCTAGAGTTGATGTGGGTCTTAAAAGAAGACAAAATAGTTTAGTTCTTATCGTTGAGGAATTTATAAGTTTATAAAGGAGAATACCAATCAATAAGCATTCAGTCAGGATCTGCTACATGCCCTGTATTGTATTAAGCACAAACAAAGACAAAAATGAAACTGACTTCCTGCAAGGTACTTTTTCTGTTGAGGGAAACAACATGCATACATGTGTGTGTGTGGTACATAAATACTAATCAATCTTAATAAGAAGGCATGAACAGCTGGGGTGGCGGGGTAGGGAAAGGCTCCATATATAAGGTAACCTCTGAACAGAATTTTTTGTTTTTGTTTTGTTATACATGTACATTCATTATTTTTAAACATAATCCTTATGAATCATGTTAGGAGAGAAAAATCAGAACAAAAGAGAAAAAACAAAAGAAAAAAAACAAAGAAAAAAGGTGAACATAACATGTTTAATTTACATTCAGTCTTCATAGTTCTCTCTATGGATATGGATGAGGTTTTCCAACCAAAATTTATTGGGATTTCTTTGGCTCACAGAACCACTGAGAAGAACCAAATCTGTCACAGTTGATCCATTGCATAATCTTGCTGTTACTTGTTCTGCTTTTTTCGCCCAGCATTAGTTATTTTTTTTAATTTTATTTTTTATTATAGCTTTTTATATACAAAACATATGCATTGGTAATTTTTCAACACTGACCCTTGCAAAAACTTCTGTTCCAACTTTTCTTCTCCTTCCCCCCACCTTCTCCCCTAGATGGCAGGTAGTCCCATACTTGTTAAATAAGTCAAAGTATATGTTAAATACAATATATGTATATATATTTATGCACAAGAAAGATTGGATTTAGAAAGAAGGTAAAAATAACCTAAGAAGAATAAAACAAAAATGCAAGCAAACAGTAACAGAAAGAGTGGAAATGTTATGTTGTGGCCTATACTCATTTCCCAGTGTTCTTTCTCTAGGTGTAGCTGGTTCTGTTCATTACAGATCAATTGGAACTGATTTGGATCCTCTCATTGTTGAAGTGAGCCATAGTCATCAGAATTGATCCTCATATAGTATTGTTGTTGAAGTGTATAATGATCTCTTGGTACTGCTCATTTCACTTAAAATCAGTTCATGTATGTCTCTCCAAGCCTCTCTGTATTCATCCTGCTGGTCATTTCTTACAAAACAATAATATTCCATAACATTCATATACCATAACTTATTCAGCCATTTTCCAATTGATGGGCATCCATTCAATTTCCAGTTTCTGGCCACTACGAAAAGGGCTGCCACAAACATTTTTGCACATACAGGTCCCTTTCCCTTCTTTAATATCTCTTTGAGATATAAGCCCAGTAGTAACACTGCTGGGTCAAAGGGTACCTAGTATCAGTTCTTGTAAATCTTTCCAGGCCTTTTTTAAAATCAGTTTGTTGAGCAAAATTTTAAAGAAAGAACTAGTGAAATGTGGAAAGATATTTCAGGTACTGGAGCAGTTAATGTCGAGAAGTTTATATTTAATCCTAAAGGTATTAAGGGCCCATAAATGTTTATTGATAGGAAAGCAACTATAGTCAGACTTGCACCATTTCAAAAATTATTTTGGCACCTATTTGGGAGTTAGTCTGAAGAGGGAATAGATTTGAGGTAGAGAGACCAATAGGAGTCTTTTTTTACAATCCCATTGAAAAATAATGAAGAAATTGATAAATGGTCAAAGGATATGAATAGACAATTTTCAGGTGAAGAAATTGAAACCATCTCTGGTCATATGAAAAGGTGCTCTAAATCATTATTGATGAGAGAAATGTAAATTAAGACAGCTCTGAGATATCACTGCACACCTCTCAGATTGGCTAAGATGAGAGGAAAAGATAATGATGAATGTTAGAGGGGATGTGGGAAAACTAGGAATTGTGGACGGAATCCAACCATTCTGGAGAGCAATTTGGAATTATACCCAAAGAGTTATCAAACTGTGCATACCCTTTGACCCAGCAGTGTTTCTACTGGGCTTACATCCCAAAGAGATGTTAAAGGAGGAAAAGGGATCTACATGTGCAAAAATGTTTGTGGCAGCACTTTTTTGTAGTGGCAAGAAACTGGAAATTGAATAGATGCCCCTCAGTCGGAGAATGGTTGAAAAAGTTATGGTATATGAATGCAATGGAATATTATTGTTCTATAAGAAATGATAATTTCAGAGAGGCCTGGAGAGACTTACAGAAACTGATGCTAAGTGAAATGAGCAGAACCAGAAGATCATTTTATACGGCAACAGCAATATTATATGATGATCAATTCTGATGTGTGGGGCTCTCTTTAGCAGTGAGATGATTCAGAGCAGTTCCAATGGTCTTGTGGGCAAAAGAGCCATCTACACCTAGAGAGAGGACTGTGGAAAGTGAATGTGGTTCACAACATAGCATTCTCACTCTTTTTGTTGTTGTTTACTTGTATTTTAGTTTCTTCAATATTTTCTGGTTTGATTTCATTTTTCTTGTACAACAAGATAATTGCATAAATATGTATGCATCTATTGGATTTAACATATATTTCTACTATGTTTAACATATATTGGACTACTTGCCATCTAGGGGAAGGGGAGGGAAATGGAACACAAGGTTTTGCAAGGGCTAATGTTGCAGGATTATCTATGCATATGTTTTGAAAAATTAAAAAAAAACCTTTAATAAAAATAAAAAAGATTTTTAAAAAATAGAAAAATGATGAAGAGTTAGGGATATGAATGTGGAATGATAGGGAGAGAAATTGATGAATAAAAGATGTTCTGGTGGTAGAAATGAAATGATTTAGACACTGGTTGGATAACTAGGATGACAAAGTGAAGAGTCAAGAATAACACCACTGCTATAAATCACTGGTGGCCTCAATAAAAATAGGGAAGATCTTTTAGAGAGAAAAGATGAAGATCCTGTTTTGGACATGATATATTTGAGATGCTTGCAATGCATCCATTTCAATCAGCATGATAGGCAATACAGCAGGAGAGAGGGGAGGGCTGACTATCTTGATTTGGAAGTCATCTGCAGAGAATTTTATCGGAGAGAGGGTACTGAGTCAAGTTTTATTTCCTACTTTCATCAACCATGATTCCCTTTGAAATTAGTGTGGTATATGGAGGTGATATAAATTTGATTTAGTCTTGACTATGGGCTTCACTTTTCTTATCTGTAAAATAAGGAGATTTTACCCCTAAATCTCTGATCCCATGTGCTTAAGATGTTCTTAGGAATGCTGGGCAGACAAATCTGAAACTTCACATTTTGTTCTTGTGTTTTAGAAATTGTGTCACTCCTGTTATGAGTTGCTATTTTTGAACACAACAAATCATTGTCATCTAGACTTCTTTTCAGAGCTAATATTTTCTGATGAATATGACTTAACACTGACCAAGACACATTACGGCATTTAAAATAACAATTGTCCTTGGTCAGCACTGAACCTTGATTCCAGTTGCCCATGTGACACTGAGTGATCAGGTGATAACTAAAAGACTGTTCACTGAACCAATGACAAATGTGTAGAAGCTCATTCACATACAACCAGATGTTATATTAGGAATACTAGAACTGAATTTATATCTAGCCTTCCAAACAGCATATGAATATGAATATTCATCAAGATCCAAGGCTTCTAGCAAGAGTATATGACTAGGAAAGGGAGAGAGTGGAAAAAAGTAGAAATTGTTTAGAGGATTTTCCTGAACATTCCCTACTGGAAAATTGGATCATATATGAATCAACACAGAGATTCATAGGCCCAAGAATGTGAATAAGTAAAAACCTTCTTTAGAATTGTCCACCCTTGGAGGAAAAAAAAAAAACTAAAACTTTTTAGAATATATCATTAAATTTGTTTTTAGTAAATTAATTTTTCATGTGAATTTTGTATGACTAAAATAGGATTCTTATTTAATTTCAGGCAAGTAAAAAAAAAAAAAACTGGCGCTAAAATCAATGTCTTTTGATCCAAATGTGTTAAAATTCTTCTTCCCAAAAGTAGCTAACTTTACATTGTTTTCTTAGATAGTTCTCTAATCATATGTCTGTGATTTTTTGGTCAGTGTCAGTGTTGCACTGATAGAAATAGATAAGCACCTTTACCGATGTGTTAGTAAATAATTTCATGAGTTCATAGCAATTAGAGATGGTCAGTCCTCTTGTCTAAGCTCCTTATTTTACAGATGAAGAAAAATGAGATGTAAAGAGGTTGTGATATGTCCAGGGGCCCGTTTAATTTGCAAAGACAGTACTGGAACCTAGTTCCTCTAATTATCAAAATTTTAAGGAGTTTCAGTCATGGTAGAAAGCACCATTATTCATGCTTCCATAAAGTAATTTATTTATATTAACATCTAAAATGATATCTGCTTGTGCAAAGTGGATGCTCAGTACAATGCTTTAAGGTATTTTCCTCACATCTCTTACTTTAATAGAATTCAAGAGGAATATTTTAAAATTAAAGTACCTCCATAAGGACTCTCCTTCATTGTCTATCATTTGAATTATACTCCATAAGAATCGTATTTCCTTGGTGTTGGCATTCCCTTTGACAATACAGATCACAGCCTCACTTTGTCTTTAGAAAGTGCTTTGTTCTGGGTAATGAGCTTCTCCCAAGCTTAGCTAGTCTTTAGGTTATGAACACAAAGTTCATCACTGACTGGGCTCAAACTCAGAACTTTTTTATCTTATAACTTCACTTGCAGTAACCTTTTGTGTTTTGTTTTGCTGAGGCAATTGGGGTTAAAAGTGACTTGCCCAGGGTCACACAGTTAGGAAGTGCTAAGTGTCTGAGGTCACATTTGAACTCGGGTCCTCCTGACTTCAGGGCTGGTGCTCTATCCACTGTGCTACTTAGCTGCTCCTGCTATAACCTTTAAAGACACTTAATGCTGTCATGAGGCATCCATGTAGAACCTGAATGTGTAACTTTAACAATCAGAGTATTTTGATTCTTTTTACAGCAAACTCTATTGCCTGAAAATAATGATCATTTCCAAATATTTAACCCATTTCTGAATGATGGAAATGAAATTATGAATATAGCAGTCTGCTTTTTCCATAGCTAACATGTATGTCCTAGGTGGAAAATTTTATTCAATGCCAATATTACACGCTACTTTTAAAAACAGAAATAATAGTTAATCATTCACCTAGCCATAAAATGTATTACTACCAGAACTTTGGAAGGATATTACTGGATCCATATGCCTTTGACAGTTGTTGTTTGCCATTTGTCCTTCATTCTGAAGAGGACTATGGTGTTCAGGAAGGTGAGGCTGGAATTGATAGTCTTCCGGTCCAACCCACTCTGAGCCCCAGAAGGTCTCATGTCCAAGGTTACATATCAAGAAAGTAACATATCTGAAATTCAAACCAAGATCTCCCAAGTCTTCGAAAGGACCTTAAGTCCAATGCTTTAAGAAGTCGAGCCATTCTAAAATATGATTTGTCTTCTATCCAAGAGTCTTCTATCCAAAGGAGTTTTTTTCCCCCAACAAAGTACATTCCCTAAATTAGAAGTGGAAATTAGTGATAAAATTAGATTCCTAAAATAGAAATTTACTTTATGGTAATCTTTGCTCCAAAAAAAAAAATCTTGATACTTGTATTATCACTCCAGGTCTATTTCTGGGAGTGCAGAGGTTAGACCCCCAAAATATATTGGGATTTCAGGTCAGTGTCACAAGGTATATCAAAAAAAAAATTGTAGGTTTATACCATCTCCAGTTCAAGAGGTATAGATCTTATAATGCTATTAAGGCAGGCAAAGTCCTAGAGAATTTGTGGCCATAAAGTGGGCAATTCCTAATGAACCTGCAAAGAAGTGGGGTACCAGCAGGTTCTTTTGTGGGAGAAAGTCAACCTCAAGGGTTGACACCATAATTTGGCCTTCCATGGGATATGATATCCTATCAGTGCAAGAGATTGGAAAAAGGAATTCCACCAGAATCCAGCTAAGATAACAAAAGGCCTACTTAAAAACAAAAGGCCCACTTAAGGATGCTTAAGATAGATCTGTCCTCTCTGCTTGGCTTAGACAGTAAAATTTGGGCCCTCTCCTGTTACTGCCTAGTCCTATGATCCACAAAGCTACCTAGGATCTTTTTGTTGAGGTCTCATTCACCCCATCATTTCCATGAAATGGTATGGGATCATTTTATTTTAAATACATTAAAATTTCAAACTTTTGAATTTTTATACGTAAGCATTGACATGTTTTTGTTTCTTAGTAATTTACTTGCATATAAAATTGCACTTCTTAAATGTGTAAAACATTGACTTGAGCTTTCTAGATTTTTGTCCTTTCATGGCCTCTGTACATACTCACCTTATTCCTTTCCGGGGAGCATAGCTTTTATTTCGTAACATTGTTACTTAAGAAAATTGAGCAAGCTATAGAGTAGGACAGATGTGTTTTTTCTCTCTAACTGAAGAACTTTTATTTCATCATACTTTCTCTAAAATATATGTATGTAGCCTTATCTTGTTAGAGTTGCACAATTTTAACAACTAATCATTTTCAAAGGAATACTAAAGAATCAGTAATGGGGACAAGATTAACTTGAAAAAGACCAGAACATGAAATGTATTTGAAGGAATGAGAAGTATTGATTCAAGTATCCAAATGGGAAAAATTATTTGTTTTCCAAACTGTGATAACATGCAAAACTGTTTCCCTGGAGGAATATGCTTATCTGTTTACATATAGGAGAGCAGAAGTGACGATAATTAAATGAGAATGCACATATATAGCTATGCTTGGGTTGTTGAACTTATTCAAAACACAATGCAAATGGGGGTTTTTATCCCCAGATAAATCAGTATTTGCACAAAGCAAAAGTACTATGCCTTAAATATCATAATAGCCCTGGTCAGGCAACTCATAGCAATGATCCCTTATAAGGGGACCAAATAAGAGATAATGGTCTTCACTATAATCCTGTCAGTGGCTTAATAGCAGCATCCTTTATATATAAAAAAGAAAACCCTGGGTATTCACACACAAAAATAAAGTTAAAATGAATGGCTAAATAATATTTGAAATTCTCCTTACATTAAAGTTAAAAAAAAAAAAAAAAAAACCAACTTCTCTTTCTCAGTTGTTCAAATCATTTAAGTAATTGAGTAATGTTAAGTAAGTGGTAACTGAATAATGTTGCTTGGCCAGAAGTGTAGTTTCCTTGTATGCTTTCTCTTCGAGGAAGTAAAACTGCTTCTCCATAGAATTGTGTAAAGCTCTGATAGCTAAGCTTAAATGGAAAAATTAGGCCTGATAAGTAAAGGAGTATGGGGGGGTGGGGAGGGGAGCCTTTTTTGAAAGCCTATCCTTGGAAGAAAGAAGGGAGAAGAAATCTTAAGGAGACATTTTTTCCTTATGATTTCATTTCCATCATAATCATTCCGTAGAATCAATTTCCATCTATAAGATACTGCACTAAAATCTACAATGCCATATTTATAAGCTGGACTTCCTGATTCTCTGTTGTTTAAAAACAGAAATTACAAAAATTGAGCTTTGTGATAATCATATCCTAATGGGAAAGCAGGATTGCATAGCAGTTAGAGGCTTGAAATCAAGAAAAGCTACTTCCATATCCTGTCCCAGACACTTAAAAGTGGTCATGAGCAGGTTATTTAATCTTGTTGAGCCTGCTAGCACATCGTAATATTGGGGACATTAACACATTTTCATGAAATTGTGAAGATTAAAGAGATAATGTTTATCTTGAGGGAGGGAAAAAGATATTTAGTCAGCAAAACTAGTCCCTACTACGTACATATACATGTGTATAAAGACACACACTTATACACATATATCCATGTAGCATTTTGCAAATCTTAAAGGCCTAAATATTAACTATATAAATAAAACATAATTTTCTTCCCAAAGAATAAATACCTTTTGTTATTGGTACCTCTCATCCAAAATGAGGCCATTTAGAGTAGGGGAAGAAGCCTTTTCACAAGGGTAGAAGTCTGTTTCAAATGTTAATTTTGTGTCTTTGGTGCTTAAAAACTTTCTCTTTCCTGGGCCTTACAAATCTGAATTATATACTTTAAATCTATCGGTATTCCTTTCCATGTATATTCAAACTATATTAGATTTTTTTTCTATAAAATGGTTAGAAAGATGACGTGTTAAAGTGCTGTTAGAGATTTTAAGTTACTGAATGAAGCAATATAAGGATATATCTCTCTTCTAGGAGGGAGAATGTGTATTGACTATTAAATATTTATATTGATAATAATGCGGTATAATAGACACTCTGCCCTCAAGTAATTAAATTATAATAGGATCGATGGCAGCATTCATTCATTTTTTAGCTATTTAGGAGGTTTGTGAAGGCATGTGTAGTTGCAAATGGAGGCAGGATGCTTCGTGCATTGATGAGAAGATCAATGGCTCAAAGATACCTTCCTACTTCTTCCCACTTAAAGGCCTTCTAATCCAGTCTCGTAGTTTTCCAATGAGAAAACTGAAGGCCAGGAAAGAATTGGAAGGAAGCTTATAGATTGTCTCATTCTTCATATTGATTTTACAGATGAAGATATTAAGGTATGAATAGACTAATTAGAACCTGAATTAGAACCCAGATCCCAATGGGATCTTGTGGGCAGTAAGACTTATCAAGGTCTTGATCCTTTTCAGTCAGCTTCCCAGAAATTGATCCTTCTAAAAGGAGCAGAATCAAACCATTCCCCACTGCAGATAATATCTCTCATTAAAGACAGCTTAGGACCCAGGAACCTCCCCTTGCATTTAGACTCCATGGCCAAGCTGAGCTCTAAGGACACACACAGATAAGGAACCCTGAAAAACATTAAAGTAGTATTTAAGCTGTTGTGGCAGCTTTCATGATGCAAGAAGGGAAAAGGCAGCAAATGATGGAGTGTGAATTGGATTCTTGATATTCCTGACACCATGATCAATTTACAATTATCTATACAAATATTAAGAGCATTGGGATAATTAATTATCCTAAGTATTAAAGGCTATGACTTGCCTAAAAGTAGGGAGGGTGCAGTGAGATGTCCCAGGTGTCCAGACAGAGAAAAGTACCCTATTTGGGAGAGAATTTATACCCCATATCAGAGTATCCCACCTCTCCTCCACAATGTATATACCCCTATCCCACCCTGAAGAATAGTAGGGCAGTAAAAAGACTATTTTCCCCATCTCTTTTCTTCAGGACTTTGTTTAGTCCTACCATTCTTATTTTGAAAGCTGTATCCTGAAATAATGAACTAGTTGATCCAAACAATGAACACCTTAGAGTTGACTACCCATTATAATTACAATTATAGCCACTAAAATTACTTTTCTGAAGTGCAGGTCTGATCATGCTTTCTCCTCCTCAATAAACTCCAGAGGCTCCCTGGTGTCTTTGGGTCAAATATAAACTTCCACTGATACCTTCAAGCCTGGTCGTTTCCTGCCTTCCCAGTCTTCTTAGGCTTGCCTCTTAGAATGTTGGACTGTAATCACACTGATCTACTCACTCTTCTACACACTGAATGCTCTATTTTTGCTTTCCATGCCTTTACATTGGCTATCTTGGCTGAAATGCCTTCAGTTTCCTTAAAGAAGTAGTTCAAACAAACTGGGACACCAATATATCATTGGTGGAATTGTAAATGGATCCACCAACCATTCTGGAGAGCAATTTGGAACTATGTTCAAAAAATTATCAAACTGTGCATACCCTTTGACCCAATAGTGTTTCTACGGGATTATATCCCAAAGAGATTTTAAAGGAGGGAAAGGGGCCCACATATACAAAAATGTTTGTGGCAGTCCTTTTTGTAGTGGCAAGAAACTGGAAAATGAGTGAAGGCCCATCAATTGGAGAATGGCTGAATAAGTTATGGTATATGAATGTAATAGAATACTATTGTTCTATAAGAAATGATAAGCACAATGATTTTAGACAAATCTGGAGAGACTTACATGAACATGATGCTAAGTGAAATAAGCAGAACCAGGATTTCATAGTACACGGCAATGGCAAGATTATATGATGATCAATTCTGATGGACGTGGCTCTTTTCAACAGCAACAGATTCAGGCCAGTTCTAAGGATCTTGTGATGAAGAGAGCCAACTATACCCAGAGAGAAAACTGTGGGAAATGAATATGGATCACAACATAGCATTTTCACTTTTTTTGTTGTTGTTTGTTTGAATTTTATTTTTTCTCAATTTTTTTTTCTTTTTGATCTGCTTTTTCTTGTGCATCAAGATAATTGTATAAATATGTATGCCTGTATTGGATTTACATATATTTTTTTTTTTACCATTTTTAACTTAACATTTAACATTGCCATCTAGGAGAAGGGATGGGGGGAAGGGAGGAAAATTGGAGCAAGGTTTTGCAAGGGTTAGTGGTGAAAAATTATCCTTGCATATGTTTAGAAAATAAAAAGCTTCAATTAAAAAAAAAAAAAAAGCATTTCAAACATCACCTTTTACATAAGGCCTCTCCTGGCTCCTACCTACCCCACCACTACCAATACACTCTCACCCAAAATAGCTTGTATTAATTTTTTATATGTTATGTATATATATGTTATCTCCTTCTTTAGAACATAAGCCTCTTGAGGGCTGAGACTACTTCCTTTGTCTTTGAATATCATTTTAGCATAATGCTTAGCACTTAGTAAGTGCTAATAAAGGCTTATTGTTTGAGCTAGTGAATGAATGGCTGGACTGCTTTAAGAAGAGGGAAGATTCTCTGGAAGTGTTTACTTAAACATAAAGAACAGCTACTTTCAAAGGTTTTTCTCTCATTTAGCCTCAGCGTGTACATGCATGAAATGTAGACATCATATTTTTCTGATACTAGCAGAAACCATGGCACACTTTTGCAAGGTGGCAATTTTTAAAACACAGAAATTTGGGTTTGAACTTTAACTATTCCCCATTGAATTTGAATTTAATAAACATATTTTAATATAAAAGTAGTATTTCAGCTTTTAAAAGTGTGGTATAGTCTAATTAAGTGAAATAGCCAATCTATGGGATATTAAGTTCTAATTTCCTCAGTTTCTTTTTTTTTTAAATTGCAACTTACATTAATGAAATTTTGCAAAAAATTTCTTGAAAACATTCAAGAAGATTAACTGATTTTTTTTTTTAAATCATGAACCTTTTGGAGATGTTAGATTAATCTCAACTAACCTTCAAACATTAAAATTTGGAACAAATCACATATCCTTATAGTATCATTGGATAATTTTTGGCCCTGACTATCTCTGGAAACCCAGTGTAGGACTCTAAAGAAGAGCTTAAACTTTTTTCGTTAATGACCCTTTTTTGGTCAAGAAATTTTTAAATGATCCTGGATATATAGATATATAAAATTAGCATACAAATCAAGCATTTACTGATGATAATCATACTTTCGTGATTCCACATCTAGTTATGTGACCTCATATGGGGTTCTGACTCTCAGTTTGAGAAGCTTTGCTCTTAAGTAAAACCTAGGATGTATACTATTTGTAAAAGGATTAAAGTGGCCATGAGACTATAAAAAAATCACAAGACTTGGAAGATACTTTTGAGCTAATTTATTACAGACTATGCCTGAACAAGAAACATTTCTCATCACAGAATTAAAGTGTATGTAAATTGTTTTGTTTTGTTTTGTTAGTCCTACATTTTGTTTTGTTTTGAAAAGATTGGGAATGGAACATAGTTTAGATACAGAAGATAAAAAATTGACCACATGATTTAAGATATTACAAAGAAGGACTTGACTGAGAACTGTAATTGAAATCTTTATTATATCTTTTCCTGTCTTCAGTGCTTTCATGTAGCAGTTTCCATTACTGAGATGGTTTGGTTTTAGTTTTTATTCTTAAAGAGCTCCAAATTCTGTGCTCTTTCACCTTAGTATCCTAGACACTTCTTTTTTTCATAGGGGCATTTTGAATGACACACTCATTTCAATAGAAAAATCCACTGTCAGGACAAACCAACCTACCCTGATCATCTTAGACCTTCTGGTAAATTTATTTTCAGAATCATAATGAAACTTGAAACTATTAGCCGTTGTCATAATTCTTTCATTTTTTATCTTAATTTTTAAATTCAATTTCTTCTTTTGCTCTTTTATTTCATGAAAGAAGCTTGTTTTACCATGTCCTAGAAGTGTTTTTTTTAAGTCTTTGTGCAAGTATTTGATATTCCTGAAGTACTTTCTAGTCATATGCTTTTAATGTTAGATCTCTTATACATAGATGAAGAAAATGGGGTAACCCAGAGTAAAATGGTTAGGTCTGCAAAAAAATTGCATCTTCCTGTCTGTAATTTCTCCTTTTTTGTAGTGGTTTCCCCTTCAAGACAGTCAGTCCCTCTTCCCCTCTTTGGAACATAGTATATTCTTATTTCATAAGCAACTACCATTTTCAAAGCACAAAAGATCCTGTTAACTTCACTTACACTTTTTTTTATTATAATTTTTTATTGACAAAACATATACTTGGGTAATTTTTCAACATTGACCTTGGAAAACCTTCTGTTCCAACTTTTCCCCTCCTCCCCACCCCACCCCTAGATGGCAGGTAGTCCAATACATGTTAAATATGTTAAAGTATATGTTAAATACAATGTATATATACATATTTATACAGTTATCATGCTGCACAAGAAAAATCAGATTTAGAAATAAGGTAAAAATAACCCGAGAAGGAAACAAAAAGGCAAACAGACAATAATAGAAAGAATGTAAATGCTATGTTGTGGTCCACACTCATTTCCCAGTGTTCTTTCCCTGGATGTAGCTGATTCTGTTCATTACTGATCAATTGGAACTGATTTGGATCCTCTCATTGTTGAAGAGAGCCACGTCCATCAGAGTTGATCATCATATAGTATTGTTGTTAAAGTGTATAATGATCTCTCCTGGTTCTGCTTATTTCACTTAGCATCAGTTCATGTAAATCTCTTCAGGCCTCTGTGAAATCATCCTGCTGGTGGTCATTTCTTATAGAACAATAATATTCTATAACATTCATATACCACAATTTAGTCGGCCATTCTCCAATTGATGAGCATACATTCAATGTCCAGTTTCTAGCCATTACAAAAAGAGCTGCCACAAACATTTTTGCACATATAGGTCCCTTTCCCTTCTTTAAGATCTCTTTGGGATATAAGCCCAGTAGTAGTACTGCTGGAGCAAAGGGGTATGCAGTTTGATAACTTTTTGAGCATAGTTCTAAATTGCTCTCCAGAATGGTTGGAATCGCTCACAATTCCACCAACAATGTAGCAGTGTCCCAATTTTCCCACATTCCCTCCAACATTCATCATTATTTTTTCCTGTCATCTTAGTGAATCTGAGAGGTGTGTAGTAGTATCTCAGTTGTCTTAATTTGCATTTCTCTGATCAATAATGATTTGGAGCACCTTTTCATATGACCAGAAATAGTTTCGTTTTCTTTATCTGGAAATTGTTCATATCCTTTGACCATTTATCAATTGGAAAATGGCTTGATTTCTTATAAATTAGAGTCAATTCTCTATATATTTTGTAAATGAGGCCTTTATCAGAACCTTTAACTGTAAAAAATGTTTTCCCAATTCATTGTTTCCCTTTTAATCTTGTCTATATTAGTTTTTTTTGTATAAAAACTTTTTAACTTGATATAATCAAAATTTTCTATTTTGTGATCAATAATGATCTCTAGTTCTTCTTTGGTCACAAATTCCTTCCTCCTCCACAGGTCTGGGAGGTAAACTATCCTATGCTCTTCCAATTTGTTTATAATCTCATTCTTTATGCCTAGATCATGAACCCATTTTGACCTTATCTTGGTGTACGGTGTTAAGTGTGGGTCAATGCCTAGTTTCTGCCATACTAATTTCCAATTTTCCCAGCAGTTTTTGTCAGTGAATTCTTATCCCAAACTTCACTTACACTTTTAAACTCTTTTTTAAATGACAACTTCTTAATTAGTTTGAAGAAATCATGCAGAAAGATAGTATAAGGAGGAAACATGCACAGTAGAGATTGAAAAAATAATATTACATTTTGTTCATAAGGATATTATTGATTTTCAGATTATAAATAGCTATTCCTGCAATTAATAAAACCCAAATTCATTAAAAAGTATTACTAGATTTATAGTACCTTTTTGTCTTTTTTTCCTTATCAATAAATAATAATAATATGACAACTCTTTTGGGGACAGTGCATTGAAATTTTAAAAAATTAATTTATTTTTAACACACATAGCTTTATGAATTGCATTGAGAGAGAAAAACTAGTACAGAATGGGAAAAAAAAAAACTACGGAAGAAATTTTTTTAAAAAGTGGAAAAAAGTGAATATAGCATGTGTTGATTTACATTCATTCTCCATAGTTCTTTTTCTGGATTCAGATGACATTTTTGTCTATGGGGATTGCTTTAGATCACTGAACAACTGAGAAGAACCAAGTATTTCATAATTGATCATCACACATTCTTGCTGCTGTTGTGAATAATGTAATCCTGGTTCTGCTTGTTTCACTTAGCATTAACAGTTGTGTAAATTTTTCTAGACTTTTTTTAAAAGCAGCTTGTTCATCATATTTTAAGGAACAATATTTATATTCCATTACTTTCAAATACCCCAACTTTTCAGCCATTCCCTAATTGATGGGTACCTACTCATTTTCCAATTCTTTGCTACCACAAAAAGAGCTGCTACATTTTTTGCATATGTGGGTCCTTTTCCCTCCTTTATGTTTTCCTTGGGATACAGCACTGCTGGGTCAAAAGGTATGCACAGTTTTATAGCCCTTTGGGCATAATTCCAAATTGCTCTCCAGAATGGTTGGATCATTTCACACCACCACCAACAATGCATTAGTGTCCCACTTTTCCCACATTCCCTCCAAAATTTATCATTATCTTTTCCTGTCATCTTAGCCAGTCTCAGAAGTGTAGAGTGATCATTTTGAAATTCTTGATAGCAATGGGTAACTCCATCCAGCTGTTGACATTATGACAGTAGGGGTCATACATAGACCTGATCTTGCTCTCCCTTTATGTAGAGTCAAGATATAGAAAGGCTCGTATTGGCCATACCCTTTTAAAGAGACCTCTTAACAAACCATGCCTTTCAGTCCCAGAGGGCCATCCTCAGAGGCATTTGAGGCCACTGAGAATATTTGTTTGCATTTGCTTCTACCCAAAGGCAGTGTAAGATGAAGGGAATGTCCCTCTTCCTTTCCATACTTCATGACAAGAAGCTGAGCTGCTCAACATTAGGAAACCCTACAGTATCCAGCAAGGAGCAGTGATTTGAGATAGAGAAAAGCAGATTCAACAAGGAAATAGCTTTTAAAAGTGTGATCCCTAGCAGCAAGGAAAAGAATAAATCATGTCTTCAAAGAATTAATCATGGCACTTGGGAGTTTGTAAGATAGTGTACCCTAAGCTTATATGTGCTGTTCTTGCTATATATGCCATCATAGTCAATGTTCCTTTGAGCTACCTTTTAAAGATGAGCAAACTGGTGTGAGCTTGTGATCTATAATTTTAAGAGTGTACCTTTTAATCATGGAGTAGTATTCATCCCAACCAGGAAACTTGTGTGAGTGCCTAGTTGGAAGTAGCCCTAGGGTTATTGCTGGAAGTTTTATGGAGATTAGTCAGGCTCATCAGAGGATAGAATTGGGTACCTAAATCAGGCCCTTCCTTTTAACTTCTTTTATCCTTTGTCCTCAAGATTTCCATATTCCTGAGTCCAAAAGCATATTTTCATTGCTTTCTTCCCTTACATGAGAAATCTGCCAACTTTCATCCTTCTCCATTTCTCCTTTAGAGCATGGAGATCATGCTTTTTCCTCCTGGCAGGCAATTTACAGCTTAGAGTTTACCTGTCATATTCCCTCCAGCAACTAGTTTGTCTCAGGAACTGTGAGCAGCACCCCACGTGAGGTATATTGGAAGAGAACCTATGTGATAATGAGGAAGAAGAACATTATTGTTTATAAACTGCTTTCCTCAGTTTAACTGACTAAAGGAGCAATCTTGTGACGTAAATAATTCAAATTTTACCTCATTGTACAGATGAGCTAGTTCCTTTTAGTTACATGGTTCACTACTACTCAAACCCAATTCTAATACTTTTTTTGGCCACCCATTAGTCTTAAAATATGGCGGTGGATAAAAGGAAAGTCAGGAAACCTTTTAGTGAGAAGTTAAAACTGGATGTTGGTGATGATAATTTCAAGGTATCAAAGACCTATATGAAATAATGCAGACTGGAAAAAATAAACCAACTCAGAATGAAAAGTCTATGTATGACTACAACTGTGCTTAATAGTCACACATGAAATCAGAAGAGGTAATAATGTGATATGTATAGCTTATCAATGGTGTCTGTTTATTTATTTACTTTATCATAAATATGATTAGCCATTATTTTTTAGAAAGCTGAGAATCCTTAGAATTAAAAATGCAGGAAGGAAGACTGTAGCCTTAAACTAGCAAATAATCACTATATAGCAAAAATAAAATGTTAGAAGTAGGATGAAGTATAGATAACATCCAGACTAGTTTGTCTTTTTATAAGGGAGCAGATAGATCCAAAGATGAGCATTCATTCAACATTTTTTTTTTAGTACCTAGTGTATGAGAGAAATAAAAAGATGAATCAGATACATCCTCTCTTCAAGGAGCTGGCGATCTAGTAGGAAAATTAAGACATGTACATGAATAACTGTAATACAAAATTATACTGGGTAAATATTATAGAAGGACAAAGAGAGCTTTGTGGGAATTTAGAAGAAAAAGAAATTCCTTCTGGTTGTCAAGATCATATTTCATTTTATGGAGGTGGTATTTGGCCTAGATTTTGAAAAAATTATACTATTTTGACATGAAGAGAGGAGTAAAGGAAGGCATCCCATGTGGAAGGACTAACATCATAAAAGCATGAAATGGAAAAGAATTGGACACACCTGGAAAATGGTGACTAGCCCAATTTGGCTGGATTATTATCTATTACTGATATCCATTATAATATCATCAAGGGGGATAAAAGAGATTCTGAACCTCAGATTAGTAAACTTAAAAAAAATTTTCATCACTATATTTCAGTAAAATTGGTTTCCTTTGTAATCTTATTTGTTTTATTCTATATATTTATTCTATGTACTTTTCTGATGATGAGATTTATAGAACTTCCAAAATCTGGTGAAAAAAAAGTTTAGGAATTATTGGCCTAATAAATTGTTAGGATTAAATGATAAAGATCCTTAGATGCTAGACTAAGGAATTTTAACTGTGTATATTTTACTTTACCTTGCTTTTTAACCGATATTAATATCAGTTGAAGGGAAGACAACCCCAGATAACTAAGGCAAAAACACATAAAGAAGCAATTTTAAATACATATTTTGTTATACATTTTCTCTCTTCATATTTACTAACTTCTTCCCCTCCTCTTTTTTTTTTTTTTTCTAATAGTGGCTACAGATGTCTTTAATTCAAAAAACCTGGCCGTACAGGCCCAAAAGAAGATCCTTGGGAAAATGGTATCCAAATCCATAGCAACAACCTTGATTGATGATACAAGCAGTGATGTTTTAGATGAACTCTATAGAGTGACAAAGGAATACACTCATAACAAGAAGGAGGCTGAAAAGATCATCAAAAACCTAATCAAAACTGTCATCAAGCTGGCCATCCTATACAGGAATAATCAATTTAACCAAGATGAACTAGCATTAATGGAGAAGTTCAAGAAGAAAGTTCATCAGCTTGCAATGACTGTGGTCAGTTTCTATCAGGTTGATTACACCTTTGACCGGAATGTATTGTCCAGACTATTGAATGAATGTAGAGAGATGCTACATCAGATCATTCAGCGCCATCTAACTGCCAAATCCCATGGACGGGTTAACAATGTCTTTGACCACTTTTCAGATTGTGAATTCTTGGCTGCTTTGTACAATCCCTTTGGAACCTATAAGCCCCACTTACAAAAACTCTGTGAAGGCATCAACAAAATGCTGGATGAAGGGAATATATGAGCACCTGGATTACAGTTGTGACTGCTAACATTTCTTATAAATGGAGCACTGCTGATTTATGAAGGAAAAAAAATTAAAACCAAGGGTTTTGGAGTTTTTTGAAGATTACAGATACTTCAAAAAGACTTTGCCAAATCAGTTCTTTGATCATGAGCCATCTTATTCCCAAACCACCAACAATAAACATCACGTGAGAGATGTAGAACTTGATTTTTATTTGAAAAGGAGCATATTGCCAAAATATGTGGCTAAAAGCTATCAAACAGTTAACATATCATGAAAGTTATGTTTAATAAACAATGTATTTAATCGCCTCCTGTAAGAACTTTTTAAAGGGAGGTCTTCACGGTGATGGCACATCCTATTACATCTAATGTATATAAAGTTATATTTTTTTCACTAATTTTCCTTCTTGATATGTGTTTGCTTAAGACAAAACGAAACAAAAAATTTCCTTTTGATGCCAATGCTACTTTAGAAACAACTTGAATTTTCTAGTTCTATCCTCAATGCTTGTGCAAAGTTTTCATGTATGGTGTTAAGATCCAGTTCAAGCCAAATCTGTTACCATGGGAATTTTACTCTGATTTTCATGAGCTCAGAAGTAAAGTTTTACCCTTGGAGGAACAGGAAATTACATATTTAAAAGAATTCATAATATAATATGCTTAAAATATGAATCAGGTATGGTTAAAATATATGCCTCTTGCATAGTCTTGCTCTTTAGTGATAATGGTGACATCTAGGTTTCCAAAATGTAATGGGGCAGTGTTCATCTTGAGTATTTGTTAGTACATCATGGACCATAACCTTCATGTTTTGAATGTGTGTTAAATGTGGGCATGACATAAATTTCAAAATTAAGAGAAAGAAGAATGACAATCTGGAATGTTATTAATATGGGACTGTCAAAAGTAAATGAACAATTTCTCTAATAAACAGAACTGATCTATGCAACAAAATAGAAGCCAGCAGAAATGTATGGCTGGTTTAAAAAGGAAAACAAAGAACTTCCCATAGAGCAAATAGATAAAAAAAGAATGGATTTCAAATATTTGAGAAATTTTGTTGTGAATACATAGGATATTACATTTTTATTTAATTACCAAAGTTGTTTATATTTTGTTTGATATTTTGATGAGTAAACCAAAGAATGATTGCAATCAAAGTCATGTGTGCATGTCTTATTTTTGTATAATATGTTTACTTGGAAGTAAAAGTTTCCGTTCATTTTTGAACCAGGGTGTTAGAGAGAGATTGAAATTAATCCCACCACCAGCAACAAGCATTCTGGCATGTTCTCCTGTGTGCATGGCCATTAACTCTGTTGCCCTATATTCTGCCCACATTCTTGCAGTGTTGAAATAAAAATAGCACCATACAGAATAGAGTTGGAAAGTCCCCTAGACTAACAGGAGGCTAATTGTGTTCTCTTCTTTTTCTTTAAATGAGGAAACTGGGTCCCAAAGTTAAGTGGTTTTTTAAGGTCACAGAGAAAGTAAGGGAATAGAAACAGGATTTGAACCCAAGTTTGCTGACTGCATCCTAATGTGTTATTTCTACAGAAAAGGCTAACAATTTAAAATTTCTAAAAGATTTAAATCTTCCTGTTTTCACTGTCCTTCACCTGCTCCAGCTAGCATCTGGTGAGAGCATATAGCAGTTATTATTTAGTTTTCCTTGTACTTGCTGTCTAGGGATACAGGGCAAAGTAGGAGTCTGAACATTTATTTTCCTAAATACTTGACAGACAAAATTTGGGTTAATTACTCCTCAGATTCTTTTCACATCTGTTATTTCACAATAATATAGCACCTATCACATGAGGTAATTAAGACCCTCCCCCCAAAAAAAGGAATATTCCTATTTTTATAGAGAAGAAAATAAGAAGAGAAATGATGTGATTTGAACTGGATTTAGAACCCTCATTTCCCAATTCCTCCAAGAGCTTTGTATCATGCTGGGTTGCTATATAATCCTCTGAATCTTCAGGAGGCAATTCTAGCAAGTGTTCTTAGAAAGTCTGTTTGAAAATACCACACACCATTTCTGTTGACAGAATGCACACAAGGTTCTCAGAAGTTTGATAAAGCTTTTAGACTAGGGAGTAAAAACACCCCAGTGTTTGAATGATTTTATTATCAAAAAGTCATGATAGGATAAACTATCATTTCTTTACTGAGGTCGGCCCCAAGTGTGTAGGTTGTCATATTGGTTTGGATGGAAAAGGGGTAGCCATTGGAAACTGGCACATGATCACTGTAAACAGTGATTTCTGTGTACCAACCTGAAGAAATTGAGCCATTAACTATCTAGTCAATAATTTATGACTCAACAATTCATCTGTCTTAATGATTTGAGAATCTTATTTATCCCTCATGATTTTCAAACATGTTAAAGTTAAATAAATCATTAAGCCTCAGTCCTGACTAGACCTTTTGTTCAAAGAAACATGGAGAGAGATACAGTACCAAGGTTTTATTCTAGGAAAGTTCATCCTGCAACTAAATCTCTCAGACTGAGGATTCTTCTACAACAGAAATAGAGCCAATCAGAGATTAAGCATGAAGTAAGATTTTTACTGGGACAGTGATGCCGTGGATAAAGTGCTAGACCTAAAGTCAGGAAGATTCAATTTCCTTAGTTCAAATGTCACCTCAGACATTTACTAGTTCTGTGATACTGGATAAGTCACTTAACCCTATTTCCTTTGGTCTCCTCAACTGTACAATGAGCTGGGAAAGGAAATAACAAACCACTTCATTGTCTTTGTTAAGAAAACTCCAAATGGTATCATGAAAAGTCATAAACAACTGAACAATGAACAAAGATTTTCACTTGATCCCATGTGGATTTGTGAAGGAAAAGGGAAGGGTAGTATCTTGAGGCTACAAAAGTAAAAATAATATGGTGATTCTTAACTATTTCCAGAAGATGAAGCAGTGAGAAATATTTTACTTAGGCAACTTTCTGCCCTTGGTAAATTGTACCACTAAAGGTTTATGAGATGATCAGATATACATATGCACATAAAATCATGACTTCCCTTGTGTACCCATATTTTTTAATAGTATTTTATTTCTCCAGATCGTTTTCAGCACTCATCTTTGCAAACCCTTGTGTTTCATATTTTTCTCCCTCTTCTCCTTCCTCCTCAAGATAGCAAGCAATCCAATATAGATTAAATATGTGCAAATCTTCAAAACATGTCCATATTCATCATACTGCATAAAAAAATTAGATCAAAGGGGGAAAAAAACACAAGAAATGAAAAAAAAAAAAAAAAAAAAAAAAACGACGACAAAAGGTGAAAATACTATGCTATGGATGTTGATGGAATTTCCCATAGCAGTCTATTGGAACTGGCCTGAATCATCTCATTGTTGAAAAGACCCAAGTCCATCACAGTTGACCATCACATAATATTGTTGTTACTGTGTACAATGTTCTCTTGGTTCTGGTCTCTTCATTCAGTATCATTTCACATAGGTCTATCCAGGTCTTTCTGAAATCAGCCTGTACAGCCATAATTTTAAGATTAGAAAAATTGAAATATGCCCAGGATCTGCATATAGTTCTCTAACTAGTCTTTTCCAAAAATGATGATTGATTTTTTTGTGTGTTTCTTTTTCTTTTGGATAATTGATGCTAGTCTTCTGAGAAAAAAACACAGTAATCTTATTGAAAATGATTTTTTTTTATTACATTCATAGTTTATTGATAAAAGCAAAATAAACAAAAAACAAAAACACTAGCCATCTGTGTTTTTTAATAGATGACTGGTGGGTTTTGAAATACTTTCATTTAAATGTTATATAGGTAAAAGATTGTTGGCTAGCTGAAATATAAGAACACTATATCAAATCCACATTTTCTCTGTGTGTGAGACCATGCCCATCCAGCTTTTAAACTGGTACAGGACTGTCCTGTTCTCTTTAAAGGTCTTCAGAAGCAGGATTTTTCTGTGAGGCCATTTTTCAAAATCCTCCATAGGCTTCTAATTTGAAGGTACCCCACAGCTTAAATTTCTGCCCCCTTTGGATATGCAACTTTAGATATTCAGGGAAGTCTTTGAAAATTTGACCCACAAGGTGTACTGTACTTTCTCTCTTTCCCCAGAGGCTACCTTTTCACATATATACAATGCTGCTTTATGAATCTACTAGACAGACAGAACAGTTTACTTTTGTTTCTCACAAAGTGAACATGGCATTAATTATTTCATTAAAATTGTTAAATGTTTGAAACTTTTTTCATATTTAGAGGGGAAATATAGGGAAAAAATGGAGGTGGGGTGAGGCACAAAGCTTGACAGTAAATTAGTGAAATGTTAGTCTTGTATTTTTCTGATCATTGTCAGACAAGCCTACCATACATACATTACACTCAGCACATATAACATTTTAGAAAAACTTATCTTTGGTTACAGAGATGAAGATTTCTTTGTGCTATAATTCCATTTATGATTCTATTCAACATGACTGTGATGTGAGCTACAAGAAATGAATATAAAGAATATAGATAGACATGGAAAAACTTGTGAACTGATGCAAAGTAAAGTAAGAAGAATCATGAAAATAATATAAACAACATCTAAATTAATATAAACAGAAACAAAATTAAAACTAGAAACTATGTAAGTGACCAAACTCAACCTTTTTACAGAAAAAAGAACTATGAATGTGGAATAGCAGAATTCTGTTGATGTGTTTTTTTAACTTTTTTTTTTTTTCTTTTTAATTGTTAAAAAGAATAGCTTTTGAGAGGAAGAGGAAAGAATATTTTGGGAAATAAGGGTGATATGAAAACAAAAAGAATAGTAACAAAATTAAGATGTCCTCTAAGGGAAAATTATGTATGTGTGTATATATATATATATATATATACATATACATATATGTGTATATGTATATTTATGAATATATTTATAGCTGCTTTATAATATATTTACATATTAATGATCTGTATTTTTCAAAACATTTAGGTGAGGTTCTTTTTCCCCAGATTTTTAATTATACTCAAGAGCACATCAAATCATTTTTAAGGTGTTCCCATAAGGTAGCACATGAAATTCATGTTTGAATTTTTCAGTTAATGCTACAATCTTAGATCTTTAAGAAAAATTTACAAATTTAATTATCATAGATTTCGATCAATTAACAAATATTAAGTATTAATTATCTCCTGTGTGACAACATTTGCTGCATTTAAAGCCAGAAAGGACTTCAGAGGATATCAAGTCCAACCCCTCATTTTAGAGATACAGAAACTGGGATTTGGAAAAGTTATATGTTATATGTTTTCCCAAAGGCAGCAGTGTCAGAATTTGAACTCGTGTTCTTTGACTCCAAATCCTACACTTTTCAGGGTACCAGGCTAAAAGATGAAGGTATCTTTCTTAATGAAAAACTACAAAACAACTTATATATTGTAATTTCTATTAAGTGAAAATAT
This sequence comes from Sarcophilus harrisii, assembly GCF_902635505.1. Classification (NCBI taxonomy): domain Eukaryota; kingdom Metazoa; phylum Chordata; class Mammalia; order Dasyuromorphia; family Dasyuridae; genus Sarcophilus; species Sarcophilus harrisii. The sequence continues at coordinate 239,087,171 of NC_045426.1, forward strand.
TTTCATGATATTAGAGATTTTTAGTTAGTAAGATTATAAAATTAGATGTGGAAGGGAAAATAAAGACCATCTGGTTCAATTATCTCATTTTACAGCTGAAGAAACTGAGACTCCTTGAGGTTAAGTGACTTACTCGAAATCCCACAACTAATAAGGATTCTTGGCAGAGTTTGGATTCAAACAAGGCCTCTATAACTCCAAATCCAGGATACTTTCCCACTGTCCCATGTTTCCTCTTAAGAGGTTTTGTTATTTGTACATAAATTTGTATTAAATAACCAAAAAAAAAAGAGGATTTTGAACTGGATATATTTCACTTTGCTTTTTAAATGTTTAAAATTGATCAATTTTGACAGATGTTGAAAATTGATTAATTCAATCTGGATTAACCACTGATATATTTGAAAAGCATAAAAGTCTTTTGGCTCATATGGCCCATTAAGCTCTCTGAGCCTAAAGCTCCCATGTGATTTGTTCATTTTAAGTCCATGTTGATATTCAGATAAGATGTTATTTTATCTCTAAAAAAATGATTGTATGTTTTCCAGAAAAGCATTATTACAAGATATGCACTATAGCAACATTGAGGTAGCAACTAAGCCAATGAAAAAAACTTTTCTTTCAAATGGTGAATATAACAGCCCTTGTGGTAATCATTAAGGAAAAAAAAAAAAAAACAAACCTACAATTTTTTTGTTGTTAGCCTACAAAGAAATGAGACTTTTAACTTTTAACAACATATATATATATATATATATATTACAACTTTTGGTGGTACAATTTGATGTATTCTGTGATTTAAGTTAAACAGAAATCAATGTTGACCTTACAATTCTGGTTTAATTATAACCTTATTTGTTCTGGCAATTGTCATTTTGAGGGTGGGTTTTGTGATTAGTGGTTAGTTTTTTTTTTTTTTCTTTTGCATATACATTTTGAGTTTTTTAAAAATCTAGCCAAAGATATATTTTTCCCATGTGAAAATTAATATTGGCAGACTAATTATAGGGGGTTTGCCCCTCCCAAAGCATGCTATTTAACAAGCATTTGAAGAAAATGTAAATCACTCAGTATTCACAAGTGAGAAGAAAACATTTGTGCTTTGGAAAATATTTTTAAAGAACTTGCTTCTCTAAAAGATGATGCACTTCTTATTCTACAGAGTTTTCACATATTTTTTATATAATTATCCAACCGGTGAATACATTATTTTCTTAATAGGAGGGTTTTTAAAGATGAATGCATAATTCAGGATTGCATTTGTTTATACCTTTTAAAAAGTCAATGTTTTTGATGGTACTTTGGATTTGTTCTGTTTTCACAAAGAAAATCTAATGCACTATAAGTGAATGATTTATAGTTGTTTTTTTAAAAAAATTAATGAAGTGGACTTTTCACTTAATTGCACTTCTATTCCCATTTTCAGAGTTAAAAATGAATTAATAAATAAGTGAGCTCCTTGAAGCAAGGTATAAAAACAAAGCAAAAAGGTATACAAGCTATAAATATAAAAAGTAAATAGAGGGCTGGGCTTGGAGTTAAGAAGAATTCAAATCTGTCCTCAAACAGTAGCTGTGTGATCCTGGGCAAGTCACTTGCCTCAGTTTCCTCTTCTGTAAAATGGGGATAATAATAGCACCTACTGCCTAGAATTGTTTTGAAGATGAAATAAGATAATAATTGTAGAGCACTCACCATAATAAGTGGTAAGTTTTTGCCATTTACATTTACACATAACTGTGTAAATGTTGGCTATTATTATTAGCTATAATTAAAATGGGGATAGGTAGATGGTTCAGTGGATAAACTGTTGGGGCTCCAATCAGGAAGATCTGAGTTTCAATCCAACCTCAGAGACTTACTAGCTGTGTGATCTTGGGCAAGTCAATTAATACTGCTTATTTTACTTTCCTCATCAGTCTAATGAACTATAGAAGGAAGTAGCCAACCACCCCATTTTCTTTGCCAGGAAAACCCTTAATGGGGTCACAAAGAGATAGACATGATTGAAATAAGTGAACAACAAAAAATAAATAAATAAGATCAGTGTTTTATAAGGAGTACAGATTCTGTCCAGAAATGATTCTATGAGCTCAGTTAAAGTCTCTATGCATCTGCATCTATGTGCTTTACTGTTTCCTTTTAAGAAAACATTAAAAAAATTTATTTTTAAAGATAACTACTTGGCAAACAAATAATTAAATTTCTAGTTCTTATTTCAGATGTCATTTAATATCCTACATTAGTGTTTCCTGCTAATTAAATAGATCAAGAACCACAGATGTTTCAACTTCCTAGTCTAACAGTTTTATTATTATATAATAATCATCATAATTTATCATTAACCATTAGGTTAGCTTGATATTAAACTGTACACAAGAGAACACTGTATGAAATATGTAAATGAAATATTCCACATTATTTTCAAACTCACTCCCAGAAATGGACACTGAGGAATTATTGGGAGAAAACTAAAAGTCCAATAAGTGGAGCCTTGATGACGAAGGAGTCTGGAAATGAAGGTTCTAATTTTAACTCAAATAATGTATCCTCATCATTAACCATTAGGTTAGCTTGATATTAAACTGTACACAAGAGAACACTGTATGAAATATGTAAATGAAATATTCCACATTATTTTCAAACTCACTCCCAGAAATGGACACTGAGGAATTATTGGGAGAAAACTAAAAGTCCAATAAGTGGAGCCTTGATGACGAAGGAGTCTGGAAATGAAGGTTCTAATTTTAACTCAAATAATGTATCCTCATTTGCTTATATCTTTATCTGTAAAACTAGAAAGATACTCCCCGCCTTACTTTACAGAATGACTGTAATGCTAAAATGAAATCATAAATGTGAAAATGCTTTGAAAAATACTTTTACTTAAATGTCCAAACCCTTTGATTTAGATATTCTATTGCTATTACTATTGTTTACTCTAAGAAACTTTTAATAATCATTAAAAATGATCATCACATCTATTTTTAGCACCAAAATATTTTTAGCAGGATTTTTTTCATAGCTTCAAAGGACTAGAAACAGCAATAGCCCATAATTTGGGGTGGGGGCAGGGTGAGGTAAGGAGTGTGACTAAGTACATTGAGTCATATGAATCTTATTGTACTAAAAGAAATTATCATTATGAAAATACTTAGGAAAATGGAAATATGTCAACTGGAGCAAGTGAAGACAGGCTCAAGAAAACTATACACAATAACTACAATAATGTAAATAGAAAAAACAACACATACTTGTGTGCACTTGCACACTCATGCATACACAAGCAAGCCCAGACTGTAATTAGGACCAAGTTTTATACTCAAGAAAACATAAGAATGTGATACAATACACCTTCTTTGCAAAACTGGAGGATTATGGATGTATATACTGTCAGACTAAATCTTTTGATTAATTTTGACAAACTTTTTTTTTCCCCATTCATTTTTTTATTCTTTTTTATAGAAAATGGTTCTCTGGATAAGAGGGGAGAAGGAACAAATGCAGAAATAAAGTATGTAAAATAAAAACTATTGATTTAAAAAATTAATGCTTTTTATTCATCAGATATGTTCACTTAGATATTGACTCTCAAATAGCCATGAGAATAAGCACATGTCCAGAGTTAAAAAGGACAGGTGACAGTAGGCTTAAGGAAAACTTATCAGTGAGTCTAATATAAGTTTGATAAACCTTGTTTTGCCTTTCTAACTTGTTTTCCTTTGGATTTGCTGGAAATCCATCTTAGTGGAAGAATTCAAGTATCACTGGAGCAAGCAGTTTTCTTAGCTGATTCAAAAGTATTTGTTTCAACATAGTCTTTGATTTATTCTTTTCTAGTTATAGAGTGGATAACAGTGTACCTTTTTGAATCTCTGGGAATAAGGGTACCATTTAAAAACTTAAAAATAAATAAAATATGGGGGTAACATAATTAATCGATCTTAGCAGCCAGACTTTTAAATAGCCTCTCCCACAGATATGTGAATAATATTACTCTGCCTTTGGGAGAGAATATAATCTTAAGAGCCTAATAATTAGCTTGACCTGGAGAAATTGTTAATTGTGTTGGTTGGGAAAACAGTAAGAGAACAAGGATAAAGAATCAAGAGAACTATTTTCTTGAGAGAAATATTTTATCTTATGAAGAAAAACTATAAGAAATTATTGACTCTTTAATTAACCTTTTTTGAGAGCTGAATGGGACTCCTATAGGTTTATGTTTCTAGAAGTTAATAATAGCATTGATGGTGAGAGATAGTGAGAGGAGTTGATCTTTCTCACATCTGGTATATTGTAATTAATGATGTCCAAAAGGAATTACATCTTTTTTTGCAACATCATTATCATGTAGCTAATAATCTTGATATTTATTCAAGTCTAAAAGTTTAGGGAGTTTGAAAAAGAAAGATAAACAAAAGTTTATGGAAAAGATAATCCTCCAGGTTATTTAATAAATCAGATTTGGAAATCAGTAATTTATGGGTAAATGTCAAAATATAAACTTAGATTTCTTTAGAACCTGAAATAAAAATGAATTGGGTATATGGTGACTGCTAGTTAGCCAAATGGAGAGTGCCAGGCCGGGGGTCAGGATGACAAGTTTAAATACAGCTTCAGACACTTGCTAACTCCTGGGCAAGTCATTTGTCTCAGTTTCCCCATCTATAAAACATGGATGATAACATGGCAAGCTTCTCAGGGTTGTTATGAGAACTAAATGAGATTAACATAGTAAGTACTATATAAATGTTATCTGTCTTTATTTTTTATTTACAAAGTCAAGTATCAGGGCTATGATAATACCAGGTAGTCTACATATGGGGGACATAGATATATACTGTGCTATATATAAAAATGGATTTTAATTTTATATAAATATAGTCAAATAGAAGTGATATTCATTTTAATTTGTGCAATAAGCTTAGTAGAAATGTCAAAAAATTGAGATTTTAAAAAAATGGTTGATATTTTATAAATAATAGATTGAATAAAATGACAGATTTTGTTTTTTACGTGAATGATCTTTGGGTTGCACTGAGTGTTCATCAATGAGTAAGAAGAGAACCTAGAGCTGAACCTTAGACTTGTGAATTTATATTTAATGGGATATTGGTTGATTATGTTGTGACTGGAGGCCAAGCCACATCTGGCTCCCCATTACCTGCTGTTCTTCCTTACTCCTCAAAGGAGCTCTGAGAGTAGATTGTGAGATCTGCTACTGGAACTCATTGTAGAGATATTCAAACATGTCTATATACATGCTTGAATATACACTTAAGTTTATATACAAGAGTGAATATATACTAAAGGTCATTCCCAAGCATCACACACATAAGGACATCATCAAGATGGGGGTTGGGTTCTATCTATATTGTGTTTTCTATGATTCCTCTAGTTATGCAATTAAGACCAAGGTTTTTTCTGGCCTTCTGAATTACAAGCCTTGGACATAAACCATATTTAGGTTTTGGGTCAAATAATAACTAAGCTTTCCAAAATAGGCAAGAAGTTTTCCTTTTTTAAATTTGGTTACTCAAAGAATGATTTTTGGAGGGGGGGAGGGCAAGGGATTCCTGCACTTACTACAATGTTTCTGCTGAGAGTGAGATGCACTTTAAATTAGATAAAATTAAGTAGATTAAATTAAATTAAAATTAAAAATTAATTAGATTAAAAGCTTAAGACCACACCACATATCACATTTTTCATTAGTAGGCTAAGAAAAGGAAAGACTCTAAAATCTACATTGTCTCTTGCTTCCTTATCCCCTCCCAGACATCAAATGAACTCAACCAATAAAAGGTGGTAATATCTTAAGTTTATCATATTTATTTATCAGAGAAAGATGACTTTTCTTAAGGATTGCTGACTTGCTTGATGCTGTAATTGCAAGATGTTTTTGGAAGTTTAAGAAAACATAAGCTCTATAAACTTCTTTCAATGCTTTGTCTAATTGAATGATTTTCTTTTGTTATAGTCTTTCATAAGAGCATAAATTTAAAGCTTGATAGAGATCTTAAAATTCATCTAGTTCAATTACCTCATCTTATAAAAATGTGTGAGAAGTATTTCTCTTTTATTTAATAACATCATATTAGGATTGAGGCTTTTCTCCTTTTTTACTTCCTTATCCAGAAACCACCCAGTGGAGGAAACCTCTCTTAAATATTTATGCAGGACAAAATTCAATCAGATAATAATAGAAATTTTAAGTTTGGGCGAACAGCTGCATTCCTACTCATTGTGACCTGGATCACCCAAATCTTGGTCAAAGAGATATCAGTTTCCATATCATTTGACACCTGTATGAAAAAAGGAGATTCAAAACTTCCCAGATCTATTGGAGCAAGCACAATGAGTAGGAATGCATTGATTAGCCCAAAATTAAGTACTAACAGGAGGTATTTTTGCTTTGCCTCTGTACTTAGAAAACTTTCAAACTTTCAGTGTTTGCCATGGCAAATAATGATATTGTGTGTGTGTGTGTGTGTGTGTGTGTGTGCGTGTGTGCATGCGTGAAGTATGTCTTTAATCACATTACAGATTCTTTTTATATCTATATCCCATAGTGTTTACAGCATAAGTGAGTGCTATATCAAAAGCTTTTTTTAAAATTTAAGGTTGATAAAATAACATGTTTTTACAATGTATTTATCGGTTAATAATAACAATTGTTTTCAAAATATTGAACCATCCTTATATCTCTAATATAAATTCAATGTGATCATTGTGAATAATTTTCAAAATCTTTGATGCAATCTCTGTGAAAAATTTATTTACCACTAAGGAATAAATAAATCATGACAGAAATCAATAAAAGAATCATATTGTCTCGGTGTATATGTATGTGTCTATGTATGTATTGCATGTGTATATATGTGTATATATATATTAAATATTTGTTCATGGTTTCTTATTAATTGACTATTTTTAGTGTGTCATGATTTCTTTAAAAATGTTTATTATTTCTACATTTTCCCCATTTATTTGAATTTATTTACTCCTTAGCATGTTGTTAGAGGACAGCCCTGATAATAGGCAATCCAATGGTTCAGATTTAGGCATGAAATAAAATGAGACATTCCTAAGCCATCTATCAGTAAGCAAAAGAAGAATTACTTAATCATGGGATGGAAAAAATATTCAGAAAGATATAACGCCAAATTTTTTTAATATAGCTTCTCTGTCTCTATTTTGGTTATGCTGGCATGCCAGTCAAGCCTGAACGAGGAGCTTATGACTTCTCATTGATAGGTTTTTATACTAAGCTCACCAGGAAGATACACCAGTGATTTGAGTCTTAGCCTACTAAAATAATATAATCTGAAATACAATTTTAATACACTCTAAGGAAAAAAACAGTCCAGCTTATAGGGGGATAGATGTAGTTCCTACAACATAGTATCTCCTGATGGCAAAATCCTAAAGTTGTTCTAGAAGACCTTACTACTTAAATGGCCTTAGGATTATTATTGGACAGCTCAGACCTTTGAGATCTGAGAAACCTAGCATGGGTAGCACTAGAGAAGGGAGGAAATATTAAAATATTAAAAATATTAATCATTAGCAAATAATTATTTGTATATAATAATAAAATATGAATAAAAATGTTAAAATAGAAATCAAATCCTCCCCAAAAAACAAGTAATGTGTAATATTTCCCTGAAGGAATGAGTACAGAGGAGAATGAATACCAAAAATCTCAGGCTTTATACATTCCCTTCACTCTTCTTCATAAGAACAGAGTCCCAGGTCTTAATGATCTGGTGGTACATGTGGTAAGTAATGCCAGATCTTTTCAATTCACAATGTGTCTCCTGATGTAAAATGAAGACAATGAACAGGATTAGAACTAGGAATACTGAAGTCACAATATAAACAATGATACTTTTAGAAGTGTTTCTTGAACAATTAGTTCTGAAAATAAAATGTCTTGCTCTCCTCTTTTAATCAATCCGGAAAGGACTTCTTCCTAAATTACTTAGGTAGGTGGCTGACCATACTAGGATAAGGGACCCTTAATTATGATTATGATCCCCCTAGACTGGTAATCATTAGGGTAATGATCCATCCAAGAATAGTAGCCTCTTTTCTTTTTCTTTTAAGATATTGATCAAAAAGAAATTGGTGGTTTCAAGAAATTAAGGCAATCTCACCATTGCCACATATTCCAACCAGTTCCATCCTATCAGGAATTTGAATTTTACCCCCTGAATCCATTACAGTTTCAATAAATGAACCAATTGCCTTCTCTTATTGGGAATCAGGCTATTGCCTCTTCCTAAAGTCTCTTGGTTATGGCTTTCTAATTTTTCCTACTCTGCTGGAAATTAATGCTCTACGTCTATTACTCCCCATTTCTAACAAGTAAACCTTTTTGCCTTTTCTTGCTGGGAATCAGGTCTCCACCACCACTGCTACTTTCTGCATTCTATTTGCCATACCTCTACATGTGTGTTCTCTCTCTCCACTCCCCTACATACTTCTTTCTAACACAACTTTATGGTCTTCCCATACTAAGATATAAGTTTAAGGACTGAGGTTATTTTGTTTGATTTTATTTCAATCCCCATTGTTTAGCACAGTCATAAAGTAAAGGTTTAATAAATGCTTTATCCTTACCCACTTATTTATCTGAAAAATTACTTTCTGAGGATAGGCAGAAAGTTAACTGACTCTTGTTTTGTGTAATGAAACAAATTGTTCATTGGACAGTTACCTAAACTCTGGGAATTTATTTAATCTAGATTTTAAAATATTTCTTATTCATTATATAATATGCATACATACATACATACATACTTGACTATGGATGTTTGTTACAAAGAATTTGGGGAGAGGCTGTTTCTGTCCCCCACAGATACATGCAATGAAGTAAGGGATAATAGGAAAGACAGAAAATGGATTTCTTCTAATTAAAAAAAATACTAAAAGAAGTTGGGGGTGTGCTACAGATGTGGAATGTTGCATGCACTTTCAGATGAGATCACTGTATGGTTAGTTTTGCTTAATTGTTTTATTTTGGTGCAAGAGAGCTCTCAAAGAATAGGGGGTGATCTGGAAATATTTACAATGGTAAAAATTAAATGTCAATAAAAACTTTAAAAAAGAAAAGAAAAGAAAAAGAAATATGGTATCCAGACCTTTCCTTTTCCTGTTTGTAGTGAGTCTGGGATTCTTAAATGATTTCTTCTTGACTAGTTGTTTTATAGATTTTGATTATAGATAACTAAATTTTCTTCTCTTTTGCCAACTTTTTGACTTTAATATTTATTATCTATTAAAGTCATTGAGTTATATTTGGCCTATTTTAACAACAAAATTTTCAGGGTGTCTAATATTTATTTAGATTAGGTTCTCCACCTTCTGTTCTAAACTATTTGCCTTCTAAATTTTGTTGTTGTTCAGTCATATCTGACTCTTCATCACCCCACTTAGGGTTTTCTTAGCAAAGATATTAGAGTGGTTTGCCTTTCTTTCTTCAACTTATTTTGTAGATGAGGAAACTGAGGCAAACAAGGTTAAGTGACTTGCCCAGGTTAACATAGATAAGTGTCTGAAGCTTGATTGGAACTCAGAGAAATGAGTCTCCTTAACTCCAGGTCCAGCAGTCTATCCATTGAACTCACTTAACTAAGCTCTTATTTCATTTTTTTATTTCTTCTTAATTCACATGAATTTCTATGGTCCTTTTGGCTACCAGTTGTGTTGTCTACTTTGAACTCCACCTTCAGTTCCAGATTTGATACTTCATTCCAGGGCCAGAATATAATTTCTTGGTTTGAGTTGTTAGGCTTTACTTAGTTTTGACTTCATTTTCTTGGATTCCCAATGCTATCTTTCAGTTTTCTTGGTATTTTTGGACTCAGTCTTAGCAGGCTTTAGAATCCTAGTCAGAGATCTTAGATTGGATGTTCCGATTTAGAACACTACAGTGATCTTTCTTATCCCCCAAAATCCGAATTGTGCAGCTACTCCTTCTGAGGTACTATCCTATTCCTTCAGCTTTGTTCTTACTTTCTTTCCTACTTGGACTTCTTCAATCCTGTGAAATCTGATTTTTTTTTTTTTTGGGGGGGGGGGAATCATAAATAATTAAATAAATGATTATATTATTCTGTTTGAATCTGGACTAGAATATGGAAATTAAATAGCAGATTTTAACTTAAGATAGAAGGGGAAAAGGTGTTCCAAATTGAAATGAGCTACCCTATAAGGTACTACATTGTACATCACTGAGATGTTTTTTCATGTAGTGTTGTTTTAAATGCTCTTTGAGGTTTTTCCCGATGCTCAGACTACAGTTCTATTGACTACCAAAACAATAGAAGCAGCAAAATAGATTAAACTTTTTTAGATCCTTTGGCAGATATATTTTAGGTTTCAAATTAAAATTTGGTAATTTTAAAAAACACATAGCATTAGATTTTTTAAAAAGTTACCTAGGAAGTTCTGGTTAAGATGATAAGAATTTTTACTCTAGATAGAGTAAAAGAGAAGTCTATATCTAAGCCACTAACCCCCCCCCCTCCAATATATCTATTTAATTTCCATATTCTAGATTCACACAGAATAATATAATCATTTGTTTAGTTATTTAAGTCATGTCTGATTTGCCCAGTGTCTCATAGCTAATAAGTATCTGAGGTCATATTGGAACTCAGATTTATCTGACTCCAGGCCCAAAGTTCTATCCACTGTGCCACCAAGCTGATCAATCTAATCACACAGAAAATCAATATATATAAGGAATTTTGTAAATTTTAAGGCAACTCTTGTTACTATTATTATTATTTCAAATACTTATAGTTTTCCTAGAGATATGTTTCTAAAAGAACACCACTTCCTGCAGACATATATTTGACTTCTTTTGACAGTCACAGAAATCTGAAGTAGGGGCAAGGTTGGGGATAGATAATCATAGAATTTTAGATTTCCAATTAGAAGGGACCTTAAAGGTCACTCACTCTTACCTATACCCATATTAAAAATCACATCCATAGCAGCAAGTGATCATCAAGCCTTTACTTAAACATCTCCAATGAGAACCAACTCTTCATCCCCTAACAAGGAATTCAATTCCAGTTCCATTAGAAAGTTTTTCTTTTTCTTATGCGGAGTTAAAATTTACTTCCCAATCTACCTATACATGGCTTCCTTGGTAGGCAAATTTACCCGTAATAGTCATTTAGTCAAATTATACTATATTATGTCTACTATGTGCCAGATGCTGCTCTAAGTGCTGAGACTGCACCTCTCTTCTTACCTTCCCCACCAAAAGGCAAAAGAAAGTTCTTGCCCTTGAGAAGGTTACTATCTAATGAAAATTCATCAAATACCCATATATTAAGTCCCAACTCAGTCTGTTCTTTTGTCTAAACCTCACCAGCTTTTTAAATTGCTGCTCATGTGGCAAGGTTTCTAATTTCTTCACTATACTGCTATAGAGCTTTTGGTAAAGGTAGATGGGACAAATCCAAATTCTGCAACCCTGATGATTCTTTCGGACTTATTTATAAAATTGAATAATGGCTCATTATAATCACCCAGTGCTAGACTACTCACCAAAAATATACAAGGAGGTCATGTGTTAAAACACACTTTCTTGTTCCTTAGATTTATAGAATCTAGTAGTGGAGTTTGCATGGTTCACTGTGATTTTATAATGGATTTCAAACCAGCATTATTAGCAGTGTTTATATACCAAGTAAACATTTAATGCTGTGAATAACATTTTAAAATATAAAAATATATTATAAAAAATATAATATATATATATATATAAAATATATTAAAATATATAATATTATATTATATAAAAATAAAATATAAAAATATATTATATAATATAATATGTAATATAAATTATATTATATAATAAATTATATCAGATTGCTTGCCATCTTGGGAAAGGGTGAAGGAGGAGAAGGAGGGAAGGAGAAAAATTTGAAACTCAAAAGAAAACTATTTTTTACATATAATTGGAAAAAGTAAAATATTATTTACAAAAAAAAGAAAAAGAAAAAGAAAATATTGCTGTAAACACCTTCTCTATTTCCCCTAGATTCACCAGAACAAGGAATTTGCTGGACTAATGGAATGCCACTATGCTTAGTCCCATGGCTTTGGTCACTTTGGTGGTAAAAATGTATTGGGAGCAAGTAAGGAGGAAACCGCAACAGTGAATATTAGTAAATATGTTGGTTTGGTTTTGTTTTTTAATTAGCGGTTATTTTCCCTAGGAAAAATTAATTCATAGACCTTTAAAACTTGAAATTCTATAAGGTTCACTCTTCTCATTTTATATATGAACCAACTAAAGTATAAAAAAATTAAATGACATTGTTACTGTTTTCATATGTCTGTAATTTATTTTGGAAGAATAATTTAGATTACCATGAAATTAGCATCAATTTGTATCTTCCAATAAGATTTATTTTGCTTTAAAAAAAAAAAAAAGAAAGTAAACTTTTACATGTAACATATCCTGCTAGGATATAGCAACTAGTGCTATACTGACAAATTTGTCCTAAAAGGCTAAATTCCATTTCACTAGCCTGCCAACTCCATCTAACAATGACTCCTCTTATTCCTCATTCCTTCTCTAACATCTAGCTCTAACTTGCCTCCACTCCAGAAAAAGTTGATAGGTCAGTGCCTTGCTAGATCATAGAAGCCTCTGGTCTCCTTCCAATTTGACATAAATTCTATTTACACAATGTGTGTGCCAAATGACATTTGGAAAAAAAAACAAAAAACCAAAAAACCCCTTGATCATGTTCATATATTACTGTTCGTTCTTCTTGATTAGGTCTCAAAGTATAGCTAAATATTCTTGGGCCTGCTTCAAATGCCTCAGTCAGTATGTTTTTTTTGAAAATTCTTGTTTTGTTTTTAATGCCTACAGTCCTACAGACCAGTTCAAGGTCTGGAGACCACACCATGGAGACAATGTCATTTGCCACATTGCTATAATCCTTCCCAAACTTCTACTATCAGATAAGTAGGATGTAGTAGTATTGCTTAAAACAAGAATGACTATCCCACTGAAACCTATGCAGTTACTATAATTGGCAAGATGAAGAAAAGTCTCTTTAAGAGTACAGTAATCCCCAGAAACTGTGCCTGAATTCATATGTGCTCAGCCTTCTTCAGAGAGGATGTCTGATCCTGGGCCAGAACTAAGATAAATTTTCCCTTCTGGGTTAAGTTAATTCTTGTTAATTAAGGATAATTGTTTTTAAGCATTTGCTTTTCTTAATTCCAAAAGAAGTTCAGCAATACAAGGAAAAAAAAATTGTCCTTTAAAAGACTCCATCTGAATTCACATAAAACCTAACTTCCCAATGAGATTAGAAACTTTTCTGTTTATCAGGCATTATACATGTCCTGCTCATTTATATGTGGCCTCTTCCTAGAAAGTAAGGTTTATGAAAGTAAGAAGAATCTAAGCTGAACTTTGTATCTCCTCAGCACCTAGCGCAGGGCTCCCTTCCCAGAATTGTTGGGGATAATTATAATGGTTGGATTTATGATTATGTGGTTACATAACAGAATTCTATAGTATTCTCTTTGCTGATTCAGATGATCAAGGATTGAAAGGGATAATCTAATTTAACACCCTCATTTTACATGACAACACTAACATCCAGAGGGTTAAATCATTTGCTTAACTGACTCCAAATTTAATGTTGTTACCAGAAAATCTGATTTATTAACTCTTCTAAGGCAAAAAAAGAAAGATCCTTTGAAAAATTAGTTACAAATTGTTTCCTCTTTGGAAAAGAGAAAATTTACCAACTCTTGTTACCATTATTTAAGGCCTCCTGGGTAAGTCAGTTATCCCTGCTCATCTTATAAACAAGGTCCCAATCTTTCTCCTATCCCTTCCTGCAACATTTACTCCTTAATTCCACCTAAGAAAATAATATCCACCCAGGATACTGAGCTATGGCAAAGTTAGCACCTATCACATTTTCCATGTATCTTTTTGTGCAATTTTCAATGGCAGGTTACAGACTGTGAGACAGAACTAAATCACTGAGGAGGAAATTCTGGGAAAAGAATTTTGGAATTTGACCTAAATCATGACATTTTTAATAGATTTGCTTGCTGTTTTTAAAGCTACTAATTGGTCTTAAATTCATCATAAGTTTTTATTAATTGCTTTTACTCATATAAATGTGTAGGGGGAAAACTCTTTTTACCTTTTTCAGACTTTGTATGGCAACAGTGGAAAATGTAAAGGTCAGAAATTAGCAATAGCAGAGACACTGCCTTCTGGGTGTCACTGATGTTATATAGCTTCTAGGGGAGACAGCAATAATGTTAAGGTCCCCTAACCTTAGGGAGCTTCTGTTCTAAAAATAAGTCAATGATTCTAAGTCCTCTGGCTTTGGAATCTGTGACTGAGACCCCATGCCCCCACCCTCAACCTGAGAATTCTAGAGTCTTCTGACCTCAGGATAGTCCCACAAATCAAATTCCTGAGACAATTCATTGCTGACTGTTAGATGGATAATCTCTTGGTCAGTAATAGCCAAATTCCAGAGACCACTCCTCAGTTCTACTCTGGGCCATAAAATTAGCATATCTATATCATGAAGAACTAGATAAATGTGTCTCCTTGTTTCTGTTTCTTTGCTAAATTCTCTTGGAATTTAGACTGCTTAAATTGGCATTACAATTAAATAAACTTTGCCTCTTGACTAGGAAATGGGTTCAAGCTTGCAAATTCTTTTTGCAAGAAAAGAATTTCCCACCTCATGACACTAGTCTGTGACCCCAACCTTTTGGGGTCCCTTCCCAAAGCTCAATATTTTGTGACCCTTATGGGCAGAGTCTGGCTTCCCTTGGCTTGATTCCCTCCTTATCTGTACTTTTTATGAATACTTTAGCTGGGTGATGGCAAGAAGCTTAGAGCCCAAAAATTGAGCAATCCCTCAATATCAAGAGCTTTTATTACTACTGGGAAAATGATTATGGCCTAGTTAATGATCTGGCCTGCAGAAAATTTAGCAAACATATGATAGTTAGCAAATACCAGCATGAGGCCTTTGATTGAAGGTACTCTATCTTGTACCAAAAAAGGCACAAAATTTTAAAACTAGGGTTGATCTTTTTTTAAAAGAGCAATAGTACCCAAGGCAAATATTTCAGTTGAGCCAAAAGCTAGAGGAAGTGGAGGAAGCAGCAAAACAGTCTTACAGTTCCTCTTAAACAGTCTGTGGTAAAGAGGTCATTAATCTTCTGACCTAGTGGGGTTCTCACAATTGGTGTGAGCTGCTGACATCAAGATTTAGGTTAAAAATCTCTTTGTGAGGAACTCAAAGAAACAAATGAAGCCTCATTTAATTGTCACTATCCAGAACTTTAATCATGTGTCATCCTTTGATGATCTTAATAAAGGTAAATTCAGCACTAGAGGTCTTAGAGCTCATTGTTGTCAAATTTGTAATTTGAGATTCCTCAGGGCTAATTCAGGTTGGTCAATCCCAAGGAACTATAATATTGATGTTCAGATCCTTTCAGTTTCCAGTCAGTGAACCAAATGATGAGGTTTGGCGCAGGGCAGAGAGTTGTGGGAACCCCTTCTGGTCGGTGAAGGTCCTTTGTGAAAGAATTCATGAACCCAAAAAGTTAGACTGGCAAAAAGAAGTTTATTGGCACTGAGAAATCAGCTTTTGCTAAGAGGCTGACTTCTTCAGTGGCAAGGTTCTGACAGAAAAGTAAAGGTCTAGAAGAGAAATCCTGGCAGAGAGATAAAGATGGGTTAATGCTGAAAAAAGGGTGTCTTCTCAGTGGGTAGGGGGTCCTCACAGGCAGCTATGCCAAGGAAAGATCCCTTGACCTGGCATGTTCCTGTTTTGGGCCTCTGCAAAGAACTAAATGAGCAGAAACCTATTTTATCTGGGCTGGGAGCTGGGGGCAGTTTGAGTTGAAATCAGACCGAAATCTTCCAATTGAATAGAAGATTTCCAATTGAATGAGTCTCCCTGGCCTAATCTTCAACTCAATAGAGGGTGGAGGATGTAACAGAATCAAGAATATCTTGATTCCCCGATTAGTCTTTCTTAGAGGAGAGCCTCTCTGAGAGTTCAAGGAGAATTTCTCCCCTTCAAGGAGTCTCTCAAATGTTTACCTCATGGTCCTTCCAAATCAGGACAGTATCAGGGTTCCCCCATCAGTATCATAAATTTAAAATGTAACAGATCTGAGAGGCCATCTAGTCTAACACCCTCATATATATATATATGTGTGTGTGTGTGTGTGTGTGTGTGTGTGTATGTTGTGTGTGTGTATGTGTGTATATGTGTGTGTGTGTATATATGTTGTGTGTATATGTGTGTGTATAGATGTGTGTGTGTATAGCATAGTTTGCGTGTTGTCTACCTAGTCCTCCCTAAAGCAAAGAATTTATAGAGGCATATCTAATCCAAGATAAAACACTTGCCGGTTTTACCATAGAAGGGATTCAGGATTTGGGTTGTATTTGATAGTATCTGAGATATATTTCAACTCTGAGATTCCTTGTCCTGAAGTAGACTCTTAACACAAAACAGCTTCTCAGGTAGTAAAGTCCAAATTTCATCTTGTTCTAACTTTGGCCATTTTATCTACATGACTCAATAGGTTGGTTTTACTTTTACTTTGTATGCTTGTTGTAGAACATCATATGTTCTACAGCCAAGGAGTGAGAAGATCATCTTCGTTCCTCTAGTTACATAGGGCTTACTTTTGACTGAAGTGGAAAATAGGGCAAATTTAGGAACATCAGCCCATGCAAAAAGGCTGGTAAACACTACTAATAAAAAACTAGAGAAACTACAAGAGTCAGAAACAAGAACAATAAGAGCCTAAAAATCTATAAAAAAGGCAATATTCTTATATTTCCTTGGTACCTGTAAGAAGATGAATTGTGAATTAATAGAAATGACTATAGTCTCCTTAGTCATTGTTCCACTGGTCTGTGAGATGATTTACAATGAGGAAGTGGAGGAGGTAGAAGCAAGGTTCTAGCTCAGGGTTTCTTAATTTTTTTTTGGATAGCTCTATTTGAATATAATTTATTTCCTTGACAATCCTATATATTTTATTTCATATATTAAAACTTCATTCTAGGAAGGCTTTATTAGATAGCTAAAGGGAACATGACACTACAAAAGGCTAAATACCTTTTATCTAGTTAGTGGCTTAGCATCATAGCATTTGTGATTTAACCTGGCTTTTGGAATGCACACACTTCTTTAAAATTTCTTTAATTTTTTTTTTTTTTGTACTTTGAAATATGAGCATTTTTACATATAAAATAAAACAAAATAAGGAATATATATGAAACTGCAAAAATTTATTATACATAGCTTGCTTTTCTTTTTGAGTGTATAAATTCAATATAAAATTTTTATATAATTTTCATATTATTCATCTTGCCTATGTTTCTTTCTGACCATCCTTCTCCTTCCTTGCCTCTCATTCCTTCTTTTTCTCCCCCTCCTTCTTCTCTGTCTTCTTTTTTATTTCAGGGGAAACAGAATTATTTCTGGGCAGAGAGGGCTGGGACTTGCTGGAGAGAAAAGTACTTGCAAGGGCAGGCCAGGACCATCTAGCACAGGAGAATAAGTTCTCAACTATCTACAAAATTATACAGAGAGGAAAGGCAGATGATAGTGTAGTAGGTAAAATAGTCCATTAAGTGGCTGACATGAGTCAAGATTGTGAAGTCCAAAGCTTGGACCAGTATCTGGTATTTTAGGTGAGTCACCACCACATATACTATGTTTTTGGCAACAGAAGATGCAGTCAGTCTTGAAGTAAAGATAGAGCTCAGACCAGCATAATGACTGCTTTATGAAAGGATTGTAGAAGATAGCAGTGACAAGGAAGGTACATAAAATTCAATGGTAATAGGTTGCAACCTTTTTTACACTCACTTTTTTACACTGCCCACAGACTTTTAGGCGATCTGCAATTTTGATTCTTTTGGGATTGTGGTATTCCTTATCACCTGGATGTATTGCATCACCAGAAAAACATTGGTTTTTATTTCAGGGAGCTTGAAGTCAATAACAACCCTGGGTACTCTGAAAGTTACACTGGCAGAGCCCAAGCTGTGGCAAGTTCAGCCATGTTAGAAAGGCTTCAAGTATGGTCCCAAAGGCATGGAGAGACTTATGAGTAGATTGACCATTATCATGAATTCTTTAGTCATGACAATCCATGAAATAAAAATACAAAATGACTCTCAGGCTTATGTTACCCTTCTCTGCTTTTGCAGCACATTACATGTGTCAGCACATTACAAAGGAGGGCAAAAGATGTCAAGAATATAATAATTTGAGACCTTAAAACATTAACTTACTATATATGAAATAATTGTCCAAAGAACAATGAACACATTACCAGAATAACTGAATTTTCAGTATTTGAGAAATAATTAAGAGAAAAAGTTTGTTGAAATGTTTTTTGACTCTGAAAAAAGTGGGAAATGTTTCTTTGGATAAGTGGTGTTGATGAGATCTTCAATGTCAGGTGTGGTTAGCAGAGGAATTGATAAAAATTAATCTCTGAGGCAGGTAGGGAGAAGGCTCTGATAGAGATCAGTTAACTCTGCAGTCCCAGCCTTTGGGGAGATGTTCCAGTCTGAAGTCAAGATTATGTCAAACTCCTGAAGCCCATTCTCTGTAGAGGTCTTAAGCAATCTCACCTTGCCATGTCCTGTCAGAAATCCCAGTCACATCTCTGAGATAAAATCTACTTATGGGCTATCCCATGTCTGCTGTCTTCCTTTGAGTTAATCTACCATAGCACCCTGCCTCCTAATGTCTTTTTCCTTATCCTCATCCCCATCATGTCATGTGATATCTCCCCTAACTCCATTATGCTTTCCAATCCTACTTCTCTTCCTCATGGCTAACTCTTTTAGGATGCTAAGTGCCTTTCAGGATTTAGCCTGCCAGCTAAGATTATCCTCCAGCCTCATGGGGTGCTCTCTTTCTACTGGGTAATTTTGGGTTCTATTGAGGAACTTGTCTTTCATATGCTCTTCTACTCTATTTCATATTCATATCATCTTTTGTATCCCTTCATTTTGTCTGTAACCTATTCCTCTAAATATTTTTTTGCCAAAGAGAATGGCCATTGTGAATTTTTCGCGTGACTGAACCCCAGTTTTTGGTGCCTACCCTTATCTGGTATCTACATCAAATACATCATGTTGGTGCTCAAAGCACATCAGTATCCCTCTCAGACCAATTTACTAGCCAAGATTTTATGAGATCAATAGGAATAGAAGTAGAGGAGAATAAATGCAGTGAGAAATTCCTTCCTGTATTTCCAGTCTTCTTGGACATTACTGCCTTCTATATACTCTGTAGTCCAGTCAACATGGGATTAATAAAGGAGAAAGGGAATGAGCATTTATATAGTGTTTACTGTATGCCAAAAACTACGTTGTGTGTTTTATATTATCTCATTTAATTTTTATAACAACTCTAAGAGGTAAGTACTTTCATAATCTCTATTTTACAGCTCAGGAAAGTGAAGTTTTCAGTTATTAAGTAACCTGCCCATGGTCATACAGCTAATAAATGTCTAAGGTCATATTCAAACTCTGGTTTTTTTGACTCCCAGATCAGCTGTCTATCCACTGTGCCACCAGCTGCCTTTGACTTTCCTGGCTGTTCCTCACACATGATGTTCCATTTCTAGTCTTCCTTTGCTTTGGCTATTGGTGTTCTCTATGTCTTATATGCTCTCCCTTCTATCTCTCTCAGAATTCCTGACTTCCTTTAACCCTTAGTTTAGAACTTAAAGCCTTCCTTCATATCTCTCTGCTATATAGGAGGAATTATGTTTTGTTACCTATTTTCCTAACTTTTCTACTAACCTCCAATATCACATTTCCAACTGCCTACAGGATATCTCAAACTGGATGTCCTATAGACATCTTCAAGTCAACATATCCAGAATGGATATCTTTCCCCTAAAACTCTTCTTTCTTCCAAACTTCCCTATTACTATCAAGGGAACCACTATCCTCCCAGTCACCTAGACTCCCAAGTGAGATGTCATCCTCAATTCCTTATTCTTTTTCACTTCTGCCAAGTCCTGCCAATTCTACCATTGTAAGGAACTGGAGACAAATTTATAGAAATAAGAACCATTCCCTGAATGATAAATAGTAAAAGGATATAAACATGCAGTTTTCAGAAGATGAAATTAAAACTATCAATGATCATATTTTTTAAATGCTCTAAATCAATATTGATTAAAGAAATATAAATTAAAACAACTCTGAGGTACCACTTCACATATATCCGATTGGCTATCACAACAGAAAAGAAAAATGACAAATGCTAGAGGACATGCAGAAAATAGGTACTCTAATGCACTATTGGTAAAGTTGTTAACTGGTCCAACTATCCTAGAGAATAGGTACTATGCCTAATGGGCTATAAAATTGCATACTCTTTGACCCAACAGTATTACTACTAAGTCAGCATCACAAAGTGGTTTAAAAAAAAAGGAAAAGAATCTATATGTACCAAAATATTTATAACAACTCTTTTTCTTATAGCAAAGAATTGGAAATTGAGGGAATGCTCACCAATTGGGGAATGGCTGAACATGTTGTGGCATATAGTTTTGATGTAATATATTGTGCTCTAAGAAATTATGAAGGGAATGGCTTCATAAAAACCTGGAAAGACTTACATGAACTAAGGCAAAGTGAAGTGAGCAGAACTGGAGAACGTTAAACATAGTAATAGCAATATTGTAATGATGATCAAATGAGAAAATTTTAGCTACTTTGATTAACATAATGATCTAAGACAATTCTGAAAGACTCATGATAAAAAATGATATTTACCTACAGACAGAGAACTGATGAATTCTGAGTGTAGATTGAAGCATATTGTTTTTCATTTTATTTTATTTTTGCTTTTTAAATTTTGCAACATTAACTAATGTGGAAATATATTTTGTAAGACTTTACATTTGTTATGATACATCTGTCTTCAATGAGTGCAGAAAAAGCTGGAGGCAGGCAATTTGGAACTCAATTTTTTTTTTAAAGAATGTAAATTTCTTTATTGAAATAAACTATTTAAAAAAATTTTGCTATTAAAAATATTGAACTACCTGAAAGTTAACAATCATAAATTATTTAATCATAAAAATAATCTTGATATATTATAAGAAATAATTAAGGAAAATGACCCTGAAGTTCTAGAACAAGAGAGTATAGTATAATTTTTTAATGCATTGATTACTACCTGAAAGAGATCCCAGGGTGAAAACCTATAGGAATATCATAGGCAAGTTAAAAAATTCTGACGTTAAGAAGAAAATATTATGAGCAACAAGAACAACAAAATATTTAAATACTGCAAAACCACAGTGGAAATTATACAAGACCCAGTAGCCCCTACACTAAAAAACTTAGAGCACCATATTTCAAAGATCAAAAGAACTGTGGTTGCAGCCAAAAATAACTTACCCAGCAAAGTTAAGTATATTCTTGAATGGAAAAAAAGAGAATATTCAATAAACTGGAAAACTTTCAAGTATTTCTCACAAAACATCAGAATTTAATGGAAAATTTGACATATAAGATCCAGCAGAAATATAAGATTCATTTTAAAGACCAATTACAGGGAACTCAATAAGGTCAAATTGTTTACTTCTCATTTGAAAAATATGAAAAAAAAATCAGTATTCTTAATACTGTCATCAGAACCTGGGTAGTTTGCAAGAAAGGTTGGGGCTGAGCTGAGTATGATGGGTGAAACTAAAAAAGAAAGTTTGGTAGGAAATGTAAAAAGGAGCGATTATCTCATCCAAATAAGATATGAAAGAAGAAAGAGGAAACAGGTGGGAATGGAGGGCTAGTAGTGCTGCAACTTTGCTCTCATCAGATCTGGGTTAAAGAGGGAACAACATGTATATTTAGAAGGGTTTAAAAGTCTTCTAAATTTATAAAGAAATTAGAGGACAAGGGGACAGAATAAGAAGAACAGGCTTTATTTAGAAGGGTGTGTAGATTAAGATTTAGGAGGGTAGGGAAAAGGAAAAGGGAGGGTTCTCTACTTAGGGAAGTAGAGGAGAGTTAGGGGATAATGGAGAGATTTTTTTTTAAAGATTGTGGATTAGGAAAGCAGTGCTTCAAAGTAAACTAATAAGTAAACTAATGAAAGGATAGGTTAAAAAAGCATTCACTATGCACAATAGTGAGGAAAAATTATATGGAGATTATATTATAATATTATATTATATATTATAAATTATATCACAAATAGTAATTATAGCTTTGAATGTGAATGGGATAAATTTACCCATAGAAAGAAAATATAGAGAGCAGAATGGCTTTAAAATTAGAATACAACAATATGCTGCTTACAAGAAACCTATTTAAAAAAGAGAGATGCAAATAGACTTAAAATAAGTGGCTGAAGTATAATTTATTATACTTCAGGTGATGCAAAAAAAAAATCAGGGGTAGCAATCATGATTTCAGAAAAGGTTAAACTAAAATAGATTTAATAAAAAGAGATTAACAGGGAAACTCTATTATCATCAAAGATACCATACATAATGAAGCAATATCAATGCTAAACCTATATGTACCAAATACAATCATATCTAAATTTAAAAAAACTAAATACATTACAGGTGAAATAGTTGCACTATAATGATGGGGGACTTTAATTTTAGAACTAAATTTAAATCTAACCAAAAAAAGAAAGAAGAAAGTCAAGAAAGTGAGTAGAATTTTAGTTAAGTTAGAGATGATATTTAGCTGGAGATAATTCAATGGGAATAAAAACCTTTATAAAGATTGACCATATATTAGGGAATACAAGTTTTATAGCTAAAAGCAGAAATATTAAATGCTTCCTTTATAAACTACAACTCAATAAAATTATATTTAATAAGGGACCATGAAAACATAGGAAAAAACTAATTGGAGACTAAAGAACCAAATATTAAAAAATGAGTGGGTTAAAAAAGCAAATCATAGAAACAATTTCATTAAAGAAAATGACAATAATTAGACAGTATACCAAAACCTATGGGATATAGCAAAAGCAGTAATCAGAGGAAAATTTATATCCTTAAATGCTTATATCAATAAAATAAAGAAACAGCAGAACAATGAATTGGGTATATATTTAAAAAAAAAAAAAACTAGAAAAGAACAGATTAAAAATCTCCAATTAAACATTAAATAGAAAATTCTAAAAGTTAAAGGTAAAATTAATAAAAATTGAATGTAAGAAAAGCATCGAATTAATAAATAAAACTAGGCATTGGTATTGTGGAAAAAGACAATAAATAGATAAACCATTGATTAATGTGATTTAAAGAGAGAAGAAAACAAAATTATTAGTATTCAAAATGAAAAGGGTAAATATGCCACTAAGAAAATGAAATCAAAGCAATTATAAGGAGTTATTTTGCCCAATTATGTGTCAATAAATTGAATAACTTGTGAAATAGAAGAATATTTTCAAAAATATAAACTACCCACATTAACAGAAAAGACAAAAAAAATCTAAATAGACTGATTTTCTATGTTTTAAAAGAAGAATTTGGACAGATAATAAATGAGTTTCATAAAAAAATGTATCAGGATCAGACAAATTTATAAGTGAATACTATCAAATATTTAAAGACCAACTAGTTGAATATTAAATAAATTTTTTGAAATAATAAGTTAAGAAGGGGTCCTATCAAACTAATTTTATGAAACAAATATTATACTAAAATCTAAATCAGGAACACTAAAAACAGAAAAAGAAAATTATAGACCAATTTCATTAATGAATGCAGATGCAAAAATCCTAAATAAGATTTTAGCTAAAAAATTATAGCCATATATTACAAAGATCATATATTATGACCAAATGAGATTCATATCAGTAATGCAGGAATGGTTTAATATAAAAACTATGAAGAAAATTGATTATATCAATAATAAGAATAATATTCATATAATTATATCAATAGATGAATGTTATGGGCCAGAACTCTGTACTTGAAACAAGGATTCTTGCAAGGTGTTAAGTCAGTGCAATTGATAAGACAATGGTTATCTAGTTTAGCATGGTGAATAATGGTTCTCTAGTTCAGTATGATTGATTTCATCTTACAACCAATAATGGTTTCCTAGTGATATAATGATTGGTTTATACTCAGTATACTGCATATAAGCTGGCACAAACTCAGCCAAAGAGATTCATTTCATCTCCCGCCTTTGTAGTAGCTGGAGGCTGGAGCACAAGCTCTCGGACCTAGACAGACTTCAAGACACAGACTGTTGTGGTGGTCCTCCTGCCTCCCCCACAGAAACCAAGACACCTTCTGGAGGACCTCAAGAAAGCTAGCCCAGGCCTCAGGCAAGGAAACTAGACTGTGAAGGAGATAATAAAGAATTTGGACTTTAACACCTTTGGACTTTAATCACCTTGTGATTATTACTCTGCTGAAATGAAGGCTGGTCTAGAGACCTCCAGAAAACCAACTAGAACACTACAGATGCAGAAAAAGCATTTGATAAAGTACAATACTTGTTTCTATTAAAAACACTTGAAAGTTTAGCTATAAATGAACTTTATGTTAAATTCATAAGAAGCATATATACCTAAAACCTTCAGCAAGCATTATTCATAATGGGGATAAACTAGAATTCTTTCATTAAGATCAGATGAAGCAAGGATGCCCATGTCATTAATATGATTCAATATTGTATTGGAAATCCCAGCAATAGCAATAGAAGAAAAAGAAATAGAAGGAATCAGAATAGGGCATGAAATAATAAAACAATCTCTTTTTGCAGATGATATGATGATATACTTGGAAAATTCTAAAAACTCACCTAAAAGCCAATTAAAATAATGAATGATTTTTTGTTCAACCCCTGGCACTGACAAACCCTACAGTTACAGTATTCAATCAGGTCAAGTTATGATGTCAACCTCTGAGATAATATTTTCCCTACAAAAGAACTATCTGCACCATTATTTAGTTTGCATTATGATGTCTCCACTTCTCTAAAAACTTACCAAACCATATGACTTCTTTTTCCTTGTTATGGCTAACTCTTTTTAGGATGCTAAACTTCTTTTTTCAGGGTTATATCATCTTATAATTTGCCTCCCCCCAATTCGTTAGCCCACTATTCAATGGCATAATCCTCTATAAAACTCCTTTTTTTTTTTTTTTTTTTTTTAAATTTATCCCACATATGACATTGAGAGTTTATTAGGAACTTTCCACACCTTAATGGCATATTGCCCCTTGTTAATTGTGTGAGTTCCAGTAGAAATTCTCATTTTTCTCCTTGCTAATGGTTAAAATTCTCCTTTAGGGACTATCTGTGCATATCTTTTGATCCAGAAATGTTTCTACTGAGCCTGTATCCCAAAAAGATCTTAAAAGAGGGAAAAGGACCCACATGTCGAAAAATGTATGGAGCAATTCTTTTTGTGTGGTAAGAAATTGACAATTGAATGAATGCCCATCAATGGGGGAATGTCTGAATAAGCTGGGATATTTTAATGTAATGAAATTCCATTGTTCTATAAGAAATGAAGAACAGGCTGATTTCAAAAAAGCCTAGAAAGACTTACATGAACTGAGGCTGAGTGAAGTAAGCAGAACTAGAACATTGTACACAGCAATAGAATGTTTGTTAGATGAAGAATTCTGAATGACTCAGTTCTTCTCAGCAATATAATCCAAGACAATTCCAATAGATTTGGGATGAAAAATATCATCTGCATCTACAAAAAGAACTATAGAGACTGAATGTGGATCAAAGCATACTATTTTTACCTTTTTTGTTTGTTTTTTCTTTCTCGTGGCTTTTCTCTTTTGTTTTGATTTTTCTTTTATCACATAACTAATATAGAAATATGTTAAATATTTGTACATATATAATCTATATCAAATTGTTTGCTGTCTTGGGGAGGGGGGAGGAAAGGAAGAGAAGAAGAAAAAAATTGGAATTCAAAATTTCATAAAAGTGAATGTTGTAAACTATCTTTACATGTAATTGGAAAAAATAAGATACTATTAAGGAAGAATAAAAAGAAAACTCCCCTTGGAACTTAAGCCCTCCCATCAATAGAATAATAAGACAATCTTTGCTTCTTGATTTGGAGAAAGGTCTAAGCCTATGAATTCTTTTGAGATACCTTGTGACACGGGCCTATATTCTCAATATACTATTGAGGTCCATACCTCCTCTTCCCAACATTGGATGGACCATATGAAGGAACCTGAAAGTCCAACATATGTGGGTCAGTTCAGTGCCCCTGAAACTTCATCACTATGAAGGATGATGCTGTTTGAATCATATAAATATATACATACACATATACATTTACATGTGTACATATATATGTAATACATATAAAATTATATCTAATAGCAATAGGAGAGATTAAAAAAAGAAAGAAAGTTATATAACTGGTATATTTAAAAGGAATAGCAAGTTGTACATAATAAATGTGCAATTTCAGATGCAATCCTCTTCCTATTTCACTTTGTAACAGAAATGCTTGTTTTATTTATTGTTCAGAATTAATTAAAAAAGGAAAACTGGTATGCTGACATATAAATTACAAAATCTTTATTTCCAGATAATTTCTTTGTGTGTCCCAATTTAAATAGAAACCTGCTTTTCTAGAGTAGGAACCTTTCCTTGGCCTCCTCAATAATTCAGAATATAAAAAATGCAATTAGCTCCTTACCCAATTAATTTTGTGTTCCCCACCCCTCCTTTGTTCTATTTTCTTTTACCTTCTCTGTTTTATTGTCTCTCCAACTGAGTGAGATTATAATAAGGAAAAGAGATTTAATTAAATGAAAAACAGATGTGAGGAAGAAATGGATTAGGTCCTGTGTATCAAAGGCAACCATCACTTTTGCTATATTCTGTCCTCTGACTATCCTAGCTGCAAAAGAAGCCATAAAGACAATAGAATGCCTGAAACAAAACAGGAAGGAGCCATAATTTTCCCAAACTTATACACCATAATTTCTCAGTTAATAAAAGAGTGAAACTTGTCATAGCATACCTCATATTCAGTAAAGGGAACGTTTTAATCATGCCTGAGTCTTCATGACCCCATATGGGGTTTTCTTGGCAAATCTGCCAGAGTGGCTTGTCATTTCTTTCTCCAGATCATTTTACAAATAAGGAAACTAAGGCAAACAGGGTTAAGTGACTTGCCCAGGGTCACACAGTAAAGTATCTGAGATTGCATTTGAACTAAGAAAAAATGAGTCTTCCTGAATCTAGATGTTGTATTCATTGTATTATCTAAGGGCCCTAAGTAGAATATATAATTTTTAAAAATATGTCCCAGAGACAAGGAATATTCAGCCTAAAAATGGAATCCTGAAGCCTTATACTTGTATTTCCCATTAGTTTTTATTTTGCCCAGTCACTCTGTTATCTAACAAAGAATTTTCTGCCTTGATATGAATGTTATTCTAGGTAGAAAGTGATTAAGTATAGTGCTATCTTTGCTAATAGTCCTATTTGAGAAACACCAAGAATAGGCCAAACAAAGAAAAGAAAATTTAAAAATTGGTTCATTCAGTTTATTGCAAGATAGCATCTCAACAAATAAAAAGGATTTATTTCTGTTTATCATCATTGTTAACTGCCCAGGAAGCTAAGCATTGAAATGAATACGCTTTTCTTGTGGTAATAAATGATAACAAGTATCCATCTCTGTTTTGGGGGTTGGTTTTTGTTTTTGTCATATCCTCTATGATTCTGTCATTTGTATTCTTTGAAGATATTTCTTCTATAAAATAAAAATAATTTTTTTTAAAGAGTGCAATGATGTCCTATAATCAAAAAGTGTGAGAACTGCTTTACTAGACCAGTGCTACTGTACACAGTGAAGAAAATTTCCCTGCATTTTTTCATTGTGATCTAAATTGTCCCCCATTTGGATAGTCTCATATATTCTTGAATAAATTGGGGGTCATTATGTAAAGGCTCCTATTTAAATCCTTTACTTGGTAAAATAGATGGAGAACTGGCTAAAAACTATGAACATGATTCCTTCTTTCTCTCCTCAGTTGAAGGCTGGCTTCTTATAAATATTCATTGTATAATCATGGACAAGTCTATTAACCTCTCAACATCCTGGGTAGTTCTCTAAGACTATGAAAAGCAGCAATTTCAGTAGAGAAAATTTCCATGCCAAAGAGCTCTCTACACCAATAAAATCTTAGCTTTCAATTTTTTAAAAAGTTGCAATGTCCACTTGTTCAGTAACTGACTATTTTTTCCCCTGGAATATTTGAAATTATTTACCTTATGCTGCTATTTGAAGAAAGTAATTTATAAACCAGCAACACCACCTATTTGTCTCCTTACACAATGAGCAATATCCATCAATAAGAAACATTTGATTTCAGAAATATCTCTGTAGATCAAATATTTCAAGCGTAAAAATGAAGTGAAGCAATAATTCTGGTTTTTAAGTGTGCTGGAAACTTCCCAAATCTGGAAATGATAATTTGTATGAGAAGAGAGGAAATTTCCTTTAGAAAGTTACCCTGCAAAGTGATTGGAATAACCAAGCGGATGCCACTGTCTCCGCTCCTATATCACTTTGACCTGAACAGAGCAATCAGAAATTGTTGAGTTGGTCTGAATGGTTGAAAGAAGAGAGTTAATTTATTTCCAGATTATTTGGGAAAGCATTGCCACTATTCTAGCACTTTCTATCCTGGCCTCAGAAAAAGCAAATCTTAATGCATCACATTTCTGTGCCTTACACTCCCTCTAATGGCAATGATGTGTCACTTTCACAACACCCCAAAACGACATTTATGCTTTTGCTTAAAGGAGAAATCCTATAATTACAAAATTCAAGAAGTTTTATAATACTTTTGCAATCACCTTGGAAGATTGAGGAAACTTTTCAGAGATAATAAAATGCATATTACAAATTGAGTAGTCACTAAAGTTTTAAGAAATTATCGGCTCCAAAGCACTATCGATCAGAGAAATGCAAATTAAAACAACTCTGAGATATCACTACACACCTATCAGATTGACTAAGATGACAGGAAAAGATAATGATGAATGTTGGAGGGGATGCAGGAAAACATTGATGGTGGAACTATGACAGATCCAACCATTCTGGAGAGCAATTTGAAATTATGCTCAAGAAGTTATCAAACTGTGCATACCCTTTGATCCAGCAGTGTTTCTATTGAGCTTGTATCCCAAAGAGATCTTAAAGGAGGGAAAGGGACCCACATGTACAAAAATGTTTGTGGCAGTCCTTATTGTAGTGGCAAAAAACTGAAAACTGAGTGGATGCCCATCAGCTGGAGAATGACTAAATTAGTTAGGAATAAGAAATGACCAATAGGGTGATTTCAAAGAGGTCTGGAGAGACTTACATGAACTGATGGAAAGTGAAATGAGCAGAACCAGGAGATCATTGTAAATGGTAACAATAAGATTATATGATGATCAATTCTGATGTATGTGGCTCTTTCCAACAATAAGATGATTCAGATCAATTCCATTAATCCTTTCTTTTCTTTCTTTCTTTCTTTTTTGCTCAGCTAAGGCTGTCAAGTTTTTATTATGATGATGATGATGATGATGATAGCTTTTTATTGACAGAACATATGCATGGGTAATTTTTCAACATTGTCCCTGCAATCACTTCTGTTCCAACTTTTCCCTTCCCTCCTTCCACCCCCTCCCCTAGATGGCAGACAGTCTCATACATGTTAAACATGTTAAAGTATATCTTAAATACAAT
Source organism: Sarcophilus harrisii (assembly GCF_902635505.1). Classification (NCBI taxonomy): domain Eukaryota; kingdom Metazoa; phylum Chordata; class Mammalia; order Dasyuromorphia; family Dasyuridae; genus Sarcophilus; species Sarcophilus harrisii. The sequence continues at coordinate 239,116,984 of NC_045426.1, forward strand.
ATATGGGTATATACCATACAGTTCTCTTGTTGGACAAGAAATCCAGATTCATAAAGGTAAAAATTACCTGGGAAGAAAAACAAAAAGGCAAGTAGTCCACATTTATTTCCCAGTGTTCTTTCTCTGGGTGTAGCTGGATCTGTCCATCATCGATCCATTGAGTTCCAAAAATCTTGTGATGAAGAGCCATATACACATAGAAAGAAACCTTTGGAAATTGAGTGTGGATCATAACATGGCATTTTCACTCTTTCTGTTGTTGTTTACTCGCATTTTTTCTTTCTCAGTTTTTTTTTTTTCTTCTTGAGCCGATTTTTCTTATGCAGCAAGATAAATGTATAAATATGTATACATATATTGGATTTAACATATATTTTAACATATTTAACATGAATCGCATTACCTGCCATCTAGGGGAGGAGATGGGGGAAAGAAGAGGAAAGTTTTGAACATAAGGTTTTGCAAGGGTCAATGTTGAAAAATTACTCATGCATATGTTTTGTAAATAAAAAACTTTAATAAATAAATAAATAAGAAATTATTGGATATCTATCTACCTATTTGCCCATCCATCTACCCACTTATATCCAGGTATATGCATACATGGGTAGAATGATGAGATTCTTGAGATAATGTAAAAGTAATAATAAAAATTATCCTTTGTATAGGGTAAAATGTTAAATAATTTCAAGGTATTATTAACAGCTGTAAATAAATACATCATAGTAATGAGGTGGGTGGAGAGTCAGAGAAGGCCTTAACTCAACTGAAATAATTTATTTTTTAAAATGATTGAAAACTTGAAAGGAACAGAAACTTAATTTGATTGGTAAATGCCAGTGAATGTTAATGAAGGTCAGATGCACCTTCTTTGCAGCTGATTGTCTTACAGAGTTATATTGAACATTAAGAAATTCAGTGAGACTTTTATAGAGTCACATTATATCAGAGGCAGAATTTGAATCCAAGTCTTTCTATTTTCAGGGCCAGTTTTTTAACCCATCAAACCATGTTCCTTCTCATAAAACTTAAAAGTGCTTCATAAATGACACTTGTTAATAGAAAGAACAGAAATAGTAAGAGCATATTGCTGTCTTGTAACCTGCAAAGATTCAGGAACCTCATGTATTTTCACTGAGCATGCTTTGTCTTTCTAAAATAATTAATTCAAACTGGTTATCTAGACTTCAGAAAATGTCAGGCACCCAGGACTTTACCTCCCTCTACCTTAAAACACAGAAACAAAATTACCAGATCTGAAATCACATGTAGCTAATTTAAATTCTGGTCTTACTTCATTCAAGAAATATTTGAGCATCTGTTGTGTGTATAGCTTTAAAGAACATGTTTGAAGCGGTTATGAACAGTCTTAGGCAGAGATGTTCTGGATTTCAATCATAGACTGGAATCCTTGAAAATGTCTTAGGGATAAAGGGAAAAGAATCTACATATGAAAAAATGTTTGTAGCAGTTCTTTTTGTAGTGGCAAGAAATAGGAAATTGGGGGTCTGCCCATCAATTGGGTAATGTCTGAATAAGTTATGCTATATGAATTTAATGAAAAATTATTGTTCCTTAAGAAATGATGAATAGGCTGATTTCAGAAAAATTCCTGGAAAGACTTACATGAACTGATGCTGAGTGAAGTGAGTAGAACTAGGAGAACACTGTACACAGCATGTGTGATGATCAATTATGATAGATTTAACCCTTTTCAACAATATGGTAATGCAAGACAATCCTGATAGATGTGGGATGGAAAATGCCATCCACATCCAGAGAAAAAACTATGGAGACTAAATGTGGATGGAAACATTTGTTTATATTTTTTCCTTCTCATTGTTTTCCCTTTTGTTCTAATTTTTCTTTCACAACATGATTTATATGGAAATATGAAATATATTTAAAATGATTATACATGTATAGCCTGTATCAGAGTGCTTGTTCTCTTGAGGGGGGAGGATGGAAGAGAGGGGGAAAAATTTGGAATTCAAAATCTTACAAAAATCAATGTTTAAAACTATGTTTATATGTAATAGGGGTAAATAAAAATAAAATACTATTAAATAGAAAAAAAGAAAAGACAAAAATATCTCAGAGATAGGTACTGGTTGTCTAGGGAGAAAGGAGATAGTTGTGCACAAACTGTGAAATGCCCTAGACATGTCCCATCTAACTATAGCACTCAAATAGCTACTTCTCATTCATTTCTCTTGCAATCTCTCCCATTCACTTGACTTATTAAAGCAAAAGCAAAACCAAATTCGCTGCATTAGTGTGTAATTCAAACCTGCCTATGATTCCTAATCTCTTGTTCATCCTCACTAAATTTTCTCTCTCCCTTTTCTTCAGGACAAGAAAGGAATGAAATTTCTTCTCCTGGATTGGATGGTAGTCCCTGTTTCCAGAGGCTTTCACAAAGAGGTGTCTTAAGACCTTATTTTTACCAACAGAAACTGGTCTCCATATGCTTTACTCACTACATTCACTTTTAGGGATATCCTCTTACATTCTCATCAATAAATAGATGAATTGTGTGAGAGATGCCCTAAGCACTTATGGAAAGATCACATTTTGGGGTTTAGAGAATACTGTCCACCCCTAAAACTGGCACTGTGGCCTTCTGACTCAGAATATTAAAGTAAGAAAGTCAAAGATGTTATATTTGTAATGGAAGTCTGCCACATGCTCAAAGTGCTTCAAAATATATCACTACTTGGAGCAAATAGCATTTTTCCATGTGGAGGATGTTAGGAAACTGCTTCTAAGAGAATTATGCCTTGAAGAGATTTGGTAACCGACTCCAGTCAACTAACTACAGCTAGTGAAAAGACGTCTTTCTGATTTTGCAGGCATTTTGTCAGCTTCCTTTACTTCTTTGCTGCTTTTCACTTATTGTCTCCAGCTGTCCTCTAGTGGTATGATGGAGACTAAGTTGTAAAGAGAAAAGCCATGAAACCTTCCTACTTCTGCCTGGGCTTCTTGTTCATCATTGCCCAAGATAAAAAACCCAATATTTTCTCATCCTGTCCCTGCTCTGTCCCCTCTCTTCTATTGTCATATAATCCCCTGGATTTAACCTATCTGCTTTAGTCCTATCATTTCCAACCATTGCCATAATTCTATTCATGCCTTTACCCCTCAGTCATAATACACAGTCTACCAATTAGCCATATCCTCCTTATCGGGTATTTCACTTGTGATTTTACAAACCAATATTTGCCATATTGGATGCAAGGTAATCCAATCAACTCATCCACACTAAGGTATAAAAGACAAATAATAGTCTTATTGCATTAACTTTTTCCAGTGGTCTCATGGCTACAAGGTACAATCCTACAATCAAAAGAATGAAGCTCTAATGGTATAAGGTATCAGTTAAAAGTCCATCATTGTCATTTTTTGGGTGTGGTACCTTGTCAAAAATATAATAATTGTTATTATAATTATAAAAGTAATATACACTTTTGCCCTGGAAAACAAACTCTTGCCCTGGTCTTTGTTCTGCATTGTCTATAATTTGTTTTCAGTCAAAAAAGTTCCTGAAAAATTTATCTAAAACTCTGGATTCTTGAAGAATCTTTTTGTGATTAAATAGAAAATAATCAGAAATAGAAGTGATCCAATAAGGCACCTTGGATACTTTTCTGTCAAGATATCTATACAAGCTCTGTTAACTTCAAAATACAAAGCAGTAAGAGTCTCCCTTCTTTTCTCCCTTCCTCCTTCCCTCCCTCTCTCCTTCTCTCTCTCTCTCTCTCTCTCTCGATCTCTTTCTCTCTCTCTCTCTCCTAAATGATACGTGGACACTAGCATCATACAACTGACACTTTGTGATAATCTGCAAAATTTTTTTTCCCTTCATATCTTGGATTAGATGTTTTATCTTGTTAAATGTTACTAATTAAGAATTTTTATAGTTGTTACATCATTCTGTAGAGGTTACAAATAAAAAGTTATTTTAATTAGGACTGCATTGCAAAGAAGTTGAATCATAATTCTTTTAAAATGATTAGGACCTCTTGCTGTTATGAACTGTAGCAGATGGGATAATTAATGATGAGATGTTGCTGAATGAAATTCCAGAGACTTTGTTTCTATTTAAAACCCACTTATAGTATCACGTGCATTGTGTTTATTTTAGTTTTGTTATTCTAATAAAACTAAAGTTAAATGGGAAAGAACTAATGATGATAATGTGCAAACATTTTTACCCCACATAGAAATTTTTTGGTTTCCTTATAACCTGGATTATGCTGGAGCCAGCTTAGACTAAACCTATTGTTAAATTCAGTTTGAATATTTAAACCTTGGAAATCAGTAAATGTTATAAATCAGAGCTTGATGTATTATTGTTTTGTGGATTGTCTAGACTTAAGAAAGTCATGGGAAAATATTAGTAATATAGATTCGTTTTAAAAGCATGTTGTAAGCCAGTTATTAAACATTTACCAGCACATCCCTGTTGCATTTATCATTCACACTAGCTATTTATATGTGTCACATCACATTGTAAGTTAAGCTCCATGTGGGCAGTTACTAGCATAGAATTCTGTACCTAGTAACTTCTTAATAAATGTTAAAGTGGTACAGTAAGTAGGATGCCAGACCTGGAGTCAGGAAAATCTGAATTTAAACTTGGCCTCAAATACTTCTTAGCTATGTGAGCCTAGACAAGTCGCTTGACCCTGTTTGCCTCAGTTTTCTCATCTGTAAAATGATCTGGAAAAGGGAATGGCAAACTATTCTAGTATCTTTGCCAAGAAAATCAAATAAGGTCATGAAGAGTTAGACATGACTGAAATGAAGTTTTCAAAAACATTTTATAAATATTAGCTCATTTGATCCTTGCAACAACCCTGAGAGATAGATGTTATTATTATCTCCATTTAACAGTTGAGGAATTGAGGTGAGTAGAGGATAAATGACTTATTCAGCTTTCATACATCCTGAGGCTTAATTTGAATTGAGGTCTTCCTTTTCAGATAACACTTAATCCATTGCATCATCTAGATTCAGGATTGTGCCTCTAATAATACCGTGTGTCTGCCATTCTTCTTTTCCCTTCTCAGGTACTTACCTCACTCTAGGGAGTAGAAATAATGCATTAAACAGTTGAAGTCTAAGAAATACATGAAAACATTTTTAAAGTCTTGAAAGTTAATCCACCTGTTTCTCCACACATATGTTGCTAATTTAGTTCCATCACTGAGCTAACCAAATTCTCAGAAAAAGCTGGAAATATGATCTTTTAGGTTCCTATTGTTAGCAGGGGAGCACCTTTAACAAGAGTAACACTTTAGAAGGCAAGATGACATGTATTTATGTTAATGTTACTCACCAGAATAGAGGAAAGAGAATTTGATAAATCAAGAAAAGTACAAGGATGAACTCAAGCATTCTAATGTCAATGAAAGATGAATTTGATGTGAGGAAATGAATGAGATAATCATGAAATATGAGTAAGAGTGACTTTTGTTCATACAAAATAGCAGCAAGCTAAAATTAGCCAAAGAAAAATTTTGAATGGTATGGTACCAGACAGAAGTTATTTCAGAAGAATTATGCAATACATAATATACAAAAAGTCCTGGGCAACATTGTGGTTAGAACATCTCAAGGCAAACACTATAGCTATATTCAAGATTGTGTCACAAAAATTCCAATGTGTATTTCATGACTACAGTACTATAGTAAATTAAAGATAAATGACAGTACTTTCTGTAAAGTTCCCCCCCAACACACTTCATAAATTATAGGTGGCAAGTTTTTGAAATGTTGATAATTTAATTAAAACTGATCCTTCTATGGATAGAAGTGATCCTTCCCCTTTCCCAAATGTCATATTTTTATTTCATCTGTCCTATATGTTTATTCAATTTTAACTTGCATTATACTTATTTGTCTTTTTTTTATTCATCCACTATAAATACTCAAGACTAAGAGCAGTGTTATTTTTCATCTTTGTACCTTCAGTGCCTAGCATAAAGTACTACTGTATATGCTTTGGTATTTCTATGTAGCTATGATCCCATAGATATGGGTGGTCCCTCCAATGGGAAGGGCAGATCATGACATTTTTATATCTTATTCTGTATGATTTTTGTCCATGTCTTTCTGTCACGTCTTAGCCTTACATCTTGGAACCAATCCTCCAGATTGCTTGATAACATGTAGCTCTCAATTAAGCATATCCAATTTTGTTAGTTAACCCTTGTGTTCACCCTCTGTCTTTTACAGTTCTCTGAAGACATCCTTTACTTCATTTCCCCTAAGTAAATTTTCATGGGAATGTGGTGCAGTCTGTTTAAACTTGCCACCACTCTCTCCATCATTCTTTGGGTGTATACATCTAAATTTTTCTGAACCTATGGTATGCCATGACTCACAGCAATACCATAATACTGTTGTTGAAAAGATGAAACATTTTTTCAAAGACAGGTTTGGGATTAGCTCGGTGTCTATAAAATTTTTATGAGAACAATCTGCATGTGTATCAAGGCGATCTTTGATGAAATTTTAAGTCCCAGTTTCTTAAACTGTTACTTATGACCCCATCTGGATCTTATAACTGAATATCAAGGTCACAAAATTACGATTTATTATCAGTAAATATTTCATTTGTAAAACTATTTTATATACCTATATAACCAGGGGCATGTAAAAATTTCTCAGATGAAAAGGGGATTTTGAGTGTAAAAAGTTTAAGAAGCCCTGGTATATGAACCTATATTTCACAAATAATGTTTCATAGAAGATCACATCTTAAAAAGCCACATAACTGACTTAAGATCCAACTGTGTTCATTACTTATTGACTGTAAGAAAAGATTCCTTTGAAGTTACTCTTTCAATGAAGTCTCACTAAAATTCTACAAGATTGCTGAACATTGTACTGAACTTATAAAAAGGTGTTAAGTAAAACTCTATTGAATTGAATTGAATTTTCCACATGGCTCATATATCAGGAATGATGACATGAGAGACGTGTATTTTTTTTTACTTCTTTTGATCATAGCCTTCACCCTGAAAATCAGGAAAATTACTATTTGATAACTGATACTTCCCTTTAAAATGATAACTAGTGTCCTTTGAAAGTACAGAGTTCTCAGTCCTGAAGAAGAGAGTAGGGGTGTTACTGTAAAAATGACAAGGGAAAATCCAGAACATTTCGAAAACAAACACATTTTCCATAGAAAATTCTTTTTAAAAGATTTACATAAAAATCGAATAACTCCCAGGCCTGGATGGTCTATAGTTCCTACAAAAGCTCATTTTCTCAGCTATTCTCTGCTGCATGGTTGCCCTCTACTGGTGGAAAGGTTCCAGTCCTTCTAAGGACTTTTCTAGTAAAATATAGATTAGTGAATCTGTCCTGGTGGACTTTCCCTTGATTTTGTGACAAAATACTTTGAAAAGGGAGCTTATGGAGATCAATGCCCTACCCTTGTGTAAGGAATAGATCAGAGTTTTTGAGAGCACAGGAGAGGGGAGCACCAGATTCTTTAAATCTCTTTTGGTCTCTTTGGGGAGTTTTGGCTTCCAGGTTTGAGAGAAAAGATGAAAGATAGTAACTAAAAGAAGACTGGGAAGAAGATGACATGAGAGGAGCTGGAAGTCTTTATCATGTCTTTATCCCCAATTTGCTCCACTAGAGACTTCAGGAAACTTTCCCTTAAATAAGAACTAGGACTTTCCAAACTGAGTTACCTCACTCCCAGTGATAGAACTCATTCATTCTGCATTGTCTGGTATATATTCTCCTATAGGTACTTTCTCTGATTTCTGTGTTGCCATCAACTTTGATAAATGGGATTCTTTGCTATTTCACCCACTCTCCCAAAATAACCAACTAACAAAAAAAAAAAAAAAAAACAAAAAAAAACACTCTAAAACACAACAAAACAAACAGAAAAAGAAAAGGGAGTTGATATTAGCTTAGTGGGTGGTTATATTAGGTAGCAATTTTTCTGGATTCTTTGTGTGACACCAGAAAATTGAATAGTAAGAAGTTGCCTAAAATAAATTTGTGCCTTTCATGTTATAGAAGCTATATTAATATATGTAATATATATATAATGTATAACACAAAATTTACAAAATGTTTGAATTGAAAGGAACCATCTTTTATAATTACTTTCATTTTACATTAGGGATATATGCTGAACCTGACTTTGTTGATCTAGAAACTCACAGATAATGGAACTTCTTCTATCAAGATTAGATTATTACCTTCTCTTCAATTTAGAATTTTAGAGAGTGACAGGAAATACAGACAAAATATGGTTCCATGGTTTCCAAATCCAAATAGACAGACTCCTGGGAGGCCATATTGTCATCAAAAAGTGGACAATAACAGAGAAGCATCCCAGTGCTGTAGATGAGGAATATAATGATTTCCTTTTAAATACTTCAATTGGGGAATACATAATAATTATTTCAAGAATAATCTTCCTGAGAGGATTCTGGAAAGATGTGGATTAGGTCAGAAAATTTCAACCTCTCCAGATTTCCTCCACAAACAGAATAAAAAAAAATTGTGCCTCAGGGTGAACATAGACTGGTGAAAAAGAATTGGGGCAGCACAGGGGTCCTCCTGGGATAATTTAAGAAGATCTTAAGGAAGACTGCAACCTGGGGATTAACCAGTGTGATGTGCAAACATCTCCAGGCCAGCTCCACAGAAACCGCAAGTGGAGAACTCTGGGGCTAGCTATTTTTGGCTTGAATCTCTGCAGCAAACACAAACACTTTCACTTCCCAGACTGCAGGTGGAAGTGGTGGTGGGGGGAGTCTGAGTCCAGGAAGACTGGGGAACCTTGGCTGATTAAGAATGCCAGGCCAGCTGTGCTTCAGAGACATGACTCTGGGTGAGAAGGAGCCAATACACCTGGTGAGTGCAGAAGCAGTAGAGCAGGGACAATGTTGGCCCTTGCAGGAGAATGGAGCTTTTGGTTTGGGGTTCTGTGTCAGAGGGGAGAGCTGAAGGTAAAGGCACCATCCAGTCACCCCATAGATAGAACAACAACAACAAATAAACCATCCAAAAAAAAGCAAAAAGATTATGAAAGAAGTTAACAAACTAGAAAAGGATAGTCCTAAAGAAGAAAATAATTCTTTGAAAATTAGGATTGGGCAAGAGGAAGCTAGTGAAGAAACAAAATATAAAAAATGAAAAAATAAAACAGAATGTGAAATATTTTACAAGGAAAAAAAAAACAGATCTGGAGAATAAATCAAGAAAGAAAATATAAGAATAATTGAACTACCTGAAGGCTGTAACCAAAAAAAAAAAAAAAAAAAAAAGGATCTTGACACAATAATGCAAGAAAAATCAAAGAAAATTGTACTAGAATGATAGAACATGAGGGGAAAGTAGAAATAGGAAAAAGAAAACCCACCAATTACCAACTCAAAGAGATCCTTTGTGGAAAACCCCAGATGAAAGAGAAAAAATTGCAAGAAACAAGCAAACAAAAAACTCCAAATTCAAATATGCTGTAGTTACAATTAGAATTGTACAGGATTTTATCCACAGCATAATAAAAGAACATAGGTCCTGGAATTACATATACTGGCAATCAAAAGAACTAGGCATACATCCAAAAATGTCATCTCCAGCAAAATTATTCTAAATATAAAATGAACTAAAAAGGACATTCAACAAATTTGCAGATTTTCAGGACTTTGTTTCAATCAAACCTGAATTTAATAGAAAATTTAACATACAAGAGCCAATATCAAAGATTAATTTCAAAGGAACTCAACATGGATAAATCATTTATGTGTTGTGCATGGAAATGTATACCATATATTTGAGACTGACATCAGTAGATATATAGTTCAAAAGAAAGATTAAGGCAGAATTGAGTGTGATCTGATTCTAAAAAAGCAATATTTTCGTAAGAATACAAGCCATTCTCCAATTGATAAATGGTCAAAGGATATGAACAAACAATTTTCAGATGACAAAATTAAAGTCATCTATAGTCATATGAAAAAATGTTTTAAATCACTATTGATTAGAAAAATGCAAATTAAAATAACGCTGAGATTGGCTTAGATGATAGGAAAAGATAATGCTAAATCTTGGAGGGGATGTGGGAAAACTGGGATACTAATGCATTGTTGGTGGAGTTGTGAATGATCCAACCATTCTGGAGAGCAATTTGGAACTATGCACAAAAGGCTATAAAGCTGTGCATACCCTTTGATACATCAGTGCCATCATTGGGTCTATATCTTAAGGAATCATAAAGGAGGACATATGCCATATGTCAAAATGTTTGTAGCAATTCTATTTGTGGTGGCAAAGAATTGGAAAACGAGTAGATACACATCAATCGAGGAATAGCTGAACAAGCTGTGGTATATGAAGATAAAAGAATATTATTGTTTTATAAAAAATGATGAACATGCTGACTTTAGAAAGGTCTGGAAAGATTTACATGAACTGATGCTGAGTGAAAGAAGCAGAACCAAATCTTTGTGTACATACATTGTAATACAATGTACACAATAATAGCAAGAATGTGTGATGATCAACTATGAAAGACTTGGTTCTTCTCAGTGGTTCAGTGCTCCAAAGCGATACCAATAGGTTTTAGACAGAAAATACCATCTACATCCAGAAAAAGAACTATGGAAACTGAATATGAATTAACACATGCTATGTTAACTTCTTTCTTCTATTTTTAAAATATCTCCCATGGGGAGAAAAAATATCTCCCATTTCTGCTCTGATTTTTTTGCTCTGATTTTTCTCTCTCAACATGATTCATAAAGCAATATGTTTAAAAATAAATAAATAAAATGAAAAAAAAAAAAGGCAAAGCTGCCCAGGAAAAGGCAAAAATAGTAATTATATAAATGAGGTATTTGTACAAAGAATTGATACAGAGGCATTAAGGTGGGAGGAGGGCTTGGAGTTCTGAAAACCTATTCACATCAGAAATGGGTTAAATAGGAAATTTTACATATGTGTGTGTGTGTGTGTGTGTGTGTATGAAGGGTGTAGCACCCTCCAAAATGTATAAGGCAATAAGGAGAGGAGGGACTAGGATGAATGGACAAGGATAAAGAAGGAAGGAAAAGGTGGGGGAAGACAAGGGAGGGAACATGAATGGGGCAAGGCAAGTTAAGGAGCAAAATTAAAGTAGAAGAATTATCAGGGAGAGGAAATAAGAGATACGAACACTCTAACAAGGATCAGGAGTAGAATTTATTAGAAAAAAAAGTAGAAATAATAATCATTGATTTAGACAAAATCAAACTTAAAGATTCAATCAAGAAAGAAATCTATATTATATGTCAGCCATATTAATATTGTTTTAGATGCATATTTACATGCAGATAAATGTGTATATTTATATATGTATGTGTGTGTAACTGAGTGTATATAGGTATGTATAAATGCAGTAACTAAGAATTGGTATATGTGTATATGTGTATATATATATGGAGGTCTGTAATTGTGTGTGTATGCATCTGCACTTAACTGGAGTCTGCTGGGAGGAAGTGGGAGGGATGAAAGGGGAAAAAAGAATAAAGTAAAAATAAATGTGCTGCAATGAACAAAAGAATAACCTACAAGGAAGCAAAGAAAAGAAGGACTCTCATGAATATAATTTCTTCTATTATTAGATATGCTTTCTTGAAATCGAAATTTATTATTATATATTTTAAATCCTTATTGATGTTCTTCTGGGCACATGACAATATTCTGTGATATTCTGGAGAGTGACTGAGGAAATTACACTACACGAAAGTAATGGAATAATTGTTCAGTGGTTCAGTCATATCCAATTCTTTGTGATCCCACTGAATATAGCACACCAACCATAGGGTTTTTTTTTTTGTTTTGTTTTGTTTTTTTTGTTTTTTAGCAAAGAATCTATAAATGGTTTGCCATTTTCTTTCTGAGTGGATTGAGGCAAACAAAAAATAAATGATTTGACCAGGGTTACACAGTTAGTAAGTAATTTGTAGTTGGGTCTTCTTGACTCCAGGATAGCTAAATGATGTAGTGGATAGTGTTGGGACTGGAATCAAGGACCTTCAGCAAATCACTTAATCCTATTTGCCTCAGTTTCCTTATCTATAAAATTAGATGAAGAAGGAAATGGCAAACTACAATATCTTTGCCAAGAAAACCCCAAATGGGATCACAAAGAGTTGGACACAGTTGAAATGACTCAACACAACTTCCTGACTCCAAGCCCAGTGCTCTATTCACTGAGCCACCTAGCTGCCCCTGAAATACTGTTGTGCTATAAAAAATAATGAAAGGAAAGATTTGAGAGAAATCTGGGAAAACTTCTATGAATTGATGCAGACTAAAGTAAGTAGAATCCAGAGGACAATTTATACTAAAACACCAACATTATAAAAATGAACTCTGATCAGTGATCAAGCATGATTCCAAAAGACTGATGATGAAGAGAATTACTTACCTTGTAATGGAAATAAAGGGCTAAATACTTGGACTGAGATATACATTTTTTGGTGGCATGATCAATATGGAAATTTATTTTGCTTGATTATGAGTATTTGTTATGAAGGTTTCATTTTTCTTTTGTTTTTCTTTCTAGCGGTAGTAGGAGAGGTGGGAAGAAGAGAAACTGTGTGTTAACTGAAAAATATTAATATAAAAATAAAAAAACAATTTACCTTACCAAACAGGACCATTTGTTCAAAATACATTTAATAAATTTATTTTGTGATACATACAAACTTGAGGTTTTCAGAAAAGAAGTTGTAGGTTTATACATATTGGGTTCATTCTTGTTTGTTTGTTTGTTTTGAGTAATCATACCTTCTGACTTGTACCTTCACCAAGATATTCTCTAGGAACAGCAGAATCTGGATGGCATCTAGGTGTGTACCCTGCCCCCAAAATGTAAAGGACTCAGTTCTTATTCAAGCACTAAAAATGTAAAGGACTCAGATTTTTTCCATTTATTCAGACTAATTAGATATTGGAAATATTGTAACAAGTTTTATTTTATCTGATCAAAACTGCAAAGGACATGTTCCTGAGCCCAAAAATAGTTGACAGCTTTTTTGTCCCTGTTGTAGGTCTTTCCCAGCAACACATATAGTTCCTCAGACTTATGGTACTATCCTAGATTTTAATACCTTTTATAAGGGGGAAGCATTCAGTGTTGCTAAAAAGATGATTAGGGATAATAATAATAATAATAATAATAATAATAATGATGACGATAATACCAACTAGTATTCATAGGCTGTTTTATGTTTTCAAAATGTTTTATAAACAAAGAGGGAGAATAAGGACATTCCACAAGGAACAAGATAAGTAAAGGGCTGGAGGTAGAAAGAATATATTTGATATCCAGAAATAGTTTAGTTTGATTGGGAAAAAGACTGTGGACAAGAGAAAAGAGAGACTGAAAAGGCTTGTGCCAATTTTTGAGGTCTTTCATTACTATGAAAAGAAGTTAAACTTGGCAGGCATAAAAACACTATTCACCAATATTCTCCCTCTTTTCATAATATGAGTTAGGCTTTTCCCTCCTGAAAAATGACAAACCGGTCTCAAAGTCACAATTGGCCTATAGAGCTAAGGCTCAAGATGTGCCATCCATGGTGTAGCTCTGTAGTATAGCTCTGTGATACACTTCTGCTCATAGTAACATGGCCTCTGATTCATTTTAAGATATAACAAGGGTTACCCAATTGCTGTCATAACCCTTCAGATTGTGTTCTAAAATAACAAGTCACCACTTCCAACCAAACTAGTTTCCATATGGAGTAAATGTAACCTTCATTTATCCAAGTTAAGTGCTACAATTTCCTTTCTGAATAGACTTTTTATACTATAACTAAGTAACCTACTTTTTTTTTAAACTGCTGAATGACTTTCAAGGTTCTCATTTCATTCTAACACCATATCCATTATAATCATCAATAAGCACTTATTAAGTGCTTACTACATTCCAGGAACTATGCACTGCAAACACAAAGAAAGGTAATAGTCCTTGTCCTCAAAAAATTCACCAGATAATAGGCAAACATGTTTAAACAAGATACAGAAGATAAAATGGAAAGAATCTCACAGAGAAGGCACTACCAGTTGTGAGAACCAGAAAAACCCATTACAGAAAGTGAAATGTGAGCTGTCTTTTTTTGACATTGAAAAAATTAGCTTTTCTATTATAATATAATATATATACATAACAATTTTACATTTATTTATCTATCTATACCTATTTGTATTTAATATTAGCCATATGTAGGATGGAAAGAAGGAAAAAAATTCTTTTAAGTGACATGATTATTTTGCTGCTATTTGAAAGGAATAGAAAGTTGTGTACCATAGATTTGTAGTTTCATGTACATCTGTACATTGTCTTGTACAAACAAGTACACTTGTCTTTTTATACTACTATGTGATGAAAACACTTGTTTTATTCCATAAATTAATTTTTATTTTTTTATTGAAGCTTTTTATTTTCAAAACATATGCAAGGATACTTTTTTTATCACTGACCCCTGCAAAACTTTGTATTCCAATTCCCTCATCTTCCCTTCACCCCCTCCCCTAGATAGCAAATAATCCAATATATGTTAAACATGATAAAAAATATATAAATTCAATATTGGCTTATATATTTATATAATTATCTTGATGCAGAAGAAAGGAAATCAGATCAAAAAGGAAAAAAATGAGAAAGAAAATAAAATTCAAGCAAACAAACAAAAAGAAGTGAAAATGCTATGTTGTGATCCATACTCAGTTCCCACAGACCTCTCTCGGGGTGTAGATGGCTCTCATCATCATAAGATCATTGGAAGTGGCCTGAATTGTCTCTTTGTTGAGAAGAGTCACATCTGTCAGAATTGAACATCATATAATTCTGCTGTTGCCGTGTACAATGATCTCCTGGTTCTGTGAGCTGAGTCTTGAAGCAGAGATGAAGAAGGAAGGCATACCAAGAATAGTCAATGAAAAAGCACACACTTAGGAAATATAGTGTTATCAATAAGGTTGGCTAAGTGGTATAATAGTGGATACAAACACTGGGCTTGGAATCAAGAAAACTCATCTTCATGAGTTCAAATATGGTCTCAGATACTTACTAGATGTATGACTCTGGTCATATAACTTAATCCTGTTTGCCTCACTTCCTCATCTGTAAAATAAGCTAGAGAAGAAAAATATATATTTATCAAGAAAATCCAAAATGGGGTCACAAAGAATCAACATCATCTTGATGAAAAACAATAACTGAACAACAAAAAAGACAGAAAGCAAGAGAGAAAATAACAAGCAGGCTAGTGTCCCCAAATAATAAAATGAAAAAAAAGGAATAAAGTATAAGAAAACTGAAAAGATAATAAAGAGGCTAAATTTTGAAGAATTTTATAAATGATTATAGAGTTAATTGGGAGTTACAAGAGTTTATTGAGTGGAGGGATAGCATGGTCAGATCTGTACTTTGGGAAGAACTCTTTGGCAGTTTGGTGCATGATGTATTAAAGTGTTCAGGGATGTGTTAATATGGGCCTGTACCAGGATGGGGGTTATGTAAGGGGAGAGAAGGAGAAGTCTATAAAAGTTGTTGAGAAAATAAAAATTACAAGACAACTTTGAATTGGTTATGTGGAGTTACTATGATTGAAGAGTCAAAGATGATTCAGGGTTGTGAACCTAGTTCACTGGTGAGGATAATGGTTCCTTAGAGAGTAATAAGGAAGTTTGGAATGGGGCTGGGGATTGTGGGAGAAAGATAATAAGTTCTATTTTGGGCATATTGAATTTAAGATGTGTTTGGGGTATCCAGTTTGGGATATCCAATAAGATGGTCACAAGAAATTAAAGGTCAGGAGAGAGTTCAGGGCTATATAAATAGTTTTGATAATTATATGCAAAAAAGCAGTTTGTTAGAAGTTAACAAGAATTTATTAAGTGCTTACTATGTGCCAAGAACTACGCTAAGCATTGGGGATACAAAAATAAACAAAAAGAAAGTCAGTCCCTGCCCTCAAGGAACTTACATTCTAATGAGTGAAGATAATATATGAAAGAGAACTGAAAGCAGAGAGGGAAAGATGGGAGGAAGTGGAAGTGCAATAAAGGGGTTGTACCTATGTACCTATACTGGGCCATGGTGGTGATATCCTGAGAGTAGTAATTAGAGTTGGGAGAGAATTGAAAGATAACTGGCTTAGGCATCTCCTCAAAATGGAGATCTTGGAAGAAACTCACCAACAGGAGAAAGAGACTGCAGGAGTAGTAAGATATTTAGGGTGCTGAGGGAAGTCCCAAGGTAATAAGGCAACATGGAGACCAAGTCTAAAAAATCATAAGTAGAGTTAGGATAGGAATGAAGAGATGATAACTGAATTCATGGAAGCTGATGAGATCACCAAATAAGAGAGTATAGATAAAATATTCTGAAATTGAGGTCCAAGGTCCCCCCCAACAGGGCCATGGATATATTTCAGGAGGTCCACGGAATTGGATGGGAAAAATTACACCTTTATTTTCACTAACCTCCAGTAGAAATTTAGCATTTCTTTCAATTATGAATTTATATATATTGCTGAGGCAATTGGGGCTAAGTGACTTGCCTAGGGTCACACAGCTAGGAAGTATTAAGTGTCTGAGACCAGATTTGAACTCAGGGTCTTCTGATTTCAGGGCTGGTGCTCTATCCACTGTGCCTCTTGGCTTCAAGACTCAGCTCAAATCTTATTTTTGGTAAGGAGCCTTCCTGGTTCACACAACTGGTAGTGCCTTCCCAATGAGATTATTCCATTTTATCCTCTGCATCTTGTTTGTACGTGTTTGCATATTGTTTCCCAAATTAAACTGAGTTTCTTGATGTCAAGGACTGTTTTTACCTTTCTTTGTATTTGCAGTGCATTGTTCCTAGCATATTATTCTTAAAATCCATAGGTTTTTACTAGCCTGCCAAAGAATTCCAACAATACCTGGTATATAGAGAAGAGTCAAAGACAGAACCTTGGAGGACTTTTAAAGTTATTGAATATAACCTAGATGAAGATCCTACAAAGAAGAAGTAGAAAGGGCAATCAGACATATAATTTTGCTGTTGCTGTGTACAATGATCTCCTGGTTCTGTGAGCTGAGTCTTGAAGCAGACATATTGTTCATCATCATCACCATCATCATCATCATCATCATCGTCACCACTACCACCACCACCATCACCATCAGTACCACTACCACCACTATCACCACCACTATCATCATCATCACTAGCCTTTTTATGTGTGTAAAAGTTCACAAAGTGTTTTAGAAATATCTTATTTTATCCTCACAACAATCCTAGGAGATAGATACAATTATTATCCACATTTTATAAATGAGGAAACTAAGGTAGACAAAGATTAAATGATTGTCCAGTCATACAGCTAGTTGGTATCTGAAGGCAAATATGAACTCAGGTTTTCCTGATTCTAAGGGCAATAATGCATCCACTGAGTCATTTATCTAACCCAAAGTAAAACAAAATTTAAACCAAAAATGCTAGAGAAAACATTTCCAGGAGAAAGTGGTTGACAGGGTCAAGGGCTGTAGACAGGTCAAGAAGATCAAGAAAAGGTCATATAGCTATTAGGAGATCATTTTTAACTTTAGAGAGTGCAATTTCAGTTGAATGATGAGGTTGTAAACCAGACTGCAGAGAAGAGGGTGAGGGGGAAAAAGGCAGTGGAAACACCAGTTATAGATATCTTCTTTCTGTAGGTGCTGTGAAAAGGAGAGATATAGGACAGTAACTAGTAAGTTAGGGATCAAAGGCACTACTTGTCCACTGTATCCTGGGCCATAGCCAGTCATTCTGACTTTTGTTTTGCTATTGGATTTTGATAACTCTGGAAGATGAAGTGAGGGATTTTTGAGGATGGGGATGACATGGATGTTTGTAGACAGCAGGAAGCAATTACTAGATAGGGAATGATTGAAGATGAATGAGAGAATAAAGATGGTAAATAGGATAATCTACAGGAGTTAAAATCACTTGTGCATATTGAAGTTTATCTTGACAGGGAGAAGAGCTATTTCTTCATGTGAGACAAAGTGAAGGAGGAGATAGTGGTAGAGAACATCTGAGTGATATGAAATGAGGAGGAAAAGAGAAAAGGGAGTTCTTGGTGAATTGCTTTGGTTTTTTTTCAGTTGAGAAAGTTCTGTGAAGGGCTGTCAAAGGAGGCTTGAGGAGGCATGAAATATTTTCTGAAAACCATTGTAATGTATGGGATGGTGACTCAATATGGGACATGTAAAAGGTGTAAAAGGATTGTCTTGCTATGGTAAAGGTATAGTTGAGATTATGAAATGTAAGTTTGAAATATACCTCATTGTCATGATTTTTATCAGGATGTGAATACAGGAAAAGAGAGCAGAAAGCAAGAGTTTATCCAAGGTTGGGCTATGCCAGGTATGATTGGTGATAGAAAAGGGGGGCAAAGGACTTGAGGCCTTTGGAGATCATAGAATTGAACTGGTTTACAAAAAGGATTTACAAAAGGATTGTGATGATACAGGGTAACAAGTATGGCTAAGTCAGAGGTGATGGCCTGAGAAAGAATTGGTGGGTAAAAGGATTAGAGATACAGTGAGAATGAAACACAGGATTGGGGTCATAAAGCAGAAGGAAACAGAATAATTAAAGGTTATGATTGAATTAAGGAATTTCAGAGTTATTGAACATGAAAGCAGAGCAATTGTAGATGATAGCAAAATGTGTAGCTGAGATGGAATGGGAATGTGGGTTACTGAAATAAGTAGTTTGAGGACCTAAGAAGTGATGGTATTGGAAGGAGTATTAATATGTATGTTAAAGTTTCCTAATATGAAGATAGAATTTGGGGTAGGAAAAAAAACTGCCACTGAATTTATTTAGTGTTCTGGAAATCTTGATTGGATGTTAATTTGTTTTAAACGGATCTCTAATGAGGAGAAGTTATTCATTGATGGTCATAGAGAGAGAGTTTGGATGTGATAAATGGGGAGCACAAACAATGCATTGAAGGTATATGACCAGCGACTTAGGAATTTGAGTGAAAGTACTACTGTTTGAATTTTATTTTCAAAAAGGACCAATGACAGGAGAAGGTGATCTCTTGACTTGCACATGAATTGAATTTAAGTGAGGCAGAGGTGCACCAAACTGTTAGCCTTACTCTCTCTTCCAGAGTCATCAAAATCCAGTAGCAAGACAAAAGTCTTATGCCCCCTTATTCATCATGCTGAGCTAAGAAAAAAAAAATCAGATCAAAAGGGAAAAAAACACAAGGGAAAAAACCCCACATAAACAATAATAACAAAAATATGTTATGCTTTGATCCATATTCAGTCTTCATAATTCTCTCTCTGGATATGAATGGCACTTTCTATCACAAGTTTATTGGAATTGCCTTGAATCACCTCATTGTTGAAAGTCCATCACAATTGATTATCTTATAATCATGTTACTGTATATAATATTCTTGTGATTCTGCTCACTTCATTTAGTAACTTCATTCAAAGGGGGAAAAGTTACTAAAGTGAAAATATAAATTTAAGGGTTACCAAAATATTGCTTAGATTAGTCTAGTTTCAATAGCTGGAAAATATCTACTTGGAAGCTATAGTTATGCTTATAACTGTACTTATAACTATAGCTTACAGTTATAAAAGGCATGGGATGAGAGAACACGGGAATACATCCTGTTTGTTTCAAGTCCAATGAAAAGATAAGTTTAAAAACGGAAATACTTAAACTGTGCTGCTTCCTCCACTTTCCTCATGGTAATCCTGTGAAGCAGGTTGGGATTTCCCAAGTCATACAGTCAGTAAATGGATCAGGTTTCCACACTTGAAACCAAGCACTCTTTCTCCAGCTAAATGCCTATAGATTTAGGATTTTGAAAATGAGTTGGACTGAGCCAAAATGCCAGATGGAATTTATTTGTTAGGGCAGGTGTGGCAAAACCTGTGGCAACCTATTTCCATTTCTGGTTCTGGATTGTTGGTTCTAGCTTTGTGATACTCTCTGGAGCCATTAGAAGAATTAGATTATACTGGGCACTTAAGTACTTTTTGGAAGATTTTGTGAGGTAGGAAATAAAACTTGTCTAAGAAACTGGTGCATCTAGCCTAAAAAATGCTTTGACACACTTGTCTTTAAAATATTTTCTGTTGCTGTCAAAATGAGATGTGAGCACCCAGCACCATCCCATTCCATTAAGCAAAGATTTATTGGGGCAGAAAGACAACTTCTGGTTTCATTGCTCATAGTTGTTTGCACCCCAATTAAATGAGAGATCTGTGTTCTTTTGCAGTATTTAGCTGTTATGTTTAGAAGTAGTCAAATAATTGGTTTTCTCCCAAAGCAGATAAAGTTAAAACAATATAGATGGCATATTATTTAGAAAACAATTTCAAATGTGAATAATTAGTGTGATTAGCTAGGTTAGTAGAAATTATGTTTTATATTATCAATGAATTATATTTATTTACACAATAATACAGAGGAAGCAAGTATAATGCTTCATATGTAGAATTTAAAATGCACAAATGCAAAGCTCCATGGATATTGTGATTTATGCAGCAGTTAGACCCTGTTCTTAAAATTCAAGTAAATTGAGTTTTTGCAATTCAAATATTTTCTAGTTAATTTAAATTACAATTTTAATTTTCGTTTATGATTCATCTTAAATTGACAGTAGTTCATAAAATTTTTTGTCCTAAATTTCTTCCCCTGTTTCTCTCTCAGTTTCTCTGTCAAATGGTAAAAGGTCAGTCTACAAACAGTGAAATACACTAAAAGAGCTTCCTTTTAAAGGAACCCTTCAGTTAATCCAATAGAATGGATTCCTGGTTCCTGGAAGCAGGGATTGTTTTTCTTTTAATTTTGTTTGTGCATTTGTATCCAAAGTATTTAGCACAATGCCTTACATCAGTTGGGCTGGGGCAACTTTGTGTTAGGACACTAAAATTTAGAGGGAACAACTTCCTTCCTTGACTTCCCTCTGCTTGTTCAATACTACTGCTTTGAGTATTGCTCATATTCCATGCAGCGACAAATAATAATACTGAATCTCCACTCCAGCCTGCCAGCTCTCATTACTGTATCTGGCTATATTGTAGGGGATGACATTCTTTTGGGGTTAGCTTGGCATAGCTGCATTTAAGCACCTGAGTGGCCTCCACAAAAGGTTAATGTGTGTGGAAAATAGAAACTAAAGTATTTTTTTAAAATAGCTTTTTATTGACAAAACATATGCATAGGTAATTTTTCAACATTGACCTTTGCAAAAACTTCTGTCCCAACTTTTCTCCTCTTTCCCTCTACCCCCTCCCTTAGATGGCAGGTAATTCCATACATGTTAAATATGTTAAAGTATATGTTAAATACAATGTTTGTATACATATTTATACAGTTTTCATGCTGCACAAGAAAAATCAGATTTAGAAATAAGGTAAAAATAACCTGGGAAGAAAAACAAAAATGCAAGCAGACAAAAACAGAGGGAGTAGAAATGCTATGTTGTGGTCCATACTCATTTCCCAGTGTTCTTTCGCTGGGTGTAGCTGATTTTGTTCATTACTGATCAATTGGAATTGATTTGAATCTTCTTATTGTTGAAGATAGTCACTTCCATCAGAATTGATCCTCATATAGTATTGTTGTTAAAGTTTATAATGATCTGGTTCTGCTCATTTCAGTTAGCATCAGTTCATGTAAGTCTCTCCAAGCTTCTCTGTATTCATCCTGCTGGTCATTTCTTTCTTTTTTTTTTTTCTTTTTTCTTTTTTTTTTTTTTATTATGGCTTTTTATTTACAAGATATATACATGGGTAATTTTTCAGCATTGACAATTGCAAAACCTTTTGTTCCAATTTTTCTCCTCCTTTCCTCCACCCTCCCCCCGATGGCAGGTTGACCAATATATGTTAAATATATTAAAGTACATGTTAAATACAATATATGTATACATGTCCATACAGTTATTTTGCTGTACAAAAAGAATCGGACTTTGAAATAGTGTACAATTAACCTATGAAGGAAATAAAAAATGCAGATGGACAAAAATAAAGGGATTAGGAATTCTTTGTAGTGGTGCATACTAATTTCCTAGAGTTCTTTCGCTGGGTGTAGCTGGTTCAATTCATTACTGCTCTATTGGAACTGATTTGGTTCATCTCATTGTTGAAGAAGGCCATGTCCATCAGAATTAATCATCATATAGTATTGTTGAAGTATATAATGATCTTCTGGTCCTGCTCATTTCACTCAGCATCAACGCATGTAAGTCTCTCCAGGCCTTTCTGAAATCATCCTGCTGGTCATTTCTTAAAGAACAATAATATTCCATAATAGTCATATACCACAATTTATTCAGTCATTCTCCAATTGATGGGAATCCATTCAATTTTCAGTTTCTAGCCACTACGAAAAGGGCTGCCACAAACATTTTTGGACATACAGGGAGGTCCCTTTCCCTTTATTAAAAAATATCTTTGGGATATAAGCCCACTTCTGGATCAAAGAGTATACATCTAAAATCTTTTTCAAAAGCTAGGCAAGGGAGAAGAAGGAAAAAAGAATAAAGTAAAAAGTACAGAGCAGAGAACAAAAGAAAACCTACAAAGAAGTAAAGATGGATGGCTCTGAATTCAACGTGTAGTATTTATTACATAAGCTTTCTTGAAATGGAAATTTATTGCATTATATTTTAAATCCTCTCTTATGTTCTGATGTGTACATAGCAATTTTTTTGCCCCTTTTCAATTTTGTATTTAAAATAAATATTTTTTAAATGTAGATCTTAAAAATAACAAACTCTAGGTGAGGTTTTTTCTAGTTATCCACTTCCCCCAAATCTCCTTCTGTTAAAATGAATTGATATAATCATTTTGTAACATGAATAATCATATAGATCAGGATTCAAGAAGATCATACCTCAGCTGCTTACCAGCTGTATTTTCCTAAACAAGTTATTTAACCACTCTGTCTCAATTTCTTTATCCGTGCAATAAATGGGTTGGTTTTGATGGCCTGTGTGTTTCCTTTTGATTTTAAATCAATGATCCTATTTTTGTATGTAGCAAGGGTTATCTTTCATGTATAATGTGGGAATGCTTTTGTGGCTTGAAGGGAAGCTGAATAGACATCTCTATCCTCTCCCCCTCTTTCTCCAAGGAAGACTTTATTTCCTGCCAGGAGAGAATTGGAGATTGGCACCAGAAGCTTGGCCACTCTTCTTTTCTCAGAAAAAAGTCTGAAATTTTATCTGTGTGTTTCCTTAAATTTTATTAGTCTAAGGGATGTGATTTTCAGAGTCAAGCAAAACTTCTGATTGCCATTTCTTAATTGACGAAAAATGGACCTAAACTTTTTATTAAGGTTTGGCTCCATTCTCACCAAATCCTAGCTCTATAATGAATACACTTAGGAAGTAGCAAGAAAACTTATTATATATTGGAGAATATATGCCAGATAATACAGAGTGAAAAAGCTCTTCTGTAGAGGGTCACAGATAGTGGGGGAACTCTGGGTGAGGTATAATACCCTTCAGCTTCGAGGAAACCTGCTGACAATGTCTTTTTTGGCTCCCCATTTTCCCTACAGGCTCTTAGCCTTCCTGAGAAGTCAAGGAGGGCTTTACCATCTGTGTTCTACTTAAAGCAAGGTATATTTGCAGTAAAGAGAGGTATTTACATATCAATAGCAAGGTGCTTATAGTTAGTACTTGCACAGTGTGCTGTGATGATATAATGGTTCTTTAGTTGGCACATGCTCAGTGTGCTGTAATGATGTAATCATACTAAGGTATTTAAGGGCTGAGAGGACTTGAAACAAGGACTCCATTTTTGACTATCCTTGTGAGTCTCCTGCCTTCTTCACTCTTCCACTAAGACCAAGGCTGGTCCTGAGATCCTCCAGAGAGGCAGTCCGGATGGTATATTTTGGCACTCCAATTTGGGGGCTCTAGAACACTTCATTATGGTGCCTGAACAGGGACATCCAGGAAGGACACTATATTCTCCCACTGAGACTGATAACTGACCAAGTGAGAGAGGTCTAGATCTTCTTCAAGGAGTAGTTTCTCAAAGTCTCTACTGTATATAGGGGAGAGGGACATCATGGTTGGCTTCCCACAGTCTTATTTTACCTTCAGTAAACTGAAGTGGCATCATCCATCTCTTGAAGTTGGAAACCAGAGGCATCCAAAACACAAAGAGACAGAAGAACCAGAAGAAACTGAGGAACTTTTAAGAAAAAGAGACCAAGGAGACTGGAGGTCTTTCTCCCATTCTCACTAATACTTCCCTCCCACTTCTCTTGGTAGGCATTGATCTCTACCAATGAGGAGTAAGTCTAATACTGAAGGACACTGGGACATGGGTTACATTTAATCTTTTAATTTAGGATTTTTTTGTACATATACCTGGGTATAGTAGCACATAGCTCTTGTTCCTGGAAAGGCTAAGCCCAGGAGTTGGGTTGTAGTAGACCTAAAGCTGATTAGGTATCAGCATTAATATGGTACTTCTTCCTCATCCATGAGGCTGCTTAAAGAGGGGTCAGCTTGCTTACATCTAATCTTTTTGGAAATGCTGGAAATTTATGAGTGTGTGTGGGAGAACAGAGGGAGGTGGAAGCCTCAAAGCAAGAGCAATGATGAAAATAACCAGGTAGAAGTGATGCAAAATGACTGACAGAAGTCAGAATAGGACTGACATAAAGGAATACTTTTAACTAGGAATGTTGATGAGAATCTAGGTCTACCTGGACAAAAAAACAAAACAAAATAAAACAACAGCAACAACAGCAACAACAACCACAAAACCTAGAGCATAAAAGATATAAAAAGGGCTTTTCTTCTATAGTGTAAGGAATGTACTAAATCTATAGGAAAGTGGAATGTTGGTATCCTGAAGGAATTTTATCTTTATGATGCCTTTCTTCTGAAAAGAAATAGAAATCAGATGACAAGTAATTGAGGAAGAAAAGAAACAAATTAGAATAGCAGATGATGACAGTACTCTTAGAAAGTACTCTTTGGAACATTGTTCAAGTTTAATAATAAACTAATTTAATAAATAACTAATAAACATTTTTGTGCTCAAGTGCAAGACTTTATTGACTCATAACTCAAATTTTTTCTTCAACATTAATTTTTTTATAAGATTTTGAGTTCCAAATTTTTCTCCCTTCCTCCTTTCCCTTCCTCCTCTCCACGATGGCAAGCAATCTGACATAAGTTATAATATGCAATCATGTAAACATATTTCCATATTAGAAATGTTGCAAGAGAAGAAAGAACAAAAAGGATGTGTGCAATAATATTAAACATATTTCCACACCTAATAAACTTTTTATAGCAATGTCTCCCTATTTATAGATCTATAGATATTATCAGAGGAAAGGATAGAGTAGATTCAACTTTCTTTTCTTCCAACAAATGTAAAATGTTTTGTTTGACTAATAGTGTTAAAGGGTTCTTATCTGAAGACCTTCTCTCTTCTCAAATTTCCTTTTGTGAATTAGCTTGAGGTTTTTTTTTTTTTTTGTTTTGTTTTTTTTACTATACCTCAGTTCTCAATCCTTACTTTGTCTTCTGAATTCTCATAATATTAGTATACAGAACTCACACTTTGGATCATAGGATTTATTTATATATTTATAGCAGGAAGAGATTTTAGAAATCTAGTCAAGGGATTTCCCGGTAACCATGGTAAAGATCCTAAAGGAGACCATGTAAACTCTAGCAAAGTTCTAAAAAAAGAATGAGATTGATTAATATATAAGTTTTAAGAGTAAAAATTCATCCCAGAACTGCACAAAAAGAAATGAAAAGCTTATAGGCACTGGAAAGATGGCCTACCCAGGAAGCTAGTGCCAACTCCTATAAATAGGTGAACAGGTCTAAAGGCTTTGAATGATTTAACCAGAGACTCTAGAGGAAACTGAAGCCTCACCACAGTATGACTTGGGGTGATCTGAAAACACTGAACCCTGCAATGTTGAATCAGGACACTTCAGGAGTAATGAATCCTACAACCCTTTTCAACAGTGGGCAAGTTCTGCAGAGCTAGAAGCCCACGGGTCTTTTACTGATGGGACTCTGGGAGACTAGAAGTTTGAAGAGTTAATCAAACTCTCTCAATGGAGCCTGGAAGCTTGCAATACACTGATCACATATACTCTGGGAGGCTTAGAAATCTGTAAAGCTTTGACTATGAATGAGGGGAATGGAAAGCCTGTATCACTCTGAGTAAGGGACATTGGGAAATAGGAGAATAAAGTATGAATTTTATGTGTTGTGAAATCAGACATGCCAGGAAAGGTAAAAGCATATCTTGGAATCAGGACAAAACCAGGCAAAAAGTCCAGAAATTAAGCATTGAGAAATAAGTAAACACAATGACATAAGATGGAGGAGATTCAAGAGTATAAAAGGTAAAACCAAATAGAGAATAACCCACAACAGGTATAAGCAGAGATTTAAAAAGAAAAGGCTTAGTCACAAGGACTCAAACTGAATGGAAAAATTATGCAAGAGATGAAATAAAAAATGTAAGTGGAATAAGTGATTAAGGAAGGAAAAATTTAAAGGAGAATAAATAGCTTAGAACAAAAGATGGAAACTATTACTCGGGAAGGGGATTCCTTGAAAAATAGAACAAAGATAATTCAGTGACTTTAGGAGACAACAGGAAAAGAACTCAATAAAAATCCACAGATTGAAAAAAATATTAAAAAATGATAAATCCATTAACCTGGAAGAAAGAGAAAAGATAATTTAAGAATCATAGGACAACCTGAAAACTATTACCAAACAAAAAGCCTAAGCATATTTAAAGACATAAGAGAAGAAAACTTTTTTTATTAGGAAAAAAACTATTAAAATTATATAAAACTATTAGAACAAGAGAATAAAATACAAATTAAAAAATATGTATACTGATTACTGCCTGAAAGATTTTGAAAATCAAACTGAAAATATCCAGAAAGGACAAAATCCAGAACTTTCAGATCAAAAAACAACATTGTGAGCAGCCTAAAAAGAGTTTAAATACTATCGGAGGCAGTCAAGATGGTGGAAGAAAGGCAGTGACTTGCTGGAGCTTTCCCCCGAACCCCTCCAAATTCCTTTAAATAATAATTAAAAACAAGTTTTAGAGCATCAGAAGCCACAAAAAGATGGAGTGGAACAATTTTTCAATTGGAACAATTGAACAACTTGGAAGTTCAGTAGGAAAAGTCTGTTGTATCAAGGTGTAAGTGCAGCACAGCCCCAACTCTAATCCCTAGGGCCAGCAAACCAGGAGCAGACCTGGGGCCTCTGAATCACTGGTAATTTTTCAGATCTTTCAGTCCAGAGACACCAAAGACAACTTGGAAGGTTAAGTAGCCAGAAAAATGTTTGTCTCACTAGGGTTGGGAAATTAATAAAACAGGGTAGTGGCAGAAGTGGCAGAGATGGAGACAAAGGCAGCTTCTGGAGGACTCAGTCCACAGACTATAAGAAAGTGGAACTAGTCAGAAGGAGATTTATTTACTAGCACTGAGGAAGGATTCTGTTGCTTTAGTACACTAGAACTTACCTCACAGTGGAGTGGAGACCCTCTTCACAGTTCCAGGGCAGAAAAGAATGCTTGTGGTCATTAAAATAAATTTCTCATTGGACCATAATAGCTTGGAAGAACTGAAAACTTATAGATCCCTAGAAGGATCTCTGAAAACAGCTGCACAAAACTCCTGAAGCTTGGGACATCACATCCTCTGCCTTGGAAACTGAACCCTATTTTAATAAAGAGTTAAGAGTCAAATAACAGGCTGGGACAATGAGCAAATGACAAAAAAAAAAAAAAAAAAAAATCTTACCATAGAAAGATATTTTGGTGACAAGAAAGATCAAAACACACACTCAGAAGATAACAAAATCAAAGCTCTTACATTCAAAGCCTCCAAGAAAAATAAGAATTACTCTCAGGTCATGAAAGAGCTCAAAAAGAGATTTTGAAAACCAAGTAAGAAAGGCTGAGGAAAAATTGGGAAGAGAAATGGGAGTGGTGCAAAAGGAAATACAAATGCAAAAGGGAAATAAGGAGAAGAATGTCTTTAAAGGCAAAATTGGCCAAATGGGAAAGGAGGTACAAAAGCTCACTCAGAAGAATAATTCCTTAAATATTAGAATTGAGCAAATAGAAGCAGAAAAGTCTTAGAATAATATTCCAAAAAGCCAAACTGTTTGGCAAAAGCTTACAATTTATAATAACCTGGGAAATGGAGTATAATCCTAGAAGGAAAAAATTGGACCCTGACAGAAGAGAAAATTTTAAACATTCTGATAAAAAAAAAAGAGCTAAATATAAGCAAGAGTCAAGAGAAACATGAAAAGGTAAATATATATATATATATATATATATATATATATATATATATATATATATATGAGTAATTAAAGGAGATTAAATGATGATAAACTACTTATCTTCTAATAGGAGGAGAAAAAAAGGACTGCCTATTCAGAATTCCACTATATTCAAAGGCCACAGAGTTGAAAGACAAATACAGGGCATGGGAGTGGATTTGTTCTGTTCTAATGATTTTAAGAGAAGAAAAAAGAATGCATTGGGAAACAAAGCCAGAATAAGGGAGAAAGTTTACTATTTCTCTCAATTGAGGTTCATAAGAGGAAAACTAGGCAAACATAGTTTGGAGTTTGAAGAATGGGCATCTCATGAACTATCTTTTTCTGAATTGGACAAAGGAAGATATAACACAGAGAGTTTCTTTTATAAATATATTCTACTCAACAGGAAAATTTGGGGATAGGGAAAGGAGAGAGATATGTTTAAGAAGATGGACAGAGTTAGAGAGGGAATAACAAAACAAAAGGAGAGATGAGTAGAGCACCTCTTTTCAATTATACATCATAAATGTTGATCATATTTCCTTCTCTTTCTCTACTTTTACTCTCTGTAAGATTATAAGCCCAAATCCAGAACTCTCAGTCAAATAAAAAAAAAATACTGTAAGCAACTTTCTTTACAAGAAAATATTTAAATATCAAAGAACCACAGTAAAGATTACATGAGACTTGGTAGCAAACACTTAGAAAGGGGAGAAAGCCTTGAAATATATTATTCTAAAAGGTAAAAGATATAGTTTTACATCATGAAACATCCTTCAAGACTAAGTATGATTCTTTAGGGAAAAAAATGGATTTTTAATTGAATAGACCCAAATTGAGTACATTTCAATGAAAGCACGGAACTCAAGAGAAATCCTGAAAGGTAAATACATTTGAACAAGTGGAAAGCTTACTTTTTAGTGGGAGAAAATAGACTAGTGATTGTTCAGTATCTAAATGTCTGCAAGAGTTAAGAAGAATTAAATAAGAGAAACAGAAGGGTTAAGTTTTATTTTATGTTGTTAGTCTTAAGAAAGGAAATAAACGATAGTGATTAGTACACTAAGGATAAAATGGAGAAAAAAGATGTGAAATTTACTATGTTTCATATTTGAGATAAGTAAGAAGAATATACAAGCATGGAGAAGAGGGCTAAGTGGATGGTTATCTCATGAATTTCACTCCACTAAACAGGAAAAAGGAAAATTGTAAATGCATGCATGCATGCACACACACACATGAGTTTGGTGTAGATATTCAATTTTGCAGGGAAACAGGCAGGGTCTTGGAGAGGGGAGAGGGTACTTTAAGAGGAAGAGACAAGTGGGAGAAAACTGACACAAGCAAAACAAAACTTAACTTTGGAAGATCATAAAGGGAAATTAAAAAGAAATTAGAAGAGGAATACTGGTCTGTAAGCAGACCTCATCAATAAATGAAACAGGGTTTTGATCATGTGTAGATCAGCAAAGACAGATACATCTATTTGGGGAAAAGTGGAGATTTGCTTCTGGGAGAAGACAATGTATATTTTCCTAACTCTCTTCCCTTTGGCTGAGTAAGCAGAACAGGTTGTGTCATTCCTTCTTTCTTGTTATCTGACCTCGGGGGTAAAGATCCTGTTTACTCATAGCACTGGCACCAAGAATGAAGTGGAGTTGGGAGAAGAGCTATTTTTCTCCTTCTCTCTTTTAGGCACTGTGGCATTGAAAAAAAGGTACTAAGATTTTGATCTTTTTCATTTGTTCTTTTCATTTCCAGGGACAAGTGATAGAGTGTTTGGACCTGGAATCTTAAACTGTGGAACTGTGGACTGTGGAAACTGGATTATAGTTCAAATGTGCTAGTTTAGAAAGAAAATCCAGAGACATCACAGTACAGGGTGTTATGCTAAAGTTCCCTTTTAATGGGGTGACCAGTTCCTCCAATTGTCCTATTTCATAATTCTGCCTTAGGTTATAACTGTCCCCTCTTAATGTTTGAGATAAAGGTTTTATAGACATTCCTTAATGATTGACAAGATAAAGATTTATCCATTTCAGATGTCATTAGAATACCAGTAATGTCATTGTTCTTGTTATTCCATAAAAAGCTTGCTGCCCCAATACTCGGGGCTAGACTCTTTGAGATGATAGTCTTGTCTAGCCCTGGGATCAACATGGATACATTGATCCCAGAATTTCTCTCCATTTAATAAATTATTGAATTGGTCTCTAATTTTTGTCTTGCTCAGTTTCTTTGGCATTACAATATATAGCATTCTCATACCCTTTTGGTAAAAGATAACAGTATACCTTTTTTTTTTTTTTTTTTTTTTTTTTTTTTTACCAAAAGGATATGAAGAATGCTAAAGCACTCTCAAAATAAATAACTGGTTTCAAGATTCTCCTGTATAGTCCACCAAATATGGGATATGGAAGTCTGAACCCAAAAAATGTATTGGAATATCTCGAAGTATCTCAGAAGAATTTGTAGGTGTAGACCATCTCCAAATCAAGAAGCAAAGATATTATTATGCTATTGCAGGCTAACCCTAAAAGGAATTAATGAAGAAATGAAGAAATAAGTATAAGTAGGTTTTTTTATAGGAGAAAAATAACCTTGTGGGTTGTTATTATAACTTGGCCTTCTGATTGGATTCGGTAACTGTAAGGTCATGATAATTTCTTTTCAAAGCAAGGAATGCATAAGTTATTCAACAAAGATCTACTACAATAAAGCATACTGCAAAACTTAAGGATAACAAAAGGCCTATTTAGAAACAAAAGTCATAATATAGCAAGAAAGCTAAAAGGCATGATAAGGCCTAGAAAAGTGGGTTTTTGTTTGTTTTTTTAATATGTGGGAATAGGGAAAGAGGCATTTTTGAAGACAGTAGTAAAGGAATGAGAAAATAGGATAGGTCAAAAATGAAGGGAGAAGAAAAAAAGAATATTTTGAAGTTGCAACATGCTAAAGACAAAGAGAGAAGGATAAGATTAAGCATATAGTAGAGCCACCTCATCAAAAACTGGCGAAGAGAAGGAGTGCCCATGATATCAGTTTAGAAATGAAAAGAAGTAAAGAACACATAGTTCATCATTTTGCCATTTCCACTTCTACAATATCTCTTACATCTGAACCCTTTTTCCTTTTTTCTCCCCTTTTCAAGTTATTTATTAAATGTGCTAGTCATGTAAAATATGTGAAGATTTTTTTCACATGTGGGTCCTTTTCCCTTTTTTATGATCTCTTTAGGATACAGACCCAGTAGAGACAAGGATATGCACAATTTGATAGCACTTTGGGCATAGTTCCAAATTGCTCTCCAGAATAGCTGGATCAGTTCATAATTCCACCAACAATGTATTAGTGCGCCAGTTTTTTTACACCCCCACCAACATTTATCATTGTTCTTTCCTGTTATCTTAGCCAATCTGAGAGGTGTGCAGTGGTACCTCAGATATGTCTTAATTTGCATCTCTCAAATCAATGATTGAGAGCATTTTTTCATATGAATAGAAATGGCTTTTAATTTTTTCCTCTGAAAATTGTCTGTTCATATCCTTTGACCACTTATCAATTGGAGAATGGCTTGTATTTCTTAAAAAATTGAGTCAGTTCTCTATATATTTGTTTGTAAAACTTTTCCCCAGTTTATTTTTTTTTTTGCTTTTCTTCTACTCTTAGTTGCATTGGTTTTGTTTGCATAAAACCTTTTTTCATTTAATATAATAAAAATGATCCATTTTGCATTTCATAATGTTCTGTAGTTCTTCTTTGGCCATAAATTCATTCCTTTTCCATGGATCTGTACATTAAGTTTCTTATTGAGTGCAGTCCATCCTACAGGCTGCTGCCAGTGATCTTCCTTAAAAGCAAAAAAACAAAACAAAACAAAACAAAAAAAAAACTCCCTCCTATCCAATCAAGCCTAGAGGCTCCCAATTGTCTCTAGAATACAATATAAATTTCTCTCTCTTAAAAAGAATACAAAATTGGTCCCAGTCTTTCTAGCTTTAATGAATATACTTTCCCATCCTGTATTCTGTACTCATAACCTAATTGGCTGTTTTCTTATTCTTTACATAATCGATTATATGTAGTGTCTCTTTTTTACTAACTATTCTCTAAGTGTGGAATGGACTCCATCCGCACTTCTGCTTCATAGAATCTCTCTAGATTCTTTAAAGACAATTCGAGCATCCCCCTTTACAGACACCTTTCCGGATTTACACAAGCGGTAGAGCTTTTTCTCTCAATCTATCTTGGTTTAAAAGAACTGCAGGCCAGGATGAGTGAACCTTTACTTGTATTCTTCTAGGACACATGTGACTTTTAAAAGAGCAGTCCTTTCTATTTTATGTGGCTGAGGAAGGTTTATAAATCGTGTTGAAAGCACCTGAAGATTATTTCTTATAAACCCTCTCAGCTTCTTCAATTGAAGAAATGCAGGACAAGAGAGGAAAAGCAGCTTGCTTAAGAACACGCAGGTAATAGGTTGCACAAGAGGAATTCTGGTTCCAGCCCAGGCTCTTTCCTTGGAGGGAGGTCCGGCTCTCCAGCGACGTCCCCACAAAACAACTGAAATGAAGGTTATTTGCCAAGGCTGGTCTTATGGTGTTCTCTTTCTTTTTGGGGTAAATGTGTGCCTGAAAGCTGATAACTCATTTTGTCTCCAAGGATGCACCAATATGAGCCTCGCTCACCAGCCAATAACAGGCAGCGCAGCCTCAGTCACTGTTACTTGCGTTAGATCGGGGAAAGCATCGAGAAGATAATAGACTACATTTCCCAAGAGGCCTTGGGGCTGTACAGGAGCACTTCCTCTCCCTTCTTTGCTCACGTGCCCCTTGTCCTTTTCTTAGAATAACAAGTCTCGTCTCTCTGTCCTTCCGCCTTTTCTAGATCCCCAGCCCGTCTCCGCCCCCCCTTTGACCACGCCTCCTCCCCTGCCGCGCAGATCCCAGAACGCTTCTGTGCGGGTGTTAGTAGGTCTGCTTGTGGCTGTCAACAGGACTTATGGACGGGCAGCTGAGATTCGACGGGCGGGTGGTGCTGGTCACCGGTGCGGGGGGAGGTGAGCTAGCAGCGGCGACTGCTTGGGGGGCGCTCGCGCGCGCGAGGGCTCCTCCCATCCCCCTCCCACAGCCCCTCGCGAGGCGATGCGCCCGCTCGCTTTTGGGCTCGGATCCCCTATCTCTTGCTGCAGCTCTGGCGCTATCCCGGGGTCTGGGGGAGGTGGCGGTGAGGAAGGAAAGGGGGATGGTTCGGCCGGCGCAGTTTGGGGGCGGGGGAGGAAAAGAGTCTTAGCTAGTCTGATTCTGGAGCCACTGGAGTGGAGACGACAATAAATATGCGAAATGTCATAGCCTTCTTCCCTGAAGTCCTTGCAAATCCTCGGGGTACCTTCCTTTTTTCCAATCACCTTTTCAGGAACTTTAAAATATATTCTATTTCTGCTGAAGAAGTGTCCCGCATGCTTCTGGCTATTAAAAAAATAGAAAATTTAATTGTCTTTTTGGTTTTTCGCTTTATAGAATTAGATGAAAGTTTGTCGTCTCCTCCAGCAGGCTTGTTGGAAAGGTACTTTCATTCTACCTATTTAGTGACCTTTGCAGACGAGGTTTAAAGACGCTGCGAAATCACCATCTTAGAATTGGGAATATCATAGAGGTTGATTGTTCAAATGGCAATTTAATTTTCAGAGGGTTACCTCAAGCATGTTGATTAGTCAGTGATTCAATTCAATACAACAAAGATTTCTGAAGTTTTTGCAAGGCCTGCTACTAGAGGATGGAGATACCGAGGGAAATCCCTCATCTCCTGGACCTCTTGCACTGGGCTGGATTGAGTTCTGCTTCGTTAAAAGAAAATTCTGTCTAATCCTAAATACCGCACCTGTTTTGTGGAGGTTAATTGAACTAGAGTCTTTGAACACTATGTTCTCTAGAAATGCTATTAGGAATTTTCTTTAGTAAAAGTTCACTTAAAAATAAAACCATGCTCTTGGTTGAAATTATAAGTGATAATTTAAGGAAGTCCTAAATTGTTTGTAAGCAATGACCAGAGATATGCTTAAAGTTGGGAATCTTAAGAGCCAAATTTAATGGTATGTCCAAGAGTCAGTTTTTTTTTTTTTCTCCTAAGAAAGGATCAGGGAAGAGAACAGATAAATTACTCTCTTCCAGGCATTGCACTTTACAAATATCACATTGGATTCCTACAACAACCATGTGAAGTTTTTGTTATTTGGGCATTTTTCAGTAGTATCCAACTCAGTGACCCCGTTTTAAAGTTTTCTTGGCAGAGAATCTGCAGTTCCTTTTATAGATGAGAAACTGAGGCAAACAGGGCTAAGTGATTTGCCTAATGTTATAGCTAATAAGTGTCTGAGGCCAAATTTGAACTATAAAGATGAATCTTCCTGACTGTAGACTCGGGTCTTATTCTCATTTTTATATAAGATAAGATAGGAGATTTATAAAGGAACTTTGTGGTGGTTTCAAGGTTCAGAGTTGAGAATTTCAATTTGAAGAGAGTTGCAGCTAGAAGTGCCAGAAACAGGAAGAACTAGATATGGAAACTTGCTAGAGAGGAGTGAACTTTACCTTCTTTGGCACTTGAGGGTTTTGGAGCAATATCAGAGAAAGCATTCCATCAAAAACAGAAAGATAGATTTGGTTTTGGAGAGAATCATCTCAGGAAAGAGGCAGCTTTGGAAAATGTGTATGCTCCTCACAATTTGTACACCCTGGATTAAAAAAATTATCAGACCCTGGGAACCTGACTGATTAGAGAGCTGTGTTGGAAGGGAGCTGAGTGAGTGCTCTGCATTGAGAGGGAGGACTTAAACTATTAAGGAATTGAGATATCCATTGCCATACCTGCTACCCTTGTACCCTTGTACTTAGCCCGCTCTTCTTATCAGTTCCAACCCCTCATTTTACAGATGTAGAATTGAGGCCTAAACATAATCACATTATACCTCCTTAAAACTTTTCTTTTCCCCTTCCCACCCAATACTTTTCCTTCATTTGGGGAAAACTTCAAAGGATATGGAAGGAATGATGAGTAGTATTTTCTGTCTCATCCTTTCCCTCTGTTTCTTGCAGCTCTCTCTTTGTTTTGCATCTCTCTAGAGCCTTTGGCTCTGATGATTCTTTATTGATTTTTTTTTTTTTTTTTTAGGATTCTTTCTAAAACCCTTGTCACTTTTGACCTCTAGACATTCACTGATTTCTCTTTTATTATCCAAACTATTTCGTGGAAGGAGATCCTCTCTGATTCTTGTTCAGCCTGAGTAAGGCTGTCTGTCACTTTTTAGCAGGAACTTTTACTAGGCAAGTATGGAGAAAGTCATATTTAGAAATCCTGCATTTTAAGTTGAGAGTAGACATGGATTCCAATCCTGACTGGTTCTAGATTCACAAGAAGAAGAAATTTATAGTTTTACAACTTGAGGTAACCAGAGCTTTGGCAATGGGATTTGTGACCCCCCCCCCCCACCAAAAAAAAAGGCAAAAGCATCCCTAGCACATGTTATTTTTGGGAATTTTCCTATACAGAAAAGAAGATCCAGGAGTCCCTCAATGATAATAACATCACTATGATCTGGGGAGCTTTTACATCATGTTTCCCAATCTGGATTTGAAGGTCTATAGCTTCCCACTCCTATTAAATTTGGCTTTTAAGACTTCCACCTGTACAAAAAGTTTTAGGATATGGTATGATATGATATGAAAGATTGTAGAGAAGAAGGCATTAGGATTTAGCAACTAGTTCATTAGATAGAGCTGTATATAAATAATGGTGTTAATGATTAAGATTCATATTGATTCTGAATCTAGATATCAGAGAAAGTTATTTGTTCATTTTGAATTTGGTTTAGGAGATAGTTGCTGGCATAGCATACATATTGAGAAGTAAAATGGGAGAGGATAAATTGGAAACTCTCATAATTGTCTAAAAGGAAGTCATTGAGTACTTTTTAATATAGCAAGTCAGTTTTGATTTAGTAATTTCAAAATACTGGACTAACATGACATGAAGATATGAAAAACTATATAAAAGATATTAAAAGATCAATTTTCAAAGAAAAAAAACAGTGTTCTTAATGAAGCGTATAGTCTAATTGGGAGAAATTAGAGTAAAAGGCCTATAAATCAAGGCCACTCACACCAGCAATTAGAATGAGGATTCCTAGAACTTGAGAAATTTAAAAATGAGGGGATTTAATCAATTCCTTCTACCCGTTTCAATTATTTCACTTGGCAAAAAATGCCTTCATAAATGAGTAATTATAAGTAACCCTATTTCCATGCTAAGGAAGAGGAAAGCAAACCCATACATGACATTTAAGTGTTAAAATTTATTTTTATTAAATTTAAAGATTTAAAATATTTATTAAAGAATATCTTTTAGTCAGCTTTAGATGCTTCAAACATAGCATTCTCTAAGAATGCTAAAATAATTAGGAACTATTTCTGGAGTAAAAGTTCACTTAAGAAATAAACCTGTGCTTTTGATTGAAATAATAAGTGATAGTTTAAGGAAGTCCTAAATAGTTTGCAAGTAGTGACCAGAGATATATGTATGTATAGATGGGAAACTTTAAGAGCCAAATTTAATAGGTTGGAAACTATAGCCCTCCCAGAATGGGATACATGATGTGTCAACTCCTCAGATTATGGAGGTATCATTACCATTGATGGATTCCTGTATCTTCTGTATAGAAAAATTCCCTTATCTGACATGTGTTAGAGATGCTTTTGCCTTTTTTGGGGGGAGTGCAGTTCAGAGATGATAATTGTTATAGCAAAATGTTTTTGAGAGGAGTAATTAGTTGAAGGGGATGAGAATAGGGGAGTGATGTATTCCCTTGAGTGGGCCAAGATTAATAGCATGTTTTTATCTATGATGATAGAGCTATAGAGTTGTCTGCACCCAAAGTACGCTTTATATATACAATTAATATTGGACAAAGATGCAGTAGGCCTTCAGTGCTTGTTTTAGAGGTTAAAAACAAAAAGCAAGAGACAATGAATATTTCAGACATGCATGGAAATTATGTGATAATTGCCAGGAGAATCTTTCTCTGAATTATTCTCTCAAATAAGAATCAGGACTATATAGACGTGCTTATTTTTTCCCTTGGGTTTTACATGTGAAATGCATACTTGGATTTCATGATGGAGTAGGGGAGAAATAACTTTCCCATTCATCAAGATCTTAACAAGGGAGAAAAGACATATTTATGCTTGATTATAGTCCTCTGACTCTTTAATGGAGTCTCTTATTAAATTACAGCCCTTTGACTTTTACAAGAAAAACTTAAGTACTTTTTTAAAGTACTTAAGTTTCCTAAAACCATCATGTTCAGATAAATTTTTTATTTGATCTATTTGATCTATTTGATGATGAGGATTGGGGAGGAATTTAGATTCTTTTGCTAATTTCTTAAACTTTCAAGATAGTTTCACACCCTAAAATAATTCATTTGAATGGTAGTTTTTAGTGTTGTAAAGCTCCTTTTTCAACAGCATTATTCAGACATAAGAATAATCTAAATATTTGTTATCTTTTTTTCAGTATTTTCTGAATTTTGGTACTCTAATTAGGTTTCTACTCATTAGTGTAAAATTTAGCTCATGGGAAAGGAAAATAATATTGATTGTTCAATTTTTTGTTTTTATTTCAAACTAGGATTGGGACGAGCTTATGCACTGGCTTTTGCAGAAAGAGGTGCATCAGTAGTTGGTAAGTTTGTGTGTGTGTATATATATATATATATATTTTTTTTTTTTTCCCCTCAATTTCAGTAGCTGTTTCTTTCTTGGCATTAAAAACTTAATAAACAAATTGTTTATGTTTATTGGTCACCATTACATTTGTGTAGTAAACAATTGTTTACTCTCAGAGTTTAACACTAATCATTACTTTTCTCATTATTACATTTATTTCCCAAGACCAGAATGCTCTTCCTTTTAAACAAGCTAATTTCACAATATTTCTCACTACAAAATTGTTAAATCAGGGACTAAACAATTTTATACAGTACTAAACCTTGAAAAAACAAGACGTTTGTAGTACTTCTTTTCATTGCCTGTGGACATTATAATTTCCTAGGCCAGTAAGAGGAGGGGAACTAAGTTTGGAGAGTTTTGGGTTTGAAAAAACTAGATTGTTGGTAGAAGAGGAGGTAACATCATATAAGTGCTGCATTTTCTGAAAGTGTTATAAAGGAATTCCTAATATTCTAATATCATGCAATGAATACCATGAGTTTCTTTCCTTTTTTGTTGTTTCTTTTTTTCTCCCATTTGGATCATATCTATGATTTTATTGATAAAAGACTGGGGAAGGAGCTTTCTCTACTAGCACTTTTTCTGTATCTTATTATTTTTGAGTTGCGTTTTTTTGGGGTGTAGTAGGGTGGAAGTGGGCACTGAGAAGTTCAGTGATTGGCTTCTGGTTAAACTGCCATCTCAGAAGACTTCAATTAGCCAGGTCTTGATTATTGCAAAGCATATTCTACTATGAATTTTTTACTTTCTTATTTATTAATAAATTTTATTCATATTTTCTGGTGTTATATCAATCATTTCTGGATACACTACCCACCCCCAACATGTCGTCTCTTGTAACAAAGAAAAAGTTACACAGAACCAGATAGACACAATGGCTGGTATGTGCCATTCTGTATTATAGTACACTTCTTTTATACTAGTTAAAGGTAGTATATAGCTTTAATGTTCTCTAGGACCAAATTGGACTTGCTATTATTCAGAGTTCAGCTACTTTTTTTGAGTAGTTTTAATTTATATTATTGTAGTCATTTTACGTATTGTTCTTCTGGTTCTGTTCTCTTTGCTCTGCCAATTCATATTCTTTCATTTCACTTGGTACAGTAATATTCCATTACAGTCATATAAATGAGGTTTTTCACTTGTTTTTCAGTTGAGGGGCATTCACTTTGTTTCTTTTTTTTTGCTTCCATGAAAAGTGCTGAAATAAATATTTTGCCCTGTTTCTCTCTGGGGCCTATGCCCAGTGGTAGGATTACTGGGTGAAAGAGCATGAGTAGTTTAGTTACTTTTCTTACATAATTTCAAATTGTTTTCTAGTCTGATTTGAACAATTCACAGTTTTACCAAGAGTGTGTTACTGTGCCTTTCTTACAGCCATAATCCCTTTAACATTGCTTTCTGTTTTTTTTTTTTTTTTAAATCATGTTTACCACCATACTTCATTTGCTTTTCAACTCAGTTTACTGGGACCTTTTTTTTTTTTTTGGGGGGGGGGGGGAGTTGGGACATATTTCCTACTTCATATTCAAAATCAGTAGAAAATATATTTTACTTTTATATTTTGGGAGTCTTCATTTCTAGTGTTGAAAAGTATAAAACAATGATAATAATCAGAATTTTTTTTTTTTTTTTAGTATTTTCTGAATTTTAGTGCTGTATTTAAACCCCTAATTATTACCAAACATGGCTTGAGTATAACAGATAGGAAAATTACTTTTTTAAATAGCTTTTAACTGATATTTGGTTTTGCTCATTTCTTATCCATATATCTCATTTGAGATTGGGTGGTACAAAGTCAGGAAAAGTATTGGACCATGCAGAGGCCTTTCTACTTTGCTAAAGGAAGAAGAAGCAGTAGCTAAGGCTTTATATTCCATAAGAAGTATCATCTTATAGTAGTAATTATTTTGACATCACCCCTCTACTTTTATAAAAGATTGCCTTTTCTTAACCTAGGTAAATAATTCTGGTTCTGCCCTGGAACTACTGTCCTTAGTGATGCATTGTCTCCATCTATAGAATGTAAGATCCTTGAGAGTAGAGACTATTTTTCTTTTACATTTGTATCCCTAACATTTAGCACAGTACCTAATATGAAATAAACTGTTAAGGAATGCCATTCATTCATTTGTTCATTTTGTGAGTGATGCATATAGCTTCTTTAATCTTGAGACAGTTTTTGCCTTTTTTTTGTATCCCCAGTGTTTAATATCATATTAAAACATAGTTGCTTGCTTTCTTGACATAGAAACCTTGTGAGTTTCTTGTCCTTTATCCCTCATATGATTCTACCTTTTATGCCTAACTGAATTGTAAGCATTTTATATAGCATTACATCATATTCCTATGTCATTAACATCATTGTTAACTGAATCTGGGAAAATTTTTTAGGTGAAACATTGTTGCAGCAGGTTAGTACCATAGGAACAATGTCATAAATAGCAGATCTGTTCTATAACTGCCAAAGATTGATCGATGAAAACTTAAAATTGGTCTTCAGAGACTGAGGCAGTGTCATATTTATAAGGATATTTTGGTAAAAGATCTGTGATCTCATTATTGTGGGCATTCTTGCCAGTATTACAAATTGCTTTTTTTTTCCGGTGGCAGTTGTTTATATCCTTCCATAAATTCTTTCTTAAAAAAAAAAAATCTATGTAATGATCTAGAGGTATTTCACTGAGTCTTTTGATATTTTTTGGATGGCATTGAAA
Source organism: Sarcophilus harrisii (assembly GCF_902635505.1). Taxonomy (NCBI): domain Eukaryota; kingdom Metazoa; phylum Chordata; class Mammalia; order Dasyuromorphia; family Dasyuridae; genus Sarcophilus; species Sarcophilus harrisii. The sequence goes on from NC_045426.1 coordinate 239,157,889, forward strand.
TACTTAGATTATTTTGTTTATCTTTCACATTTGCCATATAACTCATCCAATCATAATTAATAATATGCTATAGGCTACTTACAGGCATGATCTGTCTTTACATAGCTCTTTGGGTAATTTACAGTTTCGATCATTTTTAAATTGTGATAACCCTGTGCCTAAAGGGCTATAAATTCATGCATATCTAACAACACCACTACTAGGCATGAATACCAAAAGAGATTGGAAAAAAAAAAAAAAGAAAGTGACCTGTGTGTACAAAAAAAATATTCATAGCAGCTTTCTTCTTAGAGCGAAAAAATTAGAAATTGAGGGGATAGCCATCAATTGGCGAATGGCTTAATAAACTGTGGTATGTGTTTGTGATGGAATATTATTGTTCTATAAGAAATGATGAGCAGGATCCTCAGAAAAAAAACCTGGAAGGTCTTCCATGTACTCAAGCAAAGTGAAATGTACAAAGTAATAGTAGTATTCCGGGATGACCAGCTGTAAATGACTTTGCTATTCTCAGTAGTACAATAACACATACCTACTCTGAAAGATTTATGATGAAAAATCCTATCCAGACCCAGAGAAGGAATTGATTGTGTTTGAAGCATTCTTTCTCTTCCTCCTTCCTTTCCTCCCTTTCCCTCTCTCTCTTTTTTCTTTTTAACTTAATTTTTTTCTTGAGGGTTTTTATTTTCATTAGAGTGGGAGATCTATATTTTCTTTCACAATTTGACTTACAGGAAATGCTTTGTATAACTTCATATGTTGTTTCTTAATTGTGGATGGGGATAAAGTAGAGAACCTAGAACTCAAAAAAATCTTAAAAACAAATGTAAAATAATTGCTAAACATAAATAGAAAAAATAAAATTGTGATATCCCATGGTTTTGCAATCATGTAGCCTCACCAGAAGAATGTTAGTATCTAAAAATTTCCTTGGCTTATTCCACTTTTTGTAACGGTATATATTGTAACCCATTTGCTTTTCTACCCTCTATTAAATATACTTGTTTGTGTTTCTTAAATCATCCCTAAATAGTTTTCCCTGTGGGCTGAAAGTCCTCTTTTATAAAGTTTATATTGATACTAGTCTAACATGAATCTCTTATTCTTTAATCTTGATTCACCTCCTTTTCTAAGTATTTTATTTCCTGGATATTTTTTTATACCACTTCTGGTTGTGAAAGTTTTCATAGCCAATATGCATTCATGAGTTCTGTATATATCACCATTGTACTTTAGCTATTCTCCAATTTAATTGATCTATTCAAAAGTATCCATTATATTGTAGGCACTGGGGATACAAATATTAAAGCTGAAAAAGTCCTTTCTTTGTTTTTGCCCTACCTGATTTAGGTATCAGAACCATATCTGTGTCATAAAAAGAATTTGGTAGGACCCCTCTTCCTATTTTTTCAAATAGTTTTGCATAGTATTGGAATTGTTTTTTAAATATTTGGTAGAGTTCACATATAAATCCATCTGACCCTGGAGATTTTTTCTTAGGGAGTTGATTTATAGCTTGTTTTATTTCTTTTTCTAAAATGGGATTATTTAAATAATTTATTTCCTCTTCTGTTAATCTGGACAATCTATATTTTTGTAGGTATTCCTCCATTTCACTTAAACTATCAAATTTATTGACATATAGTTGGGCAAAAGAGCTCCTAATCATTGCTCTAATTTCTTCTTCGTTGGTGGAAAGTTCTCCCTTTTCATATTTGAGAATAACAATTTGATTTTCTTCTTTCCTTTTTGTAATCAATTTAACTAAAGGGTTATCTATTTTGTTGGTTTTTTCATAAAACTAAGTCAGTTTTATTTATTAATTCAGTAATTTTAATTTATTACTTTCAGTTTTATTAATCTCCCTTTTTATTTTCAGAATTTCAAATTTGGTATTTAAGTAAGGATTTTAATTTTTTTCTTTTTCTAGCTTTTATAGTTGCAATCCCAGTTCATTGATTTTTCTCTTTCTCTATTTTATGCAAGTAAGCATCTAGAGATATAAAATTTCCCCTAATAACTGCTTTGGCTGCTTCCCACAAATTTTGTCATGTTGTCTCTTTATTGGCATTCTCTTGGATGAAATTATTGATTGTGTCTATGATTTGTTGTTTCACCCATTTATTCTTTAGGATTAGATTATTTAGTTTTCAATTAATTTTTGGACTATTTTCCCCTGGCCCTTTTTTGCATATAATTTTTATTGCATCATGATCTGAAAAAAATGCATTTACTATTTCTGTCTTTATGCATTTAATTTTAAGGTCTTTATGCCCTAATATATGGTCAATTTTTGTATAGGTTCCATGAACTGCTGAGAAAAAAAGTGTACTCCTTTCTGTCTCCATTCAATTTTCTCCAAAGAGCTATCATACCTAACTTTTCTAAAATTCTATTTACCCCCTTAACTTCTTTCTTATTTATTTTGTGGTTCGATTTATCTAGTTCTGAGAGAGGAAGGTTGAGATTTCCTCACTAGTATAGTTTTACTGTCTGTTTCTTTTTGCAGATTTCTTAACTTTTCCTTTAGGAATTTGGAGGATATGCCATTTAGTGCATATGTGTGAAGATCGTGTATTTTTAAATCAGCAGGAGTCAGGAATTCAGGTTAGGGGAAAATCGTCAGTCTTTATTCTCAGTGAAGAAGGATCGGAGGTGGAAGAGAATTGGCGATAGCAATGTGTGCAGCTGAGTCAAAAAGCTAGCTCGACCAGCAGCCACACAACCAGGAGTTCGGAGTCTCGAACCCAGGCCCAATCTCTCCCAGCTTCTCTTCCTGTCTCTCTCTCTGCCTCCACCCACCAAAATCGTCATTTCCTATACAACACATCAGGACTTGCAGGGAGAGTGGGCAGGGACCATTCTTTATCCAATCATGTATATTAATAGAGTATAGCCCAATTACTATTTAGCCTCATGTACTTGGGACCTCAGTGCATCAACTCAAACCTCAGCCCATTACACATATGTGTTTAGTATTGATATTACTTCATTATCTTTGGTACCCTTTAGCAAACTATAGTTTCCTTCCTTATCTCTTTTAATTAGATCTAATTTTGCTTTTGTTTGATCTGAGGTCAACATTGCTATCCCTACTCTTTTTACTTCACCTGGAGCATAATAGATTTTTTTCCAGCCTTTTACCTTTATTCTAAATGTATCACTCTGCTTTAAATGTGTTTCTTGTAAACAGCATATTGTAGGATTCTGGCTTTTAATCCAGTCTGTGATTCACTTCTGTTTTATGAGGGAATTCATTCCATTCATATTCACAGTTAAAATGACTAATTCTGTATTTCCTGTCATCTTATTTACCTCAAGTTATGCTTTTCTTTTTCCTTTCATCCTTTCCCTTCTCTCCAGTATTTTGCTATTGACCACCACCTCTCTCAAACAGCCCTCCCCCTTTACAAGCCCTCTCCCTTTCTTATGTCTTTCCCTTACTACTTCTGTTTTCCTTTCTATTAGCCTCTCCTTTTCCTTTCCCCATCTTCCTTCCCACTTCCCTATAAGGTGAGACAAGTTTCTCTGTGAAACCAAATATGACTAATATTCTCCCTTTGAGTCAAATCTGATGACAGTAAAATTCATACAATGTTTATCCTCCTTCCTTCTTTCTCTCAATTATAATAGGTCTTTTTTGTCTCTTCAAGAGATGTAATTTATCCCATTTTAATTTCATTTTCTTCTTCCAGTAGAATCCACATTCTTCTTGTAGTTTCTTTTTTTATATCATCACACTAAAATCAAATTATTACTGTACCCTCTCAGTATATCCATAACAGAGATGCAGAGCTCGAGTTAAACATATCATCTTCTCATATAGGGATATAAGCTTTTTAACTTTTAAAAGAAAGTTATTTTTTCTTTCCTTTTTACCTTTTCTCTTGAATTCTGTATTTGAAGATGAAATTTTCTATTCAGCTTTGGTCTTTTCATCAGGAATAAATGAAATTTACCTGTTTCTTTGAATATCCATCTTTTTCCTTGAAAGATAATACTCAGTTTTGCTGGATAGGTGATTCTTGGCTGCAATCCAGTTTCCTTTGCCTTTCTGGATATCAGATTCCATGCCCTTTAATCCTTTAAAGTGGAAGTTGCTAAGTCTTGAGTAATCCTAATTGTGGCTCCTCGACATTTGAATTGTTTCTTTTGGGCTGCTTGCAATATTTTTTTCCTTAGTGAGATGATTCTGAAATTTAGCTATGATATTCCTTGGAGTTTTCATTTTGGGGTTTCTTTCAGGAGGTCATTGGTGCATTCTTTCAGTGGCTATTTTACCTTCTGATTCTAGGACATCAAGGCAGTTTTCCTTGATTATTTCCTGAAAGATAATGTCTAGGCTCTTTTTTTCAACATAGTTTTCAGGAACTCTAGTAATCCTTAAATTATCTCTCCTAGATCCTTTTTCTAGGTCAGTTGTTTTTCCAATGAGTTATTTTACATTTTCTTCTATTTTTAATTTTTTTTGATTTTGTATGACTGATTCTCCATGTTTTAATGAGTCATTCATTTCCATTTGTCCAGTTCTAATTTTTAGTGAATTATTGTCTTCAATTACCTTTTTTAGCCTATTGAACTATTAAATGAGTTGTTCTATTGATTTTTTTTCCATTTCACAAATTCTATTTTTCAAGGCATTGTTTTCTTTTTCCAATTTGTCAAGTCTATTTTGCAAGGAGTTTTCAGATAATTTCTGTGTTTCCTTTTCCAAACCCTCTTGCAAAGTTATCATTTCCTTTCCCCATTTTCCTTCTAGATCTCTTTTAAGATCCTTTTTGATTTCTTCCAAGAGAATCTTGTGAGATGGGGATCAATTCATATCACTCTTTGGGGCTTCTTCTAGAGAAGTGTGAAGATTGTGTATTTTAAGATCAGCACGAGACAGGAATTCAGGTTAGGGGAAAATCGTCAGTCTTTATTCTCAGTGAAGAAGGATCGGAGGTGGAAGAGAATCGGCGATAGCAATGTGTGCAGCTGAGTCAAGAAGCTAGCTCGACCAGCAGCCACACAACCAGCAGCTCGGTGTCTCGAACCCAGCCAATCTCTCCCAGCTTGTCTTCCTCTCTCTCTCTCTGCCTCCACCCACCAAAATCGTCATTTCCTATACAACACATCAGGACTTGCATGGAGAGTGGGCAGGGACCATTCTTTATCCAATCATGTATATTAATAGAGTATAGCCCAATTACTATCTAGCCTCATGTACTTGGGACCTCAGTGCATCAGCTCAAACCTCAGCCCATTACAGAGAAGATTTGCTTTTAGTGTCCTTGGGGTTTGAAATCTGTTCTTCTTTTTTCCCATAAAAACTATCTATGGTTAGAGTTCTTTTTGACTTTTTGTTCATTTTTTTAAAAAAGGTTAAATCCTGCTTTTAGGACAAAGGGGAGATTGTCCAAGTTTCCTCTATAGGTGACAGTAGCTGTGCTGGGCCGGTGTTAACTTCACAGCTACTCAACAAAAATTCCCAGAGGTAGCATTTGTATAGCACTTTCTGGTTTGCAAAGTGCTTTATTTGTGTTCTCTCATTTGATTAAACTATCACAATTCACTTGTGAACTAGGGTTGCATTTACTTCCCAATCTACACAATGTTTCTGGGGCACACTGAGCACTCCTTATAGAAGCTTATCAGGGAGGAATTAGTGAGGAAATCCATATGCCTGGGACAGATTCACAGGTATGGACTGCAGACCTTGATGTCCTCAGCTGGGTTAGGAATGATTTCAGTGACAAAGAGGTGCTTATGCACTAGCTGTTCTCCTTGTCCAGACAGAACCTTCTAGCAAAATCATTCCTTTTCCACTCTTGAGCCAGTGACATAATGACAGTTTTTTTCACTTCCCAACAATCATCATCTGAGCTCTCAGAAAAAGAAAAAAAAAGTGTTACTCTTTTTTAGTGGCAAGCAGTTCTCTTAATTTGGAGAATGCCAACTTTATCTGATCTGCAAATTGCAGGGAACTGTCATTTGTCCAGTCTTCTTCTCCAAGGCTTCTTTCAACTCCTGGCAAAATCGATTCAAAGCCTGCCTTTGACCTTTTGTTCCTCCTTTTCAAAGCAGAGAACAATTTGTTTAGTCATTCTCCAATCAATTGTGCCTTCTTTTTTTCCTACTCCTTTTCTACAATAAAACATTTTACTATGGCTATTTTGATACATATGAGACCTTGCTGACCAAGATCTACTTGATCTACTTGAATATGTTCATAAATTTGTATCTAGCTTCACGGGAGAAAATATGCATTATTAACATTTTCTCCATTACTTTCTTAAGTCTAGGTAGTCAACAAAATAATATATCTAGCTATGATTTGTGGCATTTGACTTTCTAAGATACAAGTGCTCATTCTGAAAATTTTATAGAAATAGTGAGCTGGAACAGGCCAACTCTAGTATATCATAGCATAGGCCTAAGCTGTGCTATTTTTGAGTCAAAGGATTTAAACAGTAGAATCACTTTTTGGGCATAATTTCAAATTAGAGCAATTCACAACTCCACCAAGAGGGTATTAGTTTGTCAGTGTCTCAGTAGCCCTATCAGTATTGATTAGTTCCATCTTTGAAACCTTAGAAATATTTGACTTGCTTCTCTCTACCCTCCATGCTGGACTGTTTGAACTTCCTCAAACAGGTAACTGCCATCTCCCATCTCTCTGTGTTTGTGCTGGCTGTCCCCTCACCTGAAATGTTCTGTTTTGGAGTAAATGTTTCTTAATCTTTTTCACTTCCTGTTTTTCTAATTGCTTTCCCTCTATTTTGTATATGTCTGTGGCTCTCTTTTTTTTTCTTTGTATATTTGATGATAGCAAACAATATTATTCTTAATTAGTTTTTCAACTTAAAAAAAAATTGAAGCATTTGGATCCATTTTTTCAACACAAGAAAAAACATTTACTGAAATGATGAAATGTTTCTGCCAACTGTTTTATTGGGAATCTTTTTGGTTCAGCCTCTGTTCTGCAGTCTTTGCAGCTGTGCTCAATCAGATCCTCATTGGACAGTTTCTGATGAGACTCAAGTCAGCTATGCCACATCATTCTCACCACTTCTAGCACCAGTTCTTGTGCTAATTTTACAATCATGTTACTTCTTTGTCAAATCCAGGAATCATATGATTGTTAATTGTTTGCAGTCCTGCAGTCAGTCCTTCCTTCCTTCTCTCCCTCCCTCCTTCCCTCCTCCCTTCCTCCCCTCCTCTATTCCTCTATTCCTCTCCTCCTCCCCTTCTTCCCCTCCCTCTTTTCTTTGTTCCCCTGTATTTATTTATTTAACCCTTTTATGTTTAAATTGTGCGTTTATTTTGACTTTATCTTGGTATATGGTATTGTGTGGAATAGAGAGGTAAAGTGACACATTCCTTTTTTGTATTTTATTTTCATTATTTCTATGTCTCTGAGACCTGCATAAGTACAATATGTGCAAGCCTATATTTACTTAACCTGAGCTGATGACATTTATCAGTATTTGACGTTTATCGATATTTAAACTATGAGTTTAAACACTGCTTGATTATCTAATGCCTGAAGGCCTGATTTTCTGTTTCCTAAAAATTAGGTGATTTCAGGGAAATAGAAATCTTTCATTCTAGTCTCCGATAGCAACAACAATTAGATGTGTTCCCCCCCCCCCCCCCCCCCGCTCCATGCTCTCTCTTACTTGTGATGTAATCTCTTGTAACAAAATCTATAAAAACTGTGTATCTTTACTAATTCTTTAGCCCTCCTATTGCGAGCTTATCTTGTGATGGGACTGCTCATTCTCATGAGACTTTAATAAATAATTTTTCTACTTTGAGTGATCTCTGAATAGTCATTTTGGGTAGGGGTCTTCTGTGTCCCACACAGTATGAAAGATTGATCTTTGCATATTTTCTTGACTACTTTCGGGTCTTCTCAATTTTTGTCAAATAGAGAATTTTTGTCCCAATGGTTGGGATATTTGGGTTTATCAAATATTAGGTTTATTGTTCTTATTTGTGTCTGTATATTATATATAACTAATCTAGTATGTTGATCAGTCATTTTATTTATTATTCAGCAAACAACTTAATTTGATGATTATATCTTAGTAGTATTGTTTGATATCCAAGATTGCTACCTCTTCCTGTACATATTTTTCTTGATTTCCTTGATATTCTTAATTTTCTTGTTCTTCCAGTTGAATTTTGTTAAAATTTTTTTAGCTCTGAAAAGTTATTTTTTGGTTATTTAATTGGTGTGGTAATGAATAAGTAAATTTATTTTGATAGTTTTGTATTTGTTATTATATTGGCTTGACCTGCTCATGAAAAATTAATCTTTGTTTTATCTTTATTTGGATAAAGAACATATTGTAATAATGTTTCTATTTCCTGTGAGTCTTAACAGGTAAATTCCCAAGTATTTTATAGTATCTTCAATTATTTTAAATGGAATTTCCCTTTCTAGCTCTTGTGGGTAGGTTTTATTTTTAAAACATAGAAATACTGATAATTTGTATTATTATTATTATTATCTTTCAATAATTTCTGAGCCAGGCCCAGTAACCTGAAAGAAAGGTTATACCATTTGATTATAGATGTATGTTTTAGGAGCCTGGGAGAATGTTTAAATGATTGTAATTTGTCAGTCTTTAGCAAAGATACAAAGAAAACTTCGAAGCTCTGGCTCTATTGGAATTGTCAGTCACAGACTTAGAATCTTTTCCTGTTCCCCATCCTTTGTCAGTGAAAATTTTTTCTTAACCTTTCCTTATGATGTTCTGGAGAGCCATTATAAAGTTACTTGCTGAGCTGAGTCTACCTTGTTGTCTAGTAAATAGAGGCATTTATATAATAAGGTGGAAGAAGGCTGGAGGCTATTTGATCCTATTCTATAATAATGTCTCTGCCTTCTCTGTCTCCAACCCTTAAATCCTGGCTGATCCAGCTCCCTCCCTAAATCTTAAAGCATAATTGCAGTCTCATAAGCTGAACTGCCAGCTGTGCCTGGGGATGGGAATGGGAAGCAACTTGTTCCTATATTGTACTCTCTGCTCTGCCTGCTCCATAGGTAACAAATTTGCTTTTGTTATGGAAATATCAAGAGATTCTTTGATTGGTATTGTTGCCAGTTAAAACTATCAACAAATAGAGATTTAGGAGACACAACTCGGGTTTATTATAAAAGTTTCACCATAGACTTAGAATTCTCAAATAATTCTGGAACAGAAACAGTGATTTCCTAAAGCTTTCAAAATACATTGGGGAGATGAAAGAAAAGAATACAATTTTTGAATTATAGCTACCAGAAGGAGAAAGGATTTTACAAAGGAATTTTCAATATCTAACAGACTAAGGAATAGGTTTACATTTCAAAGATAGTTTATCAGTAATCATTAAGAAAAGAGGAATTTAGGATTTACAACTACCATGTAGATATCAATAAATTCTTCCTTCCTTTCCTCCCCTATTTTTTATTTCCATCAAAATATTTGAGAATGTCAAGAAAGTCTCAGCTGGTCGTGTGACTTTCCTCAGAATTAAATGGCCATGCCATACCCAAATAATAATGAATAAAAATGAATTTTAAAACTCTTATGACGTTTTCATCTTAAATTTTTTTTTCTTTCTTACTCCTATCTTTTGGTTCTCACTAATAATTGGCCCTCTTCTGATGTCATAGCCTTCCAGATCCTCCCTTATCTCCACCTTTTTTTTTTTTTCCAGTACTGACTTTACTTTTTTAAATATATAACATCTGACTCTTTCTTTTCTTTTCCTTATACTCCCTGCAAAGAGTCTCTGAATATGGCTTACTTTCTTTTAGTGGAATTAAGGGGATGCTGAAGCAGTGGCTACATCTAACTCAGGGGGATTGCTTGATATCAGTAAGTTGGGGGAACCCAGGATTTTGGGGTACCAAGAGAAGTGTGATTTGGTATTGCTCTTTTCCATGACAGACTCTTTGTTTTGGGTTCTGTAGTGTGGCCTCTAGAATGGAAGTTGTCTCTTACAGTTTTCCCTTCCTTTCCAATGAGCGCATGAAAGCATGTAATCTTCCAAATAAAACATGTAGATTTTGAACTGTGCTTGGGATTTGCCACTACTCAACAATTCAAGGCCACATGAGAGATTTAGCCTGAGAAGGAGCAGAAGGACTGTTCCGCATAGACAGGACGGGCTCCTTTCATCTGTAGTTGGTAGGTAACAGTAACTAAAAATTTTTTTTCTGACCTGTCAGCTTTTTAATTTCCATGCATTTAATTGGTAGAGAGGCAGGCTAGCTAGTCAGCTCCCTTTTTATTGATATTCATTTGGTAATGAAGGAAGTACTACATTTCTAGGTGAGTAATTCCCTACTTTTTTTGACACTCTGGCTGCTTCTTTCATGTTCCCATAAAATTTTGCTGGGATTGGATAGGGGAGTTGTACTTTTCTCTTAGCTGCAGCTCTTTGGTGTTGGTAACTGGTTGGCAATGACTTTAATTTGTTCTTTTGTGTTACAGCAAGTTGACAATATCCCAGCTTGCTTAAAGTTAATAGGGAGTGAAAGAGAAAAGCATCAGTAGTGCATTTGAAGCAATTGTCTGCTTGATTCCCTCCTATTCCTTCTTCTTTCGGAGGTCATTTAGGGATCTGGGCCAGGCAGAATTTTAAAATACAAGGAGGCTAAATGAGGGTCAGCAAACTTCCATTCCCCAGGTATGGGGAATCTTACACTTGAAGAAGCTACTAACAGGTCAATGCAGTGTTGATTGGAAAGGATTTCTTCTCTATAAAACTGGAGTTGTATTTTAATTTTATGGGATCAAGTCTCAGGATTTTCTGAATGTCAGTCTAAAAACCAATTACTGGGCATCTCCTCATAACTTCACTGTAAGCAGACAGTTGCAGTAGAGAATGTTCACCATGTGCAATCTTGGTCATGAGGCAGCTTCAGAGTGTTTCTTTACTGACCTCAACTCTCCTCCACTACTTTAAGATACAGATTGAATAAGGTTCAAGATCCAAAGAACAACCTTTTAAATATTTGGTTATTCTGTATTTGTTATATCTTTTTCTTATCTACTTTATGGATGAATAATTCTGATAGCTAATCATAATTTCTTTTTCTTTCTTTCTTTCTTTTTCTTTTCTTTTCTTTTTTTTTTTTTTTGCTGAGGCAATTGGGATTAAGTGACTTGCCCAGGGTCATACAGCCAGGAAGTGTTAAGTGTCTGAGACCAGATTTGAACTTAGGTTCTCCTGACTTCAGGGCTGGTGCTCTAACCACTGCACCACCTAGCTGCCCCTTAGCAGCTTACCTCAACCCAGAAATAAACATGTTTTGAACATGATGTATAGGATAGCGACCCTTACCCAAATTAAAATCAGAGACTTTCAAGGTAAAAAGTAAAAAAAAAAAAAAAAAAAAAAAAAAAAAGTTTATGATCTTATGAGAGAGGGCAACTCCCCCAACAAAGGAGTGCAAACTGCAAAGTGCAAAACCCAAGATTATATAGATTTTAACGCAGAAGCCCCGCACCTTGCTTCTGATCTTTTCTCACATTGGTTGGGGAGTCCAGGCTCATGCTGTAATTGAAATATATCCTAGAAACAGAGAATACTAGTCAATTACACACTCTTTACAGCATTAGGTACTGAAATACTAATGAGAAGGGGGACAGGAGAGGAATGTAAGTTTAAGAAAATGGAACATAATGTAGTTTTTAGCTATAGCTCAATTATTTATATATATATATAATATATATATATATATATATTATATATATATATATATATATTTTTTTTTTTTTTAAATAACTGTTTATTGCCAGAACCCATGCCAGGGTAATTTTTTACATTATCCCATGCACTCACTTCTGTTCCGATTTTTCCCCTCCTTCTCTTCATCCCCCTCCCCCAGATGGCAAACAGTCCTGTACATGTTAAAGAGGTTACAGTAGATCTTAGATACAACATATGTGTGCAGAACCGAACAGTTCTCTTGTTGCTCAGGGAGAATTGGATTCAGAAGGTATAAATAACCCGGGAGGAAAAACAAAAATGCAAGCAGTTTACATTCATTTCCTAATGTTCTTTCTTTGGGTGTAGCTGCTTCTGTCCATCCTTGATCGATTGAAACTGAGTTAGATCTTCTCTTTGTCGAAGAAATCCACTTCCATCAGAATACATCCTCATACAGTATCGTTGTTGAGGTATATAATGATCTCCTGGTTCTGCTCATTTCACTCAGCATCAGTTCATGTAAGTCACGCCAATCCTCTCTGTATTCATCCTGCTGGTCACTTCTCACAGAACAATAATATTCCATAACATTCATATACCACAATTTACTCAACCATTCTCCAGTTGATGGGCATCCATTCATTTTCCAGCTTCTAGCCACTACAAACAGGGCTTATAGCTCAACTTGTTATTGCAAAATCTCAAGTCATAATTAGGGCATAGGTTGAGGCTACATTCTTATGAGAGATCTTCACTCGATTTATTCCATTCATTGATAATATAAGGGTATAACTACTACCTCCTTTGAAAACCAAGGGAGTAGATTTCTAAGACTGGAATGTGCACAACTTTTGGATAGTAAAAAGCAGGGGCTGCCTTCATCCCACAATTTCCTATTCTGAAGCTTTCTATTTTTGTTAGGCAGAACTCGTTTTTGCCTCCTTTTCCCTATCTTCACTAGAAAGTAGGTTCATACCTTTATGTTATATCTATCTCATTCTCTGAGCCTTAGCTTCTGCTGTTTCAGCTCCTTTGAATACTTATGCCCCTCTTCTCTGTACATCCTTCTTTTGATTGTTTATAGTACAGAGATCTCCTCTGTGACAATTTTCTTGCTATTTCCTGCTCATATTCCTTTTTTGATTCTTTTTGTACTTGTATATACCAGATACTTAGTCCGTAAAATTTATTGTCATGGGGTAATGTTGTATAATGGGTAGCGGGCCAGTCTGGGGTTGAAGGAATTCAAGTTCTGGCTGTGTGACCATGGCCCAGATCATAAATTCCTGCTGTTGCCAGTCTGCATTGGTGAAGGGAGATTCGCAGTGTGAGATGAAATAAATACTGATGAAATCACAATTTTGGATGACTAGAAAAGAAAAGAAATAAGGTCATTCTTTCAATGTACTATATAATTTCATGCTATATATTCTTTTTGTGACTACCCTCTAGGAGACAAATGAAGTAATTATTTAACAAAACTCAGTACATGTGTTATTGTGTCTCTGTGTCTAAGAGGGAGAAGATATAAAAAGAGAAAGGGGGAGAGGGATTGAGAGAGAGAGAGCATATATTTGGTAACTTTTTGTATCTGATAGTACTGAAAATAAAGTAGGTGTTCAGTTAGAGCTTGCTGATTATAAAGTGTAAATTTTGTAGTATTTACAAAATTGTAGAATTGCAGAGACCATAAAAGCCATCCACTACATTCCTTCTCCCGTCTTTGTAGGGAAGGAAATTGAGTTCCAGAAAAGTGAAATATTACCTCCCCAATTACCTACCTATGAGGTGGCAGAATTAGTGGAAAGACTATTAGCCTCTCCAAATCTCAATTTCCTCATATAAAAAATGAACATAGTAATACTTATTCAATTTGGTTATGAGAAAAGTGATTTATAAAAAATACACATATCAGCTTGATGAGGTATGCATCGTGGCAGGAATATGGGTAGGTCTCCTAGTTCTCCAAAACACCAAGTTAGGGCAGGTTCGCAGAGAAACGCTACATAAAAGGCTGTGATAAGAAAAGGCACTTTATTAAAGAGAGAGACACCAAGATGTTCTCTTAGTGGGCAATATCAAAGAATTGCAAAGAGACATTTTCTCAGGGCTTACTTATATACAGAAACAAAAATTTGGGTTTTGCATCTGAAAGGAACATACTTGAGATAGGGTGTGGGAAAAGAGTCTTTCACAGGCAATGTAGTTTTTGCATCCAAAAGGTGCATAATGTGTGGGAAGAAAGTCTTTCCCAGGTAATGCAGATGCTCTTCTGGATGAGGCTGTTTTGTCCTCATCAAGCTAATAATAATGAAGAAAGAATATGTGGGTATGCTAGAAAGAGCACTAGATTTTGAGTCAGATGACCTCTATTTCAAATCCCATCTCTGTTACTGCTTCTGTGACTCTAAACAAGTGTCATTTAATTTGGGCCGAAGTTTCTTTATATTTGAAATGAGAGAATTGGATTAGATGATCTCTTGAAATTTTTTCTATATCTAAAGCCTGTGGAATTTCCAAAATCAGCAGAAAAAAGGCAGAAGATCCAGAGCCTCTGGCTCTTCTACCTTCCTCTTTTCTTCAGTTAAAACATCTTTGTGGAGAATCTTTTTAAGGAAAAAATAAATGAGTTACACTTAGCTTTAAAGAAGATAGCTAAACACACATAGAATTATTTGAAAATTCATTTTTGTGTTCAGTATGTGTGTAGCACTTGATTAGTTACTTCCTTTCTATCCTCTTTCTTCTTTGTTCAATCATTACTATATTTGCATATGTACTTCTTTCACATGCTAACAATATGTTTATACTGTTCTTCAGTTTCTTAGGATCTTGGAAGGCAGTTCAGAGACTATCTAGTCCAACTTACTCATTTTGTAAGGTGGCTAGGTGGTGCAGTGGATAGATGCTGGGCTTGGAGTCAGGAAGACCCTTCTCTAGATATTTAGCTGCTATGTGACCCTGATTAAGTCACTTAACCCTATTTAATCTCAGTTTTCTCATCTGTAAAATGAGTGGAGAAGGAAATGGCAAATCACTCCAGTATCTTTGCCAGGAAAACCTCAAATGAGGTTGGGAAGAGTTGAAAAGGATTGAAATAACTGAACAACAATTCATTTTACAGATAAATGATCTGTGTAAAGTCACACAGGCAACAAGCATTTGATATGGTGTATGCACCCAGATCCACTATTAGAAGTGTCAGTGCTTATTCGACTATACTGTTTTCCTTACTTTATACAGCCTTCCTGATTTCCTTTGTTTCTTATTTTTGATGGCGTTGTAGACATAGTTTTATTTAGTCATTCAACATTGTAAATATAGTAAAATTTATTTAGTCATTCAACAGACTTCGGATTTTTAGGTTATTTTCAGTTCTTTGCTATTATAAATAATAGTTACATATATATGTATATGTTTGTGTGTGTGTATAAATATATTTCTTTTTTATGATGACTCTTAGGATGTATTCTTTCCTCAAAAATGTGATTATTAGATCAAAGAGTATGATTATTTTTGTGCTTTGTCTTGACAGATTTCCTTTGTATGGAGAATTTTAAACATTATGATTTTTGATTGCTGTTTTTACAGTCTCAACTTGAAAATAACTCATTCTTTACTAGTTCTCAAGGTTTTCCTCCTCCCCCCCCCCCCCTTTGTGAGGCAGTTGGGGTTAAGTGGGACTTGCCTAGGGCCACACAGCTAAGTGTTAAATATCTGAGGTCAAATTTGATCTCAGGTCCTCCTGATTTCAGGAATGGTGCTGTATCCAGTGTGCCAACTAGCTTCCTTGTTTTTATTTGTTTCTCTGCCAAGTTTCTTTATGTGTTTAGCTGTGCCTGTATGCATGACTTTTTACTTTCCTTCTTCTCCAGTGTCTAAATTTTCTGTCACATGTGAATATATTTTCCTTAGGGCACAAAGACTAGAGTGCAGAGTTTGGGAAAAAATTCTCAGAAACTGCACATTTATATTGTTTCCTTATAGTTTTTTAGTTATTCCTAGTTGTAACGCAATGATAAGGGCATAGCTGGCAAGTTGCCTTTCACTGGGCTTCTTATCAAGTAAATAGGGAATTTTATGTAGGAATAAGGTGAAGGAGAATTGGAGCTACAAGAAACCTGTTCATATTGTTCAAAATAATGTGATTATACTACCCAAATGTTTAGTAATAGACGTTTCTCTAGGTGATTTCTAAGCAGTATGGTTTCATTGTATTAATAATGGAGTGACTGAGTAGTAATCTTAATTTTGTGTCTCCTGATGTTGGAAATTGTTATGGACTATTTTCTTGTGATTTTTAATACATGCTATCAATCCCAATAAATAATGACATTAAAGCTTAACCAAGTCATGTTGTACTTTGTGCTATTGCCGCTTGGGGGTAGTCTTACATCATGAAAAAGTCTCAATGTCAGTAACTAATGTTTTACTCTGAACCTTTTGAATTTTTTCCATTGTACTTTAAAAGATCATTAAAAGAAAATGCAACCATTGTATATTTTTGAATTTGGTATTTTCTTTTAGTTCTGTCCTGTTATTTGAGTATTTTTATAAAAACAAACATAGTATAGCAAATACAAATTTAGGTTTTTGATAATTTTATTGCAAAAGGATTGATATAAGCCTTTTGTCCTTTACAGAATATCTTTGCAGAATATTTTGCAATGAGGTTAATAACAGGAATACATTATGATAAAGAAAAAAATCCCAGTCTGTGTTTTACAGCTCATTACAAGAAAGAAGATAAAATAAGTAGTTGGATTGATTATGCTCATTTGAAATGTCAATAGGAAAATAAGTGAATTCTGCTATCCTTGTACATATGTATATTAGCTAATTCCTTTGTCAGCACCTATGCATATAGAAAGTCCTAGGTATACTTTGTAAGATTTATTCTATGGTATAATATTGCTGTTGCTGTGTACAATGATCTCTTCAGCCAAGATTTATCAAACTCTAATAATGTGCAATTGTGCCTAATTCTACCTCTGTGATCTTGAGTACTGGAGGTACAAAGATAAAATGGTTTTCCCTGTTCTTAAGCTAAGAGCTAATATTTATATAGCACTTACTATGTGCTAGGCACTGTGCTAAGAACTTTACAATTATTATTTTATTTTATTTTATCCTCACAACAACCCTGGGATGTAGGTGCTATTATTATCTTTATTTTATAGATGAGGAAACTAAAGCAAATGGAGATTAAGTGTCTTGCCCAGGATCAAGCTAGTAACTGTTTGAGACTGGATTTGAACTCAGGTTTTCCTGACTCCACACCTGGAACTTTATCCACTGTGCCACTTAGTTGCCCTATATTGAAGATTAGAGTGGGGATAATTAATGAGATAATCTGCAAAAGTGGGGAGGGACTTGCTTCCTAACTCTGTATATATTCTTGGGCTCCCTTATCTTTCTTTGTATATTGTTTCTTTTGATGAGCTCGTGAAATCTTATGGAGCTAATTATCATCTCTTACCATTCAGATTTTAAAATATAGACTCCCTTCATCAATCTTTTATTACCTTTTGGACCATTTTGACTTCTCAAATTCAACATGTTTCTCAAACTCAGTAATCTCCAAATTCATTCCACATCTTAATTTCCCATTTTTTGTCTAGAGCAGGGGTCCTCAAACTTTTTAAATAGGGAGCCAGTTCGCTGTCCCTCAGACTGTTGGAGGGTCGGACTATAATAAAAACAAAAACTTTGTTTTGTGGGCCTTTAAAGAAACTTCATAGCCCTGGGTGAGGGGGATAATCATTCTCAACTGCTGCATCTGGCCCACCAGCCATAGTTTGAGGACCCTTGGACTCTAGAGCATTGCCATTCTTCTAGTCACCCAAGTTCACAACCTCACAATCAGTCGTGATTTGTTCTTTTCTCTACATATCATTGAAACTTAGACCTAGAGTTTGAAGGGATCTCAGAGGTCATCTGGCCTACCCTTTCATTTTTACATGTGAGGAAACTAAGGCCTAGGAAGGAAGACTAAATAGCTTCCTCCAAAGAGAAACAAGTAGTAAATGTCAGAGGAGATTTTAAGTTATTGAGACTGGGAAAGGAGGAGAAATTAGCCACTGTAGGGGACAGAGTCTTTAAAAGGCCTTGAAGAGTGGAGTCCAATGTTTATAAGAGGGAAAATTGTTGGAAAATTGAAGGATCAAGGAATATTTAAAATAAGAGAAAGCTTATTAATTATGGAGTAGATATTCTCAAGAGCCACACAAATCTCAAGTGGACTGGAGGTGTGGGTAGGGTTGAAAGGGATGGGAATGTAAATCAGATAAAGGGAATTGTGGGATTGTGGAAGGGCAATTTTTTTTTTTTTTTTTTTGCTTTCAGGTATTCAATATCACTAAGAAGAGTAAAAAGGTTGTGAGAGCATTTTGACAGTTAGGGAATGAGTCCAAACAGAGTATCAGTGGATGGAAAAAGCTGTACTTAAGAAAAACGGGAGATTAGAAAATCTAAGGTTATATTCTATGAGTTAGGGAGAAATTCAAGAGGACTCCAAGATATAAATAAGGATATTTGTGTGAATAAGTTTTAGCACTGTCATCCAGACTCCTCAGTTTGCAGTAGGGCGGGGCAGGGAAGGGAAAGGTAGAGAGCCACTACTGGATGGATGGCTTTGAAAAAATGATGAATTATTTTTTTGTTTTGTTGTGCCTTTCAAGAGGAGCCTCCTCCCTAGCTCATAGTGGGAGAGGGGAGGGCCTAAATGTGTGGTATTTGGAAATTATTTGATCCTAAATGTGAAAGAAGTCCTTTGCTAGTATTATTTTGCACTAAATAGAGCCCTTTCTTATCAATAAGTGACATACTAGGGTGTTACAGCCAGACTCAGGATTTCTGATATGGAATCTTTTTTTTTTTTTTTAATCTCATTTTTTTATGAATAATTTTGCTTTTACATCACCATCATTTCTAAAGATATCCCTTCCTCTCTCTAATACAATGAGGTCTCCTCTATAATAAAGATTAAAAAAGAAAGGGAAAAGCAGTTTAGAAAAAAACAACTCACATCAGCTGTACTTCACAGTATGCATTGTTTATACCCCAAGTCCTTCTTTGCAAAGAGGTGAAGGGGGTAGTAGTACATTTTCTTTCAGTTCTTCTCTGGAGCCATTGTTGTTAAATAGCCTAGTACTGTGCCTGGCTGCGATTCATAAATGCTTATTCCCGATGTAGAAGGGAATCATGATTTTTTTAAAAATCGAACTTGAAAACACAAAGATTAGGCCTTGTTGAAACTTTACTTTTAAATTCACAAGAGTACTTTTTCTAATAATTAGATAGATTTGAAATCCTGTTTTTGTGAGAAACAATTGAACAAATTTTTCTTTTTACTTTACAGTGAATGATTTAGGAGGGGACTTCAAGGGAGCGGGGAAAAGCTCCTCACCTGCTAATAATGTTGTTGAAGAAATAAGAAAGAAAGGGGGGAAAGCTGTGGCTAATTATGGTATGTAACTTGAAAATACTTTTTAAAAATATATTTTTGTACCCTTTATTTGATGTAATAGAGATATTTAAATTTAAAAAGTAACATATTGGGCAAAACTCAAAACATTTCTTTACAGATGAGAACTATGCTGAGTGATAATTATTTTCTAATGGGGCCATTTAATTTGACTGAATATCTGATAGGTGGGAAAGAATTTTTCAACTATTGAAGGCTAAATTTCTCTAATTTACAATTTATGACTTTCTCAGGTGTAATCCTCAAATTTTGAATTTATGGTGGAACAGAATAACTCTGCCCTTGCTTTTATACAACCTATTTCATTTGTATTAAGAAAAATTTGTGTATATATTATACTAGAAGTACCCGTTGTATGGGAAAAACCTTTACTCCTAGTGTGATTATTATTGAAGTCTTTCTTTCATATTTGACAGAAAATTAAATTATGAGCCAAAAAGATAGAAACTTTATTTTTTTCTTTTCAGTATCATAGCAATGACCGTAAGAGACTCTTAAGAATCAAACAAATTTGATTTATTTTCTAAAAGTAGTTGTGACTGTCCCTTCTAAAAACCAATGCTATTTACATTGAATATAAAAATCAAATTGTTTTTAAAGTTTTAGGGGATAGGAAAGGGTGCTAGAACAATTTTTTTTTGATAGCTTGGTTAACTGTAGCTGGTGTTATAGTTAATATAGCATTATGGTATAATTAATATATAGTATAGTATGTCAAACATACTAAGTAGAAATTCTGTTCTGGGAATATGCAGCAATATTTTTCAAATCATTTTTTTTCTTAACTTTTTTTTTTCTTTAGAACTAGTTCATTTTTATTCCTATATAGCATTTACCATTAAAAATATAATGGGACAGCTAGGTAGTGAAGTGGATAGAGCACAGCCTTGAAATCAGGAGGACCTGAGTTCAAATCTGGATTCAGACGCTTAACACTTCCCAACTGTGAGACCCTGGTCAAGTCACTTAACTCCAATTGCCTCAGCAAAACCCAAAACAAAACAAGAAAAACCCCTTTATTTGAGCATGACATAAATTTTTTTGTTAGCCATGTAATTTCTACCCTTACATTGGAAAATATTTGTGAATTATGCTGAAATTTGTACCTATTTTCCTACAGATTCTGTGGAAGCTGGAGAGAAGGTTGTAAAGACAGCACTTGAGGCTTTTGGAAAAATAGGTGATGTTTCTTTTAGTGCATATAAAAGAATGCCTACCATCTTTCTGATAAATTACTTAGTTTTGCCTCTGTTTTTATTCTATTTTGCACTTTGAAATTCATCCCAAAGAATTAGAATTTTTTAGATATATGAAATTATACAAAATGTTCAATTTCTGCAAATGCTTGTTAATCTAAAAAATGTTATCATTTTAATTTAGATTTAATTAATCAATTTAATATTAATATGGGCAACTTGAACTTACTTTTGCAACTTTATTTTGCATTTAAGTACAAATAAACTTAAAATGAGCACATAAAATATTGAAAAAATTGATAGTTTGAAAGCAGATGTAACAATAAGAAAAGACTTTCTTTTTGATCAGTCAATGTAATGACAGATTTAAATTAAAATCTTTTCAGTATAATATTGAACTGTGAATATATAATATAGTGTTTAGCTCAGTCATATCTAGTTTAGTGTTATTTATAATAAATGCTTAATAAAAATTATTGAATTAGATTACTTAAAAGTAGGATCACTGTGAAAATGTCAAATAGCATAGTCTGAAATCTATTTGAATTTTAAAAGCTTATTTAAAAAAAATTTGGAATCATATATTTTGAACAAAAATTCCAATAGGTTATTTAGTATTTTGTGCTGAAATTCCTATTTGTAATATTACTTGAGAGTAAAAAGGGATGCGTCAAAAATTTTCTAGTTTGAAATACGGGATTCAGCTTGGTAAAAATTTTTATCATGCTGCCATATTTTGCCATCCTTTTTTCACCATATCAAGTTTTGATTATATGTCCAGGAAGTTAGTTATTTTTGAACCTGTTTATAATTTCATTATATTTAGCAAATTGTCAGGCTACTTATTTGGAAGCATAACATTGTTCTCTTTGGTTTAGTTTTTAGGTGGACAAATTAAATGAGAGGCTGACAGTTATCACTCAAAATGTAAAATGACCAAGATAAGTGTTTAAAGTACTGATTCAGTGGCAGTTATTGAGAGGAAATTAATGGAACTGTACAGGAGGTGGTTAAAAAGATAAGCAATCAAAGATATGAGAGTTTAGAATCTAGAATGAAATAACTGGCTAATAAATTTAGATATTATTTTAGAAAAAAAATCTCATTTCATTTTAACTTTGTTAAAATTTTTTTGAAAGTAATGTGAGTTTAAAACTTGTAAGCAGTTACAAATTATATGCTTATATCTAATATTTATGACTTTTTTTTGACAGATATTGTTATAAACAATGCTGGGTGAGTAATATCTTTTTTTTTTTTCATTAATATATAACTTAGGCTCAATGTTATTTTTCACTTGTATAATTTTTTCCTTTGTTTCCTCAGGATCCTGCGTGACCGTTCCTTTGTTAGGATAAGTGATGAAGATTGGGGTAAGTTGTTTTAACAGATTCCTTTGGGCTATTTTTATCTACTTCACCTTTTAAAAATTATGAAACTACATAAAAAAAACAAAGATATTCTCACTTTCCCATATTCCTATTGTTAATGATCAATCAGAAAAAAAAGTTAAACACTCCAGTGATGAACATTTTCTACAAAGAAAAGTGATGAATAGTTTAAAGTATTTTTTTATTTTAAATCAGGAAAGGAAAAGGTAAAGTTGTTAAATCTCCTGCCAAAAGTTACTAAATAGGGTTGTGACTTTCAATTTTTTTTTTCATTCATCTTCTTAATTAGTAGCATTTTTCCCCCATTAGGTGTATGTGTGTACTGTGTCACTAGCATATTTAATACTACTTTAGAATTGTTTATACTTTGTTTAATACTTGTTTAGACTTGGCAGGTTTCTAAAGCAATATGGTTTCCAAAAATATAAAAAATGGAGGAAAGATGGAAGAGTTAGGATGTGACTAAAACTTTTTTTAACAAGTCTGTTTGGAAAGCTTCCTTCAGGGATATGGATTAATCAATTAGAAATTCAGATATGCTGATTACTATTACTATCGACTATCCTAGTTCAGTACTTCATCACTTTGCACCTATAATATTATAAAAGCTCCTAATTAATTTCTCTGTTTCAGATATTTCCCTACTTTAGTAAGTCCTCTGCAAAACTGCTAAACACAGCTACTAAAGTGATTTTAATAATGTACAGGTTACTTCCTCTCCTGAATAAATTCCATTGGCTCCTTTTCACCTCCTAAGTTCAAATAGAAACTACTGTGTTCATTTAAAGTTCCTCATAAACTAATTCCTTCTTTACAACCTCAGTATCTATCACTCCCCTTCCCACACTCTGCAGGTCAGCCAAATTGGACTTCTTGCTATTCTTCATACTTAACACTCTTAACTCTCATTTCTGAATCTTTGTTATGGCTGACCTGATGCCTGTAAAGCACTCCTTACTTGTCTTCACATTATGGAATCTCTGCTTTCTTTCAAGACTTAGCTAGATTTAAAGGTCACTGCATAATTTAAAATATTAAATATTGCTATGGAAGAGTTGCTATTTGTATACTTGAACTACCTTTGTGACAGGGTTTTATGTTTCTTGAGGGCCAGAAACTATTTTTCTTTTTCATAGGAGAGTGTGCCTGGTATGTAAACACTTTTAAAATATTTGTTGACTGACTGACTGACTTACATGAGTCCTTTCCTTGTCCTTCCAGGTGCTGGTGTCTCCCTTAGTTACCTTGTTTTTTATACTTAATGTTACCTTTGTTTTGAATGTCTCACAGAGACTATAGCTACTGTTACTATAGTTTTATAGTTTATTTCTCAGTAATTAAATAAATATTTAATTGGTCAGATGTATAAAATTTATTAACAAATGGAGATAATAACATAAAGATACATATGACTATTTATAATGTTAGTTATTACCAAAGCCATAGATTTAGTCATCTCAAAACCTCAATATCATGGTAGTTGAGTCCTCATTTCTTGTCTGGAAACAGTTTTGGTGCATTCAATTCATTCCAGATGCTAATTACTGTCTCTTACTAATCTTAATATTTCTTCTCAAGATTAGTCCTTTATTCCCTTTGTCTTCTCCTCAGGAAAAGTCTTTTCCAAATTATAGGATACTTCTTCCTCACAGACTCATGATAAGATTCCCTTTACAAATTTCTTTATAACACCACAGTTAAATAGATCCAAAAAAGAAAAAATTCCTCCTCAGTTCCTTCTACTCAATATTTTTCACAGATCCTCATGGATCACAGATAAAGCACATACCTTTGCCCTGATCCCATTAGAAGAAGTACTGTGTATTAAGCTATTTTCTCAAATGACTCTTTGTTATTATTTCCCAACTTTTTTTAATGGTCAGAACAAACTACTTTTGTAAATATTTATTTAATTATTGAGAAATAAGAGTAATTGCAATGGGAAAGGAGGCATCATTTCATTAGATAACAAGTATTTAATGTACTGAAGTGAGAGCTTGAACAAATTAATGAAAAAATATGGCAAATTTATTAATGAAAAATTACAATAACACTTCTGTGTTGATGTGGAGCTTAGGAGGATAAAATTAAACACTTAACAATGAGTCAAAAAGCTGGATGAGATTATATGACCTCCAAGGGAGTGTGTTCAGACCATAGATCCCATGCAATCTTGCTATAGGAAGGGTTACATGCATTCTTGCTGTGTTAACACCTTGCTACACAAATATGTATACGTGTTATATTATCTCACTAAAAGCTCTACAAAGGCAAGGACTGCTTAATTTTTATTTCACCCAGACATTAAATAAATTGTTTGTCATGGATTTACTTGATATCCTTTTTCTGGCTTTTTTAGTTGCTTGCCCAATTCATTGATCTTTTCTTTCTCTGTTTTATTCATGTAAACATCTAGTGAAATCAGATTTCCCCTAAGAACTGCTTTGGATGAATCCCATAAGTTTTGGTGTGTTATCTCATTATTGTCATTCTCTTGGAGAAATTATTGATTATTTTTTAGATTTGTTGTTTGATCCATTCATTCTCTGAGATTAGATTATTTAGTTTCCAATTAATTTTTGGTCTATTTTCCCCTGGACCTTTCTTACATGTAATTTTTGTTGCATCATGATCTGAAGAAAATGCATTTATTATTTTTGCCTTTTTGCATTTGATTGTGAGGTTTTTATGCCCTAATACATGATCAGTTTTTGTGTGGGTGCCATGTACTGCTGAGAAAAAGTATATTCTTTTTTTATCCCTATTCGGTTTCCTCCAAAGATCTATCATACCTCATTTTTCTAAAATTCTATTCACCTCCTTAAATTCTTTCTTGTTTATTTTGTCATTAGATTTATCCAGTTCTGAAAGAGGGTGGTTGAAATCCCCCAATAGTATTGTTTTGCTGTCTGTTTCTTTTTGTATTTCACTTAACTTCTCTAAGAATTTGAATACTATACCCACCTGGTGCAAACATGTTTAGTATTCATTATCTATGGTACAAGATGTAGTTTCCTTCCTTATATCTTTTAATTAAATCTGTTTTTGCATTTGCTTGATTTGGGATCAGGATGGCTACCTCTGCCTTTTTTTTTTTTTTTTTTTTTTAAATTTCAGCTGAAACATAATAGATTCTTTTCTAGCAGAACTCTGTAGCTCTGTTTCAAATGTGTTTCTTGTAAACAGCATATTGTAAGATTCTTACTTTTAATCTAATCTGCTATCCATTTAAGATTACTAATTCTGTATTTTCTGCTATTCTATTTTTCCCTAGTTATACTTTTCTCTCCTCTTTTACCCTTCCCCTCCTCACCAATGTAGTGCTTATGACCACCGCCTCTCTCAATCTGCCCTCCCTTTTTTCAGCCCTCCCTTTCTTATTCCTCTCCTCTTTTACTTCTATCCTCTCTTCTATTAGCCTCTGCCTTTTCTTTACCCTTTCCCCTATTACTCCCTTATAGGGTTAGATAAATTTCTATACCAAACTAAGTATGTATGTTATTATCTCTTTAAAATAAATTTGATGAGATTAAGTACATAGCTTCTTTCTAGTGTTCCTTGTCTCCAAATTACTTATGGTCAGAGCTTTCTTTTGCTTTTTTTGCTCATTTTAAAAGGTTGAGGTCTACCCTTAGGGCACAGGGAAGATTGTCCTGAGCTTCCTCTGCAGGATTATGGGGTTCTCACTGACTGTACTGGGATTAGTGCTGCACGCTTCCCCACTGCACTTGTGGCCTTGCCAAATCCCTTCTGTTATTCTGGGATTCAGGGACTTACAGTTTGCCTTTTGTGGTTGCATTGGAAGTTTCATTCCTAATTTGGTCTTCTGAAGCAGAACAGATTAACCAGAACTGCTGTATTTTGGCTAACAGTCTCTCACTAGATTCTCTGAGCCAGGCTTCCCTGCACCAAGCCTCTTTGTCCGGACCTCTCTGTGCCATGCCTGCACTGGGCCACATGCCCCCCTGCTCAATTGGACAGACATTTCCTAAGCTGGAAAGTTATTACACTCTGGATGTGTGTGGGTTCTGTCATTCCAAAATCCATTCAGAGGCTTGATTTAATGTTGATTCTGAGGGAAACTGTGGAGAGCTCAGGTAATGTCCTGCCATCTTGACTCTGCTTATTATTTGATAACTTTAACAAAACCTTCCACTTTATTTATTTAGTAAGTTCTAGGAAAAACATGTCAAGCTGTAACTACAACTAGGGTGAAATGGATCATAATATTTCACATATTCTGTGCTCCAAGAAGTTCTGTAGGGGCAGAAGGAAAGGAAGATATCCATATTGTCAGTAATTGAGTGTGTGGAACCAGCTGTAAGTCCTTTGGAAGTCCTAAGCAAAAGTTAGCTTATAGGACTTTAGGAGTCATGGCAAGGCCTGTTCCACAATTAATAATCCATATCTGAGTCCCCTCGGATTATTTACTGGAGATAAGAAGGTCAATATGATTGGAATGTACTTTATCTAATAGAAAAGAGGGTCCTCTAAAGGAAAACAACAACCAAAAAACCAACCAAGATGCTCCTTGACTAATAGAACAAGGAAATGTCACAGCCTTGGTTATATATTCTGTGGTTTTTCTGGCATTTGTGTAATAATAGAGAAAAAACATGTTTATGGTAGGGTATAAAATAGAAGCTATAAAAAATAAAGTGAATTCCATGCTTTAAGCTTGAACTTGTCTGGCCCCACTCATTTCATTCATTACTTCATCTTGCACTTTGCGCCAGTTGCTGGCAATTGGGCATGCTTTAACTTTCTTTCCTTAAGCATCTGAAATACCATATAGTACAGGGAAAAAGGGGATGTTTTCCTCTTTCTGGCTTCTCCCATCCTTGTCTGCTGTTTACTGTTTTTAATTCTCTTCCCTGTTTCATCCCTTTCCTCCTTTTTTCTCCCAACTTTTCCTTAAACTTCTGCCCTTTTCCCAATATGACAAGGAAAATGTATATTCTAGACTAAAAACAAAAAGTATATAAAGTGACAAAAAACAATTGCTATCAAAGAATTTTCTATCTTCTATAGTATATGTAAATTTTAGTTTAAATTGGACAGAAAAATGTAATGTCTGCTTTATGTTTTACTGCTGTACGATACTATGAGTATTCTGTAATTATTTGTTACTGATGAATTTTATGGGTTTGTTATTTGCTTTTTAAATTGAATTATTAGATATATATATATATATATAAACATTAATTAATTTATATCTTAGTGAAAAGTTGTGGACAGACAATAGTTAAAGACAGTGTTTTATTTAGGATGAATATGATAGTATACATACATTTTAAGTCATATAGAACCTAGCTTCTTAAATTGTGATTTGCAACCTATATGGGGTCTCATAACTAAATATGGAGGTGCAAAGTTGTGATTTATTATTAGTAAATGTTTGAGTTGTAAACTTATTTTTATATACCTGTATATCCAGGCTCATATAAAAATTTCTTGGGCAAAAAGGGGTCATGAGTAGAAAAAATTCAAGATGCCCTGATCTAGAAGAGAGTCATTTAATAAACTTTTATGGCATTGCACGTAGTTTGCTGATAATTGGTAGGTAGAATGCATAAAGCTATTTTGGTTTTTAGGTGAAGTTAACATTCCTACAAATAACCATTGCTTGGGTTTCACTTATCAAATGCCTGTCAGATTTTTGACAATTACTTGCTTAGTAACAATAATTACTTAATTTCTATAGATGTGATTCATAAAGTTCATTTGCGGGGATCATTCCAAGTGACCCGGGCAGCATGGGATCACATGAAGAAGCAGAAGTTTGGAAGGTATGGCTTGGTATAGTTTTCTTGCAACATCTTTGTGTTTATATGCCTTCTATTTGCTAAATCTTATTAGCGATTTTATTGTGCTTAGGGAGATATCTTTAGGAATATATGTACATACTTTCATGTATAGGGTTTGACATATATCCTGTCCTCTGAGTAAAATTGGTGTCATTGATTCATATTATTGGTAGAAAACTTTGCTTAGTTTTAACCTTTATTTTTCATTTTTAATGATTTCCTCAGTGTTTTCTTATTTCCTTGAATTGTTTTACACTTAAAAATAATACAAATACATAAAATTAAAGTTTTTTTTTTTTTAATAGTATACTTTATTCTATGACCAGAATATCATCTTGTGCCGTTAGTTACCAGGTGGGCAGAAGATAGGCAGCAGTCTTTTTGCAGATTCTGGTGGTAGTTCATCATTTCATCTTTGCAAAATGTTTGAGAAGAATATAAATTGTACTGATTGCATAAATGTGTGCTCATGACTGTGATTGGTGCTAGTAAATTGTGTACTCTGCAAGTCATTCAAGCTAACTTTAAGTTAGCCACAGATAATGTTGAAAAGCAATTCATTCAAAGCACTTTGCTTAATTGGGACATTGCATTTGACTCTCAGTTTCAAAGAGTTTTAAAAGGTGATTTGGTTTACTTGCTTTGAGTGGAATCTTTACAAGGTGGAAGAGATATGAATGTAGCATTGTTTTATCAGATATTCTGCTAGTTAAAAAGCAGGAGACTAAATTGACTTTAATCAAAAGAGTAAATCTGATTAATGGAATCTTCTCATATTAAAACTATGGCCATATATGTTGCAAATATGTATGTATTAATAGCTTAAACAACCTCTTCCACAGACTTAGTTAAAATTCACAATACAATTAAAAGTAGGGAATAGCATCTAATTGGGTTCTAATTAGTTTCTAATCCTTTGAGGATGAGAATGTAGTTTAAAAATTGGAAGATATAGAAGGGAAGGTTTGAGAGGACTGGTTAATTCAGAAAAGATCCTTTACATGTGGATAATAAGTCTTGGAGGGACTTGCATTTGAATTTGTAAGATGTCTGAGGACAGAAGAACTTGAAATTTTTGTCAAGAAGGCTTGAAAATTTTTGTTTTTCTTCCCGGGTTATTTTTAACTTCTGAATCCAATTCTCCCTGTGCAACAAGAAAACTGTTTGGATCTGAACACATATATTGTATCTAGGATATACTGTAATTTATTTAACATGTATAGGACTGCTTGCCATCTAGGGGAGGGAGTGGAAGGTAGGAGGGAAAAATCGGAACAGAAGTGAGTGCAAGGGATAATGTTGTAAAAAAATTACCCTGGCATGGATTCTGTCAATAAAAAGTTACTATAATAATAATTAAAAAAAAAAAAAAAGAAGGCTTGCAAAAGCTTCAGTGACACTGCAACTTGAGCCCTGAAATGGAATTTGTTAGGTTCAGCATTGTAGAGAAGGAACATCAATACAAATTTATGATAAACGCTAGATAAAAAGAAGTGATATAATCTAATGGGGAGGGGAAGGAACAGGATGATCCAAGTAAGTTGGGAATTACAGGTATAGTCTAGGTTAAACTAACATACTTATCAGAGAATTAAAATTTGACTTGTGAACATAAAAATATTTGAGCAGTTCCAAATTAATTTTTTTATATATGGCCCAAGAAACACAAGAAGAAAATCATCACAATGATATTAGAGATTCCAAGAAAAAAAAATTTGTTGAAAAATACAACTACAGGAAAAATAATTTTATTTATGAAGGCAAAAAACGAGAAGTAACAACTGTCTGATGCAAAATAACTACCAGCCTAATACAAGCAGATAAGCCTAATATGTAACAGTTGTGCCCTGTTTGGATATATGAGTGATGAAAGTTTCTTAAAATGAACACCAAGTTAGTGTGCAAAAGGCTGAATTTCAAAGAAACAGCATTGGGAAACAAGGATGGGGCTATGGATGTTAATTGTCCTGAACAGTGAAAACAAATAAGTATGACCTCCTCATTGGTCAGATCACAGCAATTTGCTGAAAGAATCAATATAGAACTTAAGAAAGAGAATAATTTTCTGATACTAAGGTAAACTCTCTCTCTCTCTCTCTCTCTTTTTATATATATATGTATATGTATATATATATATATATGTATATTATGTCAGATGAAATTCAGAAAAGAGTTATCACTTTATTCAGAGGAAATTGATGTCCAAAGAACCAATATGTAGAAACAAATAACAGTTTAATACTTGTTTGTTATCAAGATTTAAAGCAAGAAGACCGTTTTGCTGAAAATCCTTAATGTTCAAAACATTTTGGAGAGATTGGAATATTAGAAATTTGATAAACTGGAAAATTTCAGTGTGGAATCTCTTATGAAAGAAATTGTCAAGTAAACTAGAGCAAAGGTATATATTCTTATAGTAAGATAACATATATGAAGGGACATCTGGAGACTGAAACAAACTTAATTTTGATTTAAAAAAAGAACCATTAAGAGTTTCAGAAAGAAACTAATCCATAGAAATAGAAGTTTAAGAATGTCAAAGTTTCCTATTCATTCCTGAGAGACCATAAAAAAAGGTTTTACTTTGAGTAAAGCATAGAAACCTTATTACTCTGCCCGCTATGAAAGTGCTTTTCTCTAGAGTTCCCAAGGGTAACGAGTTAAGTTATAGAATTTAGAAATATTATTTTTTCCTTTTAAATTTAAAATTAAATACAAAATAATAAAAAAGAAAAATAGAAAAAGAAAAAAGACTGAAAAAGGAAAATGAACAAACAAAACATTGTGTGCCCAGCAGAACTTCAGGGAGAGTTAATATATGTAACAATGAATTTCCATTTCAAGTAAGCCTATAATAATAGAAGACATTCAATTCATGACTATCCATCTTTTCTCTGCTTTCTTGAAGACTATTTTTTCTTTACAATGCACTTTTTACTTTAGCATTTTTCCCCTTTCATTCCCCCCATCACCCCCAATCAGTCTATAGTTAAACACAAATATATATACATACACACACACACACACACACACACATATACATACATATATTTATATACACTCACACCCACATACACACCCTTCTATATCCATCTTATACCTTTTCCTTCCCTTTATTTCTTCATAGGTTTTGGAAGGTGCTATACCCTTTATATCTACATATGTATTGTTTCCTGTTAACCCTATTCCCAATATGACTAGATTTTCAGAACTACCAGCCCTCTTTCTCAATCTAATGTCTGTCAGTTTTTCTTATGCACCTTGTTTGTATAGTGTAATTATTATTTTCACCTTTTCCTAGTCAGTTTTATTTTTCAGAGTTAGATCTTACTCAGCTCTATCTCAGTCTCTTTTGAACTACTTGATAACTGATGTCATTTGAGGCCATAGTTTATATTTCCATGTATAAAATGTAAACACAGTTTGTCCTTGTTCAGTCCCTTGAAATAAGTCTTTGAGGTTGGCTTTTATATGTTAAATTTTCTATTGAGTTCAGGTTTGGTTGAGACAAAATCTTGAAAATCTGCAAGTTCATTTAATGTCCATTTTTTTTGTTCAGTGTTATGCATAGTTTTGCTGAATATAATATTTTTGGCCAGAGGCTTAGTTCTTTTAATCGTTGATATATGATAAACAAGGACCTATAGTTTTTTATTGTAGCTGCTGATAAATCCTGTACAATTCTAATTGTAGTGCCAGCATATTTGAATAGCTTTTTGTTATTGTTGTTCTTATAAAATATTCTGGGGATTTCACAATTTAGCAATAATGTTCCTATGTGTTTTCCTTGTAGTATCTCTTTGAGATGGTGATCAGTGGATTTTTTTTTTTTCTATTTCTACTTTTTTCTCATGTTTTATCACATCAGGAAAATTTTCTTTGATTATTTCTTGTAATATTGTACCAATGTGATTTCTTTTTTAGTCACTGAGAACTTAGAAATATTGATAGTCTGTATTGTCAACAATTTCAGAGACACAGGAAGAAAGTTTTCTGTCACAGAACAAGAAATATTTGACCTTTGACTAAACTAACTTTATTAAGCAACAAGATTCACAGAAGTAGTTACTCTTGCAGCCAGATGTAATTTCTTGTTTTGTTTTGTTTTGTTGATTTTGTATTGGATACTAGCAGCTTTGATTTGCTTTGTTCTTGACCTAAACTGATTTTCCTATCCTTAGTCAGCCTCGGGTCATCGTTCTCTCTCCCCATTCCGCACTCCCCACCTGGGGCTCAATTTATTGATTCTAGACTTAGGGTGGATATCTGATCTGCTTACCTCTATTGCAGCTCAGAATTTCTGAGTTCAAAAGATCCTCCAGCCTCAATCTCCTTAGAAGAAGAAATTTTAGATTTATGTCACTATGCCCAGATCATTGCTAATTTATATATAACGATACTTTGTACATGAAAAAGTGTTACTTCTGAAGCCTGTAACAAATGGGTACATGTATTTACATTTGTGTGTGTATGTTATTTCACTTTTCAGTATAAAAAATACCTACTATATACCTACTTCCATTTTAATCACTTTCAGTGTTAAATAAGATAATATATGTAAAGTGCTTTGCAAATCTTTTAAAAAGATTAATATTGAAAACTTTTAAAGGAAGCTTCCCCTAAATACATGTAAAAACAATTTTTAGCATGTTTTTTCTGCTTTAAAACTTTTTATTCTGCTACCAGATATATTTTCATTTCTTCTTGTCCTTCTGAGTCATAGATTCTCATATGTAGAGCTAAAAAGGAACCTCAGGGCCTAATACAACCCCTTCATTTTATAAATAAGAACAGTGCATCTTAAAGCAGCTTTTTAAAAAATGTTTCCAATAGTATTTTATTTTACCAATTATGTAGAAAGATAGTTTTCAGAATTAATTTTTGTAAGATTTTGAGTTCCAAATTTCTTTATTCCTTTCTCTTTTACCTTCCCCCTTTCTAAAATAGCAAACAATTGGAATAGGTTATATATAACATTTTTAAAAAGTTTGAGATGCACATTCTATCCTTTCCTCATTTCTTTCCTCTTTCCTTGAGATGTTAAGTAGTCTGATATAGTTTATTCATGTGTAAACATGTAAAATATTTCCATTTTGGACATTTTGTGGAAGAAAATTCAAAATAAAAAAAAAAAAGCGAGAAAGGGAAAAAATAGAGGCCATTGATTCATTTTCTGGATTCAGATAGTAATTTTCTTTTCTTTCCTTTTTTTTTTTTTTGCTGAGGCATTTGGGGTTAAGTGACTTGCCCAGGGTCACACAGCTGGGAAGTGGTGTTAAGTGTCTGAGGTGACATTTGAACTCAGGTCCTCCTGACTTCAGGGCTGGTGCTGTATCCACTGTACCACCTAGCTGTCCCTCAGATAGTATTTTTCATCATGAATCTTTTGGGCTTGTCTTGGATCATTCCTGAGAATAGCTAAGTCATTAGTATTGTTACTGTGTACAATGTTCTCCTATTTCTGCTTACTTCACTCTATCAGGTTACCTAGGTCTTTCCAGGTTTTTCTGAAATCATCCAGATCATTCTTTGCAAATCTTAAAAGTGCTACATAAATGCTAGCTATTAGGATTGTTATTAGTATTTCAGAATTCTTAAAAAGCTTATTATTGTTGTTTTAGGTTTTTGAATCATGATTGAAAAAGCCATTGGCAGTATTCAAGTCAAATTTGACAGTTGAGAGTGGATATAAAAATTTGTGATTCTAATTTTTAGAAAGACAAAATACCATGATGTGATTTTTTTTTTTAAAGGATCATTATGACTTCTTCAGCTTCTGGAATTTATGGCAATTTTGGTCAAGCAAATTATAGTGCAGCTAAACTTGGTCTTCTGGGTCTTTCAAATACACTTGCAATTGAAGGCAGGAAATTCAACATCCATTGTAATACTATTGCACCTACTGCTGGATCCCGAATGACTAAAACTATTTTGCCACCAGGTAAGTAGCTTGAGCTGCCATTCTCTAAAATTGTATTTTGCTTGTGTTTAATTTCTAAACATTTTTTCTTTACTACAAGCCAAGTGACATCTTAGATTTTCATTTGCCTTTTGGCACCCAGACAGTGATTAAATAATTGTAATCCTTGTTTTAAACTTTTTGTAATAAAACCTCTAGAATTGTGGGAATTCTAACCAGGAATCCTTGGATATTCTAGAAAAAAGGCATTTCACAATACAAAGTATTCTTAGTCTATTAAAAATAGAAGAATTATCTAATCCAGGAGTCCTCAAACTACAGCCCATGGGCCAGATGCAGCAACTGAGGACAATTATCCCCCTCACCCAGGGCTATGAAGTTTCTTTATTTAAAAGCCCACAAAACAAAATTTTTATTTTTACTATAGTCCGGCCCTCCAATCATCTGAGGGACAGTGAACTGGCCCCCTATTTAAAAAGTTTGAGGACCCCTGATTCTAATCAGACTCATAAGAAAAATGATTTTAAATGTATGTTTCTGTTTTCAAATTTCTAAAAGATTAAATGATTACTAATAAATATCTCAAAAACAGATCCTTTAGTTCAAACTTGCATGTAAATGTTTAGAAATATTAAAATCTAAAACATTCTGCATTACCTTTGCACGTATTTCTTGCCTTCCTTTCTCTACCACAATGACAATCTTGAACCATTCCCTGTCAGCAGTTAAAAGAACACAACCCTCAATTAAATCTTATTGAAAGGTTTAAAGAAAGCCCTTAATAGAGTAATAGAAATGTTAAGTCTCACTATATAATTTGCTATAGAATTAACCTTCTGTTTTTCAGTTTGTGGATTATTAGGTAAATGATTATTTATATTGCTATCGTACTTTCTTCTAAATAGTTTATTCCTTCAGGGAATAAACTCTTCAATGGAATAAATTTTTTATTTATATCCAGTGAAGGAATTCTCCTTTTATTAACATATAAGGTAAAGATAGGGCTGAATTTTATTATTGTTTTAAAAACATTAATAATAGTTTGTCTGTAAGAACTCATAGGTCTTAGTAAACTTGGTCTTATTTACCTTTTAAACCAAAGCCTGTTAACTATTTTTGGATCATGGCAATTTTTGGAAATCTAGTGATACTTACAAACCTCTTTGCAGAATAATTTTTAATACTCATAACAAAATACATAAGATTAAAAAGAAAATCAATTATATTGAAATACAGTAATTTATCTGTCTATCTATCTACTTTAGCCAAATTCACAGACCCTAGATTAAGAACTCCTTTCTAAACATGCCTCTAAGATAGATAGTAATATTCCTTTTTTTTTTTTTTTTTTTAGTTTGGGAATTGAGAATGTTGTTTGCCAAGTAGTATGCAGCGACCAATTTGAAGACCCAATTATAAAGAGAGATAATGTCACCATCTTAGCTATAAGTATGTAGCTTTAAAAAATTAAAAAAAAATTTTTTTTATAGCTTTTTATTTACAAGATATATGCATGGGTAATTTTTCAGTATTGACAATTACAAAACCTTTTGTTCCAGCTTTTCCCTAGATGGCAGGTTGACCAATACATGTTAAATATGTTAGAGTATAAGTTAAATACAATATATGTATATATATCCATACAGTTATTTTGCTGTACAAAAAGAATCGGACTTTGAAATAGCATACAATTAGCCTGTGAAGGAAATCAAAAATGCAGATGGACAAAAATAGAGATATTGGGAATTCTATTTAGTGGTTCATACTCAT
The DNA here is from genome assembly GCF_902635505.1 of Sarcophilus harrisii. Lineage (NCBI taxonomy): Eukaryota > Metazoa > Chordata > Mammalia > Dasyuromorphia > Dasyuridae > Sarcophilus > Sarcophilus harrisii. The sequence goes on from NC_045426.1 coordinate 239,193,150, forward strand.
CTCCCAGAGTTCTTTTGCTGGGTGTAGCTGGTTCAATTCATTACAGCTCTATTGGAACTGATTTGGATCCATCTCTCTGTTGAAGATGGCCACGTCCATCAGAACTGATCATCATATAGTATTATTGTTCAAGTATGTAATGATCTCCTGGTCCTGCTCATTTCACTCAGCATCAGTTCATGTAAGTCTCTCCAGGTCTTTCTGAAATCATCCTGTTGATCATTTCTTATAGAATAATAATATTCCATAATATTCATATATCACAATTTATTCAGCCATTCTCCAGTTGATGGGCTCCTTTCAGTTTCCAGTTTCTGGCCACTACAAAGAGGGCTGCCACAAACATTTTTGCACAAATATATAGTTTTTTAATATTTATATTTTAGTGGTATTATATATCAGGGAGACTTGAAATAGTATTGCTTTTGGAGAAGGGGCAGTGGAGAGTCACTTCACAGGATACAGCATATTACTAAGTATTTTGAAGAAGAATAGATATAAAAGGCACCATCAAGGAAATATATGAAAGGATAAGGAGATAAATAGTGCTCCATTGCTACTCTCCCAATATTTGGAGAAAGCAAGCAAGGCCTGTAGCATTTTGGGTAAATGTCCTTTGATGGTCTGTTGGAGAAAATAAACCTGAGACTTGCATGGGCAGATGTGGATGGGTTATAATCTGTCATCAATTCAGTGAGATGATGGATCTATTTGAGTACAGGAATTTTGATATCAAACCATTTTCTGTTGAACAGTGTTCCATATTGTCTATAAAGTAATAACCCTGGTATTAAAATATATATATATATATTATATATATAATATGTATATATATATTTCCTTAATATTTATCTGTCTCTCCCCCTCTTTCCCTCTCCCCCCTCCTCCTCTCCTCGTCTCTCCCTCTCTCCTTTTCCTTTTTCTTCTCCTTTCCCTCTTCCTCTCCCTTTTCTCTTTCCCTCTCCTTGTCCCTCTTCCTTTTCCCTCTCCCTCTCTCTGTGTCTCTCTGTCTCTGTCTTTCTACCAATCTATTTTTCCTTATTTTGGACAATAGATGCTATATGTTTATTTCATAGTTATAGCATGTATATAAACGTCCAACATCCACATTTGACTTGTACCAATAAAATCTGAATTTGGAAATTATTTCTTCCATATTTTTTTTTTTCAGTTTAATTTACAAAACATTTGATGCCTATGTATGAGGCTTTATGTTGGGAAATGGGTATAAACTATATAAAGCAATAATAATAATAAAGCTCTGTTTTCAAAGACATTCCATTTTACTGGGAGTGTACAACATGAATAGGAATATGTAAGTACAAAGCATATAGAGCAAAAAATTTTAGGGCAGTTCTAACAATTGTGGTGAACAGAAAAGATTCTATATGTATCCTTGAGAAGGAGCAAGAACTCTCAAGGTACAGATAAGGAGAGAGAGCATTTGAGTGATATGTGTGTGCTCATGTGTGTATACACACACACACACACACACACACACACACACACATGTAAATAAAAAAAGAGAGGAAAAGAGAGAGAGAAGGGCAGAAGGGACAACTGATTGGATTACTAAGCTCTTTTCAAATACTGAAATAATGAGGCAGATCAGAGATTTTGTTTTATAATGCCAAGATTGATTTAAGCTAGGATACATTAAAAAATAATATTTACCTCAGGAAGGAGTTCTCACTTATATGCATCTTTGCAGGTCTCTCTGTTCTATAGAAATGCATGCATCCATGATGAAGTGGTTTGGAGTAGTCTAGAAAATTTTTGGGAAATTTCTCTTATTGGTGTTTTATAATTTTACATTAATAGTCCCAAATCAAGCCTGAGTAGAATTGTAGCTTTCTTAGGATAAGTTACATAGTTTCATAGTGTGAAACTTTTCATAAGGTCATTCTGAAGCTCTTAATTAGAACAAATCTGTTGCCAAGAGGAGGTTTAGACCCAGCAGATGCTTGTTAAAGTGTAACTCTGCACCTGCTTTCTCAACAGAAATAAAAGAATTCTACAGTTTTCTGTAGAAAGGAGTTGAGAGTCATTTTAATATTGTAGACCTGAGTGATTAAAACAGTGTTGATATTCTTGACAAAAATAAGTCAGTTTAGAAGTAGAGTACTATTAACATGGATGAAAATCATTGAATTTTTTTTCAGATATGCTGAGTTTGAGTTTCCTATGGGATATTCAGCTGTAGGTAATTAGCAATATGGCTTTAAAACTGAGGTGAGAGAGCAAGAGTGAAAAAGAGAAAGAGAAAGATTGGCTATGTAAATGTAGGAGTCATTTTGTAAAAATTTTATTCCATGGACTAGATATGGAGAGCAAGTCACTAAATCTTGGTTCCTTTTTGGATTGAGAAAATTTAGAATAAAATTGTTTTGAACATATTGTAAGTCTTTATATATTTAAAGACTTTTAATTCTTTAAGACAGTATTCCTTTTGTGAGTTAATGATGACTGAAGGACAATACTTGTTTATTTAGTTTATATACTTAACAAAATGCCTGGGTAATACAACTGTGAATTGCTTTTGATAATTTATAATATATTAAAAGCAGTTCCTTCTAATAAGACACAATGCTTAATGAGTTTAAAGAGCTGTTTACTTATAGTACTTTTGGAGCTGTGACTTATCTCTTCACAAAAAAACTATTCTTTTCCACACTTTAAAATTCTTTTACTTTAAGTAGAAGAGGTGATGAAAACCTTCTTTAGTTCAGTGTATTAGGGATACACATAGATGGACTAAAGGACACAAAATTTAGAACTTTGAATGTATTTTAAAGATATGGAAGTTGAAAGATGAAGTGACTGAGAAAACAAAAGTTTGAGTCCCAAGCAAATTTATTTATTAAACAATATATGCCAATTGCCCAACAAATTGGGATCAGATCTTCTCTACTTTGGCACTGGACCCTGATTATAAGCAGAGACACTTCTATACATTAAAATTTTCTATATAATAAAAGTTCTATATATATATAACAAATATAGGCCAATTGATGAAAAGAATACAAAATTAACCAGGATACAAAATTAGATAATCTGATTTCTAATTGAAGGAAAAGATTAGGGACTTTCCAAATTGAGAGGGGGAGAATAAACAGGTACAATTCCCTGAAATCAGAAAAAGAGGTATCCTATATTCTCCAAGTGACTTTTTTCAGAAAAGAATATAGAATATAGAAACAATTACCGATAGATCAGTGTGGAGCCAGTTTTCAAATAAAACATATGGGTTGCTTGAGGTGTATAAAATTGTGAGAAAATCTTGTATCAATTGTCTCTAAGCAATAGATAGAGATAATCTAGTTTCCCCAGCCACTTTCAACAAGGTTCAAACAATGCAATAAAGTTTTCCCACAACTTCTATAATTGAGTAAAAATTTCTCAAAAGCCATAAATTGAACTAGACTTATAATTAAATAAAAATGTAATTGAGCTAACTCCAGAATTGAGTCACTAAATGAGGCAATGTCATTCATTTTATAGAAAACGAAGGCTGAGGGAGGTTATATAGATTCATTTTGAGCTCTAAACACCTGACTTAGGAACTTTTGAAACACAGACTATTTTTATTAGGGACTAACCTTATTTTAGGAAGAATTTTGCTTTGAAAATTATTGCTTGATCACTTAATCATAACTAGGTCACACAATTTCAGTCAATCTAAAAAAAAAAAAAATGATGTGGAAGTAAATCTCACCTTCCCACAGATAATTAAGAATTGAGTTTTATGTCACACAATTTTAGTAGCACGTTGACACATCAGGATCTATTAGCTCTTGATAATTTTACTCATGTCTAAAATATGAGAAGGATAAGATAAATGAGTTAATGCTATGACTGTAAGAGGTGATCTGACAGAGTGGATGGGGGCAGTGCAGTTGAAATCAGTGGACCTGACTTCAAGGTCCTCTTTTGTTGCTTGCCAGAGTCAAAGTCACTTTGACCTTAACAAAGTCACTTCACTTCTCTTACCTTTAGTTTTCTCTGTTGAAAAATTGGTTTAATATTTGCTCTGCTTCCTTATACAGAGCAGTTATTAAGAAATAAGATAACACATATAAGATCACTTTATGAACTATAAGGCACTATACAAATATATGGTGTTAGTTTGGGAGAATAAAATGCTATACATGGTTTGGTTTATAAATTTTGTATTTTATTTTTCCATATTTAGACCTGCTGGATTCTTTGAAGCCTGATTATGTGGCTCCCCTTGTACTTTGGCTATGTCATGAGAGCTGTGAAGAGAATGGAGGCTTATTTGAGGTATTGTCTAATCTTCCTTTTTATTCCCTTCTCCCTCTGATTTTCCAGGACAATAGATACGTGCAATTCTTTCATTTAAAAAACAATTTATTAAGTATTTCTAGATAACAAGTTTCTTAAAAATAATTTATCTTATTTGAAAAAAAAAACAGAATAAGAAAAAAAAAAACAGAAAAGGAATACAAAACAAAAGAGAACATTGTCGTGTACCTAGCAAAAGATCAGGGAGGATTCAACAATATGTAAAAATCAAAAAATATATATATTAGTAGGAGAAATTATATTTACAAATGTCCGTTTTTTCTTTACTTCCTTGTAAATTGTTCTTTGGTTCTCTACTGTGCACCTTATTTATTTTATTCTTTTTTCTCCCTTTCATCCCTCCTTCCCCCACCTCCAAGCAAACTACAGTTAAGATATTGTTATATGTGTGTGTGTGTATGTGTGTGTATATATGTATGTATATATGTATATGTAGATACACACACACACACACACACACACTCTCTCTCTCTCTCTTTGCATACACACAAATGTCTTTCCTGGCCCTGCTGACTCTTTGCTTAAATTCTGCTCCATAATTTGCCTTGCTATTGCTTAATTTTTCCCCACCCAAGGATTTCTCTCTTGTCTTCTTTTATTATCTATTTGCTTCCCCAATTGACTATCCCTTCTCACCCCTCCCCCCACCTTATTGCTTTATAGATTTTGGAGGATGTGATATCCTCCATGGTATATGTAGTATTGTCTATTCAATCCATTCCCTATATGAGTAGGTTTTCAGAACTATGAGCCCTCCTGTCCCCCCTTTAATGCCTCTATGTCTATTCTTCCTCTCCACATCATTATTTATATAACATGATTACTATTTTTATCTTAAATCTTCCAGTCTTTCTTTTGAGTTACCCTATTGTTAATGTGAATCTTAAACATGTAGTATACATTTCCCATATTAAAACAACAACAACAACAATTTGTCCATGTTTAAACAGTTTGTCCATATTGAGTATCTTAAAATTGATCTTTGATATTGACATTTGATATTGATATGTTAAATTTTCTGTTAAGTTTGGTTTTGGTTGATAGAAAGTCTTGAAAATCTGTAAGTTTATTGAATGTCCATTTTTTTTCTCATTCAATATTAAAGATAATTTTGCTGGATATATTTTTGGCTGCATGTCTGGTTTTTTTGATTGGTGGTAGATATGATTCCAGGACCTCTGATTTTTTTTTTTTTTTTTTTTTTTTTTTTTGGTAGCAGCTGATAAGTCTTGTACAATTCTAATTATAGCTTCAGTGTATTTGAATTATGTGACTCAAATCTCTTTCCATTCCATTCTGTTCTCCACACTGTGGTCAGTGATTTTCCTGAATTGTAGGTCTAACTAACCGTGTCACTTCTCAGTAAACTTTAGTGCCTTGCTATTATCTCCAAGATCAAATTTAAACTTTTTTGTTAGGCTTTTAAAATTCTTTAAACTTGGCTGCCTCCTATCTTTCCAGCCTTTAAGTTTGATGTCCAAAATTATGGTGTTGATGAATCTGTTGTATTCTACTTTGTAGAATTATATTCAATTTTGGGTGGCAAATTTTAGGGAAATCTGGGAATATCTAAAAGAGTAGGATTAGAAAGAAAGGTTGAAGAGCATTTAGCCTACAGAAGACTTATGGCGGAAATAAGGTGTAAGTAACTATATATTTGAAAGGTTGTTTTATAGAATAAGTATTAGATTTTTCTTTTGTCTCCAGTTTACAATTAGTAGTGTTTTGTAAATGCTTGCAGAATCTAAGTTGGAAAGGACCTCAGAGGCCTTTGGATTAAATATCCATTTAATATGTGAACAAGAATCCCCTCTATATCACCTTAAACTATTTGACCATAGTTTAAATCTCTTGGAAAGAGGAACACACTCCCTTCAGAAGCTTCCACTTTTTTATAATTGTTCAGAAATTTTCATTACATAAAACCTAAATTAGCCTCTTTGTATCTTCCAGATTTGATGTAAAATTTTTTTCCCTAATTTGTCAGTTAATCAATAAACATTTATTAAGTGCCTACTGTGTTCTAAGCAGTTTTGAAGATGTAAGACAAAATTGAAACAGTTTCTGGCTTCAGAGAACTTATATTCTAACAAGGAAAAGAACCACACACACAATCCTACTATACGTTGGAGAGGAGAGCACTAGAAGACTTTATAAATACTAATAATTAGAACTTTCCAAAAGTGGAATGGGTTTTATTATAATGGGTTTCCCCTGAAGTACAGTATCAAGTAATGATTGGATCACTGCTTCTTGGGAATAATATAGAAACCTTTCCTGATCTTTCCTTTTTTCTCATTCTCTCCTCCTCTACTCTTCCCTTTCCTCCTTGCAAATATTAGTATCCACTTTTCTAGGACACTAGGAAAAACCTTGTATTGGTTTTGTATGTAAATATTTTGTTGTTGGAAGTAGGGGAGGCAATCGAGGATAAGTGACTTGTCCAACTTGTCCACTGCTAGTAAATGTCTAAAGCTAGATGTGCATCAGGCTTTCTGTACCATCCAGCTGCCCTGTATATGAATGTGTTGTATATTTATCTTTGTACTTGTCTCCTCTAGTAGAATGTAGGCTTATTGAGGAACTGCTTCATTTTTATCTTTGTATGCCCAGCATCCTAGCACAATGTGATAATATATGGAAAGCATTTGTCAAATTTTAAAAATTTGTATTTTGTTAATATCAGCTTTCTTTTTTTTTTTTGACTTATCAGTTATTTTTGTATTGCATTGTGGTCTCTGAGATCTCTTTCCACTCAGATTATGTAATTTTATGATTTTACTCAGATTTCTCTTTTCCTTTTTTTTTTTTTTTTTAAAATTCTGAATCAAGGCATTTTGCATATTTTTATTCAGATTTTATCTTGTGAGAGTATTGCAGATGGATATAAGGAATCTCAGTTTTAGTTCTCAGAATTATTGCAATTGTTGTCTATTTGGTTTTCATCATTATTGATGAAACATCAAATGCACGTCTTAAAGCAAAAATCAGTGTTGTTCACAACCAGGCAAAGAAAAGATCACACTGTATAGTGAAGAGTGTACTCTGCTGCTTTCTGGCTGTTATTGTACTTTATTTTAGAAAGTATTTCCACATGGTAGTGGAAATATGGGATATGGGAGCCACCTGCCAGTGATTGCTGGAGGTCTAACTCAGACCTGTAGAATGGATCTCTTCATGTGAGCGGATGATGATGACATTTGGGAGACTGAGAGGCAATTGCATTTTCTGACCTCTCTCCTTTTCCCTCTTGCCTCCAATTTATTTCATTCCCAGTCCACAAGGAACATCTGTATAAGTAAAAGCTGCTTTGCAACTCCTTTAAGTGTTATGATTCACAGCTGTGGAGGCCCCTTCACTTAGGCATGGCCCTTAACATAGTAGCATCATATGTTTATCCCAGATAATTTTTTCCTTTTCAAAATACCTTTGGCAAAGCAGGCTTCTTTGCAGAGGTGGGAAATATTACTAGATTTTCAGCACAAAAGAAGTGGCTTCAAACTAATTAAAGATCAGGATTTTTTAATGCAAATATTCTCTGGGGTTCCTTCCTGTTCTTATTTACTGAATTCAGTTCTCCATCTTTTTTTTTTTTTTTCAGATATTCTATGTTGTGATAATAAATAATAAAAATACATTACAATACATAATTAATCCTATAATAGATTTTGGGCTTTATATGGTGTTCTCCATTTTTTTTGGTATATATGCTTTCAATAAAGAGCTGTCATAAAGTTGTGAAACTGAATTTTATTGTCAGGTCATTTATCCCTATCTCCAGGCAGAGGCCCTTTCTACTTTCTAGTAATTGTTTAGACTTTATTTTAAAGTTTCCAGGGAAGATTAAAAATCAGATAATGATGTTCTTTTCCCCTTTTTTTCTTTCTAGGTTGGAGCAGGCTGGATTGGGAAATGTAAGTGGCTCTTAGTTGTTGGTTGATCTGATTATTTACAACTCTTTAACCTGAAGTGTGACCCTCCATAGAGCTGCTTCATGAAAAGTTTGCTAGGAGCTTTTGAGGGTTAACTCTTAATTATACTTCCTTTCTTATACAGCTTTGACCATTTGTACACTTATGTGAACAAACATTCTTAGAACACTTAAATGTCTTAAATTCCCATTGTTCCCCATTTCATTTTCAGAGTTACCTCATTTTCCTCTTCTTTCTGTTAGTCTATATGGAGATCTCTCTATCCTTTGTCTTCTGATTATATCGTCATTCTTTTGAACCATGGTCAGCTTAATGAGCTCTACTTTTGTTGCTCCCTGCTATCCTTTCCTTCCTTGATTGTTAGGAACAGGATTGGAAGAAACTACTTTGGTTGTGACAAAGAGTAACATTACTCTGGAGTGGAATCTTGAGTGAGGAAAGGTAAGACTGTTAGTCTACCTTTCCCCCACAATTTCAGATGATCTTCTTGAAGCATGGAAGAAAGTCAAAAGGACAGGATATGGACTGTGAAGCATTACTTGATAACCTTCAAAGGTTGAGTCATGCTCTTTGGTCCAGGTCTAAATCTGTTTTGCTTTGAGCTTCCTGATTCCCAAATAGCTTAAACAAATCAGTTCACTCTGTGGAGTTCTAGTTCTTTCTCACTTTAGAGTTGTGTTATTGATATTAAAATTAATCTTATAATGCGATATATTTCAAAGGTAAAAGAGCATTATTGAACATTTATTTTCATCCTATCAGTTGTTTTCAAATGAGGGACTCGTATCCATCTCCTGAAATTAAGTAAGTGTAGAACTTTGTGGTTATTTTTGAAAACATTGATTTTAGTAGGAAGAACCAAGCATAACACCAAGAACTTTGGCATTTTGAATCCTTAGAAAAGGGTATTTCTGTTAGTCTCACATTATAGAGATCTTTGGTCTAGTAACTTTTAATTTTTATTTGTTGTAGCAATTTGTAGTTGGATTCCAAGGAATAGTTATGGTTAATTTTTTTTCTGGACATTTTCAGCAGAAGAAACAAGTTATATTCTTGTTAAACAGTATTTTAAAAAAAATAATGCTGGTGGCTTTCTGAATTATTATCTTTTTAATGACTTTAAGACTTGTTGGAAAGAGAAAGGGAGAGATAAGAGGGACCCCATATAAAGCAACATATAGAATTACTCTTAAATGAATTAAAAAAAATTGTTCCCTCAAGTTTCCTCAGCAGATGAGATGATAAAGATTTTCAGTATTGTTTCCATTTTACAAATACAGAAATCAAGCTTTTAAAAAAGTATAATTCTTTTTTAATATGAAGAAAAATCTTTAAAATTTATCCTAAGATTAAGAACTCTGAAAAAGATTAAGTAGCTTTTTCTCCCCCAGATGCTTCTTTTAAACTTTGTGATATGATGTCTTTCCTTTTATTCTCTAGTACGCTGGGAACGAACTCTTGGTGCCATCGTCAGGCAGAAAAATCAGCCAATGACACCTGAGGCAGTAAAGGCTAACTGGAGGAAGATCTGTGACTTTGACAATGCTAGCAAACCTCAGACTATCCAAGGTAAAATGAATCACCCCCTCACCAGAAAAACTGAGGCTAAGGAATTGAAGAAGAGATAAGAGTTCTCTTTAGTTGAGATATAAACCTTTATTTTAATTTTAATGATTTAATAATAAAAGCCTGTTTTCTACTTCAGTAAATGTTAGAACCATTGAACTTTCCTCTCCAGGTCCTTAACATGAATCTCTTTAAGTTGATAGTAAAAGATTTTTGTAATGTATATTAGCCAGCTATGAATGTCAGAATCTAGGACAGATTTGCTACATGATTTTCCTTAGGACTTCCAGAGTTTTGGCTGTGATTTAAACATTATTAGTTTAGACATGGTTTTTAGATGCAGCAGTTACTTTGTAAGCTCTTATAACTCTGAAGGCATGCTATTAATTTAAACTTTTATTGCTGTGATTTCTGCTACATAAGAATAACAGTCTCAAGAAAGGTTTAATTTATTTTATTTGTATCCCTCCTGTTTTTAGTTTTCCACTTTTGTTCATAAATTTCTCCTTTGGGTGATTGAGTATTGAGCTTTTACACTTCATTTGCATTTAACTGTTATATTTTTAGAATTAAATAGGAGCATATAATAATAACTAAATATTAAAATATAGCTCTTCTCTTTCCGGAATATTATGTTATTTGAGCCCCATAGAAACCCTGAGAGTAGATACTGCAGGCTTTATTGTATGAATATTACTAATGAACATCAAACTGAGATTCAGAGAGATGTTAAATGATTTTCCTTTGGTCAGAAAGCAACTAAGTGTCAGAGATGAGATATTAATCTGTATGTTTTCTACCCTGAGTCCATCATTCTTTCCACCACAGCATTATTATTGAGGAGAATATGTCAACTTTTCCTCTTAAGTGATTTAAAGATAGGCACTGTGCCTTGCTCCCCTTCATATATCTTTCAGTGCTTATCATAGTGCTTTACATGCTTGGACATGTGATAAATGTTTGTTGAGTGATAGAATTTCATTGGCACCACCAATTTCCCAGTCACTCAGGTTTAAAATCTTGCAATCATCTTGGAATCTTCCCCTTGCCTTTTATCTGCTTAATCACTAGATTCTCCTTATTTATGTTTTCAAAACTTCTCTCTTATCCATCCTTTCAATTTATTTCCTCTTTTACCAATCTTGATCAAATCCTTGTCATCTAACAGGTTTACTTTAATTATTCTTTAATTGATCTCCTGTACTTCAGTTTACCCTATATATTGATGTCAAAATTGTCTGCAGGATAAAATGTAGACTCTTCAAGATGGTTTTCAAAGTTCTGAACATGGCTTATTCAGTCTTAATACAAATCGTCTACTCCAGCTTGATTAACATTTGTTTTATACTATTTTTATTCTTATTGTTGTTGTCATGTTCATGCTGCTTTACTCGTTCCTTGGTGTCTTCTTCTCACTTTTTACCTTTCTAAGTCTATTTGTTCCTTTGAGTTTGAATAAGGTAAGATTAGAGTTAGTGCAAAGTATAAAATGATACTAGACTTTATTTAATGTGAGCCAGAATTTAAATAATGTGACAAATGTGAGCTAGTCAAGAGTTTTAACATGCTACTTTGTTGTCTTTCTGGACTTGTTTCTCATTGAGTATGAACATAATGTGCTACTGCGTACCCTATTACCAACCAGTTGTGGAGTGTGTGTGTTTAAAGAGCCCTTAACAAAATGGATAGAAGAAGGAATATTTCAGATTGAAACATTGCAGGCACTTAAAAGAAGAGACCTTTTCTTACTTTAGGACAAATTTGATGTAATTTAATGATATGGATATGATTATTGTAACTCTAAAATAAGGTGACTTGTTGGAATGGTCAGATCTATGCAGTAAAATATTGTACAGTATTCTGGCAAAAATAAAGGAAAAAGGCAGAGTTGCTCTAGCTCTTTGTGGTTTGGAAACACTACAAAGAATAGTAGTGTTACGGTGATAGAAATGAAAGATCTTTTAGCTATATGGATTGAAAGTTGCAATCAAACACATTTCATTTAGCAGAGCAGCTGTTCAGATAACTAAAAACTAAATTATATAGTGAAAAAAAATGTATTGCAAGCTATAGTTGGTTCTAGTACTTTAAAAATCAAGGTTAGTTGCATAGTGTTAAAATTATTAGAAAGAGTGCCAATGTAGATGCGAAGTTATGAAAGCTAAATCCTGATATTTTGAAGAAAATCAAAAAAGGTGGATATACTGATCAACAAATTTTTAATGTGAATGAAATAAGGTTGTAATAGAAAAGGATGCTTTCTGGAATTTATATTTCTTTTTTTTTTAAATTTATTTATTTATTTTTATTTAATAGCCTTTTATTTACAGGATATATGCATGGGTAACTTTACAGCGTTAACAATTGCCAAACCTCTTGTTCCAATTTTTCACCTCTTACCCCCCCACCCCCTCCCCTAGATGGCAGGATGACCAGTAGATGTTAAATATATTAAAATATAAATTAGATACACAATAAGTATACATGACCAAAATGTTATTTTGCTGTACAAAAAGAATCAGACTCTGAAATATTGTACAATTAGCTTGTGAAGGAAATCAAAAATGCAGGTGTGCATAAATATAGGGATTGGGAATTCAATGTAATGGTTTTTAGTCATCTCCCAGAGTTCTTTTTCTGGGCATAGCTAGTTCAGTTCATTACTGCTCCATTAGAAATGATTTGGTTGATCTCGTTGCTGAGGATGGCCTGGTCCATCAGAACTGGTCATCATATAGTATTGTTGTTGAAGTATATAATGATCTCCTGGTCCTGCTCATTTCACTCAGCATCAGTTCGTGTAAGTCTCTCCAGGCCTTTCTGAAATCATCCTGTTGGTCATTTCTTACAGAACAGTAATATTCCATAATATTCATATACCACAATTTATTCAGCCATTCTCCAACTGATGGACATCCATTCAGTTTCCAGTTTTTAGCCACTACAAAAAGGGCTGCCACAAACATTCGTGCACATACAGGTCCCTTTCCCTTCTTTATAATCTCTTTGGGATATAAGCCCAGTAGTAACACTGCTGGATCAAAGGGTATGCACAGTTTGATAACTTTTTGAGCATAGTTCCAAACTACTCTCCAAAATGGTTGGATTCGTTCACAACTCCACCAACAATGCATCAATGTCCCAGTTTTCCCGCATCCCCTCCAACAATCATCATTATTTTTTCCTGTCATCTTAGCCAATCTGACAGGTGTGTAGTGGTATGGAATTTATATTTCTAAGAAAGAATAAACTCAACTAGATTTAAAGTGCCAAAAGATCATTTAAGCTTTTTGGGGGAGGTAATCCAGAAGGGGATTTTAAATTCTTATGCTCTGAGAGGCTACTACCATTGATTGCTTCCATTTCTTTGGCAATTAGTTAAAAAAGCCTGATTGTCTGGAGCTATTCTTGAAGACTGGTTTGTTTTTTCAATTTATTTTAGCCCAACTGCTGAAAAATATAGCAAAGACAATAACATCGCATTTAAAGCATTAGTGATTTTAGGTAATGCCCCAGATTATCCAGCTAGATTTCCTTCACTGTGGAAAAATATAAGCATAAAAATTCACTAACATATGGGCAAAACTCTTATTTACCAGTACATGTATGAAGATTTTTAAAAAGACAGTTTATTTGATGTCGCTAAATATTTTAAATGACTGTGACAATTTTTTTGCTCTTTAGTGGTAGGCTTATTTGATATTTTTTTAGGTATGATATTTGGCATTTAAAATTTTTTGCCTACTATAACTACTTTATTAATTTGCAATAAACTTGAATCAGAAATACATGTTTTTAGTCTTTGCTATTATATTAATAATTAGAGAAAATATTTTTATTGCATATATCCATTAGATTGGAATCAGTGACCATATTTTACATATAATTATAACTTTACATAATGAGAATTTGAGTAATGTGACCAGTTAAGGGGATTTTTTGTTTTGCATTTATTTGGGACCTAATTTTATTGAGATTTATGATACACACACACATATATATATATAATTTTTAGCTTTTGAGACAGGTGAGTTTTTCTATTTACAAATGAAATTATATGTATAAATTGTTCAAATTTGGTTATAATTTTTAAATTTTGAGAAATCGCACTTGTTTATATGTATATAAAATATATTTTGTTAGTATGTAAAAATATGAAGTAATATTAAAATAATTGTTTCTTTAATGTTTATTTTTATGTTGGGAAATATCAATTAAAATGCATGCACTTATGTTTTTTATGGTAGAAGTAACACTATTGGCATGGTCAAAACAAGTAATTTTAAATTCTGACTCTTAACATTACAGTTTCATCTCTTTGAGCCTCAATTTTCTCATAAGTAAATGTAGATAGTAACTTACAGCTTTGTAAATATGAAAATGATGTTATCTAAGTGGCACAGTGAATAGAGGGCTAGACCTGTAGTCTCAGGATGTCTTGATTTCAAATCTGATTTGAGACACTTGCTAGCTTTGTGACCTTAGGCACATCACTTAACTTCTGTTTACTCATCTGTAAAACGATATTAGCACCTACCTCCCTCGGTTGTTGTGAAGATCTTGTAAAACCTTAGAGTTCTATGTAAATGTTTATAACTGTTTTTAAAGAATATTTCCTCTCAACCCATTTTTTGAGGACAGTAGCCATGTGTTTTATCTTCTTTTTTAAAATCTGGTTTTAAATGTACTGCTGTACACAGAGTTTCAAATATCTTTTGAACTGTTTTGAATTTACATGGGACATTCTTGCAGAACATAAATACAATTGGTAGCCCTCTTTTTAGCATAATCCGTATAAAAATATTTTTAATAGTATTTGAAAGAAAGACTTTCTGAGGGCAAAACTTTAATCATGGTCATTTTCTGCAGCATTTTCTCTACTCTGTCTTTCATTATAAATGCATATTTCTTAGAGGAAGATAAAAAATTTGAAAAGTTTTTTCCTCCCGTTTCTAAAAATAATTTCTCAATCTTCTTAGTTTTTCTTGAAAATTACTTTTTTGCCTTTTCTTGTTGAAATGTTAAATTGATTATACCATTAAATATGTGGTTTTACAGGTTCATTCTCTATTTTGACATAGGAGAAGATAGCCTATGAATAGTAGAAATCTGTCAGAGTTAAGAAATGGTACAAGGTAAAACACAAAAAAATATATTAGTAAGTTTCCTCTGATAAGACAATTCAGCTTTGGTACCTTAAAGCATTGAACTGTTAATAAAAAGGAAATTACAATATGCACATTTCAAATGAAAAACTACTTTCTATATCAGCAGTTCATACTCTCCCAGAAGATTTCATTAAAAATTATTAGCAAAATTAATTTAAGTAAATTGATGCCATGATACGCAATTATATGCTAAACTATTATGTATAATTATTGAAAATACCAATTAGCTGAGGCATTTGCCATTTTAAATACTGTAAATGATTAGAGTTGAAAAATGATTAATATTACTTTGAGAATTTTTAAATGATTAGACTATTTTTAGGATTTAAATATTTTTGCCAAACATTTGAAATATTGCCCAAGGTACTTTATGGTTTTTAAAGTTTCATATTCCAAGTAAACTGTTATTTCTGGATGGTAAATTCAACAGTGAATATACCTTTATTGCAGCAATTTTTTTTTACTAAGAAAAAGAATAAAACTCATTGGTCTTTGATAGTTTATTTTTCTCAAAGGTAATCATACTTATGTTCTTTGAGAACAAGGAGGGTATTATTTCTCATCATTTGGAATGGTACATTGCACACAGTAGGCAGTTAATTAATATTTGTTGAGTGGAATCAATCAAAGTAATTCTTTTTAAAATAAATTTTTATTGATATTGTTTCTTTATACATTGCCAGAATTTCAATGTCTCTTCCTTCTCTCAAAGAGCCATCTTTATATAACAAGTAATATTTTTCAGATTAAAAAAAAAAACAGGAAGAGGAAAAAAAATCTGATCAGTATATTAAAAAAAAATTGTGAAAGCATGAAATGTTTCACAACCATGTAGTTCCTACCTCTGCAAAGGAGTGCATCTTCTCACATGCCTTTTTTGGGCCATACCTTGAATAAAGTAATGCATTCATCACTTATGTGATGATTATACTTGAGCAAAATGAATTGCTTTTTTTCTTTGGAGGAGGTAACTCAGAAAGGCAGCAGCGTGCACAATAATGTCTGTTAATTAAGTTGAGAAGCACAATACACAACATTAGATCAGTTCAGTGCACCTAATCCCTACAGTTTGATTTCATGACTTTACTAGAAATATGCTAAAATGCACAAATAGGATAGAATGCCAATTCCTAATAACCTTTTCTACTTACTTTTGTTAATTTTTGTACTTTAGAAAACAATAGTATTTATTTTTTTTCTAATTTCATGTAAAAATAGCTTTCTACATTGATATTTGTGAGATCTTGAGCTCCAAAATTTTCTTCTTCCCTCCCTTCCCTCATCTCTCTACAAGGGAGCGAACAATCTAATATGGTTTATACATGTATGGTCATGTTAATATTTCCAAATTAGTCGTGTTAAATTTACTGCACTTGTTAAGGAATGTTTCAAGGACTTATAAAACTCTTTTGAGCTAATACAATGATGTTTACTTGTGAATGAGACATCATGTTGTCAAAAAAAATATATGAAATGGTAATTTCCAAAACTAAGAGGGTTCAAATAAGGATAAAAAGTAAATATTAGTTCTTATGTGTTCACTTTGAAAAAAGAAAATACAATTCAGTACAAAACAATTATATAATAAAAATCTATTTAAAAGATGTTTATTAAGTATCTTCTATGGGCAAAGTGTTACAGGTGTATGTGTTGTATGTGTACGTGTTATGTGTATAAACACACACAAATTAAACAATCTTACCTCTCAAGTTTACATTCTGTTGATTTGAGGTGGAGAATATGATGGGATCAATGAAGAGATTCAGATAAAATGATCTTGAAATATTAGAGAAACAAGAACTTTCAGATGGGAGGGGAATGATGAGAGAGGATCAGGGAAGGCTACATGGATTAGATCTCAGCTCAGCTTTGCCTTAAAGGAAGATAATAATTCTGAAAAGCAAAGGTGAGGAAGCAATACATTCTAGACATGTTGTTAAGTCACTTTTTCAGTTAGTAGAATGGTTTACCATTTTGTTCTCTAGCTCATTTTACCAGTGAGAAAACTGAGGCAAACAGGGTTAAATGACTTGCCCAGAGTCACAGAGTATTTAAGGCTGGATTTGAGCTCAGGAAGACTCACCTTTCTGACTCTAGAGTCAGTACACTCTCCACTAGACATGCACAATCAGCTCCCCATTCTAGAAACTGAGATTGACCTGTGTGAATTGAGGTGTCCCCAGACTGGGAAAAAAAATTAGTAACCAATTTGATAGCAATGTGTAGAAAAAGATTGTACAAGGGAAGGTATTTTTTTTTTAACAACTGCAATTCTAATATTTTCCAAAGATATAATTATGTCCTCAAGTGATACCTTACTAATATTTAAAAGTTTATACTAAAGATAATAAGAACTTGTCTTCCACCTGAAGATCCATATCATTAGATATAATGTGGCAAAAGTTTATGCCTCAGATTTAGCTAATGGGTTAGAGGATCAGAGTATTAGAAATGGATGCAACTGCAAGTACCAGGAGGATTTTATATCAGTGAATAGCTGTGGTGAATACAATTTTCTATTGTAGCAGATCACTTCAAGACAAGAGAGGAGTATGTATGGAGAGATCTTTTTGAATGTGAGAAAAAGCATTTAGTAGCTGTATGCCACTTAATACCATTTGGTTGGCAC
Source organism: Sarcophilus harrisii (assembly GCF_902635505.1). Lineage (NCBI taxonomy): Eukaryota > Metazoa > Chordata > Mammalia > Dasyuromorphia > Dasyuridae > Sarcophilus > Sarcophilus harrisii. Next base: position 239,210,771 of record NC_045426.1, read on the forward strand.
CAAAATAAGCCAATTTATATGTCAGGGATTTTTTTACATTCAAAAATGTATCTGAACAGTGTCTTCTAGCCAGGGTAATGATGGCTTTACCTCAGATATTGATGTTTCTATGGCAGTTAGGTAAGGTTGCCCCTTAAGTTCATTAAAGACAAAACAACTTAACTTTGAAATTATGTAGTATAAACGCTAGGGCTCCTCCATCCAAACCCGTGCTTATAGTGGCAGTCTGATTTAAGAGTCTAGCGTCTACTTTTCAGTTTTTAGGAAATCCTTAGTGTTTGGGGAGTAGTTTTTCCAGTTCATGGACTCCCATGAGTGTGCTTCTCCCTTCAGTGATTATTAGCCACATTTAATTAGCTCCCATAACCATGCATTTGCTATGGTCTTATAAGAGTGTTAGTATAAAAAATTGCCTCTCAAATTTTAAGACATCTCTTTCCCAGAAGCATATAGAGAATCCAGGCTAAAGAGAGCACTCCTAGTTTGATTTAAGGCCCCAAAACTATATATTACAATAATGATAGAGTGACTAGGAAGAATGGTGAACTTTGGACAGTTGGTTAATGGGATTAGGTTACTAACCTCAACAAACATGGTAGGTTCTCTTACCATTTCTTCAGTGACATGGTTGGACACAAAATTAGGTACAATCTATGATTATAGGACTTTGATGAATACGTGAATGTTTCTTTTTAATGGGGAGTTAGGGAATGAAGGTGCAGTTTTATCTAGTATGTAAAGATGTTAGTTTCTTTTGGCTGCCCACTTAAATAAAGATTAACTGGAAAGCATCCAACAGGATTTTGGCTCTCTGGTTCAATGACTGCTTAGTGACTCCTCAAAGAACTGAAGTCTTCTAAAGCAGATTCTCACATCAATTTTACAAGCATTTGCTGTAATAGACATACCATACTGGGACAAGGTATATTGTTTTTTTTTTTTTTTTTTTTTTTTTTTTTAAATTTTCCTTAATTCCATGTAAAGACAATTTTTAACATTCATTTAAAAAAATAGTTCCAAATTTTCTTTCTCCCTAACCTCCTTTCTCCCTATGACAATAAGCAGTTTGATACATTATTATATATGTTCAAACATGCAAAACTTATCACCATTTTAGTCATGTTGTAAGAGAAGGTGTAGACCTGAAAGGGAAAAAAAAACATAAAAGAAAAATATGGAAAGTGAATAGTAGTATGCTTTCATCTTCATTCAGACTCCATCATTTATTTCTTTGGAAGTGAATAGCATCATTCATCGTTAGGCCTATGCAATTGTCTTGGATCATCACATTGCTGCATACAATGTTCTCATTGTCTGCTCACCTTACTTTGCATCAGTTCATAAAAGTATTTCCAGATTTTTTTGAATCTGTGTGCTCATTATTTCTTATGGCACAGTAATATTCCATTACAGTCATATAATAATTGTAATGTTTAATTGATGGACATCCCCTCAATTTTCAATTCTTTACCCTTATAAAAAGATAAATAATATAATAAAATATAAATATTTTTGTACAAATAGGTCTTTCCTTTTCCCTCTTCCTCTTTTAAATCTCTTTGTGACAAAGACTTAGTAGCAGTTTTTAGAGGGTCACAGTTTTATAGCCCTTTGGGCATTGTGCCAAATTGTTCTTCAGAATGGTGGCATCAGTTCACAACTCCATCAACAATGCATTAGTATCCCAATTTTCCCATATCCCCTCTCAACATTTATTATTTCCAGACAAAGTATTTTCAGTAATTTCCATTGCTTCAGCCTCAAACTTAAATTAAAAAAAAATACAAATCATGGATCCTTCATCCTGTTTGTTGACTAGCATTTTATTCATAGAGGCTGGTTGGAGTGTGTGTTTTTAAATGATGCAAGAAAATCTGGATCAGGAAATACGGCACAGATGTTGGTAAGGACAAAAAATGAAGTGCTTCCTTACATCTGAGTATTACTGTGATCCAAAGGTCTAGTGCTGTTTTAACTCAATTGCTAAAAGCAGTTAGAATACCAATACAGAACAGTATAGTTCTGATGACCGTAATAGTGTCAGATCTGGAAGAGATGCTTTGGGCAGATTATGTGATTTTAGATTGTAAGAATATGATAGCTACAGTCATTAGAATGACTGAATCTTTCAAGGATCTGCACTCAGCATTTGGAAGTTCCAGTGGTGACAAAAGATCAAAGCACCAGATAGTGTCCCAACATCTGGCATGAGAGGAATAAAGTAAGTAGTGGTATTCACTGATAGTGATGATTCTTGGTGAGGATACCGACAACAAACCTGTGCTGTTTATTAAAATTCAATCTAAAATGCTCCCACCTTATGAGAAAATTCATGATGTTATCAGAAGAAGCAGAGTCGTATAATAGATAATAATATATTATATAATATATAATAATAGAGCAGGGGTGTCAAATATACATGTCTACACTACTCCTACCTGTGGCCCACACCACCTTAAATGTAATTGGGAGATATATTTAATAAAATAGATAAAAATATACAAAAAATGCTAATGTTGATATGTGATTTTTCAAGACAATATGTGGCCCATATATATATATATGTATATAAAAATATATATTTATATATATTTATATGTGGGATCCTTATACATGGTTTAGTATAGTGGTGTCAGACTGAACTAGAAAGAGGGAGGGTGCCCCTAAACCATGCATACCAATCCTTATGGTTGCATATTAATTTAGAAAACCCTACATTAACATTATTTACATTTTATTATATTTTTATTTGTTAAATGTCAATTACATTTTAATCTGGTTTGGGCCTTACTGTTGCCTATAGGCTGTACATGTAATACCTTTGGTTTAGTGGTCTGCTTTTTATTTAAGTTTGACACCACTGATATAGAATATATCCAGGGAGTGAGGCAGTTAAGGAGTGGCTTATGTGTGTGTTTGTGTATGAATGAATTTTATAAAATTTGGTTAATTATAGAATACATTTATTTTAAATTAAGGATCAACAGAAAACTGATTATTTTTCCTAGGAAGATTTTGGTACTTTTTTTTTTTAATTGTTCTTATTGTTTGTATGTAGTTGTTTTACGTATTTATTTTTGATGCATTCTTTAAATAGATGTACATATTGTACTTCAAGGTAGCCAATTTTTTGAAGTATGTGGTATACTATTTGCTGTGAGCTTAACTGTATGGTCAAATTTTTGTGACATTCATATTGTGTCAGACCAAACATTAATTGAATAAGGTAAAAATACCTATGGATGGCTTTAAATTACAGGCTTTATTTTTGTATATGAACTACAGAGTTATTTTTATCCTGGAGATAGAGAACCCCCCTGAAGGTTTTTCAGTAGGAACTTGATTATTCTGGAAACTATGTGAAGAATGGATTAGAAAATGGATTAGAAAATTAGTAAAAGCAAGGCCTAGTTCCTTTGCTTCATCTGCAGAAGTGGGAAGTGATGTTCATCCAATAGATAAGAGGCATTGTGGTATAATATGTACAATGCTGTCCTTTTGGATTTAGGAGGGCTTGGATTTAAATTCTCTTTTGACATTATGTAAATATGAACTATTTTTATTTTTATCATTAAGATATCCTACCCAAGAACTGTAAACTTGATTGCTTGTTGGGCTTGGTCTTGAGGGTAAGAAGCCTGGTGTCTGTGTGTTCTGGCTTTTCTTAGTGAAGCAATACAGAGTAGGTAGAGTCTCCAGGTTCTAGTTAGTAGATCTCCAAATATTGTTTATCTGAGTCTATTGCTAGAGTGGGAGGAATTTTAGTCCTAGGTCATTTCTCAGTAACTAAATTTGGATTTTACTGATGTGTTCTATACTCTTAGATCCAGTGTAGAATAGAGCAGTGAATGCTGGTGTAGGACTTAGTATTGCCTGAGATCCTTTCTACTTCAGGTGCTTAATGGTTAAAACATAAGACATTACTAAGACAACAGGGTGGGGGTAGGTTTCTCCTCTATATGTGGCAGCCTTTGGCTACTTTCCTGATACCTATTGTGTTATTGTGAGGTAACAAAGGACTGTAACAGTGGAGTTTTCTTCACATTACTTTATTAGGAGAGAATAAGTATTCTTTTCATACTTGGCAATAGATTCAGAGCAAGAAGGCTTCCATATTTAGTTACTGAAAAATGACCCAATATTACAATTCTTCCCAATCTAGCAATAGACTGTGGTTATTAGTGTCAGAAACAACTGAAAGATTAAGGGATGATAAATACTATGAAATGAGCATTAGAATATAAAGACATAGTAATAGTAATCAGATTGAGTTCCTATGATCTGTGAAGTACTTCCCATGAGGCTGAAAATGTTCTCTGGTCTCTTTTGGCAGGGTATATGCTCTGTCCTCTTGGTAAAGTTAGGTGTGACTATAAGCTTTTGGTTGTTTCTTGAAAAGCCATCCCCTAGAAAAGCTATACAAAAGCTCTTTTGGGTAATGCCTCAGGATTTTCTTTCCCCTTCCTTCCTAGAACATATAGTCAATCAGTCAATTGACAACAATTTATTACTAAGTATCCCACAATATGTTAGGCTCTCAGAATATAGAAACAAAAAATGAAAGTCTCTACTCTTAAGGAGTTGAGATTCTACTTGAAGAGAGAACGTGTAAGCATAAATATATGCAAAATAAATATAAAATATATTTAGGGAGGGATCAAGAAAGGCTTTGTCTAGAAAGTAATAATTTGAGTGAAGTTTTGAAAAAAAAAGAAATTTTTTTTATGGCAGAGGGAAGAAGGAACATATTCTAGGTTTTTTTGACTAGGACTGACTCAGGCTAATCCTGTGGTTCATTATTGGAATTGGAATTAAACAGGATACTCATAGACCGTTTAATATTTAACAGAAATTTGCTTATCAGTAAGATACTCATAAAGGATGCAGTATTGATTCAATGGAACACAGTTCTATTGAGCTCTGAGTTACAATAATAGGAATAGGGGATAAGGAATGATGATAGCTTCTAATGTTGTGCATCACTTAACTCTTCCATTTTATCCCAGCACTTTTTGTTTGTGAGGGCTGGGGACATTGTGGTATGAGCTGTTTTCTTCTAGTCTTCAAAGATTATTTCCAATTATAGTTGAAGTTGATTCGGATGTGTATAGTAGGAAGAGAGATTTTTCTTCCCCATCAATGAAGAGAAGTCATTTGGTAAGAGAAGATTCTTATTCTGAGCAGTGGCAACCACTTTTTCTTGCTTTTCCATCTACAAAATAAGATGACTTCTGTTAATTATTTGAAAAGAGGGAAATGTAGGGAATGTGTCATTGCTTTACACTGTATAATATCAAATAATACACTCAATAGGTCAATAACATGATGTCAAATTATTTTGGTTATAATTTGCTAAATTTAAAACTGTGTGCAGCCTTCTCAAATTTGAGCTGAAAAGTCTCAAATTACTTTATTAGTGGCAGGCATTTATTGTAGGTTTTTCTCTGACTTTAGAAATATTTTTACAGATGTTAAATGTTGTTCTTAATTTTTGTTTTAGAGTCAACAGCAGGTGTGATTGAAGTCCTAAGTAAAATAGATTCTCAAGGAGAGATTTCCATGAATCATACAAGTCATGCTGCATCAGCAACCACATCTGATTTTGTAAGTAGAGGGAATAATACCAAAGCAAATTGTCTTCTCTGGTGCCTTTTTTTTTTTTTTTTTTGGTAGAAATTGTCAGATTTCAGTTATCTGTAATAGTTTTAAGAAGCCAGGTACATGAGTAGTTTAAATAAGGACCTTTGACTTTGTTATGTTAGAGTGTAGATATAGTTGATATTCATTAAATTCACAAAAGGGACACTAATACTGAGAAAATGGGCTCTAATATTTAAAAGGCAGTATAACAACTCTTCTTCGTCTTTTTTTCCTTTATTTTCTCCTTGCTTTTCACTTTAAGATGTCAATAATTCAAAACTTATTTATTTATTTAACAAAGCCATATGTATGGGTAATTTTTCCAGCATTGACCTTTGCAAAACCTTTTGTTCTAAATTTTCCCCTTCTTCTCCCCACCCCCTTCTAACTGGCAGGTAGTCCAATACATGTTAAATATGTTGAAATACATGTTAAATCCAATATACATATACATATTTATACAGTTATGTAAGTCTCAAAGTGGATCTTTGACTGCTGTGCCTTAAATAAGCTTTTCTTCTTCCTTTTTTATTGCTTATCTCATCTTCTCTAGATGGTGAGATTGGGGTACTCTGGCTAGGTAGCTGGAGGTAGAGGTGGGTTGGTGGGATTAGTGGGGATGGGGTGGGAAGAGGGTGTTAGTTGTTACTGGTAAATTTTCAGGGCATTTATCTCTAACCCAATCCTGAATGGTGAAAATAATTCTTTGGGATTGATCCATTGCAGGACCATTCTTACAGTACAGTGAATAAGGTCTATTGTGTGGGCCCTAATACTTTGACCTACCTTCTCCAAATTCACAAGTGCATAGTGTGACTTGCCCTGGAGTCTGTAACTCATCCACTTATCCTTTTTTCCATACAAAGTAATTTCATCATATATGTTAAAATGTATAGTGTTGACCAACTTCAGTTTTTAATATAGATAGTTGCAAATATTTCCTTTTTAGGAAAGGAGTTTTTAAAATTGGATGTGAATTGTTAGAAAAAAATGATTATCCTTTAATGAGGGACATACTCAGTGTTAATAAAATTCTAAGTAAGATAATAAGAAACAAAAAATGATACTTTTGTTTTTTTGTTTTTTGACAAATTAAATGTGTGCACAGTATCCATTAAGAATTCTGTATAATAATTGTTTGAGATATTGGCTTCTTAACATAGTATGTTAGAAATGTACTTTCTTTTAAAAACTGTCCTGTTGCTTTTTTATTTTAGAAGGTATATTTATATATTATTATGGAAAACTTTCATTGTTAAATAATCTGAAGATTTACAATATGACTGCCAACTTCTCACTCTTATTAGTATTTTCAAAGAAATACTGATATAATATGATTTTGTGGTCTCCTGACCTTGAGGAGCTCTGATTTTGACCACAATTTAGATAACTTCTGGCCTCGGGAAACTCCTACAGATCAAACTCCTGGGACAATAGTGAATAAGACTATTGCTCAATTCATTGCTGACTGGTAATCTTGTCAGTAATAATCTGATCAGCTGAGAACCACTACTTCTGAACACCTTTCCTTCCTACCTATGAGAATTAGCATATCTATGATTGAAAGCTGTATAAGTGTATCTCCTTGCTTCTGTTTCTCTACTGAGTTCCCTTACAATTCAATCCACTACTTAGTGGCATTACTTTTGGCATACCATTACTTTCAATAAACTTTGCCCCTTGATTAGGAGATGAGTTCACGCCTGCAAATTCTTATGAGAGCCTCACAACACTGGTCTGGGACCCCTTTGGGGTCCCTCCTTCCCAACCTCAACAATATTACATAGACATTATTCAGAATGATAACTAAATTTAATCCTGCTTTAATAAGCATTGTTATTATATTCTAAATAGTTCCATACTTGGTCATAGCATTGTATTTATGGGCTGTTATGATCCAGACTAGAGAGAACAATAGTCAGCAAAGCTAGAAGAAACAATGAAAATCATATGAATTCTGAGCTTGATCTTTTTGTGACCAGGAACAAAGAACAAACAAACAAAAAGACATTTGTTCATATATATGAAAAGCACTTCCCTTCCTTTCACAGAATCATGGGTGTTTATATATACCTGATAGCAAAAGAACCTATTTTGAACAGAAAGTCAAATGTGATAAAGCTATCATAAACTCCTTCAAATAAATTAAGATGGGATTTCCATCTTGTCATTTTTTTCTAAAGCAAAATTTGTATACTTATAAGATAAAATAATAAGTTTATTATTTTAATTGTAACTTTTTAAAGTAAATAATAAAAGAAACCAAAATTTATTCACAGACTAGAGCCATTGGCTATAAGCTGCCTCAGCGGACCTTTTCTTATACTGAACTTGAAGCTATTATGTATGCCCTTGGAGTGGGTGCATCAGTTAAGCATCCAGAAAACTTAAAATTTGTTTATGAAGGAAGCTCAGATTTCTCCTGCTTACCTACCTTTGGCGTCATCCCAGCTCAGAAATGTATGATGGAAGGAGGACTCTCAGAAGTCCCAGGACTTAATATAGACTTTGCAAAGGTATGTATTTTAAGAAACATTTATTGACTTTTTTCCTTTATGGGTGAGAATAATACCTTATTTTCTTGTATATTTTGTTTTTTCAAAGTACCTTGTAGTATTTCAGATATAAAAATTTGCATAGTCTTTTCATATTATTTAGAATGGAGACAGTTACCTGGACCTGTGATTTAATTGCTTTAAGATGCTATTGATAAGGACATTATTTATCAGTACAGGTCAGTAATTTCTTTGAAGTATTAGAGTGGCCAAGAACACTAAGAGGTTAAGGGTCATTGAGCAGGAAGTGTCAGAGCTGGAAATTGAACCCAAGTGGTGACCCTGTTCTAGGCCAACTCTACCCATTGTACTTTGGGTTGAAAGGCAGTTTCCTTTGAAAGTTGCCTTTCAACATTGCTTTTAATGGTATTTTCCAGAGTAAAATCTATATGATCATTTAGAAATGAATACTGTTTTTTAATAAGATAAACTTAAAAAAAAAAAGATTCAGTCAGGTTGAATGATTAGGAAATGGGACAATCAGTTTTTTTTGTTTGTTTGTTTGTTTTTTTAAAGTTAGAAGGGACTTTAAAGTTAATCTAACTTTACACAATTATTTTACATAGAAGAAACCAAGGTCAAGAAAGATTAAGGGATTAATGGTGATTTGACTCCAAATTTACTACTTAATACATGGAACCACAATGATGTGTCAGAACTATTGTATGATTAGCTTAACCTGGGAATAGTCTGATTTGTACAAATAAGGTATTCTAATTTATTATTTATAAGGTTATAATGTCATGGATTTAGAATGGAAGGGAATTTAAAGACTACCTAGTCTGATCCCCTCTTTTTAAAGATGAGGCCTGATGGTCCAAAGAGGTTAAATGACTTGTCCAGGATCATATGCATAGTAAGTAGCAGAGCCAACATGCAAACCTAGGCTTTCTCCTTCTAAATCTGGCCTTTTTTCTACTGGTTCAAATTATTTTGTTTTATATGTTTAAATGCTTTTAATTTGGACTAAAGTAATCTCAGAGCCCAAATTTCTAATTCAAAAGAAGTAATAATTGCAACTAGTTGACAAATAGCTTAAGACTAACATAATGAAGCTTTGTTTACCACACCCTGTGAGGCAGGAGGTTTGAGTATTATTAGCCATATTTTAGAGATGGGGAAATTGAGGCTTAGAGAGACTTAAGTAACTTGTCCAAGATTATATTTCTAGTAAAGGCCAAATAACAATGTCTGTTTTGCTTGCCTCAAATGATTATAGGATTTAATGAGATAATTTATGTGAAAATATGAAATATATAGGTGATATTTTGAAGCTTGAATCCCAGGTACTTTTTGCACTATATAGTACACTGGAAATTGTCCTACAAACTACATTTTTGGAGTGGGGGTTGAGGACAAAGGGAGGTTAAAATAAAAAGGTTGCCAATTACAGTGGCACTACATATTAATCTATAGTTAAAAACAACAACAAAATCAACTTTCCCCTTTTTTAGTTTCTCTTTTTCCCCATATAACCATCTTTCTCACTGCTGTAAACACAAAGATATAGAGGGTTAAAGCCATATCTGGCAGTGCTCTGTTATCTTGGTATGATGAACATATGAAGAACCCTGCTATATTTTTGCATTCTATTTTTTTTCTGTGTAGAATAGCAGCCTTTCATTTGGACTATATGGGGAATGGGTGTTTTAGGTGTGAGAATAGCAGATATGGGGTATCCTGAAGCCATTTGCTGGAACTAATTTTTTTCTTTTCTTTACCATATACTAAATACTACTTTTGTTTTTTGCTGATTTAATCATTATTTTTAAAAGCTAAGAAAAAGTTATCACACAAAAACCCAGAGATTTACCTGAGTCAATGAATGTCAGCCTTTATAAATGTGAGCATGTACTCAGATATAAAAGGCTGTGATTGGGATTAAAAAATGAATTCTAATTCAATAGACATTATACCTATTATATATTAGACTCCATGGACACCAAGACAGGAATAAGAAGCTTATTTTGAAGGTTAGAAGAATTGTGCATAACTAAAGCAATATAAAGTAAGTTAGACAAGATTGTGTGATGATCAGTTGTGATGGACTTGATTCTTTTAAAAAATGAGGTGATTCAAGGTACGTCCAATAGACTTGGGATGGAAAATGCTATCTGCATCCAGAGAGAGAACCATGAAAACTGAAAATGGATTAGAGCATAGTCTTTTCACCTTTGTTGTTATTGTTTGCTTGCTTGTTGTTTTTTTCCCCTTGTGTTTCTGGGAAGTCTCTAGGAAACAATTCTAATCACCTGCACGCACAGCCTCCCAGAATTTCTTTCCAAAATATCTAATGCCATAAATTATAGGAATTCTTGTGCTTGCAAAGCAATACTACAGTAGAAATTTTGGTAGATCTTTGTGTGTGTGTGTGTGTGTGTGTGTGTGTGTCTGTTTTTCTCCTTCCATTTTCACGTTTAACTATTCTTGGGATGCTCTGACTCGATTTGAGTCTTAGTTACTTTTCCAAAAACTTGACTTGTGGCCCCCTACAACACAAACTGCTTTTTGCTATTTTGTGACTGCCTTACTTTTCTGTTTAACAAAAAGGTCAAATATTTAGTAACTGAGGTGGTTCTTAGAATCTGTGTATCTTCATTGTGGTGATTGCTTTTGTATATATTAAGTTCCTTAATAAATGGTGACAGGCCATGTACAGTTGTCTGTTTCTCATTTTTTTAGAGACCACATACTTTTTTAAAAATATGGTAATTTTTTTATAAATTTGAAAGGAATAGCAAGTTATACAGAGTAGATTTGCAGTTTCATATGCACTTTTTTTTGATTGTGTTGTAATGGAAATGCATGCTTTATTCCATAAATTAAAAATAAAATTTAATAATGATTTTAAAGAGATCATTTTGAGCTGTTTTAATTGTTTCCTATACATTTGTCTCACTTTCAACCTTTACTCCAATTTAGTGTTGAATTTGGTTACCATCTATCAAGTTAATTTGCAAGAATTGCACATGTTTAACCTAAAAAAAAAAAAAAGAAGAATAAAGCACTAACAACTATGGTGACTCAGTCAAGACTTCTTGAGGATGTGGCATCTGATTTATGGTTTGATGAGGGAAGATAAGGATTCTGAGAGGTGAAGATGCAGGAACACATTCTAGGCATGAGAGATATTGAGTTTGGAAACAGTTAGATGTAGATGTCTCTTGATTGGATCATAGTTTTTTTGTTTTTGTTTTTGTTTTTGTTTTTGTTTTGTTTTTTTTCCCCTGAGGTATTTGGGATTAAGTGACTTGCTCAGGGTCACACAGCTAGGAAGTGTTAAGTGTCTGAGACCAGATTTGAATTCAGGTCCTCCTGACTTAAGGGCAGGTGCTCTATTTACTACACCAGCTAGTTGTCCCTGGATCGTAGTTTTGAAGGGGGTTTGAAAGTTGATGAGGATCAGATTATAGGGGGTCATTAAATGTCAGGTTGAAGAATTTGCATTTTAGAGACATTTAGAAACCACTGAAAGTTTTTGACCAGGAGAGTAAGATGGCCATACTTATTTTAGTAACTCGGAAGAGAAATTGAAAGTAAAATCAATTCAGAGGTTGTTAAAAAGGTGTATGGCCATCGTTTGCCTCAGTTACATTGTTAGTGGATTAAAAAGTCACTGACTTACAAACTAGGAGTTTTTTCAGTATTCTTCTCAATAAGGAAACAACTAGTAGTTGTTTTCTAGTTTTGAAATTTAAAATCATTTAAATGGTATAGTTTTAGATGATTTAGATTTAGATTTATAGCTTCAGATGTATAATAAGATATTTGGATATTTGTTAAAGATCATATTTCAGTCTGAAATGTAAATTTAAGAAGCACATTAGCATGTTTTGCAGAATCACACAATTTACTTTATAGTCAGTGGTATCTTGCTATAGCTTAAATTATAAGTATATTCTTATATTATAATATGAGGTTATGTCTTTCAATTCAAATAATATTTGAGAGTTCTTGGGTACAGCAAAGTATAGGCAGTTTAAAGAGGATATAAAACTTATGCTCACAGATAAATTACTATCTCATGTTAGTACTGAAATTGCATGGTACTTTAAAAATGTTCCTAGATAACCAAGTGAACATTTGGGTGTCCATAGTGTGGTTAGTCCTGCAGGTAGTATGTTTTAACTCCTCCAAAGAAAGAATTTTAGAAGTGCATTGAGAATGCTAACTCTGATTGTTATCAAGCATAAAGTCTTAGCTTTGTGGATTTTAGTTAATTATAGGAATCATTTGCCTAAAAATAGATTACTTCTTTACTTTTTCTTGATCGCAGGTAAGACCTTTTCTCTCAAATAAGAACTGGAGATAATACTATCATATATGTAAAACTGATGTGCTGTATAAACAGCTAGTTGTTTCCAGTCATTTGAAGATAGTTTGTTCTTGCTGGGTATGATTTCTAAATTTTAAGCTTTAGTTTGGGGTAAATTGCATTAGATTTTGGGTGATTCTTGCCTAAAACCAAAAGATTAGAAAACTTTTTTAGTGACTAGACTCTAAATTGGGAAGTTCTCAACATGTGGTCTCTAAATTAAAAAAAAAATCATTATATTTAATATAGATTGATTTTTTATGCATTTTATTTTATTCATGTAAAAACAAAGTGAGAAGGGCTCCATAGGCTTCACCAATCTACCAGAGGGTAGTGAATAATACATAAAAAGGTTAAGAACTCTTGCTATAAACTGTTTAGTGTGTTTTTTTTATCACTTTTAATTAATCAATAAAAATTTATTAAGTACATGTAGTAGGCTTTATGCTGAGTGATGGTGATACAAAAAGAGGCAAAAGACAGCCCTTGCTCTCAAGGAGCTTACAGTCTAATAGAGCAGACAACATGCAAACAACTATATATGCAGCAAGCTATATATAGGACAAATAGGAAATAAGAAATGAAAGGTACTAGAATTAAAGAAAGTTTGAGGAAGACATCCTGTAGAAGGTGAGATTTAAGTTGGGACATAAAGGAAGCCAGGGAAATCTGACTCTTCATAACCTGGTGGACCTCATTATCCATGGGGTTTCTTGGCAAAGTTACTGGATTGGTTCGCTGTTTTCTTCTCTGGTGGATTAGGCAAACAGGTTAAATGATTTTCACAGGGTCCTATAGCAACTCAGTGTCTGAGGCTGGATTTGAATTTAGGTCTAATTCCAAGCCCAGATCTCTATCCACTGAGCCACCAAGCTGCCTAGGAAGGTCAGTAGTCAGAAAGAAGGAAGGAGAGCATTCCAGACTTGGGGGGCAGTCAGAGAGATGGAGTGTCTTGGTTATGTATGGAACAGCCAGGAGGTCAAATTTAAGAGCATGTGTTAGGGAGTAAGGTATAAAGGTAGGGGGAGGCTAGGTTATGAAGGGCTTTGAATTTCAAACAAAGCATTTTATATTTGTTTCTGAAAGCAATAGGAAGCTACTTGAATTCTTAAATAGGAAGGTGACATGATCAGATCTTCATTTGAAGAAAATCATTTTAGTGGCTGACTGGAGGATAGACTGGGGTAGTTTTGAAACAGGCAGACCCCAACCAGGCTATTGCAGTAATCCAGGTATAAGGGTCTGTTCCATGGTTGTGGCAATGTCAGAGGAGAGAAGAAAA